>NC_041753.1:48306710-48932717 GCF_004115215.2 Ornithorhynchus anatinus | reverse complement strand
CAATGAATGAAAATCTGGCTTGCACAGATCTTTACTATTTGGTCTGTTCCTGTCAAGCAGTAACTCACAGGAGTCCTAACCTCCCTCAGAGACACCTTGGTCTGACCAATTGCATTGAAGTTGAAGAACACCTGAATTAAGATTGCAAAATTCTGGATAACACTTGCTTACTGTATTCAGCTCACTGGGGAACAAACATTATAAGTCTCCCTTATTAGGTTAGTCAGTGCTTTTTTCCAAAGATGCACTTTTCTTTCTTGGAAAAGTGAATTCCGTTTCCATTTAGTAAACTATGTTCCTGGAAAGCAGGCAAGGTCAAGGACATTGAACCATTGTAGAAAAAGTGCTTTGATTCCAAGATCAAGCTGGCTTCTTCAGTCACACTTACTAAACTCTACTCATTTCAGGGGTATTTGCCCTAAGGCATAGGGGGAATAAACCCAGGGTAATAAAGACACCTTAAATATATGAAAATAGCTTGACAACTTGGGAAGAGAAGTGTTTTGTAATTTCAAGATATTTTTAACATCATCAAATCAATCTGCCCCTGCATAAGGGTAAAATGGAATGTCAGTGTCCATAGCTCATCACCACTGAAACCTCAGGAGGGAGAATGCATTTCCCTTGCTCCAAGTGCCCAGGTGCTTTATCCCATCTTCCCATCAGCATGTACCCTGAAGGAACACAGAATTACTCTGGACAGGGCAATCTTAGTTTCTGCTGTCAGCATAGCCACTGCTGCTCCATTTTCCTGTCAGCTCCTCTATATGGCTAAAAGAGTCACTTTGGGGAGGAGTGAAGTGAACTGCAGATTTAGAGTACTGCTGCCCCAGCAGTTATGTGCTGTTTCAATCTCCTGCCTTAACACTCAGTTATATATGTCAGCTACAATGGAAGGTCCCTGAGGAAAGGCATCAGGTTTACCCCAGAGCTTAGTACAGTGTTCTGCAAAAGGTAAATACTCAATAAATACCATTGATTGATTGATCAATCTATTTACTTGATCACTCCAGCTGTAAACTTTTTTTTATGTTCATCCCCCCATTAGAATGTAAGTTCCCCAGAAGCAGGAAACTTGTTACTTCTCTATTTCAGATTTCCCAAGGACCTAGGACAGTTCACTGCACCAAGTGATCACTTGGCAAATGATACTGTTAGCAAGGAACAGGGAGATGGGAGTTGACCTTGTTCTTCATGGACCACATACGGGTATTACTAAACCTTTAGAAGTCAAGTATTAGAAACTGAGCTCAGTATTATTATAATAGATGGCATTACACATGCCTTAAACCAAGTGAAAAAAGAATGGATCATTAAAGGATTACAGGTACTATCATGAAGTGCCTCATTATGTTTATGAAGTGCCCAGTCATGCTAAACAAAGGAATTACAAATTTAATTTTTTACTTCAAAAAAAAAAAATTGAAGATTTCTTTCACTGATGAAAACTTCCTTTTGTGATGCATCATATTATTTAACGATCTCTTTTCTGTAGTTCAGGAAGTATTTTTCATTTTAAAAAGGGCTTTTCCTTCAGTCTCTCACTATGTCATTTTAAAAACATAGTGTTTTCGTTAATGAAATGATTTTCTAATGGCTCAGGTAGTAGTAAAATATTCAGCTTAAATACCTAAAAGATGAAAATAGAGAAGCATAGTTGAGAAATGTGCCCAGATAGTCCTGATATTATTTAATACATCATTTTCTGGAGATAGTTGGGCTGTGGGCTGTTTTTAGAACTTCTCCAAAGATAACCTGATTGCATTTTTGTAGCCCGCTATTTTTACTTGAACAAAATTGCAATTGTCTTTGGTTTTGTGGCCATTTGTTTCTCTAAATTCATGGAAGGCAATATGACGACACAAATAAAAGGGTTTAATTTCAAAAGCTATTAAAAGGCACACACTAGAAAAAAATGTGTTTGAAGTTCAAATGAAAGACAATGTCTGAATAATACAATTCCCAAGGGAAGGCCTGGCACCTGCCAAGTGCTGTAAAGGTTTTATAAATGTTGTCTTCAGCAAAGTCGACTGCAAACATCATAAGGCCTTTGTAAATATGCCTACCAGCTTCTGTGTTTGAGCAGAAATATTGAACTTCCAACCATTATTATTATAAAATAGAGAAGATTATTTTCCTTTTTATATATATATATTTGACAAATGGCTTTTTGCTTTTGCCTTGGGAATAGAGTTTCAAATTATACCCGGATTTAAGTACTTGGAAGTTCATCCTTCATTTGAAATCTTATAAAGTTTTTAAAAAATTGAAAAAATAAATTATAAATCATGTAAAGGAAAACTCTTCTGCCTATTCACTGGCTACATCTCATGCCATAGGGGAAATATGACTCACAGGAATGAGAGACTGCCAGGGATTCTGAGCAAATCGCTATCCTCCAACCCCAAGCACTTTCACATCATGCTTTATTTTTCTCCAAGGTTCTGTTAAGTAGTCAGGGAGAGGGGTTTTTTTCATTTATTTATTTTAAACAGATGAGGAATCTGAGACAGAGTAGTACTAGTGATAGTATTAATTGAGCTCAATTTACTCTAAGCACTTAGGATCATGCAACAAAAAAATAAGACATCTCTATCCGGATATCCCGCAGACACGTCAAACTTAAAATTCCCCTAACAGAATTCCTCATCTACCCGCCCAAACTCTGTTCTCTCCCCTGTCTTTCCCACTACTGTGGACAACACCATTATTCTTCCTGTTACAAGTCCATAACGTTGACATTATCCTCAATGCATCCAGCTCTTTCGACACATATTCATTCTGTCACAAAATCCTAACAGCTTTACCTTCACAATACTGCTGAATAAATCCACCTTTTCTTCTCCATCCAAACTGCTACTATGATGATCCAACCACTTATCATATTCACCTTGATTACTGCATCAGCCTCCACTGACCTCCCTGCCTCCAGTCTCTTCCTACTCCAGTTCATACTTTTCTCTGCTGCTGGGTGATATTTTCTAAAAGAAAAAACTTTCAGTCCACATCTCCCCACTCCTCAAAAACCTCCAGTGGTTGCCCATCCACCTCTGCAACAAACCATCAGCTTTAAAGAATTCAATCAGCACACCCACTCCTACCTTACTGTACTAATTTCCTACTGTGGCCCAGCCTGCACACATTGCTACCCTAGCATCAGCTTGCTCAGTGTGTCTCAAACTCACCTATCTTGTTGTTAATCCCTTTCCCACATCCTCCTTCAGATATGGCATTTTCTCCCCCTCCATAGATGACAGACAACCACCTCCCCAACTTCAAAGCCTTATTAAAATCACATCTCCTCCAAGAGAAATTTCTCAACTAAGCCTTCATCTCCCCTACTTCCCCTCCCTTCTGTGACACCAATGCACTTGGATCTGTACTCTCAGGCACTTGATAATCAAACCACCTGTCAGCCCCGCAGCACTTACATGTATAGAACCGTAATTTATTTTACTGTTTCCCCATTCTAGACTATAAATTCTTTAGGGTCAGAGAACGTGCCTACCAACTTTATTGTATTATACTCTCCTGAGTGCTTAGTACAGTGCTCTGCACAAAGTGCTCAATAAATAATATTTATTGATTCATCAGGTTGAACTAAATCTGGCCTAGTTTTTCATCAGCTTGGACACAGGGGGAATGGACCGAATGATGCTTCCAAATCCCTTCTCTGACTCACTAGGAGGAATCGGCTCTTCTTTTATGCTTTTTGGGCAGAATCAGTGTTTTTACTGGTTTTAGGTAATATATGTACTCTTGTGATGTTGATAGGAGCATCTTGATTATATCCAGGCCATTGGAGATCACCATCAACAAATAATATATCCAGTTCTCCTGTAGTGCAGGGCTTGTATTCTTTCAGGACCTTGCCTTAAGGAAAACTTGCATTTTAGTCTTTACCGCCATCTCTCTGGCACCACATGACACTGATTCCAGGGAGATATTCTTTGTCTGATTTCCTCCATATTGCCCCCTAAACTGCATTATCTATATACCTCTGTCCTTACTTCCTAAGCGCTTAGGCACATAACCCATTCCATACAGTGTTTATATTTGTTTCAGTTGCTTCCCCCGTCTCTAATTTATTTTGGTATCTGCCTCTAACAATATATTGTAAGCTCCTTAAGGGTAGGGATTGTATCTGCTTATTCCAGTGTACTCTTCAAAGTGCTTAATACTGTGTTTTGTACCATGATCACACAATGAATACTCTTTAGTGATTGTCAAATGAACATTCTCTAATTCTGCCACCTTGTTCAAATCAAAGCATAGCAAACACACGTTTGAGCAGATTTAGATTTAAAAATTGTACTGATGGAATTGCACTGAATTGCTAAAAATTCAAAGGGGTTGGTGAAGGCCTAAGATAGGTAGGTAGGATAAACTGAAAATAGACTCTCGCCTTGAGTGCCCTGAACATAAAATCCATAAGATGAGCAAGTTTATAAGTAATCAAGCAGAAGATTGCAATAAATGTGTTAGTGGGCCTAACAGGAGCTTAATAATAATACCAATAAGAATTTTAATATAATATTTGGGAAAAATTTACTGGGTACCAAGCATAATAGTACAAGCCCTGGGGCAGATACAAGTAAACCAGGTTTGTCACAGTACCTGTTCCATATGGGTCTCACAGTCTAAGTAGAAGGAAGAACAGGTATTAAATGCCTATTTATTGCAGATGAGGAAAGTGAGTCAGAGAAGTCAAGTGACTTGTCCAAGATCATACAGCAGTCAACTGGTAGAGTAAGAATTACTCCTTGTGCTTCCTACTAGATTTCTCAAACTGCTTAATATTCTAACTTATGATGTTGAAAGTAGTAGGTTTAGCTAAGAGGAAAGGAGTAGTCCTAGTAAATTTGGATAAGGAGAAAAACATTAGTTTGTTAGTTGTACTTGCACTATTCTATTGTTCATATAAGCAGAAAGTTGCTATCACCCCATCACTGATAATTTGACTGTCTTAGCATCACTGAGAAAGCTAACTCTACTCTTGACCCATAGTTGTAAGACGTTAAACCACATACCATAAATTTTTGATGATCAGGAATTGATCAGCGTGGCTCAGTAGAAACAGCCAGGGCTTGGGAGTCATAGGTCATGGGTTCGAATCCCAGCTCCACTGCTTGTCAGCTGTGTGACTGTGGGCAAGTCACAACTTCTCTGTGCCTCAGTTACCTCATCTGTAAAATGGGGATTAACTGTGAGCCTCATGTGGGACAACCTGATTACCTTGTATCTATCCCAATGCTTAGAACAGTGCTCTGCACATAGTAAGCGCTTTACAAATACCAACATTATTATCATCCAATTTGCCTATTAAGGCAAATTTATCCTGGTCACCTTTTGATCTTTCTCATTAACACTATAATCAGATGTAGGCAAATCAAAGTGATTGGAGCCTATCTATGCTTGCTTTTTGTTAGCAATTCTGGTTAAAATCCAGATTCAGTATGACAAGAATCTTTCCTCCTAAATGTACTCACTGCCTCCCCTTCACAATTTTTCCATCTCAATTTCATCAATCATCATTTATCCAGCCTGTCCTTGTCAAAGAGTCTTCTATGACTCTTACTATTGTTCAAATCTTATCTGGTTTATGTGCACATTTTGTTTAGACTGTGAGCCCATCACTGGGTAGGGATTGTCTTTATCTGTTGCCAAATTGTACATTTCAAGTGCTTAGTACAGTGCTCTGCACATAGTAAGCGCTCAATAAATACTATTGAATGAATGAATGAACATTTCACAGATCAGCCCCTTCCTTTCCACCCAAACTGCTACCACTCTATAGTACAAGCTCTAGTCTTACCAAGGCTAAACAATCACATTAATCTCCTTGTTAGCCTTCCTGTCTCCGGTTCCTCCCCATCTCCCCCTTTACTATGTGCAGAGATGGTCCTAAGACAGTCGGGAGAGTACAATACAAGAGAGTTGGTAGACACATTACCCCTCCAATCTGTATTATATGCTCCTGCATAGATTAATTTCCTGAAGCATCACTTCCTTGGCCTATATTATTTCCTGTCCTTAAAATCCTCCACTGACTCTTCATGCCTCTTTGTATCAAAAACTCCATATTTGGCTTCAAGACTCTCCATCACCTGGCTTCACCTTACTTTTCTCTTTTTTCCTGCTATTCTCCAGCTCACTGTTTTTCCCCTTACACTAATCTAGTTGCATCTGGTTCTCAATTCTCCTGCCTTCATCCCTTCATTCATGCTGTACAATTCCCATTTGGAACTCCCTTCCTCCCCACATCAGACCAACCACCGGTCTTCCTCACATTCAACTTCATCCTCATTCAACAAGCTTTCCTCAAATAATTTCCAGTCAGCTCAATCACTTATTTACTCCTTCTTTAATGCTCATGGCAGCTTCATTTTGATCTCTCTAGTTATAAATATTTTTATGTTTGTTTTCCCTATTAAAGTTCAAGTTCTTTGTGGACAAGAGCATGTCACTTCTTTATTCTAAACTTTTAATAATGTTGGTATTTGTTAAGCGCTTACTATGTGCAGAGCACTGTTCTAAGCGCTGGGGTAGATACAGGGTAATAAGGTTGTCCCACATGAGGCTCACAGTTAATCCCCATTTTACAGATGAGGTAATTGAGGCACAGAGAAGTGAAGTGACTTGCCCACAGTCACACAGCTGACAAGTGGCAGAGCGGGGAGTCAAACTCATGACTTCTGACTCCGAAGCCCAGGCTCTTTTCCACTGGGCCACGCTGCATTGCGACATAATAATTGCTCAATTATTACTACTAAAAACAAAAGGAGAGGGAGGACAATTTTAAAATTGCCTAAATGAAGATTTGGGATTATTCAGTTATCCATACTATTCTCAACCTCTTTTAATATAGAGTGTATGGAGAAGAAATTATATCCCCCAATTTTTGTGGGATATGGTTTTCAATAGTACTAAATATACCGATTAAAGTTATTTATTCAGAAATAGAAGCAGCACTAGAGAACTGTGATAAATTAGATAGTTAAAATATGACTCCAAGCTTTTGGCCTAGTCATTTGGAGAAAAACAATGGCCTAAATGGAAAGAATAGTGAGTTAGTGAGAGCATCGCAAGACAAGTTACTTATTGTAACAATTTTAATAAAACAGCCCTTTGAGAAAGGAGGGATAGGAGATGATATTAGCAATACATTCATTAAATGCATGAACATTTAGCAAAATCATTTTACACTATTTAGAGTAGTAAATGTAATAAGGTTTGACATGACCTTTCTAGGGCATGTCATTAGAGATATAATTGATATTTGGAATGCTGTGATCATAGGCTGAAGTCATTTGCATTATATTATAAAGCACTTAAGAAAGTTTGACCAGCCAGATCACTGGAGTGACTGAACTTTAACACCCAAGTGATTTTGAAAATAGAGTGTCCTTGTCTCATGCTGAACAACTCACTCTATTTACTATAAAGCAGACTGTCCTATTTCACCTCTGGTACAATTGCACTTAAAAATGTATCCTGCAGGAAGGAATACTTATATTTTTAACAAAATAAACTTTGTTTCATTATGTTCTTTTATTTTGGTTTATTATTTCATGTTTCAGTTCTTTATAGTAAATTTTCATGTTTTCTGCCCTACGGATATCCCCATTTGTAATTTAAGGTGGCTCATTCAGAATTCGTTCCAGATAGAACCACTCAGCTTCATTTCACAGTTCCATAGCCCAGAACCAGAACTGTTCATGAGACACTCAATAATACAGATACAGAGACCCTCTGGACAACATATCAATTTATATTATGAAGTGAATTATAGCTGTACCCACTAGTGCCAGTATAGTTAAGTGTCTGTCAATGTTTCCATTACATTTTCAGGGCTTCTAACTTGGATGTGAAAATAACCTTCAGGCTGGAGCATGAAAGTCCAACCTGAGGAATAATTTTTACTTTTGGTTCATATTGCCATTAAAAAAAAGTGATGGGGTTCCAATGTTCACCTTTTTGCATTTTTTTAAAATCCTTTCACACATTTAGATGTTCCCATAGCCTTACACACTTTCACATATATTGCCTGCAGTACTAAAATGACATGAATGTTTTAGGATGGTAAGCCAAATTATTTTATGGCGTGCAGCTCCTAAACCCAAATTTTAGCATTCATTTTGATGTGCATATCCAGAATTCTTGGCAGAGATCTGAATTATGTTTAAATTGTGCAGAAGTAACTTCCCTGATTTCAAAGTTTTTTCTTCATATCATTTGAGACATTCTCTGAAGGGACAAGGGGGGCAATTTACCACTAAATTTCATCCAAGGAGATTTTTTTTTTAATAAAGATTACTCCTAAATGCTCCATATTAAAGGAGCATCCAATATATCAATTAGAATTAGAAACCTTCTTGGAGACTGCAAATGCATAGTTCGGGCCAGTGAAAATATCACTGGAGAGCTAGCTACTTAGGAGATGGTGGCCCTAGAGGAAGGAGCTTGGTACTGGGTTGGGAGACCTGGGTTCTAGCCTTAACTCTGACAGGCTAATGTAATCTTGGACAAGGCACTTTACCTGTCTGGGCCTCAATTTGTTCATCTGTAAAGTGAGGATAAGATATCTTAAAACCCCATATGGGATAAGGACTGTGTCTGATCTGATAAGCTAGTGTCTAACCCAGTGTTTTGCACCCAGCAAACACTTACTAGTGTATTATACTCTCCCAAGGGCTTAATAAATGTGCTGTGAACACAGTAAGCTCTCAAATATCAGATTGACTTAATAAATGCCATAATTTTATTGTGAGTGAAAGACCAGTGAATGGACCTTTTCGTGATTCAATTTCTCTACTTTAAAGATAGTGAGCCATACTTCCAGATCTAGTCTAAGGTATACACTATCATATGTGAGGCACTTGTAAGAAATTCAATATAATATTGTGATTAGCTCAGTTTCTGGGATGAACAGGTGACTTTACTCTGGAGATGTGAAATTATCTTACTATCTTCTTCATTTTGAACTACTTTGCAGAGGCAACACAGTGCTCTGTACTGACAATAAACCTGAAGACAAATTATGTAAAGAATTACCAGGGAACTCGCTATATACACAACCAAATATCCTCCCTGACAAAATGGAATTTAATGTCCACAAATTCTACTACATAACCAATACCCTATCTAAAGATAAATGAAGCTTGGCAAAGTAGAAGAAAACCAAATCAAGAAAGCCAGTATGGTCTTCAGAAGGTTGACAGACAGAATGGTAACAGGGCCTTAGGATTCACGCCAAACTAGCCATCTGTAGAGCTGTGGTGTTTGTTGTTCAGTGTTTTACATGACCATGAGGCCTGGACCTATATCAGTTTGTTTATTTTTTAATCAGATTTCCTCTCAGAGTCATTGAAATCTTTCCTTTCCTCTTCATCCAAACTTGTCTTGTCTTATGCTGCCGAATCATCTCTGACCCATAGCGACTCCATGGACATATCTCTCCTAGAATGCCTCACTTCCACCTGCAATCATTCCGGTAGTGTATCCATAGAGTTTTCTCTGGTAAAAATACAGAAGTCCTTTACCACACAGTAAACTGGAGTCTCCACCCTCAACTCTCTCCCATGTTGCTGCTGCCCAGCACAGATGAGTTTTTAGTTGTAGCAGATTACCTTCCACTTACTATCCACAGCCCAAGCTAGGACTGGAATGGGTATGCCTCTGCTTGACTAACCCTCCCCCAGCTGAAAACCGGTAGAGTAGTGGAAACTTCCCAAGTGCAATCCTGAGAGGGACCAAGAGTCACGTTCAACATCAAATGGTGGCAATGAGTTCCAAGAACATAGTCAACTCACCAACACTGAGGGAACGCTTAGTATAACAGTTTCACTGGGCCAGGCATGTAACAAATGTATAATCAAGCAGAACAACCAAGCAACTCCTGTACAGAGCATGGGGGTGGGGCACAGCCAAGCAGTGAAAGCAAATGAAACATTTTTCAGGCAAGATGAAACAATCTCAGACAGCATAGTTTAATAGCAGAATGTTCACAGCAACAAGATAGAAGATTTTTAAACATATTTAATCAATCAATAGAGCTGTATGCCTCTGTGTGCAGAGCCCTGAATTAAGACCTTGGGAGAGTACAATGGAAAGTATATGATCCTAGCCCTCAAAATGAGTATAATCTAATGGAGGGGATGCACGCTAAAATACATTAGGTAGGAAAGGAATAGGTACAAGAGTTTGTGCTTAAATAAGATATGTACTTAAATAACCCAAGGGAAGTGGCACAGCAGGGCTGAAGTTTCATTTGGGGATATAAAATGGGGGGAATTAGAAATTAATCAGGGAAGGCCTCCTATAGGACATAATTGCAGTATAATAATAATAATAATAATGGAATTATTCTCTGCACACAGTAGGCTTGAAACATGGGGAGAACTGAGGTCTGTTGGATTTGAAGTAGGGGGGGGAGTTTGAGGCAAGAGAGAGACTATGAACAATGCATGAGAAAGAGGCACATTAGATTGACAGGAATGAAGATTGCAAATCAGGGTGTAATAATAACAACAACAATAGGACTTGTTAAGTGCTTACTATGTGCCAAGCACTGTACGGAGTGCTGGGGTAGAAACAAGTTAATCAAGTTGGTCACAGTTCTTGTGGCAAATGTGGCTCATACTCCAAGTAGGTGGGAGTAGGATTTAATCCCCATTTTACAGATGAGGTAACTGAGGCCCAGAGAAGTTAAATGACCGCCCAAGGTCCCACAGCAGGCCAGTGGCAGAGTAAGAATTAGAACCTAGGTCCTCTGCCTTCCTGGCCCATGCTCCTTCCACTAGTCCACACTGCTTCTCAGCAGAGGAGAAGAAGAGTGGAAAACTAGGAGTGAGATGGTTTAAGTCAATCAACAGTATTTACTGATCATCTGCCCCATGCAGAACACCCTAGTAAGTGCTTGGGAGAGTAAAATAGAGTGAACATGATCCCTGCCCAGACACTAAAATGGATTTATTAATCAATAGTACCTATTGAGTACTTACTTTGTGCAGAGCATTGTACTAAGTGCTTGAGAGAATGCAATAAAGTTGATAGACAATCCCTGCCAACAAGGAGCTTACAGTCTAAAGGGGGAGAAAGACATTAAAATAAATTGCCGATAGGGAAAATGGAAGAGTATAAGGATATGCACATAGTCACCCCAGCCCCTCTGCACCTATCAAGTGTTTAAAGTGTACAGATCCAAGGACAGTAGCCAAGTGCTTGGGTGATAAAGAGTGGAAGTAATAATAATAATTACGGTATTTGTAAAACACTTACTATGTGCCAGGCACTGTACTAACTGCTGGGGTGGATACAAGCAAATCAGGGTGGGCTCAGTCCCACGTTGGACTCACAATCTCGATCCCCATTTTACAGATGAGGGTAGGAGGATAAGAGATTAATCAGGGAAGACCTCCTGGAGAAAATTTGATTTAAGAAGGGTTTTAGAAATGGAGAGAACAGTGGTCTGTCATATATAAAGGGGAAGAGGCTTCCAGGAAGGAGTGAAGGCATGAGCAAGAGGTCAATGGCATCAGAGAGGAGAATGAGACACAGTGAGAAGCTTGTATGGGAGGACCTAAGTGTACAAGCTGCACTGTAGTGGAAGAGCATCAAAGGTAAGTAGGAGAAAGAAGCTGACCAAGTGCCTTAAAGCCAATGGTCAGGAACTTCTACTTAACATAGAAAGTGGGAAGATGTGTTCAGAATGACGTATAGCTAAGTGATCCAGGTAGCAGAGTGAAGTTGGGACTAGGGAGGGAGAGACAGGAGATAGGAGGTCGATGGCATAGTCATTCTGGGATATAAGTGCCTGGACCAGGGTGGTGACAGTTTGGAGAGGAAGAGGAGGTTCTGAAAACATTGTGGAGGAAGAACCAACAAGATTCGACAAGGACTGAATTTTAGAGGGGAGGAACCAAGGCTAATACCAAGGTTGTTCTTTTCAGAGACTGGGTGGATGATGGCATTGTCAACAGTGATGGGAAAATAAGGTGGAGCAGTGGTTTGTGGAAGGAAAATTAGGAGTGCAATCAATCTACTGTAATAAGTAGTAACAATAACTATTTAAGTAGCATAAACTACTATAATTCAAAACAACTGGAAAATAGGCAGCTCCCTATGTATTCAACTATGAGAAATTGAATACAATCTTCATAGAAAATCTGATGAGAATGATGGGTGGTTAAAGTTTCATATTTTCTAATCAAATTAGGAGATAACTACAGTGCTGAAGCTGTTATATAGGAACCTCTGTTTGGTAAATTTCATCAGTGGACCAATAAACCAGTGTCACATGATTTAGAGCCCAAACAGTCATTAGTAGGAAGAGAAATACCTGATAATGACTAGAATCACTCAATAGTATATACTGAGCTCTTACACTGGGTGCAGATACTCTACTAAGTGCTTGGGAGTACAGTAAATTAGCTATGATCCCTGCCCTCAAGTAGCTTACAACCAGTGGAGGCAGACATTAAAACAGCTGAAGCAGTTTTGCTGACTAGATTGGAATAGAGAATTTATGCTTTTACACCGTTAAAGACGCCAACATTGTAAATTCCTTCATCTAATAGCATCAATTCACCAAACTTGTCCACATAAGACTGTTCAGTAAATTCCTGGCTAGAAGTACCAAATAAAGCTTTTTTTTTTTTTTTTTAAATTGCTCACACACTAACCCTTGGGGCTAGTCTGAGTAACTGCTACTAAGTTGAATTATACCAGTATACATCTTCCACACATTAAATTGCAATTTTACCTTTCAGCTATGTTTGCTTTTAAATGGTAGATGTACTATAAATTAATAAAAAAAATAGAACTTTTAAATGATGATTTTTGAGCACATTTATTCAGAATATAAATTTAGGAGCTCAATTTTTAGTAAAACAGCTTCCAGATCAAAATAACTTTCAGAAGCATTTGAGCACACATACTTGCTTAAATAAATGTGTAGATGTATGCCTCATAGTGAAATTGATGTCAGATTTTTGGAAAATAAGCAAAGGTACAATATTTGGTGATCCCAAACCATCACACATGTGTTATGAATATAAAATCTAAAAGTGTGATGGTTTGGGATCACCAAATACTGCTCCTTTTTCTTCTTGTCCAAAAATCTGACAACTTTGCTAGGAAACGCAGACATCTACATACATACACACATATTTGAATGTATTCAAGGAAATGTTTTCCCACTAATAGCATTCCTTTAAAAGTCCTGCTTCTTTGGACAAAAGGCTGGGAGGGAAATAATAATTTGATTGACTTTTCCTCTGCATTCTGGTCCTCTTTGGTATTTCTTAAATTTTCAACTATAAATGTTTATTTTGAAATTTCTTAAGGCTTATTGAAGACAATACTTTTAACATTTTAAACCAGACACCATGCTTTTTTTCTGAGGCTGATAAATCATCACTTTACAAACACATTTTGCACTTTTTGGCTGTATCAAAACAGAAGTAGTAGTGATAGTGTGCAATTTTTTTTAAACCAATACTCTGGCTGATGCCAAGCTGTTTATACAGCTGATTCAGGAATGGCAGTGATCTGGACCAAAGCAGCCCCTGGCCAACTATACGCCCTAGGTCAATAATTTGGAGTGTCTCCCTGGCTAAACAGGTGGAAATGATTAACAAATTCAAAAGCTGCACATAAAATAAAAATGCACAATTAACTGTGGGAAAACCATCTCCCTTTCATTTTTAAGATAATTTGTAAATTCTTAAGGCATTGGGCCTCGAGGAGGTTGAGCTTTTCCCAGGAAGAAAGTACAATGTGATAAATGCAGAAAGAGGTAGCAATGAGTAGCATTAAGAACAGGGTTTATGTTGCATATCTATTGAAAAGCAGGATTATCTCCATTTTAATGAATCTGATTTTGTTTCATAGCAAATGGCATGCCAAAGCCTTGACACCTCAAAGATTCCTGCCTTGAGCCATTCGTTCATTTCCTATCTAGAAGATCATATTCTGGAATATTTTCCTGGACGTGCTTAAACTCAATTGAAATCCGAAGAGGAGCAGATGACTAGAGTATAGCATGAAGGAAAAAATATACATGAACATATATATCTATAGATATAACATAAAGAAGAAATGGAAAGCATCTCATTCACAGGTCAGAAAAGCTGTATGATATGTATCCCTAATATGAAAATTTCATTTATTTATAAGGAATTTCAATACTAGCAAGACACCATATAAAGAGTAGGTAATTCCATTGAACTTGGGTCTGAATGTTGAAGGGGCAATTGTATAAGCAGCACACAAAAATATCAAATATATTTTTCTGACATTCAATTGAGTTAAAAAATGGAAAGATTACTTGTTTTGATGTCTGCTTCCCACCCCTCTAGAGTGTAAACCCGATGTGGGCTGGGATTGTCTCTTTTTATTGCTGCATTGTACTTTACAAGAGCTTAGTACAGTGCTCTGCACAAATTAAGTGCTCAATAAATGCAACTGAATGAATGAATGACTAGTATGAGAACGATTGAATATTCTATATGCCTTTCCAACATTTTCCACTCATTTACTACCACTTGTATTCAGTTTATGCAAAGCTGAAAACTACTGCTACTTTCACCAAGCATGCAATCTTGATACCGGAGGAAGTCTTATGAAATCTACTATTCCATCCCCTCTTAACAGACAGGACTTGACCCATCCTAGACTGGTGGGAATCTAGCTTCTGTTTGAAAAACTTCCAAAGATCAATATTTTAAAACTCACGCCAGGATTTTTAAATCCCTCTGTGCTTCTAATCAAAATCCCATTTTCCTTCATTATAGTCTCACATTCTTCCTATTACCACTAAAGTTACATTCATATCCCTGAAGACCATTAAGACCTCAACCTCTTGTTCTAGAAGTGAAATAATTCCACTTTCTTTAACTTTTCTTTAGATGTCTTAGTTACATCTTTTTAGCCTCTCCTGAACATTTGCCTGGTTTTCGTCATTCCCATTTTTCCATTTGCAGGGCCACCAGCACTTAGAACAGTGCCTAGCACATAGTAAGTGCTTAACAAATACCATCATTATTATTATTTCTTAACCATCATGCCTCTCAGAGCCCACCCATAGTGGCTCATCAGTACTACCAAATATTTATTTGTCAAAGATCAATCTGGGACCACTGATTTTCTCTACCCAGAGTCTACAAAGTGTCTTAAAACTAGTTTAAGTCTTTATATATTGACATTATGCTTGCTGTTTCAACAGTTGTAGTTTTAGGTTCATCTATGGACCTTTTTTTGCCACAATCATATTTATCAGACATCTTCCCTTTATTGTATTCTTGCATTCTTCTTTTAGTACAGTGCACACAGTAACTGCTCACTAATGACTATTGATTGATCATTGAATCTGTCCCCACTTAGTTTTTTTACTCCAGTTATTCAAGATCAGTTTGAATTTAATTTTAGGATGACCATTCAAATTGCATGGTCAGGAACAGTCCTAGAAATTCATGCCTCTAGGGCATCATTTCCAGGATTGTGGTGTCAATATTTCATCCTGATGATTATGTTCATTCTCTTCATTCCATGTAAGTCTATGAGAATTTATTCAGGCACTAAAATGACATTCCAGACTCCCTTCATGAATGAACTATCTGTTGGGTAGAAAATACCTCCTGGCTCCCCCTGCTCTCATCTACTCCAACCGAGGGATCTATCTTTTGCAGCACATGTCCCAGTTGAAGTTGCCAGGTTTATCCTCACTCTAATCCAATCTTCCAATGTTCTAGTCAGCTCTTTCAGGTCAGTGTTCTCCACAGATTTATCCCCACTAGCTTTTCATTCATATTATTAAAAAAAAAACCCAAAAACCCGTTAAATTACACTGTGCTAAAGATTACCTCTATTCCAAGGATAACATGATTAAAAAAACAAGCCACACAAGAACTTGTGTGCAGAATTAAGGTTGGGTCTTAGACCATATCTTGAATTCAGATAATATTTTTGATATTTAGCAGCTCTAAATGATATAGAGGCCTTCCCAAATTAAGCCCCCTTTTCCTCAGCTTCTCCTCCCTTCCACGTCACCTTGACTTGCTCCTTTTGCTCTTCCCCCAATCTCCCCACCCCACAGCACTTATGAATATATGTATATATCTATAATGCTATTTATATTGATGCCTGTTTACTTGTTATGATGTCTGCTTCCCCCCACTCTAGATCGTAAACCCACTGTGGGCAGGGATTGTCTCTATTGCATTTTACTTTCCAAGTGCTTAGTACAGTGCTCTGCACACAGTAAGTGCTCAATAAATGTGATTGAATTAATGAATGTAGATGTTAACATTTAATATGCCTGACCTCGATCAAGATGGATAGTTAAGATGGATAGTTACCTGGATTATTATGCCATGTTATTAAGACTTAACATTTTAGCACTTTTTACATGATAGAATAAAGATATCTTGGAGTAAATCATTAATTTATCATACCTTTCTCCAAGGCACATCCTGTTGTTCTCGTCTCAGGACAGAGAGCTAGAATAGAAACCCAAAAAAGAAAGTTTTAGTGCTTCTTATAAGTTCATCATGAGGAAAAACACATACTGCAGAAAATAATGATATTAGAAACTTAATCCTAGTTTAAGGTTCAACATGGGTTTAATATCTATTCTTATTTTGGCAATATGAGAGTGTGCAACACCAGTTAGCTTCCACTGGAGCAAATCCTTCATACTCAAAAATGAAAATTCATAGTTTATTTCCTAATTTTACTATTTGGTATGTATTTATTTCCCAAGTCCTTCTCTAAATGTCAGATGAGGTGCTATAATAGCAGAGCAATTTGTATTTAGGAAGGAAGAACATGCCATTTTCAGCTATTGCTTTATTGACCAAGAATGGAAGCATGACACTTTAGCAACACCAGAACGGAGGGAAATTCTAATTAGAAGCAGCCACTGAAATGAATGCACAGAGTTAGAGCTGTGTTAGGGTTAAAGAAGCAGCAAAGCCTAGGGGATAAAGCATGGGTCTAGAAATCAGAAGGATCTGGGTTCTAAACCCAGCCCCACCACTTGTCTGCCGGGTGACCTTGGGCAAGCCACTCAACTTCTCTGTGCCTCAGTTACCTCATAAGTAAAATGGGGATTAAATCGGTGAGCCCCACGTGGGACATGGACTGTGTCCAACCTGATTACTTAGTATCTATCCTAGCACTTAGAACAGTGCCTGGCACATAGTAAGCACTTAAATGCCATAAAAAAGATCTGGGGCACTGAAAAGAGATTGCGTTCTTTTTGTCGTTTTACTTAATACTCAACACAATCATAAGAGCAAATGAATGAAATTTAAATTCCACACTTTCCATCCTTATGATTATGTTATTTCCTGAAAAATATCAAGCAAATAATATTTCACTTGTCTTTGTATATAAAATTGACATTAGAAACCAATTATGTTCACAGAACCATTACGATGATGATGATGATGATAGAGTCTCCCACCAGAAACAACAGAAAAGCCCTGATCGCGAGCATTCAGGACCAGGAACCTAAGCAGAGGAATGGACTATCTTGCTATTTATGTAGCCCCATCAGCAGCAACAAGAATGAGTTGGGTCATATTGAGTCACAAAGGCCAACAACCTAGCAGGCAGGCAAGAATGCAGCACAATGCCAAGGATATGTGCTATCTTGACCCATGTTAGCCAGCCACTGGCAGAAGTTGGACTAGTACCGAGGTTTCCTGATTCCCAGGGTGCTTTTCTCATACTATTGGCTGTGTTGCATTATTCTGGGAATAGGTAATTGGATCAGCAATGAGCATGGAATTTGGCCCATGTAGTTATAGGCCATTATTCAAAAAATTATTTTCAAAACCACATTTGCTCTTTTTTTAAAAAAAAATGGTACTTGCTGAAAGCTTACTACGTGCCAGGCACCATACTAAGCATTGGGGTAAATATAAGATAGGTGGGTTGGGCACCATCCCTGTCCCAGACAGGGCCCACAGCCTTAATTCCCGTTTCCAGGGAGGTTACTGAGGCACAGGGAAGTTAAGTGACCTGGCCTAGATAACAAAGCAGACAAGTAGTGGTGCAGGAATTAGAACCCAGGTTCTCTGACTTCCAGGCCTGTGCTCTTTCCATTAGGCCATGCTTTATATTCTTCCACATTTATATCTGCTGCTTCTACCCATGATTTTCCCAGACTTAGACAAACTATCCTGCATGAAAGCAGCAGGCAAGTTCTGAGCAATTATAATTCAAATGAGAAACACTAGTTACAGGTATATTAAACGAACAATGAAAGAAAGTCCTGAGTCCATGTCCATTTAGTAGTAGTAATAGTATTTATTATTAAGTACTTCCTAGGTGAACTGTACTAAACTCTGGGACTGTAGTTACATAATTCAAAACTTTCACAGTTGTGATGAAAATCATGCTGAATAATTATAAAGAGAATAGATTTTATATGTGATCTTGAGCCACTGCACTTCTAGTAAAAAATAAAGTTACATGTGCAACTCCATATATTTCTCCCAATTTTGCCCTTTGCAGACACGTGTTCATATATATTTATGTACACACACTCCAATAAAAATCTGGTTCCCCAAAACCAATAAGGTGAACTGTGAAATGATGAGAACAATCATACATTGTTGCACCATATGGAAATCCAGCTGGTACAGACAAACTCCTCCTTGGTCCTTCAGACCAGCAGGTATCATATATATAATACAGTGGATGGGTAATTCCTGAGTAATAATTTCCTAAGTGATACTTAGAGATCAGAACAATGAATGCAGCCCATTTGCCTAATTGACACTGAGGTGAATTACCTCTCCATACAATTAGAATGATTAAAAACTTTGTTACCTTCCTATTGCTCAAATGTAAAAAAGACTGATGATAAATGATTGACTCGAGTTGCTAATAATCCAACTAAATCATCTTGGTATTTCCCCCTCAATCAACTAATGTGCTTTTACCTTAAAAAATATGCTTAGTGAGGGGCAATGAAAATATGCATAAGCCACCTGATTATCAACTTGAGTATATCAGAAGAGCAGTAAAAAAGATGACATTAGTCAACTAGCCAAAAGAATGCTGTGTTCTTCCATTATGTAAATTATTAGAAACATAAAGCTACACCATGGTTGAAGATACAGCTAACTGAAATTTTAAGCAATATAGAAACATTTTTATTTTTGATAAAAGGTGCAATTTAATTTTCTTTAGAAATTCAAATATCAAAACATCAGCTAAATAATGAGAAAAATCTCTGTAGGGGAATATTTTCTCAGGTATTTACATTAACAAGAAATATGGAAAATATCTGAACTAATATAAACCTTTAAATACAAGCTTATCTGATGGCTATTTTACGCAAATGATGGGATAATTTTGAGAGTTATTTTGCTCTTGCAAATACACTCAATATCAAAATGTTCAAAGACTAACCTTTAAATAATCTTTGCTCAGTATTGATTAGATAGGAATTACAAAAGTAAGAAGGCATGCAATGCTGTAGTTTTTTTGATTGTTTTCAAAGACCTCCTTCTCAACAAAGGCCTAAAAAGCAAGGGAATGATAATTCCTCAAAGTAGTCCATGAAATAGACTAAATATGGACAGTGAAAGAAATGTGTGTATGCGCAGTGTTTCATAAGGGGAAAATTAAAACAGTGGCTCCCCGGTTTGAAATATAGTAGCAGCCATTAATTGTGAACACAGTGGTAAAACTCCTTGTTCATACAATAAAAACGGGACTGCAAATCATTCCAGTGCTTTCAAATACACATACTGGAATACTTTCAGAAATCATTCTTTGACAAAAATGACTTTGAAAGAGAAGTCATTATTGCACATCAAAAACCTATAACACGGTACCTTTGTATAAAAAGGAATAATTGTGTCATCAGAAAAACATTCCCTAATTCTCTAATCACATTCCAGTAAAAATGCATAATGAAACACATTATGGCAAAACAGTGTAGTTGGTTCAAACTTGCCTTCATACCTAAGCCCATAGAGCCATACAGAATATCATGCATCATTTGCTGTCCAAATATTAAAATAAAAAAATTCCAAATAGTTTCTATTCAGTTAAAATTAAAATTCTAGCCAGTTATTAAGCCACAAAATGGTATTTGCTCTTTTCCACTCTAACAGCAATAGAGCTAATCACGTCACATATGCCGAATTTGAAAGCACAGACCATGTAGCTAGTCATGGAAGATTTTCTCACAGCTACAACATTTTTCTTTGTCAAGCTTGTCAGAAGATTGTAAGGACTGCATCAGAGTTACTCTGCATCATCTTATTTAAATGGAAAATCCTTTAAGAGGTTCCATCTCTTTCCATCCATCTCAGCATTTCTATAGGGAAAAATTCCATTTTGTTTTCATCTTCCCAACTGAAAACCTCATCTTGGCCTCAAGTTCAAATGATACATTTCTAGAAGCCTTACATGATAAATCAAATCACACGTTGAATTTCGGGAATCTCAAATACTGAAAAGCTAATACAAAAGCCAAATCTTTTGTTTCACACTCTTAAAAAATACCCCTACTCCAGTAAGTGCCAAGAATCTCAAACTGAAACTAATAATTAATTTTAAAAATATAAAGAGAACATTAGACATTCAAATGAAGATGAAAAGAACACCCAGTGGTGAATTTAGAGATATGTCTGAATATCCCATCCAGCCTATTTATACATGGGTGTTAAAAGACATCCCAAGGGAAAACCTGTTGGCCATACGCACCCCTCATTACTGCTACCCCAGGTTCTAGCAATGTGTACTATCAGTACCTACTGGCATTCACACTAGCTGGGAGGCATGATAAATAGCCACTCACATGCAGTAGCCATAAGGGTAGAAAGAGAAAGCTTCAAATACTTTAAAGGGTGCCAGAGGCATGGTTTCTTTCATGCTCCTCTTCCCTAGGGAGCCACTTCAATTGCCTTTTACCCAAGAAGTTCCTTCCAAATACATTGTGTTACTAGGTTGATGAACCCCAAATTTAAGACTCTGAATACTTTTCTTTCAAATTGTGAAAACCATTTAGGGGAAAAACAAACCATATTTTAATTTCCACATTCAAATCTTTGATTTGAAGGCAGGATTAAGAACTGGATCCCAAACTGGTCAAATAAAGGGAATTTGGTTATTAGTATATACTATATTAATTAGTATGTATATTAATAATCCCCAAAACAAAGATCCTGTAAAATATATATTATAAACTTATTCTATATTCATCTTCTGTACGCAGTCCTCTGTTACTGACTACTGTGTGCAATAACTTTGCGACATTTTGTGACCTTGTAAAAATAAAACAGAAAGTTGAAAACAAGTACTTAAGCGTAAACAAATGAGTGGTAAAGTAAGAATACTATAAAACAATTAGAAACATTTTATGATCAAAAAAAGACGACTAGCACATAAAAGGAAATAGGAATTCTTATGTCTGAGAGCACGATTTGAACGCTGGCATAATGACTGATTCTTATAGCACCAACCAATAATATATGATGCTAGAGGATCAGAGATCATGACAGATATCAATATCAATCACTGATATTTACTGAGGGCTCACTGTGTGGAGGGTCCTGTATTCAGTGCTTGGGAGAGTACAATACAATGGAGTAGGTTCAGTGTGAGCTTGTGTGGGCAGGGAATGTGTTTGATGTTATATTGAACTCTCCCAACTGCTCAGTACAGTGCTCTGCACACAGAAAGTGTTCAATGAATGATTCACAATAGTAAGAGAACTTACATCTTACTATTATACACTCCCAGAGGATGAGCACAGTGCTCTCGGCACCCATTTCCTTAGGCTCCCAGTACAGAAAGTGCTCAAAAAATATAGATAATATATAGCTAAGGTACAGATCTCTCCATATACACATACACATTATTTAACTTGTGTGTGTGCCCAACACTGGGCAGGGATTGTCTCTATCTATTGCCGAATTGTACATTCCAAGCACTTAGTACAGTGCTCTGCACATAGTAAACACTCAATAAATACCACTGAATGAACATTCAGTCTTAATCCCCAGTAATACCTAATCACTGTTGATGATTATGATGGCATTTGTTAAATGATTACTATGTGTGAAGCACTGTTCTAAGCGCTGGGGGGCAGGGTGGAAAGAGCACGGGCTTGGAAGTCAGAGGTCGTGGGTTCAAATCCCAGCTCTGCCACTTGTCAGCTGTGTGACTGTGGGCAAGTCACAACTTCTTTGTGCCTCAGTTACCTCATATGTGAAATGGGGATTAAGACTGTGAGCCTCACGTGGGACAACGTGATTACCCTGTATCTACCCCAGCACTTAGAACAGTGCTCTACACATAGTAAGTGCTTAACAAATACCAACCTTATTATTACAAGGTGATCAGATGATTGTCCCACGTGGGGCTTACAGTCTTGATCCCCATTTTACAAATGAGGTAACTGTGGCAGAGAGAAGTTAAGTGACTTGCCTAAAGTCACACAGCTGACAAGTGGCAGAGCCAGGATTAGAAGCCATGACCTCTGACTCCCAAGCCCAGGTTCTTTCCACTGAGCCACACTGCTTCCCTGTTGGTAAATAAGTTCTGGCCTCTCCCTGACCCTTCCTCCCCTGGGCTGTGCCATTACCATTTTCCCCTGTTGGAACAGATTTCTTTACCTTTCTAGATCCCAAACTCAGCCTCTTCTCCTCTTAAGTCTCCCCAACAGCCCCCACTTGGAACTGGTTTTTAAGCTAGTGAACAACAAATAATTTGAACAAGGGCCATGCTAGCTTCCAGTTTATCAAAACAAAAAACACCTGGCCACTCATTCTCAGTCTTTTACAGGCTCCTCCTCTGCCTCTCATCCATAACTGTGGGATTCCCTCAAGGTTCAGTTATGGGTCCCCTTCTATTCTCTATCTACACCCATTCCCTTGCAGAACTCATTTACTCCCATGAATTCAACTACCATCTCTATAGGGTTAATTCCCATCTCCAGACCTGATCTCTCTCTCTAGTCTTGCGTATCCTCCTGCCTTCAGGACATCTCTAGTTGGCTGTCCCCCCAGCACCTCAAACCTAACATGTCCAAAACATAACTCCTTATCTTCCCACCCAAACCCTGTCCCACTGATTTTCCATCATTGTAGACAGCACCACCATCCTTCTTGTCTCACCATCCTGTAACCTTGGCGTTATCTGACTCATCTCACTTATTCAACCCACATATTGAGCCCTTCACCAAATTCTGTTGGTTCAATATTCACGACATCACTAAAATCTTCCCTTTCTTCTCCAAACTGCTACCATGTTAAGACACTTATTCTATCCACCTTGTTGACTGTATAAGCTTCTTTGCTGAACCTCCCTGCCACCTGTCTCTCCCCACTCCAGTCCATACTTCACTCTGCTGCAAGGATCATTTTTCTACAAAACCCTTCAGTCCATGTTTCCCCGCTTCTAATGAACATCTAGTGGTTGCTTATCCACTTAGAGGTTGCAAACAAACTCCTTACCATCAGCTCTAAAACACATAATCACTTTGTTCCCTCCTACCCTCACTGCTCTCCTATTATAACCCAGCCAACACACATTGCTCCTCAAATGCCAACCTACTTATTGTACCTTGGTCTCATTTATCTCACCACTGACCACATTGTCTCTGGCCTGGAATGCCCTCTTTCCTCATATCTGACAATCATTCTTTCCACCTTCAAAGCCTTAAGGCACATTTCCTTCAAGAGCCCTTTTGTGACTAAGCTCCCATTTCCTCTTATTCCACTCCATTATGTGTAACCCTTGACTTGGATTTATTCTCTGTATTAATCCCTCTGTCGGCCATACAGTACTTATGTACATATCCATAATACAGTGCTTGGCGCTTGGAATGGTGCTTGGCAGATAGTAAGCGCTTAACAAATACCATCATTATCTTTTATATTAATGCCTGTCTCCCACTCTAGACTATGAGCACATTGTGGACAGGGAATGTGTATCAACCCTGTTATAATAAACTATCCCAAGCATTGAGAGGAATAACTGGAGGGAGCCACGGGGTCAAGGGAGGGTTTTTTTTGTTTTTTGTTTAGGATAGAGGAGGCATGAGCACGTTTGAAAGCAGTGGGGAAAATGCCATTGGAGAGTAAATAGTTGAAGATGGGGGTCAGGGAGGAGGCAAGCGCTTTGATATCCTGTGAAGGAATAGGATCAAATGGGCAGGTGGAGGGAGTGGATTTTGAGATAAGGTGGGAGATCGCCTTTTGAGATACTTCTGGGAAATCTGGGAGAGTAGAATAATGGGCAGGGGGAGAGAAGGGTTGTAGAGGATTAAGGGAGACTTTACCCAGACTACACACTTAGCTCCTCCAATGGCCACCAACTTACCGTACCTTGATCTCATCTTGACAAACGTGTTCATGCCAACTCCTTGCCCATGTCTTTCCTCTGGCGTGAAACTCCCACCTACTTCATGTACAACAGACCACCACTCTACCCACTATTAAAGATTTATCAAAATCACATCTCCTCAAAGAGGACTTCCCTAAGCCCTCATTTCCCCAACTTCGTCTTTCAAACCACCTATGCACTTGGATCTGTACCCTCTAAGCACTTGATATACACCCCACCCTCAGCCCCACAGAACTTATTTGCATGTTCATATTGCATTTTAATGTTGTTTCTAACTCTAGGCTTTAAGTTACTGGTGGGCAGGGAACACATGTACCCAACTGAGAAGCAGTGTAGCCCAGTGGAATAAGGATAGGTCTCGGAGTTAGAGGACCTGGGTTCTAATGCTTACTCAACTACAAGGTCTTCTGTTTGACCTTGGGCAAGTCACAACTTCTTTGTGCCTCAGTTACCTCACCTTTAAAATGGAGATTCATTCATTCATTAGTATTTGAGTGCTTAGTATGTGCAGAGCACTTGAAAGAGCGCTGTATTAAGTGCTTGGAAAGTACAATTCGGCAACAGAAAGAGACAGTCCCTACCCAAAAATGGGTTCACAGTCTAGAAGGGGGAGACAGGCAACAAAACAAAACAAGTAGACAGGCATCAATAGCATCAAAATTAAGACTGTAAGCACCATATGGGACAGGGACTGTTTCCAAGCTAATTAGCTTTCATCTACCCCAATGCTTAGTACAGTGCCCGACAAAGTGCTTATTAAGTGCCATTAAAAAAAAATGTTGCACTGTACTCTCCCAAGTGCTAAATTCAGTGCTCTGCACACTATAAGCACTTAATAATTAATACTGATTGAGTCTATGGGAAAACACCCCATAATAGAGCTAGTCACAATATCTGCATTATGAAGAGTACTACAGATTCAATCATTTAATTTGATGTATTGAGCACTTACTGTGTGCAGAGCACTATACTAAGCACTTGAGTATAAAACAACAACAAACAGGCACAATCCCTGCCCACACCCACAACAAATTTACAGTCTAGAGGCAGGGAGACAGGCATGGATGTAAAATTACAGATATGTACATAAGTGCTGTGGAATGGGAGGGGTGGATGAGCAAAGGGAGAAGAGGAAAGGAGGGTTTAGTCAGGGAAGGCCTCTTGGAGGAGTTGTGACTTCAATAAGGCTTTGAAATGGGGAAGAGTAATTGTCTGTTGGATTTGAGGAGGGAGGGTGCTCCTGGCCAGAGGCAGAACATGGGTGAGGAGTTGGCGGTGAGATAGATGAGAACGAGGCACAGTGAGAATTCATTCATTCATTCAATAGTATTTATTGAGCGCTTATTATGTGCAGAGCACTGTACTAAGCGCTTGGAATGAACAAGTCAGCAACAGATAGAGACGGTCCCTGCCTTTTGACGGGCTTACAGTCTAATCGGGGGAGACGGACGGACAAGAACAATGGCAATAAATAGAGTCAAGGGGAAGAACATCTCGTAAAAACAATGGCAACTAAATAGAATCAAGGCGATGTACATTTCATTAACAAAATAAAATAGGGTAATGAAAATATATACAGTTGAGCAGACGAGTACAGTGCTGAGGGGATGGGAAGGGAGAGGGGGAGGAGCAGAGGGAAAGGCGGAAAAGAGGGTTAAGCTGCGGAGAGGTGAAGGGGGGGTGGTAGAGGGAGTAGAGGGAGAAGAGGAGCTCAGTCTGGGAAGGTCTCTTGGAGGAGGTGAGTTTTAAGTAGGGTTTTGAAGAGGGGAAGATAATCAGTTTGGCGGAGGTGAGGAGGGAGGGCGTTCCAGGTCCGCGGGAGGACGTGGCCCAGGGGTCGAAGGCGGGATAGGCGAGACCAAGGAACGGTGAGGAGGTGGGCAGCGGAGGAGCGGAGCGTGCGGGGTGGGCGGTAGAAAGAGAGAAGGGAGGAGAGGTAGGAAGGGGCAAGGTGATGGAGAGCCTTGAAGCCTAGAGTGAGGAGTTTTTGTTTGGAGCGGAGGTCGATAGGCAACCACTGGAGTTGTTTAAGAAGGGGAGTGACATGCCCAGATCGTTTCTGCAGGAAGATGAGCGGGGCAGCGGAGTGAAGAATAGACTGGAACAGGGCCAGAGAGGAGGAAGGGAGATCAGAGAGAAGGCTGACACAGTAGTCTAGCCGGGATATAACGAGAGCCCGTAGCAGTAAGGTAGCCATTTGGGTGGAGAGGAAAGGGCGGATCTTGGCGATATTGTAAAGGTGAAACCGGCAGGTCTTGGTAACGGATAGAATGTGTGGGGTGAACGAGAGAGACGAGTCAAGGATGACACCGAGATTGCGGGCCTGAGAGACGGGAAGGATGGTTGTGCCATCCACGGTGATAGGGAAGTCTGGGAGAGGACCGGGTTTGGGAGGGAAGATGAGGAGCTCAGTCTTGCTCATGTTGAGTTTTAGGTGGCGGGCCGACATCCAGGTGGAGACATCCTGGAGGCAGGAGGAGATGCGAGCCTGAAGGGAGGGGGAGAGGACAGGGGCGGAGATGTAGATCTGTGTGTCATCTGCATAGAGATGGTAGTCAAAGCCGTGAGAGCGAATGAGTTCACCGAGGGAGTGAGTGTAAATGGAGAACAGAAGAGGGCCAAGAACTGACCCTTGAGGAACTCCAACAGTTAAAGGATGGGAGGGGGAGGAGGCGCCAGCAAAGGAGACCGAGAATGACCAGCCAGAGAGATAAGAGGAGAACCAGGAAAGGACGGAGTCCGTGAAGCCAAGGTGAGATAAGGTATGGAGGAGGAGGGGATGGTCGACAGTGTCAAAGGCAGCAGAGAGGTCAAGGAGGATAAGAATGGAGTAGGAGCCATTGGATTTGGCAAGAAGGAGGTCATGGGTGACCTTAGAGAGAGCAGTCTTGGTAGAGTGGAGGGGACGGAAGCCAGATTGGAGGGGGTCTAGGAGAGAATGGGAGTTAAGGAATTCTCAGCAGCGATTGTAGACGACTCGTTCTAGGATTTTGGAAAGGAAGGGTAGTAGGGAGATAGGGCGATAACTGGAGGGGGAAATGGGGTCAAGACCGAGGTTAGCATTAGAGAAGCAACGTGTGTGGGCTGGGTTGTAGTAGAAGAGATGTGAGGTTAGGTTCATTCATTCATTCATTCAATAGTATTTATTGAGCGCTTACTATGTGCAGAGCACTGTACTAAGCTCTTGGGATGTACAAGTCGGCAACAGATAGAGACAGTCCCTGCCGTTTGACGGGCTTACAGTCTAATCGGGGGAGACGGACAGACAAGAACAATGGCACTAAACAGCGTCAAGGGGAAGAACATCTCGTAAAAACAATGGCAACTAAATAGAATCAAGTAGAATAGAATTAGGTAGCAGGGGACAAGGTGACTGAGTGTTTTAAAGCCAATGGTGAGGAGATTTTATTTGATGTGGAGGTGGATGGGCAACCACTGGAGTTTCTCGAGGAGTGGGGAAACGTGTCCCGAGCATTTTTGTAGAAAAATGATTCGGGTAGCAGAGTGAATTATGGACTGGAACGGGGAGAGACAGGAGACACAGATGCATTCTGAGGTGCATCTGTGCATGAAATATCACTGTACTAGCAACTAATTGAGTTTGACATTTTTGGTGTTTTTTTTTTTTAATCAATGAGCCTCAGGAGCCATGAGGGAGTTAATTAACTATCTTCTTCTGTCTCCCTTTTTCTCTTCTTGAAGTAGGCGTGTACCTGATTTTTTAAAAAATCGCCAGGCAGCAGCTATTTACTAACTGCTACTTCTCAAAGGACCCTTTTAAAGAGGAGCTGTTATAATGGAACAAATTACCAATAGCCTGCTGATGACAGGATTGTTGGTCCAAGAATGCTCACAAAATTAGTATATGAGCACTACGTACAAGAGGCAAATACATTTTAATAACATCACCTTACCTTAGTTACATAAGTTACTATTACTAAGGAACTTTTCATCTGCCAATTTTCCCTTGCATAGGAGCAGATTCAAGTTTGACATTATAAAGTAGTTTATTCTTTTGCCTCAAATGTTCAGAGATAATTTTTCCTCTGAAGGTCATCTAAATCGATTATAGTAGCTCTAGCTCCAAAATCTGAGAAAATGATTCTCTGTGAATCTTCTAGAATCACCTGGGAAAATAATGCTCATGCAAAACATCACACAAATTGAAAATAAGTATTCTGTATTACCACAGATTACAGGGACAAATTTTTCCTCATTGTGTGTAGTATGACAGAATGTAGTCTAGCCACTTTTTCCTCTAATAATAGATGCATGAATACACTAACCTACTAGATTAAAGCAGCCAAATAGGGCTAGTATTAAGCAAGTGAAATACACAATTTTTTGTTTGTTAAAATTACTTTATAAAATACCTTAAATCAAAACCAGAAAGATCAATACAGCTAAGCAAAGCATCATTCATAGTCTGTTTTGAACAATTTCTCACTTCTGCTCCACAGAACACATCAGCAGATCTCATTATTTTCATAGGTAACATCCAGCAAATCTCATGCCCAGATTTCACACAAATTCCATACAGACATGCTTCCTTCTCCCCCTTCATGAGTCATAAATTCAGAGAACAAATTTTGTCACCATCATTATCAAAAGGTATTAAGTGCCCAAATGCTTTTGACACTGCACTGGATAACAGAAAGCTAAGCCGACACAGTACCTCCAAATTGCAATATAAAACAGAAAAGATTCATGATTAAATTTTAAAATGATAGGGATATGTACATGTCTACAAACACATTATTTTTTTATCTTAGAAAACAACACTTCAGTCATTTGTAAAGTGAAGAAGAAAATGGGAAAGGTTTCAGTTGCTTTTTCATAGAAGGTTGGGGAAGATGGTAATGAAATCATCATTTTTTCCCAGTTAGCTTGAAAGATTCATGAAGAATGGTGTGGCATAGCAGAAAGAACACGGGCTTGGGAGTCAGAGGACGTGGGTTCCAACCCCGGCTCCACTACTCGTCTGCTGTGGGGCCTTGGGCAAGCCATTTACCTTCTCTGGGCCTCAGTTACCTCATCTGTAAAATGAGGATGAAGACTGTGAGCCCCACGTGGAACAAGTTGATCACCTTATATCTCCTCTGGTGCTTAGAAGAGTGCTCAGCACAAAGTGCTTAAATACCATAAGTACTATTATTATTAATAGGAAGATTCTGGATTTTTTTTTAAAAGGCAGAATGGAAGAAATTGGACATTTAGGAAAGGAGAGCATTCAGGGCAGAGTTTGAAGTGGGTGTTCAGCAAACGATATGGTATATATTTGTTTAAAAGGAGTAAGATTCCATAGTCCAGGAGGTGTGCCAACAGGTTTAAAAAGAAAGCTAGAGGGTCATAGATCCAAGGTGCTAGTGGCAAAAATGACATAATGGAGACCTATATTTGACCCCTGATACCAACTAAATGAGTCATTTTCTGTCTATATCTAACTCCACTGACTGTAATGTATCATATCCCCTTAGTCTCACAAGGACACTTAACGTTAATGAACAAAATGAATTGGATCTTATTCAAGACATTTAACACACAAATACTGAATGCCATTAGAGTTCAAAGGTGGTACTTGTTACAAGTTTGTTTTTTTTTTTTTTTAAATCAACATGCATAAAGACTTGAAGCACTATTGACAATCCCTTCCATATTGTTTTCATGTAAATATTAGCCCTAGCCACAGGACTGCATTTGCTGCTTCCAGAGTTTGACACAGGTTTTAAAGCACTCTGAATATATACACAGATAGCTAACAAAACACCCTTTTACCACAGTTCTTTTCAACACATATGTTTTGCTAGGAAAAACCACAGCCTTAATGACCCATATGGTGTGAACTTTGCTGAATTTAGTGAGAGAGTTTGACTTGTCTTGGCCTGATAACCAATTACCTCTGCTAACCAGGCTGGACAAATATAAATCATCCCAAGCCAAGGGAAGAGTTCAAGGGTGTACAAATATGCAACAAGAAATTATACTTATTGAATGCCTGTGTTCAGAACACTTTATTCATGGCTGGGGATTGGAGTTAGGAATGGTCAGACATTGGTCACAACATCCAATTATCACAACAACCTCTCCCTTAGAAAGATTAGGAGTAACCCATACGTCACTAGAGAAATACCTGAAACCTTCTGGAATGCTCCAAGAAAGAAAAGGAACTTTCACTTGACAAGCTACAAAAGTCATGAAGGCTGTGGGCTTGGCAAACATGAAATTGTAGTTCAACAAATCCCACACCAATGGGTAAGGGGGTGTCTATTAAAACCTGAAGATAGTATCTTCAAAATAAACACAAGAAAGCATGTCACGCAGTGATAGGTAAATTATGTGCACGTTCAAGAGAGGTTTGGATAAATTCATGTTTTAAGAGATCCAAATAGATTTGGTAGATAATGTATATCCATAACAGTACCATTTGGATAATATAGCAAATCACCAATCTGTTCTGGTCCAATGTCAATCAGGCAGAAATAACTTCTAGAAGTGATTTAAGTTTGTTTCCCCCACTTTAGCAAATTTGGTAAAGTATCTCAAACCCATCTTTCCCTAACTCAGTGGGACTCACCCTTTTCCCAAGCATTCTACTCTGCCTCCTACTAGTTGTAGGATCTGGATCAAGCTTCATGTAGCTCAACAGGAAAGGGGTCTTTTTCATAAGTTCTGAAGCCCCTAGAGGAGCAGAATTCACTCCTGATGAGTAACTCCCATTCTTTCAAGCATTCTGCTATTGCTGATGGGGATAGACTCCTGGGCTGAGAAGACCACTTACCTAAGCACACTATTTGGCCTTTATTGTTTTCATATTCTGTCCCCTTGTTTTAGGTGATAGCAACTGTGGATTTTTATACATACCCATTCCCCTTGTACAAGGAATGGTCTGTAAATTCATCCTTGTGTTGCACATATGAATCACTGACTGCCTTGAAAAGTCAGTAACATGGGAACAGCTTCAGTGGGTTCTCTGCATACTGGGTGTGTGTTTCTTTTTGCTATACATATGTTCTCTACTTTCCAAAGGTACTTCTTTTCCGGTAGGAAGAGGGAATTTTTCATCTTTTCCAACCAAATGTTTAAAGTTAAAACAGAATTTCTTAGAATGTTTCATTTTAATTTGAATGAGAAATTTGAGCTAATAATCACCCATAAGGTATATGTTCTTCCTTTCCTTTTCATTAATGAATTCATATTTCAACAGAAGCTTTGTTATATTCCTGAGTCATGATGATGAATTCTTCATGTGCTAGGACCTCCATTCATTCTGAGGAACTAACAAATTAAAATGTAATATAAAAACTATGCCACTGAGCATATTAGAGATGATCCTTTGATGAGGAGACGGAATCCCTAATTAGGTCATAATTCACTACTTAATTATTTTATCAAATCTATAATACCAAATAAAACAAAATTTGGAAAAAATCTAGTGCAACAACATTAAAATTACCTGAACATGATCACATTTCCTTCCCTGCACTTCCAATCAGCCATATTTCACCACACAGGACCAAGGGTTAGGAAGCAATCAAGTAAATTTCACCCCCCTTATTTCAGGCCAAGATAATTATTTTATTGAGAGGGTTTTTTTTCCCCCTACCTCTCCTTTTCTTAAACTCTGTCTGCCCAAGAGGAAAATGAACCACAGTACTTATCAGTTCAATGCATACGCAAGTGATACTGAAGGCAACTGACCAGACTGGAGCCAGAGGTTAGTTTGCAAATCCATTAGCAATTTAATTTTTTTTTTTTAATAGAAAACCCCTGAGCAAGTCTGAGTTAGAGCTGAGTTGATAACTGCAAAAGAGTCACAAAACCTAATAATGTAATTTGCATGTAAAATAGATCAGACAGATTTACAAAAGGCTAACCAAATGAAAAAAGGTGAGGCTTTCCTGTAAAATGTCCACTTTACTAATCCTAACCAAGAATGGATTTTTTTTCCCCCGATCATTTTGCAAATGATGCATTTACTTAAAAACGGTCATTTTTTGGTGGTAATGATTTAGTACCAAATCTTTCTTCCTCTCCACTTGAGCAATATAAAGGCCATGATCCAAACATATCTGAACCAAAACATAGCTTAATATTTTCACCCAAAAGCAAAATCCACAATGATAGCAAAGACATGTTTAGGTTTAGCTTACAGGCTATTCTGAATTAAATTTCATTCCAGTTATTCTTTCTAAAATGCATTTAAAACACGATTTCACTCTGACTTTCTTAGAATCTCAAGGAGTTTAACTATCGTTCCTATTTACTCAAGTCTTGTTTTTAAAGATGTTTCTGAAGGCATACTTGAGTCCATTTAAGAGAATCCTTAAACCAGACCCGTTAAACCACCTTGGCACGTCTTATTTCAAGATTTTTTTTTTTAATTAGCAGATCAATGACCTAACAGACCATGCCAACTCACTCAAAGCAATTACGATGTATTGGTTCATTAAGGGAGCTGTGCTGGTTTAAAAAAAAAACCTGAAGAATTTCAATGTCAAAATTTACTATCCATGAAGAATATTAACACTTGAAGAATTAAAAATAAATGCTTCAATCTTAATTTATGTCTTCCTTTCAGGATTTTGCTTGCAAATATATCAACATGTTTGTGTCTTTTGTCTTAGAAGATGACCTGACAGTGAGATCTAATCCATGTGTTCATGTGAGACAGCAAAGGTCAATTTATGGCTGACACCTCCTTACACATTATGTACCAGTTGATAAGATAGTTTCTATTATGTTCATATTTTGGCACTTGGGCCTGTAGCTGTTTTTTAGGCATTCTTTATCCAAGGAAAGTAGCCATTCTCCTGATTGTTCTGCACTGTGATGGTATGTCTATTGCCATTGTCTACCATTAAATTACTGTCCAGTGCTTAGTAGAGTGCCTGGCACTAATAAGCGCTTAACAAATGCCACCATTAGTTACAACTCATTGAAACTGTTTTTTTAAATACTTGTCCATATGTTATAGAACTGCTTCTTGGGTCTCCTATCATCTATTTTTCCCATGTGCCCTTTCCAGCAATGCCATTTTTCAGTGAGCATCCTCTAGGCTGGCAAATTGTGTTCCAGGACCTGATTGTCATTAATCAGATCTGCCATTTGAAGTTGAGTTTGTCTCACAGGTGATACTGGTGTAATTTTTAAGAAGTTAGATGTGTCCTTTATGGTAGATCCTGGCCTGGTAACCCTATGTAGAAGGCTGGACATCAACACAGCTTTATGGACCAGAAATTTGGTATGAAGCTTGATATCTTACTGTTGTCATTGTCAAGTCATTATTGCTCTCTCAAATCTGTTTCTTACTTCTTAGTAAGACACCTGGGGTTTCCTAGAGGTCATTGGGATCCCAGTGGGTGCCTAATAATAATGATGATGGTATTTGTTAAGCATTTACTATATGCCAAGCACTGGGGTAGATACAAGGTAATCAGATTGTCCCACATGGGGCTCACAGTCTTAATCCCCATTTTACAGATGAGATAACTGAGGCACAGAGAAGTTAAATGACTTGCCCATAGTCACAAAGCTGACAAGTGGCAGAGCTGGGATTAGAACCCAAGCCCACACTCTTTCCAGTAAGCCACGCTGCTTCTCAGGGTGCTTAGGATGGTCAACAATAGCACTCAGACCTAAATAGACCCCAAATGCATGTGACATCACATGTGTATGTTGTGCCACAGTGTAATGTTTTGACACCATCTGGATGCCATTTTGAGGAATTACATCAGATTCCACTGGAACTTTGAGTATTTCTCTGGGATACCCTGACACCTGTTGCTCTAGAACCATAGAATTCTTCTTTCAGGTACCGCTGTACAGGTCACAGAACTTATCCACAGGATGGTACAGGAAAGGAGCCTGGTGCTAAAAATAGAATCTGATATCACAGTACCCTTGGCTAGGTGACATACCAGCTGAAAACCAGAATGTCAGGTATAAAATTGGATAGATCAGGGGAAGCACCTCTAGGAGACCTCTGAGGCCCTGAAGGTAGCAATTTAAAGTAACAGAAGATCCTTGACAACTCTGAAGTAGTTAGAGAAAACTGAGCTTCTTTAGATAAGTCCTGCTCCAGCTACATATATTTCCAAGGGCTACTCCATGACGGCAGGTTTATAGATTGGGAAGGCTCTCAACACCATCTCAAGTCTGAAAAAATCAAAGCAGGTACTGGGAATCCCTAATGGTCAGCGTTCCAAAGCTAAGCTAGAAGCTTCTGGGGTCCAAATGTAGCTTCAGTGTGATACTGATGTTCCCCCACAGATTTCTCTTTCAGTTTGCAGAGCATGAAAAAAATCCACTTGCAGTTCCAAGGTCTACTAGAGCACACATAAGGCAGTGTGAGTCCTTACATTTAAATCTTCTTTCAAGTCCCTATTGATTTATGTGAACTGGTGAAACATCACAATGACCCAGGATAGTAGTCAGTTGAAATTTTGTAGGCTGGGAATGTTTGGAAGATTACACTTTTATAAAATCTGAAATTATATAGACATAAACCTAACCTTGCTTTATCTTATATTTCAACAAAGAAAATGAGACTCTTTGGATGTAAAGCTTATCTGACTCTTGTACATAGCTGCCCTCTCCTCCCAACCCACCTGACACTCTCTGTTCCTCTCAAACCATTCTCTCAGTTCCCCTATGCAATACCCTCCTCCCTTTAGCTTTGCCAAACAATGTTTCTCCTCCTTTATAAACACCCATTTCCACTAGGCTTTCTCTGATTTATCCCCTCATCACATCATTCCCCCAGTCACCACAGTGCTCACAAATGACCTTATATTTTTAATTTCCTTTTCATGTTGGGTTTATTTTTCTTTAGTAATAATATTTAAACTAGTGCATATTTGTTCATCTATTCATGGTTGTCTAGTAAATTACAAGCAGGGACCGTGTCTTATACTTTTGTATATTCCTCATATTCCCCTGTATATTCTAGTACAGTGCTCTCTGCACAGAGTTGCTGTTGCTTATAATAATGATAATGATGAGCAAACTACTCCCTGGAAAAGATCATTTGGAGGTGTGGTTAACAGGCATATCATATATCCCTAAATTGCTCAGGTGTGATTATGAATTGACAATGAAAGCATGGTTGTTTTGCTTTGCTTTCTGCAAATATTTTAGCAAAATAAAAATTTAGACTTTCATAGAAAATTTATCAAGTTAATGATAAACACCTGGAAAATGTACCTATATCTAATAAGGGTATCTTATTTAGGAGTACAAGTAGTTGACAGGTTATTTCATTGACCTATTTTTCTTTCCTTTACATTTTCTTTGAAGTAAATACATCACATGATTGTTTAAATACTTTCAGCTGTTGAAGAAAGATTTTTTTTTTCCCCAAAATCTTTATCAAGAGAATTTCACCTAGGTAATGGACAGAGAAAATTCAAATCTTTAGTTCTACCCCTTTCATACCCTCTCCTTTAGAAGAATTCTAAGGTAGAGATCTGTCACACAAATCCCATAACTTTACTGAAACATTATCCCAATTCCCTAGACTACAATTTATGCAAATTTTATTCTATTAGAATATTATAAAGTTCAATTAGAAACAAACTAATGTCCTCAAATAAGGAGAATAACTTGATGTGTCTTGCAAATATGCATCTTTTGATGTAAAATAAAAATTTTAAAATTTCTACTGGATCAACTTGTACCATAAAAGATTCTAGAGTTGTTAGAAATGCAAATACTTCCAAAATCATTTCAAAAAGCTGTATTTATCTTGAAGGGAATTGTGTCACAAGATAATCTTACAGTAATAATAATGACCCTTTGCCCCTCTATTGTCATGTCTTTGACAAAGGCTGGGTAAAGAGGAGTAGCTTAGAGACCAGGACAAGTTTCTCCAGGAAGCCCTCTTAGATTAATCCCACTTATTTTCCTCTTCAACTCACCACCACAAATCTTCACATAGCACTGTTGTAATTACAGAAAATACTCTTGCTACTTCGGTGCTTTCTTACCTTATTGCCTCAATTAAATTAAGAACTCCCTTAATGCTAGAGGTCAATTGTGGCCTGAGTATCCAGTTCTGCACTACAAGCCTTATACCTGCCCAATCATGACTTGTGGACTAAAAACAGCAACTGGTAGGTCTAAGAGATAAAAGGATAGGACAACTGGAAGACCCAAAGATAAAAATCAGAGTTGTGAGAGAGGCTGGGGTGAACCATTAGTTGAAAAATGTATCGGTGGCAGGGGGAAAGAGAGGTATGGTATAAATGCACAGCCCCTGTGACATAAGAAACTGGTGCGAGCCAGAATCAAAGATGGCAAAAAGGTAGGAGTTCATTTAATCGTATTTACTGAGTGCTTACTGTGTGCAGAGCACTGTACTAAGTACTTGAAGTGTACAATTCAGCAACAGATAGAGACAATCCCTGCCCAACAATGGGCTCACAGTCTAAAAGGGGGAGACAGACAACAAAACAAGTAGTCAGGTATCAAAACCATCAAGATAAATAGAATCATACATATATACATGTCATTAGAGTAATAAATAATATATACAAACATGCACAAGTGCTGTGGGGAGGGGAAGGGGGTAGAGCAGAGGGAAGGAGTAGGTGGAATGGGGAGGGAAGGAGAGGCAGAGGGAAAGGGAGGATTCAGTCAGGGAAGGCCTCCTGGAGGAGGTGAGCTCTCAGTAGGAACGGATGGTGAGAAAGCATGCTGAGTGGGAGACAGGCCTGGCTCATAGATTAAGACAACAAAGAGAAGGTAAAACACACAGGGGATTGTTTTGTTGTTTTTGGACTGCAAGCCACTTGTGGGCAGGGATCAGGTCTATCAACTTAATTATACCATACTTTCCTAAGTGCTCAGTATAGTGCTCTGCAAACAGTAAGTGCTCACTAAAGACCACTGATTCATTACTGGATAGTTCCTGTCTAATTCCAGTAACATAAAACTTGTCTGATATCACAAGAACCTAACTCCCCAAAATTCCATTATTGGGTTTCTTTTCAAGGGCTGAAGACAACCTAGTGGCAAGATACTAATTCCAGTGGCCTAAAAACAAGACTGGACTTTGGGAATATACTAAACAGCCTCACCACCCCATCTAATATATCTGTACTGAACATTTTGCAATTACCATGTTTAGATTGGGTAGCTGAATTAATGAGGCCTCCTATTAGAAGCTAAAAGATATTAAATTCTTATGTATGGAAAACGGGGGAAAAAAGGGTCTGGCCCATCATGCAGGGCTATTTGACTGGCAATGTCACAAGCCCCCAATTTGTACCAACCAAGACCTTCCTGGACCGGGGGATCCTCAGGGACACATAGTAGAGTTCAAACCACACCTCCAGCCATCAAGGTTACTGCAGACAGCTTTATACTTAGTTTTACCAGTGTGCAAGGGAGTGACATATACACTCACTCATTCCATCAAGGGTCCAATACCAGTCTGTGGTCAAAGGGTACATGGTCTTCCAATGCTTCTTTCCGCTTTCATGCACTGCCCTTCTGCTGCTCTTTGCTTACTTACTTGCTTCTGTGTGACTCTGTGCTGCTTCTTACATGCCTCTACCCCAGGTGCTTCCCTCTGCTCCTCAGAGAACCTGCACGTGCACCCCCACCATTCAAAATGACTGCTTTTTATCTGCCTTAGGTGTTGCAGCTGTGTTTCTACTAAGCAGTCATTGAGTGGAACAGGCCCCTTAGTGGGTAGAACAGGGAGAGAAAGCCACACCTCCTTCCGCGCTCCACCCCCACAGGCCCACAATCACCTGTCCCAGGTAGAGCCCATCAAAGCCTTTGCACAGTCTCTTCCTTGTTGTTGTTTGCAGGATAACAAAGTCACTGGTAAGGCACTTGCCCACAACAAAGGGGACAAGTGAACTATTAGGAGACAGTACAATTGTGGGAAAGTTGAAAAATAGGGGGCAGGAAAGAATGCCCAACCTAAAAAAAGGAAATTTTCCACTCTTGATCTCAAGTCATTCACTCTCCCAGAATTCCAATATCAGATTTTTCATCTCATTTCTTCTCACATTTCACACACTTCAGATAATTTGATACAATGTGCAGTGTTCATGTGTTTTCAAATCCTCCAAATAGAGGAAATGCAAATTGAGAACACAGATTTAAGACTGCTGTGCAACCATTAAAGGCAAGTTGGGAATAGAGTAGATTAGCATGGAATTCCATGGACAAGGTATAGTTCTTCAATAGTTATTCGTATAAAAGAGGAATTTCAGCCTATTCCCCAAGTGAAAATGCAGGCTTTTCCTTCATTAGAATACTTTCCTATTTTCCCTTTATAAAAAAATTTCTCTGGATCAAATCTGCTTCAGATCAACCAGACCATAACTTTCTCTTGCCTCAAAACCCCCCTGCAATCCTACCAGCTTCCCGGAAGCATTTCCTGATTGAATTTCTTACCCCAGGGTGTCACCCTATTATTGGCTTAAGAATTCATGCACATTTAGCCACCCTTAACACTTATGAGTACAAGAACTTCTCTGCTGGCACTTTTAATTGGCCCTAAGAAAAAAAACTGTTAAGTGCTAAGTGAAGCCTACTTTCCCTTAGGAAATAATAGCAAGTGTATTAATGCATTTCAAAGAAACAAGAAAACTGATCAAATAGGACTATATTTTAAAAGTGATAATACATATCTTAATCAAAAATGATGCTGAATTTGTTTTTTAATATGCATGTATGTAAATATTTAATTTTCTAAGTGTTACCTTTCACATCTTACTCATCATTTTTCTAACTTATCAAAGCTTTAGCATTAATGTCAAAGAGAAAACTAACCACTACAGAAATGGACTTTTCATTTACGTATGTTAGACCTTCTCTACAAGTAGGACATCTGAACCCCACAACTGTAGCCTATAATCAGTGTGATGGCTATTTCCCACTCATCCAACCCCAATGGTGAGGCAGTTTTGAATGTTCCTCACCCCACTCCCACCTGAAAACAGTCACCGATCGAGGTTGGGTGACATCGAAGTCAGCCACCCCTGGGGTCCAGCGGCACTCAAAGCTGTGGTTCCTCTGAATCAAATTCCAGATTCCTGAGTTCCTCAGTACTGGGGCCCCTAAACTGCAATCACTAGAGACCAATGACTCCAAATTATGGTCACTTCAGACTAGCAGCAGAACACCACCAGGAGCAGCATGGCGTAGCAGATAGAGCATGAACATGGGAGTCAGATGTTCATGGATTATAATCCTGCATCCACCACTTGTCTGTGTCACCTTGGGCAAGTCACTTCACTATGGCTTAGTTACCTCATCTGTAAAATGGGGATTGACACTGTGAGCTCTACATGGGACAGGTTCTGTGTCCAACCTGATTTACTTGTATTCGCCCCAGGACTTAGTACAGTGTCTGGCACATAGTAAGCACTTAAACAGCATAATTATTATCATTATTACCAGGCAGTGTCATATGTTTTATTGCAATTCCTGTTGGCCTTCTGAACAGCAAGTAGGGATAGTTTAGTCTCTATCTTCATGCCTATCTATCTCCCAGGACTGAGCAGGAAACCCACCACTGTCATCTCCCATTTATTCCCTTGACTGCCCTAGCCACGGTTCAAGATACCACCTGCAATGTGGATATGGCTTTAAAATAACTCATGGTTCCAAAAATAGATTAGCACCAATTTGGACTAGGACTCATTTAATCAGATGAAGTCCTTCAAGATTCCCTGATAAGCGATGAGTTTATCTTGGTGCCTCATTTATTTTCTAAGATTGTTTAAACTATATAGTCACCATGGTGCCTAGGACTTGTGGTGATCTTGGCAGCCATGCTTTCAGTAGCTCCCTCTCTGTGCTTCTCCTGAGCAGTGCAGCAAAAGACCAAAGAACAGGCACAACCTCTGAGGAGCTGGAGTAGCTGACATTTTGGTCTTTCTACCTGCTTCCTACTCTGTGTCTCAGAGGCTGGAATGGTGGTGTGGCAAGAGAAGGATACTGATTTTTTATTTTCCAAAAATATTCTCCCTTCCTCTCCCTCACTTCTGTCACTGCCTCTCTCTTTCCCTGGTCAGGGCTCCTAGGTTCTTTTCAAGGCACAGACAACTCAGTCCACACAGTTAGTCTTTTCTCTTGCCCTTCCTTTCTGTCTGTCTGGTTCTGTGATACAGTGGGTACTGGAATTTCAAGTAGAAGCTGGGATCCTGAGGTATTACAGGACGTAGTGGGATCTTGAGTCTTCCTCCATGCCTTCCTGGCAAATGGATGGTTTGCCGGGGTAATAGGGGTTCAGGGTAGAAGGGCTGAATCCCTGACATTTTGTCAGTTTTCCAGCTTCCAGGGGCCATCTGAAGGGCATGCAGTGTGCCTTTAGTGCTCTTGAAGAGATTAGTGGTGCTGAGAAAAAGAAAAATACTACAGAGTTTTTGAATTTGCATTTCCAGTGAGTGGCTGTGTCACCATGAGCAAGCCATGACTTCTTTGTGTCTCATTCTGTTCCTATGAAATGAGAGGGATACCTGCCTTTGAGTCTGCTTTGTTTGATTTCTGAGAATCAAATTCCTATTTAGTTCTTTAAAAAGTCACATGAATTCAATATATAGGTTGTGAGAATGTTCTTTCAAAATATAAATAGGTTTTTGAGAAACGTTTGTGTTATGAACATATTTGTCATGTCATTTTGTTTTAAAAGTCTACCCAGAATCATTTTGAATCCTTAAAAAGTGTTAATCTACAGTTAAGGTGTCAAAGCATTATTGGTAAGGTTGATGATTGGGAAACAGTGTAGGCTAATGGAAAAACTACAGAACTGGGAGGTGGGAAACCTGGGTTCTAGTCTACTGCCTAGGTCATCTTGGTCAAGGCACTTAACTTTTTTGTGCCTCATTTTCCTAATGATAGGAACACTATTTTCAAAACAGTCACTGAGTTTCATATAAAAGCACATTCGTGTTAAAAATTTAGTTTGTTTGGGGGGAGGCTTTTAAATTTATTTTGGCTACTATATTACCTAATCAACTTTGCTTAAAGATGACCAGCTCACTTTTTAATAAAGTAAGGGAAATATCGACCCACTGAGTACTGTGTGAAAGTGAAATACAGCTGATGCCAAATCATTTATTGCCTTAACTGATTAAAAGCTTAAAATCAAATAGTCAATGCAAAAAGAACTCAGATTTGTTTCCCATTCTTTGCCTTATAGCCTCAATATTTCTGATTAAAGTAAGGTTTATCAAAGGCATCTTTTTCTGTTAAAATGAAAGCATTCTAATGAGTTTTTTTCTTCCACTTTATTGCAATGTAGGAACAACTCTATTTGTAGAAGCTAAAGTTGGCTTAAAATAGAAATCAAGTTCAGACATGAGAGTAGATGATCAAAATATTGAACAGATCTTAAAAATGGACTATTAATTTATCTGTTTAAATGGGATAATATAATTTGCAGGCTTCCTATTCAGTACCCAGGACAGTACTCAGCAAAGAGTGGGAACTCAGTAAAATCCTGACGATTGATTCATAAGCAGAATGATATGAAAGACAAATCAAAAGGAGAGTGGCTTCCTATATAATTAAGGTGACTACAAATTTAATGTCACCAGAATTAAACAAGAAAAAAAATGATTAGATCAAAATCATGGAAACTTCAAATGGAATATTTTCTAAACTATCCTAGATGTGTGATTGAAATACAGACACTTCATTTTGTGAAAGGAAGATGGAGTGGGGGAAAGAAGTGCAATGGACTTTGTTGGTCATAGTCCTATACAGTCCACTCACTGGAACCAAGATTTTTCTCCACCTCTGCCCAACCCCTAGGAAGTAAATTTATCTACCAACAGAGGCAAAATCCTCCATGGTCATTTTTGAAAATTAAAGAGAGCATAGTATAGTGACCTGGCCACATATTTTATGGATAAAATTAAAACCTTTAGGTATAATTTCCTTCAAGAATTCCCTGCTCCTCTCCAGTACCTCTCTCCGCCTGTCCATTTTTCAACTCTCCCAACCCAGCAGTATCTCAAGAGATCTCCTACCTCCTCTCAAAACTGATCCTCTTAACCTGCATCTCCAACCCCATATCTATGCATCTTATCAAAACACTTGTTCCCTCCTTTCTTCCCTTCCCTACCATCTTCAACCTTTCACTCTCCAGTGTCTTTTTCCCCAGTGCTTTCAAACATGCTTATGTGTCTCATATCCTGAAACAAACTTCCTAAGACTCTATGGTTCCTGCCAGTTATTTCCCCATCTCCCTCCTACCATTCCTCTCCAAATTCCTTAAATGAGTTGTTTACATCTGCTGCTTCTGCTTCCTCTTCTCAAATTTCTTCCCTGACCTCCTCTAATCTGGCTTCCATCCCCTTAATTCCACAGAGACTTCCCTCTGGAAGGTCACCAATGGTCCTTCTAGCCAAATCCAGTGGCCTCTATTCTATCCTAATCCTCCTTGACCTCTCTACTGCCGTCAATACTGTGGATCAGTCCTTTCTCTGGGAAACATTATTTAACCTTGGCTTCACTGGCCCTCTCCTTTCCTGATTCTCCTCCAATCTCTCTGGATGCTCCTTCTCAGTCTCTTTTGCAGGCTGCTTCTCTGCCTCCCACCCCTTAACTGTGGGAGTCCCTCAGGGGTCAGTTTTGGGTCCCTTTCTATTCTCCACTTACACCTACTCACTTGGAGACCTCATTCACTCCCATGGTTTCAACTACCATCTCTAGATAGGTTATTCCCAACTTTACATCCCTATCCCTGATCTCTTTCCTTCTCTGCAATCAATCATATTTATTGAGCACTGTATTAAATGCTTGGGTGACAACTTTTCCCAAGTTGATATTTTGTGTGGGGTTTATAAATATCCTTGTGGATGACTTGAGTGTTAAATAAACTGGAAACTGAAGTATTTGATTTTTAAAATATTTTTCATCATTTATTTTTTTCATCCTTTCATTGTTCTTTCTGTTTTCTCCACAGTAATAGGAGGTCAGCACCAGAGCAGCCACTGTCAGCAGGCACTGGAAGTTGCCTCCCTCTGATTTGGGCTCCAGATTCTTGGGTCCCTCAGTATCAGACCAGACAGTGTCACATGCTTTATTGCGATTCCTGCAGGCCTTCTGAACATTAAGCAGAAACAGTTTGAGATGGTTTAGTCTCTCATCCTCACACCCATCTACCAGGCCTGTCATCTCCCCTTTCTTCCCTTGGCCCCCCTAGCCAGGATCCAGGATTCCATGTGCCATGTGCTATTTAGCTTTAAAATACCTCCTGCGAGGCAAATGATCATGAGGCACTTATGAATTGTCCAAGCCCTTGGCTGGCTGTAGGAAAAAATCTCTTTCCAGATCATTGACAGGATGGGTAGGAATGAGGTCCAATTTTAAGAATACTCTGGTAACATCACTGCAACCCTACTGGATAAATAAACCTGGCTATAATTGCCAACATGCACAAGATTTTTTAATTTTTTTTTTATCATTTCATTCTTCTTATCCACAGTAATTTTTCTACATTGTTTAGTGGTAGTAGATGGCACAATTGTTACGTAACCTAAATATCAGGGATTGCTTTCAATATTTATACTTTAATCGTTGTATTTTTTTGGAATAATTTATATAGATAGGAATATATCTAAATATTCCCGTCACTTGTAACTTTATAAATGTACTGGGTTGGTCTTGTCCACTGTGTTAGGTTCCAGTTTGAAGGTCTGGACAATATTTTCTAGCAGGTCTATAACTCCATACTATTCCTAGAAATGTGGGTTGAATGTGGATTTGCATTTGCTATTGTTTTCTCCTTTACCTTTTTGTAGACTTGATATGCCGAAATCAGAAACTGTTTTTGTTATTTTTCCAGCACATGTTGAAGCTTGGAGAATTGCCCTGGGAGTCACAGTGAATGTGGACAGATTTCTATGAAAGCCTCCCCAAAATACTGAAGGAAATAAGATTGGGTCTCCATGTCTTCAAAGGCATTGTTGAAATATTTGTTCAGTGTGGTAAGCGAGGACAATACTATTTGGTGGCTTTGGAATACCAATGTCTAACCGCTCCTAGAGTGGCCTGACTCTGATGTTGAACATTTGTCAAATTATTTAAGAAACTCAAATACTATTAAAACTGGGAGGGAATTCTTTGGATCGATTATAGTGAAAATGAATTCCACGTGATGCATCAGAGACTGATGGATTTGAGTTGATATGGTTTGATAAGTTTCAATTCAAAATTTTTAAACCCACATTTTCCAAGTCATTTCAAATCTCTTCTGCACTCTGGAAAAATAGAAGGATGACTAGCCTATATATTTATGGTATTTTGGAGCACTTACTATGCATTTTAAGTTCTGTTCTAAGTGCTGGGGTAGATACAAGCTAATCAGGTTGGGCACAGTCCCTGCCCCACATAGGGCTCACAGTCTTAATCCCCTTTTTACAGATGAAGTCACTGAGGCACAGATAAATTACTTGCCCAAGATCACACAGCAGACAAGTGAGAGAGCTGGGATTAGAACCCAAGTCCTTCTGATTCCCATTCATTTATTCATTCAAACATATTTATTAAGTGCTTACTGTGTGCAGAACACTGTACTAAGAGCTTGGGAGAGTGCAATATAACAATTAACAGACACTTTCCCTGCCCACAATGACTTTACAGTCTAGAAGGGGAGCAAAATAATATAAATAAATGACATATATAATAATAATGATAATAATGTTGGTATTTGTTAAGTGCTTACTATGTGCAGAGCACTGTTCTAAGTGCTGGGGTAGATACAGGGGAATCAGGTTGTCCCACGTGGGGCTCATAAGTGCTGTGGGGCTGGGGGTTAGGGGATGAATAAAGAGAGCAAGTCAGGGCAACAAAGAAGTGGGAGAAGAGGATAGGAGGGTTTAGTCAGGGAAGGCCTCTTGCTCTATCCATTGGGCCACACATGCTGCTTCTCAAGGTGTTTGAATAGGAAAAATCACACATTTTTACCATGAAGATGTACAGGTCATGATGCCCTAACCTGTAACAATGGAGTTGGAGGTGATTTCTATGTAGAGAAGAAACACATTTACCTAGGTTTTAAAATTATGAACTTGCTTTTTAGCACAATTTCTGCCTGGAACACAGTGGGGCAGAAACATTTGAATCCTGCAGATGCTTAACACTAATCTTTGATGATATGGAGAAGCTCACCTAAAGGGCCCTACAAAAAAGTCTTCTAGGGGTTGCTATCATATGATAAGTATAAAGGTGGTGATGTAACTCACATGTCTCAGGCTCAAGGCTGGATTTGCTTCTGGAAACAAACTGACAACTTTCCTGCAACCAAGATATAAAGCAGGATAATAAAGGAGGTAATTGGTTGACATTTATTGGCATTTATTGAGCACTCACTGTGTGCAGAACACTGTATTAAGCCCTTGGGAAAGTACAATGCAACAGCGTTGGTAGACAAAGTATCTCTCACAAGAAAGAAAACCTCTTCCACCATTTGGCATTCAATCTGCTTTGGAACAAGCAGTTCCTTTGGTCATTTTTCCATGCACAATCTGCTAATTTCACTCAAAATGAACAAAATCTCTCAAGCTGTCTTTGAGTTGCCAGGCGCTCTCTTTCTCTTCCCACACATTGTGCACCCTCGCATGCACTGCTTCACATGCAGGCATACTCACTCACTTATATAAGCTCACTCGTATACTCTCATCTACCCATTCAGGAGAAAGCTCTTTGAGGTTAGAGACTATGCCTCACCCAAACAATCCACATCTCTAGGGTCTAGTCCATTTTTTTTTGTTTCCTGTGATATTCAATACATGTCTAACGATGATGGTGAGGATAATGACAGTGACGTGTCCCAACCTGAGTATCTTGTATCTAACCCAGGGCCCAGTACAGTGCTTTATTATGTTGGTAATTGTTAAGCACTTACTATGTGCCGAGCACTGTTCTAAGCGCTGGGGTAGATACAGGGTAATCAGGTTGTCCCACGTGAGGCGCACAGTTAATCCCCATTCTACAGATGAGGTCACTGAGGCACAGAGAAGTTAAGTGACTTGCCCACAGTCAGACAGCTGACAAGTGGCAGAGGCGGGATTCTACATCTTTCTACATAAACACTTAACAAATGCTACAATTATTACCGGTAAGACATTTATAACTTTATGCCTCCCTACTAATTCCCCCTTCCCTAAGGGGATCTTTTCTCTGTTAGCATATGCCAATCAGAAGGAAGATGAAGGCCATGGAGACAGAAGGAGCAGCTCGAGTAGAATAGTGGTGTCTGAAGGCAGAGTGGGAGCAAAAACTGGGTACTGGTAAACTCTAGTGCTGAAGAAAATGAAGAGGATTCTGAGAAAGTGAGAATGCCAACATAAAACAAGCATGCAAGAGGCAGAAAGCAATTGATCCACTGTACACAGTATTGGTCATTAAGATCAGGGATGGCTTAGTGGAAAGAGCAAGGGCTTGGGAGTTAGAGGTCGTGTGTCTAATCCTGGCTCCATCACTTATCAGCAGTGTGACTTTGGGCAAGTTACTTAACTTCTCTGTGCCTCAGTTACCTCATCTGTAAAATGGGGATGAAGTCTGTGAGCCCTACGTGGGACAACCTAATTACCTTGTACCTACCCCCCGAGCTTAGAACAGTGCTTGGCACATTGTATGCCCTTAACAAATACTATCATTATTATTATTACTTGAGCTTCTATAAAATCTTTGCTATGCCTCACAAAACATTTCCTCCTTTACTTGGTTCTTCTTTGATTGCTCAGTACTATTAACATAAATATGTTTCTGGTAATTAGAAAAAAACATAGAATAAAGATAATATTTGAGAAGCAGTGTTGTCTAGTGGATAGAGAATGGGCCTGAGAGGCAGAATAACCTGGGTTCTAATCCCAGCTCCACCATTTGTCTGCTGTGTGACCTTGGGCAAGTCACTTTATTCTCTGTGCCTGTTACCTCATCTGTAAATGGGGATGTGAGTCCCATGTGAGACATGGACTGAGTCCACCCTGATTATCTTGTATCCATCCCAGCACTCAGCCCAATGCCTGGAATATTGTAAGCACTTGAATACCATTCTAAAAAAAGAAAAATCCTACAACTGGAAGGGGCCCTTGAATTTCTCCCTAGTCCAGCCTATTGCTTCTTGGCAGAGTTAGAACTAAACCCTGCAAGACTATTTCCTGGGAATCTGTTCACATACTTACTCATCCTTTCTGTTAAGGATTGCTGCCTTCTGTTTTATTTAAATCCCTGTTGATGCCATTTAAGTGTATTCCCTTTAGTTCTATTCTCTGAGAAGATGAAAATTAGCTGGACAACACTCTCTTTAATAGCGATAGTTACTAATCTCCCTTCAACTTTGTTTTCTCTAGATTAATTCCAATCTCTGATTTTCCTACATATTATATTTTTTCCTTGAAAGAGACATCATTTGTTGCTTTTATCTCTACATTTACAATTTCTTTTTGTTCCTCTTAATATGTTGGATGCCCTATCAATATCCCGACACTTAATATCTGTTAATAGTTTCAGAGGCTCCAGCTTTTGAAGATGATGGTATTTGTTAACCATTTACTATGTGCCAAGCACTGTTCTAAGCACTGTGGTAGATACAAGGTAATCAGATGGGGCTCACAGCTTTAATCCCCATTTTACAGATGAGGTAACTGAGGTACAGAGAAGTTAAGTGACTTGCCCAAAGTCACACAGCTGACAAGTGGTGGATCCGGGATTAGAACCCACGACTTCTGACCCACAAGCCCATGCTCTTTCCACTAAGCAGTGCTATCATGACTCTAACATGGTGAAATTTTAGGTTTCTAAAACAAATGATTCGTCACCAATCTCACTAATGCGTAATTAAAATATCTTGCCTCTGACCTGCAAATTTAATGTTTTTTCCCTTCTCTGTAACATTTGAACATTTTTGTTTCCTCTCTCAATCAAATATGGATATTCTTGAGTGTGGATTTACCCCACTCATCTCAGGGTGTATCATTAGTTTATCTCTTGCATCTTTAAGGAACCACAAAATTAAGTCTTTGAGCTTAATTCCCTTGCAGGAAATAGTATGCTAAATAAATAGTGCCATAGGATTAAGCCTTCTCAGGCACAACATGGACCATAACATCCCAAATTGGAGTCCCACAGCAAAATTAAAATTCAATGTGATTACCTCAAATGATTATAATGTGCTCATGGTATTTAGTTCACTGAAGCATAATGTGCCCTGATCTTAAAGTAAACCAATTGTCAACATCAATACAGTATGAAAATGTGTTGAATATCTTAATGAGGTCTTTATCCCCTTCCCACCAATTAAGAAGGGAGTGGAAAAAGGACAACTCAAAACTAGTTTAAGTGAGAATAGAGGAAGAAGAGAAATCCACACCACCTTGTAGCTAAAGCACAAGGTCATATGTCCTTTCCATGTTCCTCTGGATCCCCAATGTCATAACCCCCTTTCCGATCGTTACCCAGGAGGTCAAAGCACACCTTTCAGAATACTGGGCTTCCTAGCCTGATAACCCCACTGTTTAGTACAATGCTTGGCCCAAAGCATGCCTTTTACAAATACCACCTGATGGTTTGTTGGAGGAGGTGGGATTTTAGGAAGGATTTGAATGTAGGAAGAACTGTGGTCCAGCTGATGGGGGGAAGGAGGGGTTAGCAAGCTGAAGGAACATTGTAAAATAGTGGACAGAGGTGAGAGAGGCAAGAGTGAAGTATGGCTAGAAAATTAGTTTGGGAGAAGTGAACGAAGACAGTGAGATGGGGAATAGGGGGTCAAGAGAGTAGATAGGTGATGAGGGGTTAGTTGGTTGAGAGCCTAGAAGAGACTGTGAGGAATTTTTGTTTGATACAAAGAGAAAAAGGGCACCAGTGGAGGGTTTTAAAGAGAAGAGAGATGGGATGGCAAGGCTTCAGGTAGATGATTTGTGCAGCTGTTCATAGTAGAAGGGAGCAGAGAGAAGATTAATGCAACAGCCTTGCTGAGGCAAGGCCAGAGCTTGTGCCATGTTGGAAGCAGTTTACATGGAGAGGAAGGGGCATATTTGGGAGATAAGGGCAGACAAAACCGTCAGGATTTGATGGCAGATTAAATATGAAATAGTGAAGAGTCCAGGATAACACTGTGATTGTGGGCTTCTAGGATGGGGAGGATGGTAGTGTATTGTAAACGAGTTAAGTGCAAGAGCTTGCATATAAAAGCCAAATTTGTATAAGCTACATGTCTGTTTTAATTGTTCAACACATGGGGAAAAAAAAAATTATTAAGGTTCTACCATGTAAAGTTCAGGAGAGTACAAAGACATGCTCTTTCTCTCCAAGGATGTTACAGATTAGATTGGAAGATGGAAAAATGATTAAATAAGTAATGCTTGTGGATTAAAATATGCATGTGCTATGGATAGTTGTTCGGTTAAAACAACTTAGGACATTGCATACTTTACTCTGCTGGCCAAGTCGTTTTTCTTAAAATAAACATTCAGTCCACACCTCATCTCCCCATTAAAAGCTTCCAGTGGTTGCCCATCCACCTTCACATCCAACAGAAACTCCTTACAATCAGCTGTAAAGCACTCAATCAGCTCTCCCACTCCTACCTTAACTTTTTGATCTTCTACGAGCCAGCCCACACACTTCTGTCCTCTAACGCCAACCTACTCACCATTTCTCCATCTCATCTCACTGGTGACCCCTTGCCCACATCCTTCCTTTGCCACAGAACTCCCTTCCCATCATATATGACAGACTCTATGTAGGAAGTAGCCCATAGAACATGGGCCTGGGAGTCAGAATGATCTAGGTTCTAATCCCAGCTCCACCACTTGTCTGCAGGGGAATCTTGGGCAAGTCACTTACCTTCTCTGTGCCTCAGTTCTCTCATCTGTAAAATGGGGATTAAGACTGAGTCCTGTGTGGGATGGGGACTGTGTCCAACCTTATTATTTTGTATCTACCCTAGTGCTTAGAACAGTGTCTGGCACGTAGTAAATGCTTAACAAATGCCATTTAAAAAAACAAACAAAAAAAACCCCCAAAACAATATTCTCCTCACCAATAGAGCCTTATTAAAATCACATCTCCTCCAAGCAACCTTCCCCAACTAATCCCTCATCTCCCCCATTCCCTCTCCCTTCTGTGTCTACTTGGATCTGAACACTAATAAGCACTTTGGCCCACAGCTCTCATTTTAATACCTGCCTCCCCCTCTAGACAGTAAAGTTGTAAGGTCCTTGTGGGCAAGGAACACATCTACTGACTATACTGTATTATACGCTCCCAAGCACTTAGTACAGTGCTTGGCACAATGAATGTCACTGAATGATAGAGGTAATTAAATAGGGAAAGATTCCTGAAAGATATGGGGAGATGGGGAGAGCTATGCTCTGGCAGAGTATAAAGGAAAAGGAGAAAGCAAGGGGTTGAAGTTGGGAAAGCCAAGAATGAGGCACAGGTAAACATGGAATAAATGGGGAGAGTGAGCTGGTGAATAGCTTGATCAAGAAAGCAGAAAAGAAGGAAATTGCTGAGAAGTTAAGGAGGGATAGGACAGACTAAAACTCATTAGCATTGGCTCTGAGGAGGTTTTCCTCATCAGGAAGAGCACTAAGGGATTCAGATGGAGATAAAGGTCTGGAGTAGTAGATTAGTATGGGAGACAATGATGGGGATACAGTAGGAGTTGTTTTACTAGGAGTTGAAGAGGGAGGTGTATTGCTATTGTATATAGAGTGAATTTTTCTCAATCCACATGCTCTATTCCAGAGCCCATTTTACCAATCACTTTATCAGCATGCTCACTGGACAATTTTCTCAATTGAGTGTGGACCTTATATATGTGCCATATATTGCTGTTTGGTTGGGGAGGTTTCATTTTCTTGAATCTATTCATCCTGTCCTATCCCTCCTTTGGCTGATTTTAGGATAGGGAAAGAGTGAGAGGAAGGGGCTAGGCACATCTATAGGTGTTAAATCTTTCAGGGAAGAAAGGTGTGACCACAAAACACTAATAGCCAGAAAAAGTTCAGACTTTCAAGGGGCATACTGGTTCTAAAGCTAATAGCCTATTAAGAGGAATGGAGAGCTCACACCTTCCTATTTTATCATTTAAATTCCTGGACCAAATCAGCATGGTGTCTAGAGAATAAGAAATGCCTTAGATATAGAGTGCAACAAAATAAATTCATATTCAGAAAGTGAAAAAAAATCTGTTTAAATTTTGCTCCATTTCCCCTATTTTTCTGAATGAGAAGTAAATCGGATTAAAAAAATGACCTGCACATGGACTAACAAGAATAAAAATAACTATAATGTTAATAATAATGGTGACAGTTGTTAAGTGCTTACCATGTGCCAAGCACTGCACTAGATACAGTATAAGCAGAACTGACTGTTTTTGCCTTATTCCAAATGAAAACCAGAATGCCAAAATGTAGTTTCCCAATCATCTTTTGCCCCCCAGTGAAAATAAAAGCCTGATATATTTATACTCACACTTGTGCATGTGCTCACACACACATACACGCATTCCTCAACATTCTTTGCAAATGAGTGTTAGTTTTACTCTGGAAAGACAGAATCAGTGATTGCTTAACTAATCTCGACTATTTCCTATAAGAAGGGCATTTAAATTATTCCATCTAATTATTCTTAAAAATACGAAGACAATAAGAAAAGTGGCTCAAGTTATTTTTATATTCCATACTGCTGTTACAAATACTATATTCTTCTACACTGTAATGACAGATTTGGAACAGCCTTAGTTGAGTCACAGACATGACAGGAGGAGTAAGAATTAGTCTTTTAATATCCTCATTTGACATGAAAAGAAAATTGGGGCTAATAAAATTATATTTTAGCAAGACTCTATCTACAAAGATTCTCTACCCCTCAAGTTATCTGTACAAGGTTCATCTTAAGAACATATGAAATGCAATTAGTAGATTAGGCCAGTGCTCTCTCCAGCCTAGTATTCTGTTGCTGGCATTTGCAATATTATCTTCGGAAGAACATACTGTTGGGTGCCCTACTGGATGCCTACTCTATGTTTTATAGTCATCAATACTCAAAGGCTCCCACTGTTGATTCTACCCAGTGGTTTGCTTACTCTCCCAAAATGAAAATTGTCTTCCCAAATTCTATGAAATTAACTGCAAGTTTCTATGTGGATTTTGCACATATCCTATGGAAACTCTAACTTGGAAATGCAGAAATAGAAATGTATTTTGTAAAATATCTTCATTATAATAAGGCAATCATCACTAAACAGTTCCTCTAGAGCACTGTACAATTTAGTAAGCACTAAATGTAACTACAGAAGACCATTTGTTACTCAATCTAATAAATGGAAAGAGCAAGGCTTGGGAGTCAGAAGACTTGGGTTCTAATCCCAGCTCTTTCACTGGCTTGCTGTATGACCTAGGGCAAATCACTTCACTTTCCTGTACCTCAGTTACTTTATCTGTAAAATTGGGATTAAATCTGTGATCCCCATGAGGGACAGATTATGTCCAACCAGATTTGCTTGTAAACACTCAGCATTTTAGTACAGTCCCTGGCAACATGGTAAGTGCTTAACAAATGCCACACTTATTATTCTTATTACTAAGTATTTGGGAGAGTAATAATAATAATAATGATGGCATTTGTTAAGAGCTTAGTATGTGCAAAGCACTGTTCGAAGCGCTCGGCAGGATAACGGGTTATTCATTCATTCAATAGTATTTATTGAGCGCTTACTATGTGCAGAGTACTGTTCTAAGCGCTGGGGAAGACACAAGGTTATCAGGTTGTCCCACGTGGGGCTCACAGTCTTAATACCCATTTGACATATGAGGTAACTGAGGCACAGAGAAATTAAGTGACTTGCCCAAAGTCACACAGCTGACAAGTGGCAGAGCAGGGATTTGAACCCTTGACATCTGATTCCCAGCCTGTGCTCTTTCCACTAAGCCATGCTGAGTACAGTATAACAGAGTTCGTAAACACATTTCCTGTCAACAGTGAACAGAGATTATGCTCGACCTAAATATCTTGTAGCTATTCCAGTACTTAGGACAGTCGGTGCTTGGCATGTATAAAGTGCTTAACAATAATGATAATTATGATAATAGTGTCTTAACTAGAGGTAAAAAAAAATGGACTACATTCTCAGATGGGCATTTATATCCGTGCTCAGAGGAAGTGGGCAGAATCAGTGTATTTGGCCCCCTCTTAGGATCGCACCTGAAGAATTTCCAGTTACTTTACCAGTCTCGGCTATGGGTTGGGAAGAGTCAAACAGAGGCATACCTATTCCATTGCTAGCTTGGGCAGTGGCTAGTGAGTGGAAAGCAATTGGCTACAAATCAAAACTCACACTGGGCAGCAGCAGTATGGGAGAGAGTCGAGGGTGGAGAGTGAAGTTTACTGCTTGGAAGAAGGAAATGATAAACCACTTCCACATTTTTACCTAGAAAACTCTATGATACATATTTTGCATTCCATTTTAGTTCATTAACATCTGACATCTTTCATGAATTCCCACAATTCAGTGTGACACTAAATGAAATGCCTAATTTTATTATCTAAATCCTTATGTTGTACTGAATTTTTTCTCCATTATTGTCTTCATCACAAGACCAACCAGGTCTATTGAAGTTTTATATAGAAAAGCGTACTTTATATAAAATGTAATTGATGTAATGTCATATGATTGATATTTGCTCTATTCGCTACGGATCCATTTGCATTTATTTCTTTGTTAGGTGTGGGGTGAGAGACCATGCATTAAGACTCCTTCACAAATATACAAAAAAAGAGAAGTGGAGGAGTAGCATGGCCTAGTGGAAAGAGCATAGGCCTGGGTGCAGGAACCTGGGTTCTAATCTTGGCTCTACCATCAGCCTGCTGTGTGACCTTGGGAAAGTCACTGAACTTCTCTGTGCCTCAGTTTCTTCATCTGTAAAATGGAGATTCAATTACTGTTCTCTCTCCTACTTAGACTGTGAGGACCACATGGGATAGGAACTAGTCTGATCTGATTAACTTGTATCTACCCCCAGTGCTCAGTACAATGCTTGGCACATAGGAAGTACTAAAATACCACAGCTGAAAGGTATAGATTAAAATGCCACAATTTTCTATTTTGATTTTAGTATTAAATCTTTTCCAACATAGATCTGTAACACTGTCAAACATATAAATGAAAATAAACGTTATGATGATTATTCCCAGGAGTCCACACCATAAAAGAATTAGAAACTGACATTAAGGAGTTCGATTTGGAAATTATGTCACTGTAAATTTGAGCTCTACTTTGTTTTCTGATGATTCAGAAGAAGATTCAACAGATCTTAGAGTGCACATCAATGTGAACTTTTAAAGATGCTTTTGATCTTTATCAATTTAATTTAAAAATCAAATGGTCATAAAGGTATACATTTAACACACGATACATCTTCCCTCTATTTCTCTTTTATCTCTTCCAGCAATGTCTGCTTAATTTGGGGGTGCAGGTTGGGTAGGAGAGGAGAAGAAGGAAACAGTGGGAGGGGAGAAAAACACATTTTTACTTCTTGGCCATTCACATTTGAAACATGGATTTAGGTTTTTATTTCCACGTTGATTTTGTTCTTTTAAAACAATACCAATACCACACTGACAAATGTTGCCATGGGATAGTCTAGTAGAATTTACTAAAGCTAGAAATAGTCACCACTAACTGGGTTTGAAAGCTGCTAAATTTATAAACAATTGCCACACTGCCACCTTCTGGCTCTCACTGATTTTAGAGTAAATTGAAATAAAATGATGGAATGGAATGATAAATAGTCTGCAACAGTGTCATTATTAATAGCCCTCTAGACTGTAAGCCCCCTCTAGACCGTAAGTTCTTTGTGGTCAGGGAATGTGTCTGCTAAGCTGTCATGTTGTACTCTCCCAAGCGCTTAGTATAGTGCTTTGAACACAGTAAGAGCACGGGCTTGGGAGTCAGAGGTCATGGGTTCGATTCCCTGCTCTGCCACTTGTCAACTCTGTGACTGTGGGCAAGTCACTTAACTTCTCTGTGCCTCAGTTACCTCATCTGTAAAATGGGAATTAAGACTGTAAGCCTCATGTGGGACAACCTGATTACCCTGTATCTCCCCCAGAACTTAGAACAGTGCTCTGCATATAGTAAGCACTTAACAAATACCAACATTATTATTAAGTGCTCAATAAGTATGACTGAATGAATGAATGAATCAGGGGGTCCCTGAAAAACCCTCCATTTCTAGTCAGGATTGAAAAAGCCTGACATGGTGGATTTCTCTGATCAATTAGCCTTTTGAAAGCTGTCTTCTTCCAGGCCTATCCTCCATAATATCCCTGTCCTCTGCTCTCCCCCACATCAAAATGCAAAGTCAGTACCTGCCATCCATATACTCTCTACCTACTACAATATACAAGAGGATGGAATGAAGATCTACAAATGTTTTCATGAGATAACATCAACATGGGTAAATTTTGAGAAATTTTATCATGATTAGAAGTTGCCAATTGTCCCAAAAAAAGCTTCAACCCTGCCAGTAATAAAAGATTTGTACCTACACTTAGCATACCTTCTGGTTAAAGGCTAATCCTGTATGTATACTTGAAACATACTTAAAGATACCAACTCAAAAGATCACAGGAATGGGAGTCAAGAGACTTGGGTTCTAATCTCGCTCTGCCATTTGCCCGCTTTGTGATTTTGGGCAAGTCATTCAACTTGCCCCTGCCTCAAACTTCTGATTTGTAAAATGGGGTATGCCTGTTCTCTCTTCCCCCTCAGACTGTGTACCCCTTGTGGGACTGAAACTGTGTCTTATCTGATAGTATTGTATCTATCCCATTACTTAGTACAGTGCTTGGTAAATAGTAAATTCTTAACAAAATACCACAACTATTATTATCACCTATATCTTTGCACAAAGTTAAATAGAAGAAAAATAAAATCAGTGAGTCCTTTTCTCCTGAATGGGTAGAGGAATAGGAGTTATAAATTCCTTTAAAAACCCCCTTGTGGAATTTCCCAAGGGAGGGAGGATTCACTTCTCCTGAAGAGATACTAAGTGATCTGTGCAAAGATTCTCAGAGTTGCCATTGCATGAACACATCCTTGCTCACCTCTGACAGCACACAGTATCAATTTGGGGTGGGGCCAGAGGCAAAATAGCTGACAGACATGCCACAGAAGTAGCCTCAGATGGCAATAATTTTTATGCATTCCATATGCATGCTCCTTTTGTGAATGTATATAGAATGTAAAATACACAGGGCTCAGAATCCCCAACTCCCTGTCCTGGGGATGCCTACCCTGGCTAGCAATACACCCTTGGGAGAATCCAGTACAGTGTGTGCCATGCACATTTCACAGAACCCATGGGAATTGGGGTTGGAATGGCTTAGAATATTTCTAGACTCCATGGATGGTTTCCTTAAATGGACTACCAATTGATTCTGGGCTAAGTCCCCACGAAGGGTGCCTCAATCCCCCCAAGCTACTGTAGGCCTTGGGGACTCCTGTTGCAGTCTGCACCAGCACAGTCAGTACTTTAGTGAGGAACTCTATGTAAATTATTACCCACAATAATCAGTCAATATGACCAAGATGACTAAACACTGGAAAAAAAGCTTATCAAATTTCTTATACTCATCTACAACCGCAGCCAAAACCTAAGGAAATAATTGTCCACAGACCATCCATGTGTCCTAGGAAAGTAAAAGATTAGTTGTCCTATTTATTGATAAGGAAAACAAAGCTGAACAGATCAGACAAATTTCCAGTCTTCATATTCCAGTCTTCTGAACAGCAGAGCTAGGTATGCCTTTCTTAGCCTATTCCAAGGTTATTTCTCTCCTTTCTATCAATGATATTTGGGTCCCTACTGAATCCACCCAAAAACATTACTTTTCCATCCTTATTGACTCTCATGATCATTACCTGTGACAGTTATTGAAGACTTTTAACTCACTCCTGTCTCCCTACTTCCCACCTCTTGCCCGTAAGACGCTAGCCACATATTTTGTCGACAAAATGGAAACCAAAACTCAAGTTACCTCCTCCTTCTTTGACTCTCCCAACTTTCCCAGCAGTATCTCAAGAGATCTCTCAAATTTACCCCCTCCACCTATGATACTGATCTCATCCCCATGATATCAGAGCAATTGCCCCCTCACTTCCCTTCCTGACTGCCATCGTAAACCACTCATTTTCCAATGGCTCCTTCCCCACTGCTTTCAAGCATGCCTGTGTATCCCCAATCTTAAAAAAACCCTCCCCTGACTCCAAGGTATCTTCCAATTAATCACCCCATCTCCCTTCTGCCATTCCTCTCCCAACTCCTTGAATGAGTGGTCAGTACATGCTGCTTCTACATGCTCTCTTTCAATTTTCTTGATCCCCTCCAATCTGGTTTTCACCCCTCCATTCCATGGAAATGACCCTCTATAAAGTCACCAATGGTCTCTTTTCTTGACAGATCTAATGACCACTTCATCAATCAATCGATCATATTTTTTGAGTGCTTATTGTGTGCAGGGCACACTGAGTGCTTGGGAGAGTATAATTCAGCTCCTCTTCAACCTTTCTCCTGCCTTCAACATTGTAGACCAACCCCTTCTCCTTATCCCAGCTTGACTTTCCTGATACTGTTCTCACCTGGTTCTCTGCCTGACTCTCTGGCCATTCCTTCTCAGTCTCTTTCACAGAATCCTCTGCCTCCCTATTTCTAAATGTCGTGTTCTGCAAGGTTCAGTTCTGGGGAGGGGACTTCTATTCTCCATGTACACCCACTGCTTTGGAAAACTCACTCACTCCCGCAGCTTCAATTACCATCCCTATGTGGATCATTCCCAAATATATGTCTCCACCCCTGACCCCTCTCCTTCTCTGCAGTTTCACATTTCCTTTCATCTCCAGGAAAGCTCTACTTGAATATCATGTAGACACCTCAAACATAACATGTTCTAAACAATTCTTCATCTTCCCACCTTAATCCTGACCTCTCCATGACTTTACTACCACAGTAGACAGCACGATCATCCTCTCTGACTCACAAGTCCATAATTTTGGCATTATCCTCAACTCACACATTCAATTTGTCATGAAATCTCGTTGATTCTACCCATACATTAGAATCTATCCTTTTCTCTCCATACCAACTGCTTCCATGCTGATCCAAGCACTTCTCATTTCCTGCCTAGACTACAGCATCAGCTTCCTTGCTGCTTACCTCCCCTCTTCAGTCCATATTTCACTTTGCTACCTGGATCATTTTTTTTTTAAATGTAGAGTCCATATCTCCCCACTCCTTCAATAGTTTCCCATTCACTTTCCCAGTAGGCAGAAACTCCTCACCATTTGCTTTAAAGCATCCATCAACTCTCTCTCTCCTACATAACCTAACTGATGTCCTACTACAACCCAACCTACACACTCCGATCCTCTAATGCCAACTTACTCTCTGTACCTTGATCTCATCTATCCCACCACTGACCTCTTGATCCCATTTTCCTTCAGGCCTAGAACACACATTTCCTGTCATCCAGAAGTTTACAGTCCAATAAGGGAGACAGAAGGAAGCATTCTCAAAAAGAAGCAAAAGGAGGAAGAACAAGAATACAATAAATAATACACATGTCAGGATGAAATGTCAGAGTAAGATTCACATAGAATTAAATACACTATATAAAGCATAAGAGGTGAGGATTGGTATAAATACAAAAGTGCCTTTATCTAGTCTCCTACTTATAAGAGATTATTCATAGGAAATATTCATTGAGATATGATTTAGTACTCATACATACAATTTATGGAATTTAAAATTTATTAGTGTGGATAAATGTTAGCATGGCTTGTGTCCCAGCCTTTACGATGTTCAGGGCACTGTACTAAGCACTTGGGAGAGTACAATTCAACAATATAACAGTTAGTAGACATGCTGTGGGTTGTGTTCCAGCTGAGTATTTTCAATTCAGCCAATTAGAGGTTCTATTAGAAGTTGCTAGGGAAATGCAGAGAAGGAAATGAGAAGATATATTTGCTGGGCTGACATTACCTGAATGCACCCAAGCCCCCAGAGGGAGGAGGGTTGGGTAGGGAAGACAAAACCTCTCTTCTCTCCTGGTGCTGGAGTGAGATGCTTCTTCATTTAGCAATGGGGAGCAGGTTCTACCTGGTTAGAAGGCTCTATCACCTAATTAAGCTAGTGGGAAGGTAGCCCAGAAAAATGTCACATTACTGATAAATTTTGAAGTTTTCTTGTTTAAATCTTAATTTGTAGTTTTAAACATCTATTTGAATTTACTTTTTTGCATTATTCTCAATTTTACCTGATTAAAATAATTAGCCAATATATATATTTGTATATTGTATACAACTGTATATAGCATGTATATTGTATAAAATAATTGGCTAGTTATTTATCTGTGTATATAAATATATATATATATTTATCTGTATATATTTATATATATATATAAATATATATAAAATAGAAACCAGAGTTCTATAAGTCTTCAAAGGACATGGAGAGAGTTCCTTTTCAGATTTACATTTTCTTCACTTTCAAAGTACAGACTGGTGAAGACTCCTTTTGCTGTCTAAGTACTTTCACTAGGTGGTTTGTCTCACAAAATATGCGAGTAGAAGACGGAGGACTTAGTCATCATTGTGCATCACTTCATACTAAGGCAAAGAGTCTAGGTACTGAGTTGCTGTTTGAGCAATATATCACTTCCAAGCTAGTAAATCTAAGCAGGTCAAATCAATCAATAACAGTTATTGAGTGCAGTGAATTGTGCTAAGCACTTGAGACAGTACAATAGCATTATAAGACATGGACCCTGCACTCAAGGAATTTACACACTAGCAGAAGAGGTAGACAAAAAATTATTACAGATAGGAAGAGAGAATGGATGGGTAAGCACTTAAATAGTAGACTCTGTGTCCCAGTGCTTCCGTACATAGTAAGTGATTAATACCACACTTAATTTTCTCCCCATGCTTTGGCATCATGCTCACCAATGCATTACACTCTCCCATGATTATCAGCATGTCAGATTTTGGAGCCAATATGATGACACTCTCCAAATGCTTACAGAATGTTTCCTGGAAACCCTCTCTAGTCCTGATTTAACAGACACATTTTTCTCATAGTTCTCCTCCTAAGTCTTTTTCCCAGTCTCATATGCTGGTCTTTCTTGTACCTTTTGTCCATTAGCTTTGGGTGTCTCTCAAAACTGCCATGGGTTTCCTTCTTTCAATTTGCACTCACTCCCTCAGAGAGCTCATATGATCTTATTGCTTCAGTTACCACCCCTAGGTGGATGACGCCCAAATCTATATCCCTAGCCTCGCCTCTCTCCTTTACTACAAGATCTCATTTCCTCTTCTCTGTAGGACTTCTCCACATGGATGTCCTGTTAGCACTTTAAGCTATATGTAAAATCTTCTCTCGCAACATTTCCCTTTCACCTAAGTTTCTCATCACAGTTGGCAACACCACAGCCTCTCTCATCCTGAAACCCACTACCTTGGTATTCCTTTTGCCTACTTACTCCCTTATGACTCAGATTCAATATGGTACTAGGTTCTATCAGTTTTTCCTCCATGGCATTTTTCAGATACACTCACAACTACACAGAGCCCTCTGTTTTAGCACTTCTTCCGCTTATCTGTAAATTAATTTGTGTCTGTCTCCCCCTACAATTACATGATCCTTGAGGGCAGAGATTATGCCTTTGACCTCTACTGGACACTTCCAAGAGCTTAGTATAGTCTTGTACACACAGTAGATCCTCACGTATATTTTAATTTGTTTTTACCGTTGTTTGTCAGTATTGGAGCATACACATTAGTGATGATAAAGTACTGCTGTCATTTAGTATCTGGTCACCTAAATCCCTCCAGAGGTCTAAGGATTGTCTCATTGCACACCTAAGTGATGTTACTTGGAAAAGAGTGAGGCCTCTTTAAAAATGGGTGTATCTAACATTTGCCTCTGTGAGTTACCTACCAACATTTTATATGGTTGAGAGATCTGGACTTCCTCGGGAAGACAAATTCAGCTCAGAGCCACTAGCTGCATCTCCAAACCATATTCATCATCAAAGGGCAGGGCATGATTACCAACAAGAAGATCCTGGAATACAGTCAGCTCACTAGCCAAAGAAGCAACGATCACAGCAACACAGCTCCCATTGGTGAGGACACATGAGGAGAATGGATAACAACAGGATACCCAGCAGCTGAGGTGTGGGGCACTGAAAGGGTAGGGGAAGCAGCGTGGCTCAGTGGAAAAGAGCCTGGGCTTCGGAGTCAGAGGTCATGAGTTCGACTCCCGGCTCTGCCACTTGTCAGCTGTGTGACTGTGGGCGTTACTTAACTTCTCTGTGCCTCAGTTCCCTCATCTGTAAAATGGGGATTAACTGTGAGCCTCACGTGGGACAACCCGATTACCCTGTATCTCCCCCAGCGCTTAGAACAGTGCTCGGCACATAGTAAGCGCTTAACAAATACCAACATCATCATCATCATCAACACATGCAAGCACCGACTCTTTGGAACAAATCCCAGGTGCATTCCTGCTGCTGGCTGAAGAAGCACTGCTTCACTTTTGATAAAGACAACTATTTCCATCTCTTTTCTCAAAAGCAGACCTTCAGATTGATTCCAAAATCACCTGCTAGCTAGTTCTCAGTTCAGTGCTTCAGTTGATTTCATTTTTCCATACTCTTTCTAATCTCAGTTGTATCAGAGGTTTGCCTCCTGCTCCCACCATTTACAATTTATGTCTGTCTCCTCCATTAACTGCAAAGCCCATGAAGGACCATGTCTTTTACTTTAACTATATGCACCCAAATGTCTAATATTCTAAATCTGTATGCTGCAGGTGTTAGGCCAAGTTGGTCGAATGACATTTCTAGCAATAGAGTTGGCAATGGCAATCTAGTCCAGAGCACAAACACCAGGCAAATTATTGACTGCCAGGTTGCCAAACACTGTCTAGGGTATGATTTGATAACTCTTTTTTTAAAGCCACTGCAAGAACACAAACTATTTTGAAAATTGTGTAAGATGTGCTTAAACATTCTAGAATGATTCTTCGATATTTCGGTGAGTTTTGGGTTGAGGAAAAACTTGTCTTTTTTTTCCATTAGAAATAAACAGCCTAATCTATGTGTAGTTCCACTCTTCTGCACTCCTCTTCCTCACTCCCACAGAAACTGTGTCGAGAATGAGAGGAAAGATTCATCGGTGGAATATTTAGCATAATTATGCAATATATTATATTCTGGCAATGCACCACCTTTCCCAACCTTGAAGCATTTCAGTGGGAGTGTGTAGAAGCAGAGAAAGGCATGAACTCATCAGGAAACAGGCCCAAAAATGAACATGCAAGACAACTTTGTTTAAAATGGAAAACAAACTTAAATTTTGCTTTCACTGGAATTGTAGCCCATTAAACCTGCAAGCGAAAAAAGATCATAGTCATATTGCGACATCACATAGATGTAACCTTTTCTATGGCTTGTGTTTTGTGTGCTATATGCTCTGTTCTTTTTATAAATGACCATTTCAGGGATATTTCAGTAAATTAATAAAATGAAAGACTACCTTAAGAGTTTATGAATTAAAGGTAAGATAATCCAGCCAGCCCTTTGAATTGCATTTGAATCAGAATCTTTTTGCTTTACATTGTATCCATAGATGCCTTTGCTCATTTCTGTCTTAGTATATTTTGTCAGAGTAAAGTTTCCCACAACTGTCCACTGAACAGCTATTTTGGTATTTCTGAGATTAATTCAATGCACATATGTAATTAAAATATGGAGAGAAAAAACTCCAGTGAACAACATGAAATTAATGATCAATCACTAGTTATTGAGTATTGTAGGGGGACATAGCTGCAGCAGCCCTCGATTAAGGGTGTTGTACAACTGGCAGTGCACAGCCATTAGTTAATGGGAAAGACCAGGGACATGCACCACTTTTTTTTTTTTTAACCCACATTGTCATCACCAAAAGCCTCAATCGAGCACCCCCTGGTTGCAGAGCACTGTACTAAGCAATTGAAAGAATAGAATGAGTATACATTAACCCTTTCCTCAAGCAGCTTACAATCTAGCCAGGGAGACAAACACTAAAAATCAGTAAATGATGATGCCCCTACCTTTCTGCATCAAGCAGAAACTCCTGACCATGGTCCACTCCATTAGTTCTCTCCCTCTTACTTATACCCACTATTCTCCACTACATCCCAGCTCATATACTTTGCTCCTCTCAAGCCAACCTTCTCCCCATACCTCACTCTGGTCTCTCTCCCCATTAATCTCTTGCTCACACATCCCCATGCCTGGAACTTCCTCCCCTTCACATCCAAAGATCACTGCTTTCCTCATCTTCAAATTCCTTCACATCTCCTCCCAGAGGCTTTCCTTGATTAACCTCTCATTCTCCCCCCATCCCCATTCCATCCAATGCCATTTCAGCATCACTTAATCACTTAAGTACTCACTGTCTCAGCATAAATATATGAATCGATAAACACCATTGCTTACTCCTACTGTGTACCCCATCGCAGGGTTGTAAGGAAGTAACAGAGTTTAACAACAAGCACATAAATGTTACAGAGGGCTAGGATGGTGTGTGATAGGGTGAATACCCAAGTGAGTAGGTAGTGCGGAAGTTCTGAAATGGCAATTTAAAGGATATGTAGGGTAGAGAAATGACAGAATAACCTAAACAGCAATGGCCTACTCCTGCACACTGAATGTGCCAGACATCAGCTTGAAATCACCATCATCATTTTATACTTACTGCTTGAAAAAGACATCTTGGATGGTATCCAATTCAATCAATGGTATGCATTATTGAGCACTTACTATAAGCAGAGCACTGTACTAAGCGCTTGGGAAAGTACAGTAGAGTGGGCAGACACAATCCCTGCCCACAAAGGAGTGTACAGTTTACAGGGAAAGATGGACTTTAAAATTACACATAGGGAAAATAGAGTATAAGGATATTTATCTGAGTGCTGTGGGGTTGGGGTGAGTAACCAATCCCTCAGATCCTGAATGCTGCTGTGTGTGTGTGAGGGGCATTAAATGACACCAATCATCACCTGGTATACTGGCTCATTATTAGGGAAAATGTGGAACGTATCACAAGATAGCATCCAACACCCAGATTGCTAAATTTGACCAAAACTTTCACTACAAAACTAAACAGGCCATATTAGGGCAAGGGACCCTTGTGAAGTCTCACAATCTTGTAAGAACAAAATTGAACTTCTCATCTTTCCTCCCACACCCTCTCCTCCATCTAATTTACCTTTTACAGGTAATAACGCCACCATCCTTTTTGTCTTTCAAGGCCATAACCTTGGCATTATCTTTGACTTCTTCCTCTTTTTTAATCCCTACAGCAGGACTGACAAGAAGTGCTGAACAATGCCCAGAGAAGTCTTTCCTTCCTCAATCCTTTCTGCAAACTGGGCAACTATACTGCTGCAGACAAGACACATTAAATGCCATCCATGTGAAGCAACAGAGCATGGACATGGGAGTCAGATGGCCTGGGTTCTAATCCTGCTCTGCCAATCTGAATGTTGTGTGACCCTGGGAGAGTCACTTCACATCTCTGTGCCCTCATCTGCAAAATGGGGATTCAACAACCATTCTTCCTCCTATTTAGAATGTGAACCCCATTTGGGACCATTGTGAGTAGGTGAATCACAAATAGGCAAACTACTGGCATCGAAGCAATACTTGTGACCACACACCTTTTGAATGATGGTTATATAAAAGTAATGGACTACAATAGGACCCCTAATAGCTATTTCATGGTGAGGTGAAACAAGAAATCATAAATAGAATGGAAATAAAAATACTAGCTCCTTGGGGGCAGGGATCATATCTACCAATTCTTTTGTTCTTTCCCCAGTGCTTAGTACAGTGGTCTGCACACAGTATGTGTTTAATAAATACCACTGATGGATTGAAGAAACTCTTTAAAGACACAGTGAATCAAAACACCAAATGATATGGTATAGCAACAAACCAAATGCATTTTGGAGCAGAGCTTCTGAAAGTGTGACAAGTGGGGAAATTGTAAAAAGCATTAGGCACTGTTGACAACAAAAACATAGTACAGCAAGAGGAAATCTTTAGACATCTTTTATTTAGAGGTGATTTCTGGTAATGCATCATCCTCATCAATCACACACTTAGGAAAGTCTCAACATCACTAATGTCATATTTGAACCAGAAGGACAGTTATAACTATGCAATCATTATAATCTAGGTAGAATAATGCCAAAATGTAGTTCAACTCATAAACTCATTAATTTCACTGGAAATTTAGAAGAGTCCTTGAATTATATTTTTCATTGCCCTGTTTCGTTGACTCATACTTTGAAATGCGTTATTGTTTATATGAAATTCCATGCTCCAGTGAAAACATGGTCGACTTCTATTGTTGAAAAGCTATTTTTTTAAAAAAATGGTGTCAGATTACCCCATCCATAAAAACAGAATATTCTGTCAAGAACAAGCATCTTGATTTCTTGCTCATGAATATTAATATGGCATATTAACTGCAAAAATATTATTTTTATGGAGATTAAAATATTGCTTTGAAACACAAACAATGAAAGGCTTTGAGACTGCTTCATGATTATAATAACTAATATAAGACCCTTCAAAGATGCCAGAAGAACAAGTTAGGATAGTTAGTGAATGATTTAAGAAGAGAAGTTTTTTTGCTTTTTTTAAAAATATTTGTTAAATGCTTACAATGTATCAAGAGTTCTTCTAATCTCTGGGGTAAATACAAGATAATCAGGCCAGATACAGTCCCTGTCCTACATGGTCACATAGCAGACAAGTGGCAGAACTGGGATTAGAATCCAGGTCCTCTGGCTCCCAAATCCATGCTTGATCCACTAGGCCACTCTGCAGCAGAAGGTTTGGCAGGTTATTTAGGAAGAAGTTGTGTTTAAGCACATCTTACACAATTTTCAAAATAGATTGGGCTCTCAGAGTGGCTTTCTCTGTCTCCAATGTACAAGCCTTCAAAAATGAAGAATTAAATCGATTTGCTCCAAGGTGCCCTAAACTCCTACCCCAGGAGAAGTTTAAAAGAATAGCTGGAAAACAAAACACTCAGGCTTCTAAGTGCTTTCTGTCAGCAATACGCCTAGAATTTTGTTTGCTTTCAAAGGCCCTGGGGACCCTGGAGGTCTTCTACATCCATTCATTCATTCAATAGTAATTATTGAGTGCTTACTATGTGCAGAGCACTGTACTAAGAGCTTGGAATGTACAATTCAGCAACAGATAGAGACAATTCCTGCCCAGTGACAGGCTCACATCCAAACCTGTCCAGATGATTCCTGAGTTGAAAGGGAGGCATTGAGGAAAACATGTTCAGTCACGTTTGTTTTGCTGTCCTCTTTAGGCCTCTGCACCTCTCATTTCATTTGATTGTATTAATTGAGCATTTACCGTATGCTGAGCGCTAATATGTGATATTCTAATAAAGGCTAATTGTATGTATTTCACAAAATCATACAATGCAAAATTCAGTCCAAATCCAGAATTTATATTTTTAATCTAGTCAAGAAATCACTGCAGAATATATGTAAAATCACCACCGTTATCCAAAGTTACATATTAATTTAGCTAGTTTGACATATAGAAGGTTTTAGACTATCTAAACTCCAGCTGTAATGAGCTTAAGAAATTCTGCCATAGATGTTCTCTTGATTCAGCTCCCTGGGAGCTGAACAGTCTGGAAAGTTAAGAAGCAGTATGGCCTAGTGGATGGAGCATGGGTCTGGGGAAGCAGAAAGAGCTGGGTTCTAATTCTGTCTCTGCCCTTATCTGCTGTGTGACCTTAGGCAAGTCATTTCACTTTTCTATGCCTCAATTACCTCATCTGTAAAAAAAATGGGGATTTAGACTGTGAGCCCCATGTGGGACATGGATAATGTCCAACTTGATTAGCTTGTATCTACCTCAGGGCTTAGTAGAGTGTCTGGCACATTGTGAGTGTTTAAATACCATTAAAAACCAAAGAACCCTTTTATTATTCTGCCCTGTTTTTCCCCTGTCCAAACAGTTCATCACTTTATCACTTGAAAATATTGAGTAAACTCAAAACACTAAGCATTCAGAAACAAATCAATGTGAACTACTATTTTTGGTACAGTACTTGATTTAGTAAAGGTTGACTAAAGCATTTTTAGGAAAGCAAATGTGAACTTGGCCATTGACAATAACCCTGAGCCTGTTTTGAGTAGCTACCAAAGTTACATTCAGAGTTGGCATCCGGTAAAATGTGCAAACATAAGTCACCAATTGGTTTTTAATCTATTAAGTTATATGATAAAAAGCACTTTATAACATATGACCTTCTGAAGGTCCACATGTTATAACCACTTTTATATTTAAAAAGTCAAATCTGTATTGAATAACAGAAACTCCTCAAAATAATTTATACCCATCTACAGAGCAGCCCAGAATCATCATTACTTTGTTTTTGCAAACATTCAGAATTGTATATGGAAGTTTATTTCTCGAGCTAGTCTATATATACAAAATTAATTTAAAGTCTGTTTTTATTTATGTTTTGTATTTGTTGTTCATTTTAGAGTTATCCTCCAGTCAAATACTATGTTAGGTTGCCTGGGGAAATCTTATTTAATTTAATAGTGATAATTTTTTTGACAGCTGGTAATTTGCTTATTTACAGCTTCCTGATTAGGTCTCCTAATGCAGCAGTTACTCATACAAATGAAGACTCTTTCAGTGAAGGATCCTTTTTCCTGTTAATCTTCCAAGGAAAAGGCATTTTTTTCTTTTACAATTTCTAATATTTGGATCCTTTCCTCTCTTCATATAGTAAAATGGAGATAATGGTGTGCATATGATGATAGAGTGTTTTTAATTGTGGATTATTTGCATTTTCAGCACTCATGAGAACAGGTATACACCTTCAACAGGTCAATTGAATCAGTGGCATTTGCTGACTGCCTTCTGTGTGCAGAGCACTACATTGAATGCTTGGGAGAGTGCAATAGATTCAGTAAATATGATCCCCACTCTCAAACCAAGGGAGGCAGATGCAAAAGATGCAAAAGGAGGATACCTATAAGAGTGCTTAGGTAGCATAATAAAGTATATAGTATCTACAGAAGATTGTGTATATGCACATGCCTGGATAGTAGAGAAGTACCCAAGTGGCAGTTGGGGAGTTACAACCTGAGAATAGAAATTAATCTGGCAAGATCTCCTGGAGGAGTTGTGATTTTAGATGGACTTTGACAATGGGGAGAGTTGTGATCTGCTATATTTGAAGATGAAGGGTGATCCAAGCAGCAGGAAAGGGCACGAGCAAAAGGTGAGATGAGATGAGGTGAGATGAGGAAAGATGAGAACAAGGCACAATGAGTAAGTTATCTTGAGAGGAACGAAGAGTGTGAAATAGGGGATAGTGGAAAAGAAGAGGAAAAAGCCTGACTGCCTCAGAGCCAATCATCAGGAGTTTCTCCTTGATGCGCTGTCTTGTCTTATGCTGTCAAGTTGTCTCTGATTAATAGCGACTTCATGGACACATCTCTCTCAGAACATCCCACCTCCATCTTTAATTGTTCTGGTAGTGATTTCCTGATAAACATACAAAAAATTACGAAGTGGTTCACCATTGCCTTCTTCCACGCAGTAAACTACAGTCTCTGCCCTCGACTCTTTCCATGCCGCTGCTGCTCGGTACAGGTGAGTTCTGACTTTTAGAGGATGGCCTTCCATTCGCCAGCCACTGCCCAAGCTAGGAATGGAATAGCTATGCCTCTGCTTGACTTTCCCTCCAGTAGCTGAGACCAATATAGACTGAAAACTCTCCAGGTGCGAACCTGAAAGGGGCCTTGATGCACAGAGGATCGGTAATTCTTAAGCATTTGCTATGTGTCAAACACTGTTCTAAGCACTGGGATAGGTACAGGTTAATTAGGTCAGACACAATCTTTGTTATGCATGGGGCTCACAGTCTAAGTAGGAGAGAGAAAGGTATTTAATTCCCATTTTACAATTGAGGAAACAGGCACAGAGAAGTTAAGTGACTTGTCCAAGGTCACACAGCAATTAGAGCTGGGATTAGAACCGAGGTCCTCTGACTCCCAGGCCCATACTCTTTCCACTAGGCTATGCTGAAAGACTTTCACCCTTCACCTTGAAAGGCATTTTTTAAATGATCTATGCTATTTGGTTTGTGTGGCTAGTTGAGGGCTAGGGAAAAGGGAGCTGCAGAGGAAAAGTGCAGTGACAAATGTTAATAACTCTTTACATGATATCTCCTAGTATTAGAGGCAACGTGGCTCAGTGGAAAGAGCCCGGGCTTGGGAGTCAGAGGTCATTGGTTCTAATCCCGGCTCCGCCACTTGTCAGCTGTGTGACTTTGGGCAAGTCACTTCACTTCTCTGTGCCTCAGTTCCCTCGGCTGAGAAGCAGCGTGGCTGAGAAGCAGCGTGGCTCAGTGGAAAGAGCCCGGGCTTGGGAGTCAGAGGTCGTGGGTTCTAATCCCGGTTCTGCCACTTGTCAGCTGTGTGACTGTGGGCAAGTTACTTAACCTCTCTGTGCCTCAGTTCCCTCATCTGTAAAATGGGGATGAAGACTGTGAGCCCCACGTGGGACAACCTGATTCCCCTGTGTCTACCCCAGCGCTTAGAACAGTGCTCGGCACATAGTAAGCGCTTAACAAATACCAACATTATTATTATTATTATTCTCTGTGCCTCAGTTACCTCATCTGTAAAATGGGGATGAAGACCGTGAGCCCCATGAGGATAACCTGATCACCTTGTAACCCCCACCCAGCGCTTAGAACAGTGCTTTTCACATAGTAAGCACTTAACAAGTACCAACATTGTTATTATAAAAAACGTTTTAGAAGTCTCATCCTCTAGTGATTCAATAACGCACAGTTACTTGTCTTTAGTGTATAATATCAACTTAATTGTTTACTTGAGCTTTAAAGTAAAGATCCTTCCAGCTTATATACAAATCATAATAAGGCTTAGCCTCTTGAGTTAAATATCTAAATGTATTCAAAACTTTTAACCCGCCAATTTCATATGCAGACACAGTGCACATGAAATATACATGATTTGTCACTTCAACTCATGCATTCAAAATATGATTTAAAATCCTGTAATATTATTTAACATGAAAAGAACATCCTTTTTATTAGTTCTGACCTCAGATATGGCACTTTTCTGAAAGTATTCTTTTCTATTCATAAATCATTGAAACATTTTGTTTTTGAAGGCATTCTGTTTTTCAAAGAGAGAAGATAAAGAATGGAGGAAAAAGCAGAATAGTTTTATATGTTCTAATGAATTTATCAATACTATTATGAGGGCACCCAAAGGACAATAGACCAATGAAACAAATGGTCATAAAAGGATTTTGAATGGGAATTTTCATTTTACACACTATATTCCTCAAAATACATTGGTAGCATCTTGCTATTATTGCTCACCTAATAATGTTTATTTACAGTCTGAGCTAAAAAAAAAAGTACAACATAATATGTTTCACGGATCTGGGCATATGGAATTGCAGTAAATGTGAACAGGAGACAAATAAGTCAAGTCTATGCTTATCCAGAGGCTATTAAGCATTTATAATATAGCACATGAAAGATTTACAAAGCCAAAATCTTATCTAGCAGTGCTACAAAATGCTGCTCTTTCCCCTGGGTTTAATGCAACTCTCTGATGTTCTTAGAAAAATAACCTTAAAGCTTCCTTATAAACCATGCTGCAAAAAATATTTTAAATGTATGGGCAACTATATTAACTGTAATTATGGCTTGCAATTACTCAATGAGTTAAAGCAACTTAAAAAAAATACATCCACACAGTACTATAAACAATCCATTACACTAAATCCAAATACAAGAGCCAGAGTTGTATGTCATGATTACAATTAGTTATGTTAAGGACAGAAAATAAGCCTGGGACATGGTAGGCTTTGGAGTTGTACTATTTTTAATTCTGGGAACCTGCCAATGAGTCTGTAACTCATTGCTTTTCAATGGTATTTCAGAGGCTGGTCATTCATTCTTTATCAGAATGGGAATCATAATTCCTTCAGATTTAAGTAATACTTTACCCCATAAAGGGGGATCCATGGTATAGTTCGTTATAGGCTCATATACTTGAAGGTAAGCAAAGCCCAGCATGCTTGATCACAGCCACTAGAGGACATGGCTGAAGATTATACTGAATTGAACTTTTACTTATCGAGATAAAATGGGAAGTGTTCTAAATCGAGTTGCCCTCTCTGTGTGCTTTTACTGAAAAATGGTCTCAGACAGATTGGCTTGGACAACTGGGTCATGGTGGATTAAGCACTGTTTCCTTGCATCTCCTACTGCCATGCTTCCCAAGGGATCAGGGATACAACAAAAGGAGATGGAGAAACAGAAAAGAACAATGAGGAGGGCAGGGGAGGTGAAGGAAGTGATTACCAGCTTTTCATTCTCTTCCTCTCACTGTGTGTTCAGAATTCCCACTTTCATCAATCTTACTAGATCCATACTAGAATTTAAACCATGTTTTGTTAATGGGAGGGTCTGAGTCCAGGTGTTGTTTGATTTTCCTTCTCTATAACCATCTGTGACCATATGTCTGTTTCTGTGATGTGTGTCAGAAGGAAGCTAAGTGTGCGTTTGGGGGTATAAAATGGAAAGTTATATATAATATATATATGTACATATGCTCAATAGCCATATATCAGCAAACATGGGATTTATACTGTTTGAATAAACCTAAAATTTTTTTTAAATAAAATCATCTTGCAAAATATAACTTCCTATTCATGTCTGTCACGCTTATTGGGACATACAGTGTATTAAAATGTACTAAAAGCATTCATGCAGTTTCTTTGGCAACAGCCTGGATGAATCTTTAATAGGTTTAGGAAATGGCACTTGACTAATCTTGAGGCAATATTTGGGATTTATTTCTGTACAAGATTAAGGAAGGAAATTCATTTTCAAAACGTGGAAGGGAACAAATAAATTATCTAGATAATCTAGAGACTCTTTATAAGAATGACTTTTCAGAATATTTTCCCTTGATCTGGATATCTGGTCTGGTAGGGCACTACTTTAATACCATCAGGATCGACGATTTTATCTTGCTCAAGTGAAAAGGGGAATTAAATTTATGTTAAGACTGACAGGTGTTAACCTAAAGCTCTCCATTCAACTTATTTTTTAATTAAAAAGGATTCAGTGGCAAGAGAGTTAAGATGTAGGCAGACATTATGAAACAGGGAGAGCAGCTATGACCTGGAGTGCAGATACTCTGCTAATGACTTGGCTATGCTGTGGCCATTTTGAGGAATTAGTCTTTAATGTAATGCCTCAATTTAAAGGCAATTAGTTTTAGGGCCATGTGTGCAAACCTATGTAACTTTTTTAGATCTGAAAGAAAGAGGCGGGCATAGTGGGGTGAAAGGGAAGAGAGGAGAGGGAGAGCTGTCTCATCTGAGCCAGAAGGAAGTCTTTACCTTTTTCTTTTGCTTGACCTTAACAAACAACTTACACCGTGCCTGAAAACAGTTACTGAGCTAAAAAGAAGAATTTCCAGTATTGAAAAGGCTTTGTTTTTATTTCTATCCAGTCTTGTTATAAATACGAAGAATTTAGTATTTTATAAGATATTGAATAACTCGGCATCATGGGATGAAGTAGAATAAAGCTGCATCAATTTGCTTCATGGTTGAAAGAGGTATTTGAATTAGTGAAAAGTCACAAAATTCAGTTTTATTGAGAGGGAGAGGGAGCGCACACATGCACAAGAGGATGAGAGATGAGCAGCAGACTGGGGGATTTACTGATCCCGGTATGGAACTGATGGGGGCAAGAAGTGACTCTAACCTTTCAGCAAAAGATATTCTTCCTCTAAGGCCTCACACACCTCCCAATTTATCTTCCCTCTTACAATGGAATCCTAAGAACAGAAGCGGCAGACTTTTGCTTTGACTCAGAGTAAATAAATGGCTACCGGAGAGAAGCAGAACGACATTTTCCAGGATGTTATCATATAGTCCTAATTCTAAAAATGGCACTGGGGACCACGAAGAAGCCTCCTGCCACTGTCCTTGTTCTGGTGTGAGAAATGAGATGTAGTGGTTGCTGGTAAGAAATAAGAAATTGGAGGTGGCATACCATCAAATCTGTACACCACTTGCATAGGGTTTTGTAGATGGTAACAGATATACAGGCTTAATAGTTTTAAGTGTGCCATGGATAGATTTGACAGCCCCTCAGACCTTCACCATCTGCCTACTGTTCATTGTTGTTTGCTACTTAATTCTGGTTCTGGTTAAATAAGCCAGATGCTGCTGCAGTGTAACTTATACTCATAAATCAATTGAGTTGGGATAAAAAATGCACCCATGCACTCTTAGACTCTTCCATCCCTTCCCAGAAAATCATGGTGGTAACCACCATCTTTCCTCCCACTACCAAGGGTACCCACTTCCAGCATACCCTATGAGCAGCAGGTTGGGGGTAAATTCTAATCCCACAAGCTCTAGGACTCTTCTATCACTGTCAAGAAAAACATCGGGGTAACAGCCACCATCCCTCCCACCACTAAAAGTCCCTGATCCTAGCTTGATCCTGCATGCTGTCAGACTCCTCCATCACCACTGAGAACAGCACTGTGGTAACCATCACCTTCCCTTCCACCACCATCTAGGGTCCCTGCTTTTGGATTTAATCATCACCAGAACATTTATGTCTATATGTTAGGCATATTTTCATGTTTCATAACTACTGAAATAACTGTCTCCAATCCCTTCTCCCCTACTGAAACTTTTAGATTGTGAGCCAGCCCCACAGGAATAGTGGTGATGTTGAATTCCCATATTTGTATTCTTCTCCAGTGCTTAGTACAGTGTTCTGAACACAGTAAGCACTTAATGGGTATTAAAGGCTATAACGCAGCGGTTCTTGATAGAGACACTGTTGTGATGAAACCACATGTTCTTGCCTGACAGTAGATGTAAGCTCCTTGTGGGAGGGAATGGATCTACCAACTCGTATTGTACTCTCCCATGTGCTTAGTACAGTGTACAGCACACAATAAGTGTTCAGTAAATTGACAGGAAGAACACAGATCTGGGGTTTAGTTGGTACCTAGGTTACGATTAACCACAAGAAGCACAGTGTCACTTTTTCATTGTTCATGGCTCCTCTGAGTTCACTCTATATTGTTTTACAAGAGGGTAATCTGATTCTCTCCACCGCCACTCCCCCCCTTCCCCCACAAAGAGTTGAAGTTATTTCCTGCTGGTATCATTCCAGGGCTGATGCTGATATTCTGAATTCATGGTCTATTGTACAAATGTGTTCTTGTCTTTGGACAGGTCTGCTGTCTATTTAAAGAGTATCTCTTCAGGCTTCTAGGGGTGTCTATGCCCCATTATAGATGTGTGATGTGTGGCAGGGACTGTAACCAATCTGATTATTTTGTGTCTACCCCAGCATTTAGTACAGTGGTTGGCACAAAGTAAGCACTTAAATACCATCAGCAATATGTGAAAACAGAAAACTCAACCTGTCGAACTAGAAATGGAAAGGCAGAAATCAGCAGGACAGAGCCATCTTGAATGTATCCAGTGAATTCTCAGTAAGGTATCTACTGAGCCAATTCAACAAGGAGCAGAAACCAAAAACTATAAAGCCTTCTACTCTATTAATGGCCCTGAAAACTTATGCAATCACATTCATATTTCTCAGATGATCTAATGGAGTTTATTAATCTCCAATATTTGTTATTCTTCAGTTTACCTTAAAATTTAAGATTCCCTCAAGGGGTCACCTGGCCCATATTTTCACATTACCTTACATGTACAGTTGTCTAGTCTATTCAGTAGTTACACAGAGACACTTGTCAATGTTCTGGTGCCTAGTAACTAAGCAGCGTGGCTCAGTGGAAAGAGCACGGGCTTTGGAGTCAGAGGTCATGGGTTCGAATCCCTGCTCGGCCACTTGTCAGCTGTGTGACTTTGGGCAAGTCACAACTTCTCGGTGCCTCAGTTACCTCATCTGTAAAATGGGGATTAAGACTGTGAGCCCCACGTGGGACAACATAATAATAATAATAATAATGTTGGTATTTGTTAAGCTCTTACTATGTGCAAAGCACTGTTCTAAGCGCTGGGGTAGACACAGGGAAATCAGGTTGTCCCACGTGGGGCTCACAGTCTTCATCCCCATTTTACAGATGAGGGAACTGAGGCACAGAGAAGTTAAGTGACTTGCCCACAGTCACACAGCTGACAAGTGGCAGAGTTGTAACGAGAGACAAGTGGCTCTCATTATATCCTGGCTAGACTACTGTGTCAGCCTTCTCTCTGACCTCCCTTCCTCCTCTCTCGCCCCGCTCCGGTCTATTCTTCACTTCGCTGCCCGGCTCATCTTCCTGCAGAAACGATCTGGGCGTGTCACTCCCCTTCTTAAACAACTCCAGTGGTTGCCTATCAACCTCCGCTCCAAACAAAAACTCCTCACTCTAGGCTTCAAGGCTCTCCATCACCTTGCCCCTTCCTACCTCTCCTCCCTTCTCTCTTTCTACCGCCCACCCCGCACGCTCCGCTCCTCTGCCGCCCACCTCCTCGCCGTCCCTCGGTCTCGCCTATCCCGCCGTCGACCCCTGGGTCACGTCCTCCCGCGGTCCTGGAACGCCCTCCCTCCTCACCTCCGCCAAACTGATTCTCTTCCCCTCTTCAAAACCCTACTTAAAACTCACCTCCTCCAAGAGGCCTTCCCAGACTGAGCTCCTCTTCTCCCTCTACTCTCTCTACCACCCCCCCTTCACCTCTCTGCAGCTAAACCCTCTTTTCCCCCTTTCCCTCTGCTCCTCCCCCTCTCCCTTCCCATCCCCTCAGCACTGTACTCGTCTGCTCAACTGTATATATTTCCATTACCCTATTTATTTTGTTAATGAATTGTACATCGCCTTGATTCTATTTAGTTGCCATTGTTTTTGCGAGATGTTCTTCCCCTTGACGCTGTTTAGTGCCATTGTTCTCGTCTGTCCGTCTCCCCCGATTAGACTGTAAGCCCGTCAAACGGCAGGGACTGTCTCTATCTGTTGCCGACTTATTCATCCCAAGTGCTTAGTACAGTGCTCTGCACATAGTAAGCGCTCAATAAATACTATTGAATGAATGAATGAAAGAGTTGGGATTCTAACTCATGACCTCTGACTCCAAAGCCCGTGCTCTTTCCACTGAGCCACGCTGCTTCTCTGATTCCCCTGTGTCTACCCCAGCGCTTAGAACAGTGCTCGGCACATAGTAAGCGCTTAACAAATACCAACATTATTATAAGGTAACATTTATGCCTAATGTTTTTCATTTTAAGATTATTTCTGAAAGTCCTCATGGTTTCTTTCAACACTGTGATGCTTTTCATTGTAAATTTTTTTATTACTTCCAAAGGGTCATATTCATAGAATCCAGAAGGGCCATGAGAGATAATGCCATGTATTCAGTTGGCTTTTTAAAATTATAATATCTCAGCTTCTATACAACAGTGTGACACAGTAGTCACTGTGTAACTCTACCACTTTGCTGTGTGACCTTGGGCAAGTCTTTTAACATCTCTGTGCCTCAGTCCCCTCATCTGTAAAAATTAGGATTAAGACTGAGCCCTATTTTGGACAGGGACAGTGTCCAACCTGATTATCTTATATCTATTCCAACACTTAGTGCCTGACACACAGTAAGTGCTTAACAAATACCATAATTATTAATAATTATTATTAGTCTAAGGTCTTAAATTTAGACTGTGAGCCCCACGTGGGCCTGGGACTTTGCCAAACTCGATTATCAGGCATCTATCCAGTTGCTTAGTACAGTGCCTCGAATGTAGCAATCACTGAAATGTACCATAAAAAAAGTGAAGATGATAATGAAAGCAGGGTCAGATAACTTCATTAAGATTTTATGAACTTCATAAATGGACAGAAGAGCTATAGTATGGATCTTCCCCCCACCCTACCCCCCCAAAAAAAGAGAAATCATTAATTAATTCATTAATTAATTCATTCATTCAATAGTATTTATTGAGCGCTTACTATGTGCAGAGCACTGTGCTAAGCGCTTGGAATGAACAAGTCGGCAACAGATAGAGACAGTCCCTGCCGTTTGACGGGCTTACAGTCTAATCGGGGGAGACAGACAGACAAGAACAATGGCAATAAATAGAGTCAAGGGGAAAAACATCTCCTCCTTCTGACTGGTAAAAAAAAAATCAATATTGTCCTTGAGAGAAATAGCATATATTCAGAAGAACTGAACAAGGTAGAGGATTATTATAGAGATATGACTGATGAAAAAGGAATATGTGAAACTAGGTAGAAATGATATTACTGATAAATAGATGAATTGAGATGGATTGGTACTGAAAACACTTCTACCAACTGATAATGCACTCTTCCAAGTGCTCTATACACAGTCTTCAATAAATGCCATGGATTAAGAACAAAAGAGGGTCCAGGCATTAAAATGAAACTCACTCTTATAAGGATATCTTTTAAACTGCACATTTTTTGTTTTACAACTACATTTGTGTATTAGCTTTAGCTAGCTGTTTTGAAAAAGACATCTTCAAGAGTTCTAATGAAATATGGACTATATTTTCTAAGCACTCATGGTGTTCAGATGGCACATATTGCTTAAGAAATGATTTTTTAAATTACTTTAAAAGTGCATCCCAAATGAATAAACTTTGTGCCACCATGCAGTAAGATGACCCACCAAAAGGGAGGGAAAAAACATCAGAAGAACTTTGATTTACCTCACATCTACCACAGTGCTTAGAGTAGGGCTTGACACATGCTGAGCATTTAAAAACCGTAATTATTATTTACTTAATATACAACAGTAGGTATGTGTGTGCACATTTTGATATGCATACACAATAATTTGAACACCTGAAAAATTTCAACAAGAACAGTTTTTGCACCATTGGTAGACTTATGTAGTTGGTATTTTGTCCCTGTGAACAGTACACAGGTGTGACATTTACCTGTCAAATTAACTGCTGAAGACAACATAAAAAAGTTCTTCAGGGGGCAAAATATGCTAACTTTGTTTTCTTGCCTATGAAGATATATATAAAACTGGAATATATGTGGTATCTAGGCCTTAATTGGAAATCCTCCTACGAAATATTAAATTATCCTGTACGAGGTATGGGGATTAATTGTGAGCCTCACGTGGGACAACCTGATTACCCTGTATCTACCCCAGTGCTTAGAACAGTGCTCTGCATATAGTAAGCGCTTAACAAATACCAACATTATTATTATTAAGATATGCAGACAGATTTAAGAGACTACTGTAAGCATTATGAATGCCTCCGCTTTCTCAATGTCCCAGGATCTCTGCTATCCTCACCCGTTGACAATCCAACCCTGCTGTCACTATTGTTCTATAGAAAGAAAAACCTTCAAGTTACATTAGACTTACCAGAAGAATCTGAAGACTGTAAGATATCTTGGTGAATTATCAGAGCTCACTGACAGTGATGTATGAAGTTGTGGCCTCAAGCCTAGGAAAGGAACTGTCTTGCCTTTGCAGTCAACTAGCTGAAACACCTGATTGGAGGTGTGATGCACATCACACTTTAAAAAGGGATTGTTCCACGTGATGGAGCTACCTCATTCAGTAAAGCTGCCTTTGGAGCAAGGAGCCAATTTTTTTAAAATTATTATTATTATTAAATCACGTGAACATTTGAGCTGTTCACGTGATTCATAAACAGCACTGAAGACACCCCTCAAATTGTGCGACTTGTAAATAAGGAACTAGAATGTCAAAATGAGCAGTGAAGATGCATTTTTTTGTTTCCTAAAGCTTCGAATTAGCATCACGAAACTGTGATGCTGAAGGTTCCTTTCCTTTATCTCAAGGCTGATTTTTGCCTAATGTAGCAAAGAGATACAGATTGTAATTTTATGACAACTTACAGGCTGAATAGTTCTAAGTGTCTTTTCCTTTTCAAGCTTTTCTATACCGAAATTTTAAAGACATGATCCACACAAAGCTTAGCCTGAAATGGAGCTTTTAACTGAATCTTTTCCAAAAATACCAGTGTCTGTATAAGCTACCATATTTTGGACACCATGAAAAGCTATGCTTAAAACAAATCATTTTGAAGATCCAGAAAAATGGTCAACTTAAAAATATTGAAGCTGAAAACAATCGAATTAGGGGAACCCAAATCCCAATGTGAATTAGAATTTTCAGAGTCTAAGATATACCATAAGTGAACAATAAAACAAGAGTTGTGCATCTTGAAAATTTACATAGAAAGTCACCATAGGAAAAAAGCTAGCATATGTGTATTTGCTAAGGGAGGTTGTGTTTCCAAAACAGCTCCCTGTTCAGGTGGATCGGTCTATGTTCCTTTCTTATGTGGGTCAGAAGTTTATTAGCTGGATATGTGAATTTTTCAAAAGGTTTATGATCATATTTAATGTGTGTATTGTTCTTGTCCTTCTTGGGGTTTTCTTCAGGAAGACAGAATTTTTACTTCGCTAATTTCATTTGCTTTTGGAAAGAGGGAACAGAGCATCACTGTGAGCCCATCATTGGGCAGGGATTGTCTCTATCTGTTGCCGAATTGTACATTCCAAGTGCTTAGTACAGTGCTCTGCACATAGTAAGCACTCAATAAATACTATTGAGTGAATCATAATTTATGCTACTGCATGTATATGGAAGTCTTCCTAGCATATTACAGACTGCCTTAAATGTGGTCAAGGAACCAAAATGAATTTGGCCTGGGAAAGAACTCTCAGGGGCATAGCAGTAACTCATGAATCATTCATTATGAAAGGAGAAAGCCATATGATCTCAAGGTCTAGTTAAATTCTTAACCAGCATGTTAAGATAGTAGCTCAAGGAATTCAGCAATAAATTTAAGTCACTATCAGAGCTAAAGAGCTATGGGCTAACAGAAGCTGTCGATTCTTTGTTCTTTGAAACACGCTTGAACAACGGTAGGCAAGTTATTCTTATAGAATCAAATCATGCTGTTCATTCAAGGAGTTCAGATGGCTTACATAATGGTAAAATGGCTTATAAAAACCCAACCCTCCTCTCCTCCAGACATGACAGTATTGGAGAGAAACTTCAAGAACTCCCTCAAACACCCTTAACCCCATCAGCGACATCACTGGAAGGTTGTATTATTTGACAGGATCTTAATTATCACCTTTGCTTTTATCTGTTGCCTCTAACCCAAAGCTCTTCCTACCTCTGATTGTTCTTTTCCCTGTTTCCATCAATGTCAATTTTATAATGGTAAATTACAGATTGTGAAAATAGAGTATAAGGATATATGTGTAAGTGCTGTGGGACTGGGGTATCAAAATGCTTAAGGAGCACATAGTCAAGTGCATAGTCAACACAATGAGGAGGGTGGACAGGGCCTAGTGCTTTAAGTTCAAAACTTCATGTTCAACAAGTCTCCCTGGTCCCAGCTTTCAAGAGTGGAATTTGACCATCTTTGGGAGTAGAGGTACTGGTCTGTCATTCTGCAGCTTCCCTATTTTAGCTCCACACTATTGGTTTCTGGCTGCTTTTCCAATTGGAGATCATTTTGAATTCTGCAAGAAGTTACTGCCTCATTCCCAACTTTGAAGCTCTGAGTTGAAAACACAGACAAAAAGGGAAAGGGAAAGGACATTTGATCTATTGTTCAATGCTACTAGTGAGGGACAAGGCACTCATGTATAATTGTAGCATTTCACCTCTCTGCGATCAAATTCCAAAGCTCCTAGCAGCTATTGCAGTCAATAAATTATTGGATCATTTTTCTTTCTAAGCGCCACTAACACATTAGGATCCCAAGATACTTTTTCTGGTAAGTGCTAAGATGAATGGAAAAGTTTCTTGGGGCTTTTTTTTGTCTAACTGCAAATGAGGTCAAAACTGCAGGTCTAAGAAGAGTATAATGATTTTTCAGATTCTCAATATTAATACTCTTGCAGACAGACCTTAAAGTAACACAGACTGTGGATTGTCTCTCAAGTAGTCCAATGATGTCTTAATCCTCCTAAAATATTTAGAGTTGGGGAAAGGCCCTTGGGTGTATCCAGAATTTGAGATATGGGCTACAAAGAGATTTGTCATTTCCAAAACCTAGTTACTTCTGAATAAAACTCTGAACTAGTTCCTACCTTCCAAGGCTATTCTTCTCAGCTTGTGTGTGCTTCTGGCTCCCTTAACAGGCTGTGCATGGTGGGGGAAAAGGTATACTGGGAAAACTGAAACAGGGAGTGGTACTATCAGGAAGAATGGGGCCAGGATTAGAAAGGTCAAGAGAGGATTAACAAAACTAAACCTGAGGGGAGAAAATTGAGTACCCACAGGAAAGGAGGATGTTCCTTGGCTAACCTTCTCATACCAATTCTTTCCTACTCCCACCATCAAAATAATTACCTGGTGAAGTCTGCCAAAACTAGTTGCAGTTAATTTAGGCATTTATTAAGCACTTATTAGGTTTCACCCTTTGGGGTACACACAAATTTATAAGATTAGACTCAGTCCCTGCCCACAAACAGCTCTCAGTATTTTATCCCCATTTTGTAGATAAAGAAACCAAGGCTCACAGGCTCTGTGCCTCAGTTACCTCATCTGTGAAATGGGGATTAAGACTGTGAGCCCCATGTGGGACAGGGACTATGTCTGATCTGAATTGCTTCTATCCCTTCCAATGCTTAGTACAGTGCCTGTGAGGTACAGTGCCTGGTACATAATAAGTGCTTAAATACTACAATTATTATTAAAGCATTAAGATCACTCTGTAGTCCCATGCCAGAGCTGGGACTTGACTTCCAGTCCCATGCTCAGTGGTGTCTGAGTGTTCAGTGTGTGCAAAGTACTGTTCTAAGCACTTTGGAGAGTACAATAGAGTCATTAGATAAGATTCCTAATTCCCTCATAGGGAAACAGACATTAAGATAAGCTACAATAGAGAGGGGAAATGGCAGAGTACATGGTTATGTACATAAGTGTGGTGGGGCATTGAGGTGCTTAAGGGGTAAAGACCCAAGTCCATAGGTGATGCAGAAGGAAGGGGAAAATAAAGTATTAATCAGGGAAGGTGGTAGTAGGGCTTTGAAGATGGGAGAATACTGATCTGTCAGATATAAAGGGGGAGGAAGTTCCATGAAGGAGGAAGAATGCAAACAAGGGGTTGGTGGTGAGAGATGAAATGGAGGCACAGCAAGTAGGTCAGTGTTAGAGGAGTGAAGTGGGTGGGCTAGAACATAGGGGGTGAGGAGCAGATATAGGTAGCAGGGAGAGAGATGATGAAGTGTCTGAAAGCCTATGTTTTAGTCATTAGGCCATGTTACCTCTTGGTTTTCATCCATAAGTGAATCCTAAAAATGCCACCCAGCCACCCCCAATTTGTGGATTTCCTTCAGTCATAGCCATTGGAGGAGAGAGCTCATCAAGTCCTCAAATTTTATGACATCTTGTTGTATTGTGTGGAACATTCTGTTTCCTACTATTGGTGGCAACATGCATTAAGGGAGAAAAATAATTCAGTGGAATAAAGTCCAAAGTGAGCTAAACACTACCTGAATAAATGTGCAATCTCTAGCTCCTAGGTCTTGGTAATTGCTTTTTGCTTTTTTATTTATCTCAAACAGTTTTCATCCTTGCCCATATCCAAATATAGTTCCTCCCATGGCACAGTGGATTTCCATCATACAAACTCACAGGATACGAGCTTACTGATAAAAAAAAAGCATCCTGGAGTTCATAATAGTCAGAGGAAACCAGCGTGTTATATTTGTATATTAAATTGAAAGTGCTTTCTGTTGATACTAAAGCAAAAGAAAAATGAAACTTCAGTCGGGAGCACCCAGAAGTTTGCTTTTTTCCAGGAGAGAGGTCTAAAAGGTCTATTTCAGGGCATATGCTTCCCTTGGGAGAGAGACACACATTTATGAAGAAACTAATGTGGTAGTATTCTGCCTAATCTTAATTATCTGATTATGCATGAGAACAAGGCGTAGGAGAAAAGTGAATAGGATTAATGAATATTATGGCAAAATACAAATGGGGAAAAGTTTGAAAGCATAAAAATAACAAAACAGAATTTAACAAAAGTGTAATTTTTCCAATTTCTAGTGAAGATTTTAAAAAGTTGTGTTTTTTTTTAAATACAAGTCATGCCTTTGTTTTATGAAATGATTTAGATGGTAAGGTTTAGAATAGGATTTGAAGCCTCTTCAATTATATCAGTGAATGAAGATCTATTGGCAACATAATCTTTTTCATTCATTCATTTGTATTTATTGAGGGCTTACTGTGTGCAAAGCACTGTACTAAGCACTTGGAAAAGTACAATATAACAGAAACACTCCTGCCCACAACGAGCTCACAGTCTAGAGGGGGAAACAGACATTAATATAAATAAATAAATACAGATATATACTTACATTTTTTCCTCCTCAAATATGGACTACAGAGGCCCTTCTTCCTTGCAAATATGGGACCATTAATGCAAAGATGAACAGCTATTTAATATGTGTTTTGCCAGCATACAAAAATATCAAACTACAGTTCATTCAGTACTGCTGGTAGGGTGTCAGTCTTTGGGTACCTCACCGTTCCAGGAAGCCGCTGAGTCTAACTACCATCATCATCATCCAGTGTTCTGAACTTTACAAAAGTATTTTATGTTCACCCTGAACCCCTCTGTTTTTGGCTGAGGTTGGCTGCCCTGGGCATCAAAAGGCCCAGTGACAGGGTTCTAAGCATGATCCTGAGGGTGTATATAGACAGTTCAGGGCTCTGTACCCTGGAAGAACTTAATAAACACTAGGACTATTACTACAATGTCAATTCTTGATCATCCTTGGTGATGAGGAATGGGAATAAATTAGATAAATCCATCAATCAGTTAATATGTGGTTTCTGATTTGGGAAGGACTGTGGCCTAATAGAGCACAGGCTTGGGAGTCAGAAGGACCTGGGTTCTAATCTCAGCTCTGCCACTTATCTGCTGTGTGACCATAGACAAGACATTTAATTTCTCTGTGTCTCAGTTACCTCATCTGTACAATGGCATTTAAGTCTGTAAACCCCATGTGGGACATGGACTGTGTCAACCTGATTAACTTGAATTTACCCCAGTGCTTAGTTTAGTACCTGGCACATAGTAAGCGCTTAATAGATACCATTAAAAGAATAAAAGAGTTTCTGGAGTTCGCCCAGTGCCTGTGTCACAACATCTCACCTTCTTGTCTTGTCTTATGCTGTCGAGTCATCTCTGACTCGTAGGGATGCAATCGTTCTGGTAGTGTATCCATAGAGTTTTCTTTGTAAAAATATGGAAGTGGTTTTCCACTGATCCTTCCGCCCAGTAAACTTGAGTCGTCACCCTTGATTCTCTCTCATGCTGCTGCTGCCTGACATAGATGAGTTTTGACTTGTAGCAGATTGCCTTCCACTGGCTAGCTACTGCCCAAGCTAGGAATGGAATGGATATGCCTCTGTTTGACTCTCCCTCCTGTAATCGAGACTAATAGAGTACTGGGAACTCTCCAGGTGTGACCCTGAGAGGGGAATCTCACCTTCACAATCTTCAAAACTCATGTCATCTGCCTTTATCGCCCACTACAGCAGCTACTAGTTACTGTCACCTACTGCTCCGTGGGCCCCATCTCTCCATTTCTGAGTGATGTTAATTCCTTTCCTACCCTTTTGACTCTCAGTTTCTTCACCTAGACTGATCGTGGAGAACTTCAAAATCAACTGACAATCCTTAGGACCTCCTAGCTGTCAGCTTCACCTGTAGACTGGAAGCTTGTTGTGGGCAGGACTGTGTCTGTTATATTGTACTCTCCCAAGCACTTAGTACAGTGCTCTGCACACAGTAAGCACACAATAAATACGATTGACACACACACCAGTCAACTCCGCTGACCTCTTGTTTATCTTCCCTATCTGCCATCTCCCTCCCTCTTAATTCTGGCAACCTTTTCAAGTACTTTAACAATCATCATTTGAACCACCTTCCACTGCCTGCCCCGAGACAAGGAATACCCTCTGAACTGCTGGAACCCAGAATCAGAAGCCCCATAGAAGCAGGAGCCCTAAACAGCATTTCCTTCAGATCACTGTTGGAACCTTGGAAATGAGCCTCTGGGACCAGATCCAAACCCTCAAAATGTGGCCAATATGAATATACAACAGAGAACCAGGCCAAGAGCACCTCTCTGACTCAGCCCAAAATCTCTGACTTGTTTATACATCAATAGTCACTATGCACCCTAGCCTATTTACACAATAAAGGGTCCCTGATTGGAAGTGTTCTTTCTCACCCACTTGAAAGGTGCCGCAATTAATTAATTTCCAGGGAAACACCAGATTCATCTAAAGCTACTATTTTCAACTATCCTTTCTCCAGACAGTTTCTCTATGTCAAGACCTGAAGCTATTACCGTTAAGATTTTCTAACTCACCATGTTCTTCAGAAGCCTGCTCTCTAATCACCCCGACTCTGTACTTTCCCCCCAAAGCTTCCCCTCCGTCCCCACACCTCCAACTAGCACACAGTCAGTTTAGATCCCACAGTATGATCTAATGGAAAGAGCATGGGCTGGGAATCAGAGGATCTGGGTTCTAATCCCAGTCTTTATCCATGAAAAAGTTATTTAACTTCTTTTCGTCTCAGTTCCCTCATCTGTAAAATGGGGATTAAATACCTGTTTTCCCTCTCCCTCAGACTGTGAGCTCCAGATGGGACAGTGACTGTGTCTGACCTGATTATCTTGTATCTATCTACTTCAGTGCTTGGCACATAGCAAGAAGCCCTCTCCAATTAAGCCCTCTTTTCTCCAGCTCACCCTCCCTTCTGTGCACTTCAATCTATGAACTTTGGACATTGGATATTCATCCAACTTCCAACCCCACAACACTTATATACATATCTTTAAATTATATATTATAAATTTCTTAATATCCACCTACCCCTCTAGACTGTAAGCTCCTTATAGTCAGGGAGTGGGTCTGCTAACTCTGTATTGTACTCTCCCAAGCACTTAGTACAGTGCTCTACACAAAGTCAGTGCTCAATAAATACAATTGAATGAATAACTATAAGATTACCTATATTCTTACACTTAAAAGAGGTCAAAGCAAACAGTGTCACTGACATATTCATCCTCATATAAAGTTATATGGTATAGTGAGTTGGGGTGACAATTATTTGGCTGAGAATATAATTATCAAATTTAAATTCTAGAAGAGCCCCAGTGAATACATTCAAATACATACTGGAATTTTGTATTTTGATTTAGAGGTGGAAATTAACTTCAAGGTGGAAATTAACTTTACAGTAGAATTATTTCAAAATATTTTTATTTTGCATTTTTAAAGAAAAATCCATTATTTTCCTGAACATCACCAGGAATTCAGTATTTCTGATAAAAAGTTTTCTAATACTAAGAGTAGATTTTATATATGTTTACATGTGAATACAAACTAAAATAAATGGAGAAATTTTAACTTTAATATTCTTGCACATTTTCTGCTAAAGCATAGTTTTAAAATATTCTGAATATTGCTGACTCTTTAACTGGTTGTGTCAACCTAAATGTAGCAGACTCAGGAGAGAAAGAGCCATTTGGAGTTGTATTCATGGAAGAAAAACAGCATTAATATGCAGTTCAATAGCAATATTTTAACAAAAACACCTAATTCTACTATTATGTGGAGGCTACAATGTTATACATACTGTGTCTGATACCATAGGCAGTGTCAATCGATAGCATTTATTATCTACTGGTGTAGGCTACGATACTAAATTTTAGTGGAAGTAGAACAGAAATAGTAAATATGATCCCTCCTCTCAAGGAACTTACCATCTAGTGGGAGAGGCAGACCCTAAAATAAAAGTATGAATAGGAGGAAGTATTTCAGAAGTGCTGAAATAGGAGCTGTGATATAAAAAGTCTCTTGGAAGAGAGTCATTTCATAAGGGCTTTAAACATGAGGAGAATTGTAGACTGCTAGATAAGAAGGGGGAAGAGAGATAGAGAGACAGGCAGACAGAGAGAGATAAAAATAAAGATATATATCTCTCCAGGCAGGGAAAGAAGTGAGAAGTCAGTAGTGAGAGATATAAGAAAAAGGCATAGTAGATTATCTTGAGAGGAATAGAGAGTGAAAAATGGGAAAATGGGTGGAAGCGGGAAGATAAGTAGGAGGGAAACTGCTAATTGAGTCCTTTAAAGTCAAGAGTTTCTACTTGATGCCTAAATGAATTGGCAAACACGGAGGTTAAAGAGTGGCAAGGTGGGCGGACTGACGTTTTACAAAAATTCTCTGGGCAGCAGAGTGAAGTTCAGATTGGAGAGGGGAGAGACTAGAGGCAAGCAGGTCAGCGAGGAGGCAAAATGCAGAAGTTAAGCTGGGATATGACAAGTGCCTTGACCACAGAGGTGACTGTATGGATGGAGACAAAGGGGAAGATTCTGGAAGCCTTGAAGAGTCAATAGTACAGTTAACTCACCATCATTAAGTCACAGAATCACAGATTTCCTGGTCAAGACATGTAGGAAAATGGTTGTTAAGAGATATCCAAGCAGTATTTCTATGGTGAATTAAAAGAAAATATGTAGAAACCGGAAGGGCAGAATGGACAATTTAAAAACCATAATGAAACATAGTTTCAAATAATAAAAGGAAATATAGGACTGCTGGACAACCACTATCATAGCCAGACCAGATTGGCAGGTATAAATCTATGGCATTTATTGAGAGCTTACTGCGTGCAGAACACTGTACTAAGAACTTGGGAGAGTAAAATATAATAGAGTTAGTAGACATGATCCCTGCCCACTAAGAGCATAAAACAAGGCAAGACTTTGTGGATACTAAGAGTTAAGCTGAGTAACAGACAGGTCTTATATGGAGCAAACATTGATCAACTCACAATGTAGAAGAGACAGTCAGTCATGAAATAGTCATACTCATATGCAAGGACAGGACTCCAACCAGTAGCATCATGTTATGAATAAGTTTTTATGTTTCCTCTTCTTAAGATGTAACATCCAGAATCATAAGCAGTATTCAAGGTGTAGACATGCCAAAACTATGCCTTTTTGCTTTGTTTTCTATGCTCCTCCTGATGACAACTAGCATTGTTTGCTACCACCACATATTGCAGTAGTAATATAAATCATGGTTAAAACAAATTTCATCCAAGGCAGTTGTGGGTATGATTTCAAATAATTCAGGCCTTAGATTAAACCACATCAACTACAGAGATAGAAGGGGCTTAGTCTTACAAATCGTCCAGCAGCATGCCCTCCAGATAGACCAATTTGTCATCATATTATTTCTTAATGGGCAGAGTTAAGCATCAGGTATGGCCCTGACTAAAAATTTATAGCATAACATTTTGCACTGGAAAAAAACTACCCTGCACAGAGCTAAGAAACTGCCAGTAGTATTTCAGATCTTAACTTCCCAGTTAGAATTATGGAAGCCATAGTGACCATTTCTATGTATTCCCTCAGTCTTAATCTTTCCAGACTTGAGTCCTAATTGATGCAACCTGACTTCATTCAAAAGATGCTCTTTCCTTATTTTGATTGTTCTACCCAGCTTCCCTACAGTACAGTGCTCTGCACACAGTAAGTGCTCAATAAATACACTTTATTGGGTAAACAGAATCACAAGCAACATTTCAAGTGTGGACATAACATAGCAAAGACAAGTATGGGATTCTACATAAGGAATTATTCTGTTCTATTTTTTGTATGATTTTCTCACTCTGATAAAGTAAGCTAGAGAGCATCACCTGCTTCCCATAATTATGAGATGGGGGTAATCACTAAAGTGCAAATCTCATGGTCAATATATTCCACATACACTTGAGGAAAAACTAATTATCCAGAGTCACAAACAGTCATAAGCACTTGCTAAAATGGTGATCCTAGTTAACTTCTATCAAGCAAAAGGCATTCATTAGAAAAACTAACAAAAACTCTCAGGGCAATTTTGTCATAAGGTACAAATAGGCTTTTAACTATCTCCTGTCAGTTTTATTAAATTATAGAAAAGGAGCTTCCGTTATGTAAAATACTGACGAGTGATGGTGAAATCAACCCAGTTTACATATTTGTTAAAACTCTAATTTTGATCAACATTAGAGAAGAAGAGGAATTGCCCTGATCAAAAAACTCATTTTCCTAGCACTTCAAACAGTGAAATCTGCTCCTCCTATATGAAAAGTTAACAAAGGCTAAGTAACCCATAGACCTATCCAGGTTTACCATCTATCTCCAACACCAGGCATTAATAACTTTTCACATATTTTTTCAAATGGCTATAGAAACATTTGGCAGTCATGATGAACAAGGGCTCGTAGTTACTGACAAATCATCAGTTTCAGAGTCCTTTTCTTTACCCCTTATCCTTATTCCTAAGGAATTTTTGCCTCCAATTTGAGTCATTCACAGCTTAATTTCCAGGAATAAAGAGTCACAAGCTCACTTTCTGAATGAGCTTAATCTCTTCTTTCACATCACCCCAAACATTGTATATTGTTCTCAAATTTTACAGGGTATGCAGTCTTTTCTTCCACCTAACTCATCTTCACAATACTTTAATACATGGAATTGCTTTTCCAATTTTATGGAAGTGGCAAATTGGTGACTACAGAGGGGGTGGTGGCAGGGAGGTCGTTAAAAGGCCCCTGTTTATAGGTTGTTTATACGCAGTCCCTTAGTATATTCTAATAGAAAGCTAGTCGCTGTCTCAACATTCTTTTTCAAGTCTTTATTCAACCTAAATAGGTCATGATATAAAGTTCAGTGTAAAGTTCATATGCAAATCCTACAGTGAATAGCCTATTCCTTTTAGAAAGGAGAAGAGGCATTTAAGTCATAACTTTGATCCTACTTGTCGCCTGCACTCTCTGTTCTAATGACCATATGATTGGTCTGGGGAGTGTATTTTGTTACAATAGTCTCTGATCTTGGGGTTCATTTCTGCAGGCCTGTGAAGTTGGCCTTAGCCACAATGGATCACTACAAAGGACACCTATTAATTGAAAGGCAGGCAGGTTCAATAAACTGGTTGTAGAGAGAAGAGGAAAAGAGAACAAAGCTATTATTACCAGATAGTCAGAGCTATAGCTAAAACAAGTGTGAATGACATGAGGAAGTTTATGGTACTGGTAAGCAGAGATGCAAAGAAGACAGTTCTCAATGCTGGCAATGGTCCTTAAAATAGCATAGCATTTCTTCTGTATTTTTTTAAACTGACAAACATTTGAATTGACTATTAACTTCACTTTTAAATTCCTTTTTGCCTTTGTAAATAATACACAGCTAGTACAGGCCAACTGGAAAAGATCTTGTAAAATTTCTCCTCCAAGTAGGGATTCAGAAACAAAGCAAAACTTCAGAAATTCTGAACAACAATAACTGTGAAATCACTTATACTTAAAATGTGAATCTCTCTACAGGCATCTTCTTTTTTTAATTTAGCCACACTTTCTTTCAAACAGTCTCAACATCTAACAAAGCAAATTATATAAAGCTTTTTAACCCACCTACAGAATAAAAATCATAAATAAAATAACCCCAAAGGAGATTATTTCATTTCTTAAATAATGTTTACTGAATACATTGACAATATTTTTGGAACATTCACCCTTGGTATCTTCTCCACTGATTTGTTGCTATTTCCAAAGAGAATTACTCCTCCTATCATAAGTGTTGTCTTATAATGTTGAAATGTAGCTAGGTTTTGTTTTGGTTGACACAAAACTATTGAAAACAAGGAATTAATAATTAAAGATGACACCAATCCTTCATGGAGAAGTGTCAATCCAAACTACAAATGATATGAATATGGGTGATTAGTTTACCCCCCTTCAAATTAAATCATGTAACTCTATTTTAAGAATCAGTCATACACAACATCTAAAACACTTGTCAAAAACTAAATTGAATAGTCAAATGTCAAAATTTTGTTGTGCATAACAAGACATACATCTTCATTTAGGTTTTTTTATGTATTTGTTAAGTGCTTACTACGTTCCAAGCGCTGGGTAGATACAAGCTAATCAGGTTGTACACAGCCCCTGTCCCACATGGGGCTCGAAGTCTTAATCCCCATTTTACAGATGAGGTAACTGAGGCACAGAGAAGTTAAGCGACTTGACCAAAGTCACTCATTAGACAAGTGGCAGGGCCGGGATTAGAACTCAGGTCCTTCTGACTCCCAGGTCCAGGCCACACTGCTTCCCTGTTTGTTAGTTAAGCCCCAGCACAGAAATTATTTTCATTTAAAAAATACATAGACCTAGTTTGGGAAGTATGCTCCTGCATCCAAAATATTTGAAGCATGACAGCCATTGGTAAGTAGAGTAAATTGGAGTGGGAGAATGGGGAGGAAGGGGGGCAGGGTTAGGAGAGAGAAAAAGAGAGGGGCAGATTAGCACCCAAATTGTTCTTGGGAAGCCCAATCACTATGTTCAGTGAACCAAATTCCATCAGTAATATATTATGCAAGGGCATATGTAAAATCCTCTCTCATAAGATGAGCAGAATGCTAGCCCCCATAGGGCAGATGGGGAGAAAAATCGAGTGGGTATTCTCCCTCTGTTGCCACTCTGTGACCACCCAAGCAACAGCAAAGCTCTGGCAGCCTGGCCCAGGGTAACACAGCTGAGTCAGGGTGGGGTGGCTGTTTTGGAAACAATTCCTTCTGCTACATAACATCAGAAGGCAAAGATGAAGTATACAAGAGCCAGAGTGTGGACTTAGAACTTCTGAAAGCCCATGACTGTCCTGCCAATAATTAAGTACCTCTGACTGTCTCACTCTTTCAGCCCCCTAAAAGAGCATTTCAATTATTTACTACCCTAATTCTCCAAGTAGCGTATTTCAAACATATCCTGAATTTTATTTCCTCTGTTTCTCCAGGGCTCAATTTGACTAATTCCTCTGTACAAGTGTCTGCAGGGCAAAACAACTCATTCCTGGGAGCCACTTAGGAATGAGACTAGATTTGTAGACACTGAACTTGTTTACCAATTCTGTTACTTTGTACTCTCCAAAGCATCTAGTACAGACATTCAAATGGCATTGATTGACAGGGAAATAAAGTACAGTCACTTATATAGTGATGGCAAGCTCCTTATGGGCAGGAAACAAATCCACCAACTCTGTCATATTGTCCTTTCCCAAGCGCTTGATCTACACAAAGTAAGCAATCGATAAATACCATTATCGAATGGATCAAATCAGATGGTTAGCAGCAATTCCAGGCCAGAAAAGCCTTAAACCTGAAACCTGGAGCACTAGAGAGAGTTGCCACAAGGGACTTTGGATGGTCAAAGATTTGTTCAAGTCTGAAGAAGGGGAAATTTCATTTTGTGCCAGATGCTTTTCCTCCCTATAATATTTAATGGAAGAGTTTTAATGCGGTAATAGATAACTAAGAATTAAGGAAACAAAATAGAGACATAGAAGACTTTTTAGAAGACTAATAGCTGTGTGCTCCTCAGTATTCAACATCCTTTTTCCCCGCCTCCTCCCCCCAGCCCCCTCTATACTACTGGGAGTGAATACTGTTCCCTTATCAAAGTCTCTCAAACACCGCTATAAAACCCAAGTCAAAGAAATAGAATCCCAACTTTTCCAAACCCTCTATAGGGACATATTTTGAGAATGAGTGGTAGTGGTAGTGGTATTTAGGTTATAATTTAGGATATACCAGACAGCACACATTCAAAAAAAGAGATAAGCATAGGGCTAGGGCTATGATTTACAAAATCTACATTATTGGACTAAAAGTACTTGGGGTTCCAGGTTGGGGACAGTCCAGAGAACATTCTCCAGAGCAACTCAGCCAGAAAAAAAAAAAAGCCTTGTCCATTAGGTTTGGGCATTTATGGTCTATACTGTTTTTCCCTCTTTAAATATAAATTTTATTTGGGCAGGAGTCACATTTTGTAATTTTGTGTAGCCTGATACTGAATAAGGGCGCTCTGCATATACTAAGCCCTCAGTTAATACCGTTGACTGGATGGTTGTTAGATTTAGAAACTAGTTCACATTTTAGAATGCTTTCTTTAATTTGGCTCACATTCTCGGAAAGTCTGGAGGACCAAGAACAACGTCAACTTGCTATGTCAGTACTGACAGGATGCAAATATTATGGGAAAACCTCAAAAACTGTAGTATAAGGTTTCTGTTTGGATTAAAGCAGACCTTGGAATTACTCTGGAACAAACCTAAACCATCTGGTAGCATATCAGTTTTTTGTTTTTTAAACTGTAAATTTTACCTAGCCCTCGGGACCCTCTAACCTTTTTTCAGAAGATGCAAAGTAAGGTTTTGTTTCTCCACTCCATAAAACTACCACATTTAAAAAAAAGTGAAAATGAAATGTGTAAATTTAACACCCTTCAGGAATATTTTATTGTATGTCACATGTACAGAACTGGGAATCCAGGAGGTGACTACCCTCAGTATTAGTATTTACTCTTTTCAACCCCAAAAGGTGGCTGTAATTTGCAAGACTTTGGGGGCTCTCTGTTGTGACAAGCACTATTTTGTACACAAGGGAACAATGGTCATTATTTCAGTCCATTTCTGTGGCTGGATATCGCTTTAAGCAGATGCTATTTAGTGCTGAGACAGCTATTAAAGTCAGTCATGCATGTAAGTGTTTCTGTTGATCGATTAGCCCCAGAGAGCTCATCATACTGATGATGCTTTGACCCTTGTTTCGAACATTTTTCTCTGCTGCCCAGAATGCGAGTGATCCTGCAGCTCTCTCAACAATCAGATATTTTTGTATTCTTTAATTAGTTTAGCTTGGCCTAGAGTACTTTATTTCCATTACTACCTTAGTGTAGTCAACCACGAACACCTAGAACAACATTTGGAAAAGGTGGGTGGAGGATATTTTCATTTCAAAGTGCAGAGATTCTCATGCAAAATTCTCATTAAGAGTAATGAAAATAATGCATAGAGTTTCTTGAGCAGTGAAGTGAAACTATTCTCAGTAGTGATTTCCTTCATTCAATAAAGATTGAAAAAAACAAATCTATGTACTTATACAGTGACTAACACTGTAGAAGTCAGAGAGTTTTTAAAAAATGACATTTTGGAATATAGCACCAAAGAGAGGTTGAAAGAAAACTAACCTGGATCAAAGTCCTGGGCATTTGAGGCCACACCTGTGAAATTTCTACTGTTGTAACCATGGGTTCCCTCCCCACATATTAATGAATAAGAATAGAGTTCAAATATATGTTAACGGCGGAAGTGGAATATGCACTGTGACCATGATTACTTAAGGCATGTTTAGGTTTTGAGGAGGATTTTTCTATTGAATTTTTCATTTTTCATACTTTAGAGCAAATATTCCATTTGGGATCAAGCAGGGCTTCAGGGAGAGCCCTTGGGCAGATAGGGTAAATGTTTCGGGTATGATCAGTTCTGCTAATAATGGGTCTTTTCATTACAGTTTTTGGATAGAATGCTACTGCACACAAAAAGGAATGTTCTCTGGAGAATGCACTAACTAAAAACACAATATGGTGTCAGAAGAAAGGATTTTGTGCATGCACACACAAAGGACTTTTCCAAGTCTACATCTCCAGCCCTTAGCTCTCCCCTCCTCTGCAGTCTCTGATTGACTTCTGCCTTCAGGACATCTCTATTTGGATCCAACACCTCAAACTTAACATGCCCAATACAGAACTCATCTTTCCACCCAAACCCTGTACCCCATGACTTTCCTGTCACTGTAGACAGCATCCTGTCTCATGAATCCATAACCTTGGCATTTTCCTCAACTCATCTTTTTCATCCAATCCACATATTCAATCTGTCACCGAATCTTGACAGTTTAACTTTCACAACATCTGTAAAATCCACTCTTTCCTCTCCCTCCAAACTGCTCCCACGTTAATCCAAGCACTCTACCCTATCCCATCTTGATTATCACATCTGCCTCTTTGCTTACCTCTCTGACTCCTGCCTCTCCCCCATTCCAGTCCATATTTCACTCTGCTGCCTATATCATTTTTCTAAGAAACATTCAAGTCTAAGTTTCCCCAGTCATCCAGAACCTCCAGCAGTTGCCCATTGACCACAGAAGCTCCTTATCATCGGTCTTAAAAAACACCTTGCCACCTCCTACCTTTCCTCTCTGATTTCCTACTACAAGCCAGCACATTCATTTAATTCCTCTAATACCAACCTCCTCCTATATCTCAATCTCATCTATCTTGCCACTGACCCCTTTCCTATGTCCTGACTGTGATCTGGAACTCCCTCCCCCTTCATATATGACAGAACATCACTGTCCTCAATTTCAAAGTTTTATTAAAAAAAAATCACATCTCCAAGAAGCGTTTTCCAACTAAGCCCTTATTTCCCCTATTCCCTCTCCCTTCTCTGTCATCTTTGAACTTGGATTTATACCCTTTATTGAACTCACCTTCAGGCCAACAGCACTCGTGAATACATCTGTAATTTATTTAATGCTTATTTAATGTTTCTCTACCCCACCCCACACTAGACTATAAACTCCTTGTGGGCAGAGAAGGTGCCTATCACTTGTGTTATATTGTTCTCTCCCAAGATCTTAGGACAGTGCTCTGCACACAGTAAGAACTCAAATATGACTGATACACTTTTGAACACAAAATAGTACAATGGGAGTTTTCTGTAAATTGAGATTCTTCAGAATTCCACCCACAACTTACCAAGAAACACAAACCCTACCCAGATTCCTTCCCAGGAATACATAAGTCAGAAAATCCTCCTGATTGAAGGAACTGTACTTGTAGACAGTTTCTTTTAGGTAATCATAATAATATTTACGTGCTTACTATGTGCCAAGCACTGTAATAAGTGCTGGGGTAGATATAAAATAACCAGGTTGGACACAGTCCTTGTCCTATAAAAGGTTCATGGTCTAAGTAGGGAGTAGTTTATAATTTTACAGATGAGGAAACAGGCACAGAGAAGTTAAGTGACTTGTCCAAGGTCACACTACAGGCAACTGGCTGATATGGGATTAGAACCCAGGTCTGGTCTTTCTTGGACCAGAACAGGTTGATATTGGAGGAGTTTTTTGTCCCTTTTTCTTTCCACCACAGGCTTGGAAGTGGGGAAAGATTGGAGGTGGAGCACAAACCATTTTAATCGCATTTCTTCAGCACCTGTGTGGCAGTGCATTTTGCTAATGCCTTGGGAGAATACAGAAGATTTAGAAAACATGATCCCCGTTCTTGAGAAGTTGATAGTCTAAGAGGGAAGGCCAAAACTAGAAATATTAAAAATATCAGATTTGGAAATTGAACACATGAACACCACCTGTCATGTCAACACCCCTGGAATGTAATTTGCCTTCAAAATTGAATAATATAGTTAAGCTAAAGTTCGATTATTGAATAACTGCAATCAGAGATGAATCTAAGAGTCACTCACAATCAATGATATATATATTGCGTGCTTACTCTGTGCAAAGCACGATAAAATAAGTAGCTGTGATTGCTGTCTTCAAGGAGTTTACAATGTGGTTGGCAAGTGTATTAGCTTATTCACCTCTGTTTTGGGACATGTCCCAAATTATAGAAACAGCAGAGAGCTACTCAAATTCAGGCAGCCTAGTTGAAGCCCCCTCCAGTTTTCTTTCCAGTCTAACTCTGCAGGAAGTCAGAATTCTGACTGATTACCAACTGACCAGTTGAAAAACTGCTGCTCCAACTTGCTTTATAATTGGTTAGAGTGCCTGCAGGCTGCAAAGGCAGGTTGGAGAAGCAGGCAGCAAAATTCAGGGCCTCTCATCTTAGTTCAGTCTCTGCAACCCACTGGAGCCCTGTCCTTTGAAGAAAAAAAGGCTGGATTGGCTCAACTTTAATTGGACTGTTGACGACTAAACATTAGATGATTTGGTTTATAGACCATTAACCTTGTGTTGCCTCAAATTCAATGATTTGTTCAATGGTCTTTAAAATTAACAGTCCATTAAGAGGTATGGGAAAAGTTCATGCCCTGCTTACATTCCTTTGCTAAAATGCTGGCTTTTGGATATTTTGTGCTAGAAAATAGTTTCATTGAGTGGAGAAAAAAGTAAAGAAATCTTTTTCAAGTATGGGCTGATTCCATTTTCTAGTGAGGAAACTGGAAAAATCATATGTGAAGACCGTCGAACAGACTCCTGCCCCACTACCTTACACTTAAACTGCCTCTAATCAGCTACCTGTTAGGCCATTCATTAGGACATCTGGATTAGGCAGTAAAAGTGCAAAGGCTTCACTGCCATATATACTTCTACACTCCTTGTGAATGTCACAAGCCTTTTCTTTCACATCCATATTAAGAAAGAGAATTCATCAACAATTAAAACCTCCCTAGATTCCCTTTGCATCTTCAGTTATCTCCTTGTTCCCATTCCTATTTAAATTCCTTCAAGGGATTGTACTTTTGCCTTGCCTTCACTTCCTGTCTTCCAACACTCTTTTTGACTTTCTGCAATCTCATTCTGCCCTCTTCATTTAATATCACACAGGTTAACGGCTTGCTAACGTACAACCCTCAACAACAATTGTTAGCTTTCCGATGACTTTAGCTTTTTGGTTTCCACCAGTTAAAACACTGCATACAAGCAGTCCTTCTTTGATTGGTTCCCCCATAAAGGATCTGGTGGGGAAAACTCTGTGGAGTAGTGACAGCTTTCAGGCATTTTAGATATTTTCTTAGCAAAAGTAGAAACTCTGGAGAAAATGATATCAAGCACTATATTTCCCAGGTCTCCTGACTACCAGTCCTGTGCTATTTCTGTAGCAAAAGCAGAAACAGCAGGAGAAGTAAGTTGGTTGTGACTGGGAGGGTGCCTGACTAGTCACGCATGCCACCGCTTCTCCGCTTCTCCTAGACCTGAACCTGCCTCCATCCTCACCCTCACAGGAGGTAGGGAGGAGCAGATCCTGACCTGAGGCATGGTGGGAGAGTATGGAGAAAAAGAGAAGCAAATCCCCCAGGAAATGTGGGGTGAAGAGTCTCTCCATTCTCTACTGTTCTCCATCCACCCTGCCGACCTCTTTGCTAGCAGTGCCAAATAGAGGCTTAATACACTTGAGAAAAGGTATAATTGTGTCTCAAAACTGGTATCGATTCGATTGGTGCCCTTTGTTCTATAACACATTAATCAGGTGAAATCCTTCAAGATGATCCAATAAATAAGTGGTTTCCAACAGCTTCTGGTCCATTGTTTTCATAGTTTGATTATGAAGTCGCCTGATTTTGCAACCAGGAGGTGGTGCCTGGGAAGTCAGACACAAGACTTTCCACAATCCTGGGTAGCCTTGCTAGGGGGAGAAGCATGTATGTCCCTGCAATGGGGGTCAGCTCCAGAAGAGGACTACAGGGATCCTCTCTCCACTGCCCCCGCGGTAGGATCAGCTTCTGAGCAACAGACCAATGTTGACAACAAGACCTCCCTCTACTTTAGGGGCATGGATCTGGGGATTCTCCACAGTGAATCGAAGATGAGGTGGATGGAGGATGGGCAGGAAGGGAAGATAATTTAAGAATGCTTAAATTATGCTAATCTCTCATTTTCAATTATTCAGAAATTAAGAGGAAGTCACCGTCCATTTGACTATGTCTTTCATGTCTCTCCTGGGCCCCTTCCTCTGGAGCTGACTGGTGAGCAGACCTGGTGATGGGCACCATGCCTGTGTCATATTGCATCATAATACTGGCAGATGTCAATCATAGTGTACACGGCCACATTGGGTTATAAGTCTATCCCTTCTACTAGGGATTGGAAGATCTGAAAGGACACCCAGACACATTTGTAATCCAACCAGATTACTCATTTGCAAATCACACCTCTGATACGTACCCCCAAATAGGAGGATTTTTATCCATAAAGTTCATTAGTTTACTCATACCCTTCACGCCCACTGAGGCCACCCTCTCTAAGGATCTCTATGTTGTGAAATCTAATGGACACTATTAAATTATAATCCTCCTTGAGCTCTCAGATGCCTTTGACACCATGGATTACTCTCTTCCCATGGAAACACTTCCTAACCTTGGTTTTACTGACCAAGTTCACTTCCGGTTTTCCTCTTACTTCGCTGGATACTACTAGAGAAGCAGCATGGCCTAGTGTAAAGAGCATAGACCTGGGAGTCAGAGGGCATGGCTTCCAGTCCCAGCTCTGCCATGTACCTGCTGTATAATCTTGGGCAAGTCACTTAACATCTCTTGCCTCGTTCCCTCATCTGCAAAATGAGGATTAGATACCTGTTCTCTCCCCTACTCAGATAGTTAGCCCCATGTGGGACCATTTTTTTTTTTAGGTATTTGTTAAGCATTTACTATGTGTCAAATACTTTTCTAAGCACAGGGATAGATACAACTTTATCAGGTTAACTGCATTCCCTGTCCCACGTAGGGCTCACAGTCTAAGTAGGAGAGAGTAGGATTTAATCCCTATTTTACAGTTGAGGAAACTAAAGCACAGGGAAGTTAAGTGACTTGTCCAAGGTCATAGGGCAAGCAATTGGTACAGCTGGGATCATTACCCAGGTCCTCTGACTCCCAGGCCCATGTTCTTTCCACTGGGCCATGATAATTCCACCTGATTATACTGCATCTACCCCAACACTTAGTACAGGGCTTGGCACATATTAAGTGCTTAACAATTATCACAATTATTATTACTTCTCAGTCCCTTAGGCTGTCTTTTCCTCTGCCTCTCACTCAACTGTGCATGTTCTCCAAAACTCCATTCTGAGTCCCCTTCTCTTCTCAAATTACACTCACTCCTTTGGGGAGCTGGGCCATGCAATGTGGCATGGATTTGGGAATCAGAGGACCTGGGTTCTAATCCTAGCTCTGTCACTTGCCTGCTTGATGACCTTGGGCAAGTCACTTAATTTCACTGTGCCTCAGTTCCTTCAGCTGCAAAAGGAGATTCAGTACCCAGTCTTCTACTTCTACTCAGACTGTGTGCACCATATGGGACCTGACAAATTTGTATCTTCCCCAATGCTTAGTACAGTCCTTGACACACTGTATTTAACAAATGCCACAATTACTATTATTACTATCACTCTACCTGGTCAGACACTGGAGCTATGATTACAGTTGGGAATGTCCAGATGAACAAGCAACCTTGTCCCTCCTTATCCAAATGGCTCACCAATGTCTAACTCACCAAATTATCCCTCAACTTGGGGGAACCATTTTTTTTTCTTTCACAATCACTTCTCTTAGGTTTAGTCACTCCTTGTCCATGTCTCCTTCCCCATCTCTCCCTTTCCCTGATTCTCAGGCCTCAATTTCAGACCACTCAACATAATTATCACCTTGCTTAAATGCAGAGAGTTTTTCCATAGTTGGCTACCTGGAAAAAAGTAACATTTTAGGAGAGCATTATTTTAACAGACAGATCCTTACTCTGTGCATCCCCAAATAATGATCCTCTCAAGAGTTTTATGGTAAGATATTAAAGATCGACGGTAACATAAAATGAATGTGTTTTTTTACCTTTTACTTGGCCCAGCTAAAGAAGCCTACTTTAATAAAGGGATCTGATGAAATTGACTGCTATTTTGTCTTTTTATCACTGCTACTTGTCAGTAAGTTTTCAGAGGGAAGGTATTGCTTGCTAAATGGAATGACAACAAGCATTTTAGTGATAGACTAGTTTTCACCGTAGTAAAACAAGGTTCATTTGAAAAAAAAAATAGTAGAACGCATGAACTGAGATAAATGATAATCTGGTTGAAATTTAATTTTTATAGGAAGAGGGGGAAATGTGAAGATTGGTTAGTAAAATAATCTCGGGAAGGCTATAAATGTGATTTAAAATACAGCATGCATTTAAAAAGAAAGATTCACATCTGATCATTTTATTCTTTTTCATCCCCAGTACATCAATGAAGTGGAAAAGAAAAAATTCTATGTCATTGTAAAGATCCCTGAAAACCAGAAACAGATAAATGGTAAGCATGCTACATTAAGATTTCTTGCCATTTTATTGCTTTTCTAGCCATCGTGCCCATATTGCCAACCCTTATTCAGGCCATTCGGTGTCACAAAAAGGAAAAAAAATTAAGAAAATAGAGCAAATTTACAATTCAATTGACATTTACAACTAATATAAAATTAATTTCAATTCTTTACAAGAAATTATAATAATGTTGGTATTTGTTAAGCGCTTACTAAGTGCAGAGCACTGTGCTAAGCGCTGGGGTAAACACAGGGGAATCAGGTTGTCCCACGTGGGGCTCACAGTCTTAATCCCCATTTTACAGATGAGGGAACTGAGGCACAGAGAAGTTAAGTGACTCGCCCACAGTCACACAGCTGACAAATGGCAGAGCTGGGATTCGAACTCATGAGCCCTGACTCCAAAGCCCGTGCTCTTTCCACTGCGCCACGCTGCTTCTCTAAATTATGTGTTATAGCATTTAAGTTCTATCTTTAACAGGTTGCGATGCATTTATGATAATTACGATATGGAGTACTTAGCTGTGTGATGCAATTACTGGATATGGGGTACAGAACATGCCATTAAGAAAGGCCAATATTCCAACATTTAACCTTACAAATCTAAACAGTTTTGTCATATAGGACCTGCCAGTTTGTGCTTTATCAAGGATTTTGTTTCTTCAAAATCAGATGTGTGTTTTTTTTAATCTAATACATCTTTGATAATTTCATGTAGAAACCGAATCATGATATTACTTGAGGATCAAATGCAAAACCAGTAGGGGCTAATAGACATTTAGTGTTCCCTTCTACTTAGACCAGGAGCCCCATATGTGACAGCGACAGTGTCCAAATTGATTAGCTTCTATCAACCCTGGCATTTAGAATAGTGCTCTACAAATAATAAGTGCTTTACAAATACAATAATGGTTAATCACTATAGTTTTCCTACTGAAAACCTTCAGCATCTTGTAGTCCAGGGAATCCATTTACCCCATTTTCCTTTCCTCAGAAGAGTGATAATTTAAATTATTAGTGTTCTAAATTGTGATAAATATGGTAGTTTTTGTGTTATTTCTGTTTTTATAATAGAAGGCCTGCCCATCTTGTGGTTGTATGAGATAAAGGTAATAATAATAGTAATAATAATAATGGTATATGTTGAATGCTTACTACGTGCCAAGCACTGTTCTAAGCACTGGGGTAGGTAATCAGGCTGTCCTACGTGGGGCTCGCAGTCTTAATCCCCATTTTACAGATGAGGTAAATGAGACACAGAGAAGTTAAGTGACTTGCCCAAAGTCACACAGCTGACAAGTGGTGGAGCCGGGATTAGAAGCCACTACCTCTGATTCCCAAGCCCATGCTCTTTCCACTAAGCCATGCTGCTTCTCAGAAGTTGAAGGTTATTCAAAGAAACAAAGTTATGAATCTGAAGTATCCATTTGTCACTTTTTAATCTGCTGCAAGCAAGCTAGATAAAAGGTGCAACTTCCATGCATTTGTATGCAAGGCATTAATTTTTCACCATTTTTATTTTCCCTTTTTTTGAACCTCAGTATGGAGAATAAGGGTATGAAAGTATTTCCAGAAAACCAAAAATGCACTGGACCTACTTAATTTTCTCCAGGATACTTTCAAGGAAGAAAATAGAGGGAAAGGTGAAATTTCTGGATCCTGTGTGAAAAAGAGGAGTAGAGAGTGGAGGAATGACAGTTGAGGAAGAGCAATATGATAATGAAATGATAAGCTATCTGAAATCAATTTTCCAGTTTAAGATTGTTCTTTAGGTGAAGCGCTTTGCAACCAGGCAATGATCCCCTCAGCTCAAAGTGGAACAGGCCTCCTGTGCTTCCACTTCAATAATGCTATAAATTCATAACTACTGGGAAGCAGCCTAATGCTGCTATTCTGCAGCGTGGCTCAGTGGAAAGAGCACGGGCTTTGGAGTCAGAGGTCAAGGGTTCGAATCCCGGCTCTGCCACTTGTCAGCTGTGTGACTGTGGGCAAGTCACTTAACTTCTCTGTGCCTCAGTTACCTCATCTGTAAAATGGGGATTAAGACTGTGAGCCCCACGTGGGGCAACCTGATTCCCCTGTGTCTACCCCAGCACTTAGAACAGTGCTCTGCACATAGTAAGCGCTTAACAAATACCAATATTATTATTATTATTATCATGATATTTAAACAGTTCTGAAGAATATAACGGAGCATCTAAGAATGACTAACAGCACAGTAACAACAACATAGAAATGATTGGTAAACAGACTACATTATGTTTTTTCCCAAGGAAAAATCTCCAAAGGATTAGAGCTGCAAAATGTAACTTTGGGAGTAATCAATCAGTCAATCAATCAATGGCATTTACTGAGCTCTTCCTGTGTGCAGAGTGCTCAATTTGGATAGAGCATGGGCCTGGGAGTCAGAAGGGCTTGAGTTCTAATCCCAACTCCATCACTTTTCTGCTGTGTGACCTTGGGCAAGTCGCTTAACTTCTCTGTGTTTCAGTTACCTCATCTGTAAAATGGGGATTAAGACTGTGAGCCCTATGTGTGACAGGAACTGTGTCCAACCCAATTTGCTTGTATCTATCACCGCATTTAGAACAGTGCTTGACCCATAGTAAGCGCTTAACAAATACCACTATTATTATTATTATTATCATTGTTAAGTGCTTGAAGAGTACCATACAGTAGAGTTGGTAGACATGATCCCTGAACTCACGAAGTTTACAGCCTAGAAGGGGAGACAGACATTAAAATAAATTACAATGAGGGGAAATCGCAGAATATAAGGATATGTGCATAAGTGCTGGGGACTGGTGTGGGGTGACCACCTAGTGCTTAAGGGGTGTGGGTGGAAGTAGACATTGCGAAGGGAGGGTGAATAAGGGAAATGAGGACTTGAAATGGAACTGACCAATATATCTTAAAGAAAAAAAAAATAAATTAGGCAAATAGAGTTACTTGGGCACAAACCTTGCAGTACTCTAGATTTCAGATCATAACAATTATCTTAATTGAGGAAGTTTTCAAATAACAAATATACTGCAGCTTAACATCAATTGAAATGTATTTAGATAATAATGAAATGCTATTTTAATAACATTTTAGAAATATCATTAGCCTTAGATCTATTTACCAACTGACAACAGAAAGAATGGACTTAAACAAATACAGCACATTTCCTAAATCAATTATTTCTCTAATCTCATGAATAATCTCCAAAATGACAGATGCATATTAAGATAGATAGTTCTTCTTGTGGTTCTTTGATTACATTTTTGCTATCTGGAAGCACATGATTCTTTAATTTCTGCTAAAGAAGAAATTAAATACCTTACAGGTTCAAAACACTGATTTTTCTGGTACAAATTTTAATGTGATTTAAACCACAAGAAAATATGTCTACCAAAGGGTCAGCACTGTACCTTTGTACATATCCAGTTTTAGCATTTCATAATGAAAATGATCATTTATCAGCATTTCAGTTATTTTGAAAACAAAAACAAATACATGTAGGTTATGGGTTGTTGGGATGAAATTTAAAATAAAACAGCGATATCATTATTATTATTTCATTTAAAGTGATGGAGAACAAAGTGAAAAGCTCAAAGTAAATGTTGCTAATTAGTTTCAGAAAGCGATGATGCTTTCCAATCCTATTTATTCTCTGTGTAGGCTTGTAAACTGCTGCCATATTTCACTTTTCAGATCAACTGACAATTGTTTTCAGTAATTCGTTCATTGCTACACACCTGGTCTTCCACACTACCTCTCTGACCATCCCTTTTTAGTCTTTTTCACTGACTCCTTCTCTGCCTACCTGTACACCCCCTATTCGAAGGTATTTCCAGAAGGCTCTGGTCTGGGGTTCCCTACTCTTTGTCTGGTTTTATCAGCCTCCTGGGGAACTCATCCATTCATATAGTTTCAGCTATCACGTCTATGAAGATGACTCCCTAAGCTACCTCACTGTCCCTAATCTTCCCCAATGTCTCATCAGCACTACAAATTCACATTGTCTCTTACCTCCAGAATATCTCCATATGGATACCCCACCTTGCAAAAACACTTAACATGGCTAAAAATGAATTTATCAAATCTCCTAAATTCACTACTCCTCCAAGTCTTAACATCCTAGTTGATAATAGCATCATCCTCCCAATTACTGAAGTCTGCAACCTTGGGTTCATCTTTTGACTCTTAGCTATCTTTTAACCCACACTCAATCTGTTGTTAATTCCTGCCATTTTTCTCTCTGTTTTTTCCCCTACACATGCCTCCTTTCCACCCTGTGCCACACCCTCCCCCTCCCCACCGCCTCCCCTATCTCTCTGTCTAGGAATAAGGCTAACTAGGTGTCCTCTTAACTCCTCTCATCTCTTTCTTATCTCTAGAATTGGAGGAAAATGAAATTTTCCAGTTTAGGAATTTTCCATTTTTTTTTTAAGCTACCTCCTAGTCTAGGCTACATCTTCTTCTCTAACCCAAGCTTCTGCTGGGAGAAAAGACAGCATCAAAACTTTCACCCAGTTAATAATTTGCTCAGGACAGGAGATGGCTATCAGACAATGGTGACCAGAATATTAAAGGGATTGCTGAAGAGTTGATGCTATTTCTTCATGATTCCCTTCTTGTCTTTGATGACAGTGGGGCCATTACTATTTGCAACTTATTTTAATATGATTTGATCTTTTACTTCTCACCTGAATCTAAGTAGGGATTTTTAATGGAATTTATTAAGTGCTATTTAATAATGTGTTATGCCTGGCACATAGCATGGTACTAAACACTGAGGCAGGTACAAGATAATCAATTAGGTTGGACACAAAGTCCCACAGCCTTAATCCCCATTTTACAGATGAGGGAATTGAGGTACAGAGAAATTAAATGATTTGCCTGAGGTCACACAGCAGATAAAGTGGCAAATCTGGGATTGGAACCCAGGCCCTCTGACTCCCTGCTCATGTTCTTTCCTCTAGGCCATGCTGCTTCTGATTTGGGTGCTTTGGGAATGTCATAGACTCTTCATGACACCTCAGGTCCATTATCCCATTACTGCTCTCTCCCTAATTAATGTACCTTTTTAAACCTTGATTTTCTTGCATGGAAAGATCTAAAAGTGGAAAGAATTTGTCTCATTATGTATTCAACATGATGTTTTGGAAATTAATCTTCCCAATATTGACTTTCAAAAAGCACATGTTGAAAAGTATAATAAAAAAACACAAAATCCTACAGCTATTATAGTTTTGTATTTTAATGCACAAATGTGTACAACATCACTTTGCACTGATGACTAGCTCTTTTATAGAGGAAGAAATTAAGCCCATAAAAATTAAGGGCATGTCTACACATATCAAGTAAAGTTCATTAAACTTTTCAGGCCACACTGGAGAAGAATGAAATGCCACAGCTGCATCAGATCAATGGTTTCTCTTGCCCAGAATTCTGTTTCAATATTGACAATAGTAGGCTTGAAGGAACAGAGTAATTTTCCCTTCTAGGTATCTTCCATCATAATGTTTAGGGATCTAACATCCCAAAAGTTCTGTACAGCCCTGTACCCCTCTTCTTTATACCAATGTTCCATGCATTGAGATTCTGGATTTCTGCCTGCCTCTAGGGCCCTATTTCAGAGATCACTACTGAGGAGGATCTGGACTTCAGCTTACCCCAGTAGCCTAAATTTAGCCTTCCAGACTTTCCTGCTACTCTGGCCCCTGTCACTGACACCAACATGTACCATGACCATCAGCTCCTCCCTCATCCTTCTAACATCTCATGGGCTTGGAACTCAGAAGATCTGTGGGCTCTAATCCCGGCTCTGCCGCATGTCTGCTGTGTGACCTTTGGCAAGTCACTTCACTGTGCCTCAGTTACCTCATCTGTAAAATGGGGATTGAAAGTGTGTCCAACCCAATTTGCTTGAAACTATCCCAGCGCTTAGTACAGTGCTTGACCTATAATAAGCACTTAACAAATACCACAATTATTATTAAAGTCATTATCAAATCTCAGTCATTAAAATACTAGGTAGGAGCTTAATAATCAAATCCACCACTGTCACCACCTGCTCTGGCTCTCCAAAGAGGAGCCATACTCTTTAGAGTACTACCTTTAGTCCAAGAGGCTGTTAGGATATCAACTCTAACATGGGTCCCATCTTAGAGTGTATTTCCCTTCTCTCCAGCTGGGTCTCTTTGTCTCCTCAACAACTTGACTGTCAGGGGGCCTGATTGCCTTTTGAGTGAGTTTTTATGTCTCTGTCAGTTGTCACTAGTTCTGCCATCCTTACGTGCCATAAACATATCGTTCGCTAGGGACTAGGAGCTCCTTGCCCAAGGCACTACATAGGAAACCTACCCCAGGGACAGATGTAGTCTTAAACTTTGCCTAGCAGCAGTAAAGGGGCTGTTTCCATTATCTAGGTAGGAACCCTTTGTCTATATAAAGTTTAAATTTTCTGATCTAGTTTTTCTGCTAAGAAAATGAGGCTTTAACCTAACCAGTTCACAGAACCTGCCAAAGCAAACTGCTGTGAAAACAGCCCTGCTTGCAGTCTCTGTTGCTTGCAACCTGCCTGAACCCTTTCTGCTCCCAAGGCCACAGGCAACTGCTCTTAAATAGCAGAAAAGGTGACTAACCCCCTGAGTTCACTGCTCTAGGTGACAGAGTCTTTTTGCTAAGGAGGTGATAATCATCTGGTCCTGAGAGGACTAATTTAAACTCTCAATCATTTTGTCTCGTTCTTCTTTTCCTTTCTCTCTCCCTCCTTCTTCCCCTTGCTGACCTTCTTTTTCCTTCCTTTCTGGTCTCCTTCTCCACCTCTTCCCTTGCCACTAAATCTGCCCTGTTCACAGTCCACTGTCTTGCCTGAGCAGCAATAAGGTTGTACATTTTCTACTTAAACTGAGAATTGTACACTTTCTGCTTAAAGTGAGGATTAATGTGGCAATATGTTCAAGTTTGTCTTTAGTTAACAACTGTGGCATTTGTTAAACATTTACTATATGCCAAGCATTGTACTAAATGCTGGAGTAGATACAAGATAATAAGATTGGGCACAGTTCATTTTCCACATGGGACTTAGATTAATGGGTAGGGAAAACAGGTATTTAATCCACATTTTACAGATGAAACGTTTAACAAATACCATAATAATGAGGAAAATGAGGCCCAGAGAAATTAAGTGACTTGCCCAAGGTTACTCAGCAGGCAAGTGGCAGGCCCAGCATTAGAACCTAAGTCCCCTGGCTCTCAAGCCCATGTTCTCTCCACTAGGCCATGCTGCTTTTCATGAAGTAGGCATCGGGCATCTAGTCCAGGGCCTCAGGATGGAGGTAAATGGGAGAGGTGTAGTTGCCACTAAAGGTGAGGAAAGAGACAGAGCCAGCAGAGGCTAGCCCAAAGATACATGGGCTGAGCTAATGCCCCAACCCTTGGCTTCTAGTGTCCTCAGCACCTAGGTTTCCCCAGCCACTTTGTAAGGATCATTCCAGGATTTTTTATTTTCCAGCACCTAAGTTCCAGAAGGTTCCATCATATTTCCAGAACTAATTAGTAGTGAAGTTAGGACATCTAGTAATTGGTTCCCTATTTGTCAAGGGGTTCCTTTGCTTCAGACACTGTGCTAAGGGCTGGGATAAATCCACGCCCCCCCCACCCACCGACCAAAAACACACACAAAAAAAATCAGACTTGTCTTATCCCACAAAAGGTTCACCATCTAAGTAGCATTTCTTCAGCATACTCAAGTACCAGCTTTCCAGAGGATAGAATGTTCCATAAATAAGAACACAGGGGAATTGAAGTTTAGGGTAGTGGCAAGGTAGGGGGAGGAAGTTATGGGAGTGCAAGGGAGAGAGAAAGAGTAGAGGAGACATCTAACCACATGACTAATGGGACAGGCAATAATAAACTACCTGGCTATCACAGTGAAAATGAAAGATGTAACTGAGGAGGTAGGAGGTAAGAATTCAGATTGCATGAAATATCTTTATCATTGACTTACCAAAGGTTTGATGTAAAAGAATAGTAGATACAATTTCACAACACAAAAATCAAAGTCCAGAGCAACAAAATAATTAGCTACTAAAAAAAAAAAGCCAAGTAATTCCAATAGGTTTTTTCAATAGATACTGGCATCGGTATCACTGTCTACAGTACACAGTGGTATTGCATGCTATCCTAATTTGAAATTAGGAAAATACAGTACCTTTGTTTAGGGAAGGCCAATGCAGAAACATCAGGGTTGTCATCATCAAAAAAAACTGCAATAAGGACCTAGCTGCACCTGGTGTTGAGTTGGGCCTTGTACCATGAGAGTTAACCAGTCTTATTTCTGTACATCTGCATCCAGGGCTTTCTTAAGGGCAGAGCAGAGGTCAGGACAAATCGGCTGGTGCAGGGCTTTAGCAACCAGTGGCTCATTTATATCTGTCGAATTGCATTGCTTTCAGGCTTGGGCTAGGGGACAGGGAAAGAGGAGTGTGTTTAAAGGTGTGGAAATCTTTGCTGGTAAAAGGTGCAGGCCAGTGCCGTTGAGAGATGTAATCTCCTGGGTTGCTGCTTCCATTTCCTCTAAGCAGCATATCCTCTGGTCCAGAGAGGAAGTAACTGGTCAAATGGAGAGATCCCTAAACACGGGGCCCAAGGCCACTGCCCCATTTTGCAATATCTTGGGTGGGTCCTGGCTGCGTCAAATTTAATGTAATGGTCAAGTTTTCTTTTGAAATAATTTTAGAAAATGAAAAACTTTCTGCATTGCTCTTTCATACACAGAAATGCTGATTTAAAACCTCAAGTAGCACGATTTGAATCATATGCATTTCATTCATATGCATGCAATCTTTTGGCTGCTTGAGATGAGCAATCATTGGAAGATAATTATTTGAGTTTGCAAAATTTTAGTTGCTTCTTTCCAATCTAATGATTTCCTGTTATGTTACAGAAGGTTAATGCTGCACCCGTTCATCTGGTATATACTTGAAGCACCTCCATATCCTTTATAGCCCTCTTGCAGGGACTGGAATAAGGCACAGCTTCCCTAAACCATGATACTTAGAGGTCAATAGGTATTTTTGCTGTGATGTAAAGCCTGTGCATGTCTTTCTTGCCCATTGGATAAATCATGAGACATTTTAAAATACTCATAATGAAGGAGCTGGTTTGATTTCATGGACAGGAAAAGTCACATTCCAACTTTACAATCAGAGATAGAAATGGTTATTTTTTCCCTTTTTTGGATGAAATTGCCATCGGGTGACAACTACATTGGCCTTCTGTGCTGTATCTAACACCAGTGGCTGAATGGTAGAAAATGGGCTCCCCCATTGATATGTATATTCCCATTCATGCCACCAGGAAGCCCCCTTTGTAGCATTGCCAGACACTGAGGGATTTTTGATTATCAACCAGTGAGCGCTTACTGTGGGCAGAGCAACTTACTAAGCATTTGAGAGAATACAATAAAACAGTTTTGGTGGACACAATTCCTGCCCTCATAGAGCCAGCAACCTGAGGGCTATTTGGTGGCAACTCTACTTCCCTAACCCAGGAATGAATCAAAAGTTCACAGGGTTTGGGCCTTCCCTAGGGTTGGCCACACGGCAGTAATCTGCTGAGTCTACTTAGAAGGCAGTCTGAACAATGCCATGCCTACACATCTAATGCTTTAGCAGGCCCATGCAGATGCCATCTTTATGTGGCATAACCAGGGAATAATGATGATCGATTATTCCAGGTCATCTTGACAATGAAAATAATTCTGAAACCAAAAAGAATGTTTCTAAGACAGCTATTAACAGGCAAATCATTTGTCTCCTGATGCTTCCTTTGCATCTGGAGGAACTAAAGCAAGGTGTTTCATTGGGCTCCGAATGCTCCACCTTCCAGCTTTATTTTTCTGAATCTGGAAAATTGATCTGTATCTGGAAAGTCAACCTGTCACCACATAAAACCACAATATGTTTTTGGCTTAAGATGGCAGCTGGCAGACCTAACCATGAATGCACTGACCAAATAGGATTCATTATTATACCAATAGTATGATGATGAAAATCACCATACCTCAAAAACCATATGCTATAATGTGTACATGTATCATCTGCCATATTTTCTGCAACCAGTGCAGCTAATCTGTCCCATTGGAAAAAATGCAAAGCCACAATTCATTTAAAATGCATCGACAATGCATTTAATTTTTTTTCTGTTGAATTTTTTTTTGCCCATTTTTAGACTATAAGCTTCCTTGGGCAAGGATCGTGTCTACCAACTCTTGTATTGTACTCTGCCCAATGCTTAGCAGAGAGCTCTGCATGTACCATTAATTGGTTTACTTACAATGTACAATACTTTCACTCAATCAAACACTCAATAAAAATCACCGGTGGATTGATTCACTGATTGACTGGGGGAACTCCAATTTCCATGATCTTAAACAAGAATGGGTAGCACTACACTTCAGTGGACCTTGGTCTCTATTGTCCTTCAATCACTCAGTTCATCAGTGGGATTTATTGAGTGCTTACTGTGTGCAGAGCACGGTACTAAGCCCTGAGGAGAGTAAAATACAAAAATGTTAGTAGACAAATTCCCTGGCCTTAAGGAGCTTACATCATTTGGTGTGAAGGCTAATACCACACTTCTGCCAGACTCTATTTGACAATCACTCCAAAGTTATGCTGACCTTCTTGAATCAATATTTTGCTTCCTTGTTTAATCAATCAATCAAAAGCATTTATTTAGTGCCTACTGAATGTTAGGCACTGTCTGTACTAAGCATTTGGGAGAGTACAAACATAGCAAAACAACATGTTCTCTCCCTCGAGGTACTTACAATCTAGTGGGAGAGGCAAAAAGGATTTAAAAACAGTGAAGGAAAAATAATTGTAAATCAGGACAAAACAGCGGAACAACTGATGGAATTTACAGATAAACATATCAACAATATCTAAATGAATAAAATGCTACATAATTGTAAGAGTGCTGATGATAAGATTGAAGTACACAAGGGCTAAGGGTGGATGTTGGTGTTGTGAATTAATTGGAAAAATGCCTGGAGGAGGTAAGCTTATTAGAAGGGTTTTCTAAATGGGAAGAGTTGTAGTCTGATCAATTTGACTGGGAAGGGATTTCCAGACTGTGGGAGCAGTATGAGATATTGTTGGAGGCAGGAGAGTTGCTAGTACAGTGCAGCTAAAAGGTGAGTTTGAAGGAATAAACGGTATGAGCTGGGGAATAGCATGAAGCGAGACAAAACATATGACAGAGAGATCTGGCGGAGAAACTGAAAGCTAATGGTAAGGAGCTTCTGTTTGATGGGAGCCTTTAGAGTTTTCTGAGGAGTTAGATCCGTGATGAGAGACACTGCTAGAACATGATTCATACAACAGTGTAGCACGTGTTAGCAGAGGGACAAATGAAAAGACTGATGCAGAGGTCTATGACCAAAGCTTGGACAAGGGAAATAGCTTTCAGAGTGGAGAGCAAGCAACTTATCTAGGAGATGGTATTGAGGAAAAATCAGGAAGATTTAGCAGTTGGCTAGGTGGGAAGGCTGAAAGACAAAGAGGAATTTAAGTTGATGCCAAGTTTGGAGGTGGAGAGGATAAGGTGCTATTGGCAGAGTTAGGGAAGGATGACTTGTTTGGGGAGTTTGAATTGCACCCTTCAAGCACTTAGCACAGTGCTCTTCACATAGTAAGCACTTGATAAATACCATTGATTAATTGATTGATTGATATGTTGAGCTTGAGGTGTCAGGGGACAAAATAATAATAATAGTAATTCAAGGGAAGATGTCCTGGAGAGGAAAGATTTGGGAGTCCTCCACATGGAGTTAATAGCTGAAGCCATGGGAGTGGATTAGCACCCCAAGAGAGAGTACAGGATGTAGCTCAGAAGCTTCGAGAAGTAGAATGGAGAGGTGGATAAAGCACAGGCCTGGGAGTCAGAAGGTCATGGCTTCTAAGCCCACCTCTTCCACCTGTCTGCTGTGTGACCTTGGGCAAGTCACTTCACCTTTCTGGGCCTCGGTTACCACATCCGTAAAACAGGGATTGAGACCGTGAGGCCAACATAGGTCAGGGACTGTGTCCAACCCAATTTGCTCGTATCCACCCCCAGTGCTTAGTACATTGTCCAGCACAGAGTAAGTGCTTAATTAATACCATAATGAATTAGTTGATTAAGCAGGAATAAATGTAGAAAAGGGAAAGAGAGAGAAAGTAGAGAGTCAGAAAGAGTAGCAAGGCAGAGAGAGAGGAAAGGAGGTGGATGGGGGAAGAGACAAATACAGGGAGAGGTATATAGAGAGATGGGGCCAATACTTATTTGTCGGGGTGGTGGCCCTACCTACTGTTTGGGGAGGAACTATTGCCATTGCTAATGCCACCAGGGTCTGCCCTCTGGGGGTTTCTGGTCCTGGGAGTTTGCTGAAAGTCAGAGTTCCTGAAATAAGAAACCCTGCAGTAGTAGGTACAACACCTCCTAGAGCAGAAGCACTGGCTTGCTGGCCTTGCTCCCCACTTCCAGACTCCTGGTGGATAAAGACCCATCTGAGGTCATTTCCACAGTGACTGCTCCCCACAGGCTGAGGCAGAAATGATTTTGGGAAACTGAGGTCAGCCACTACAACAAAGCAGAATGGGAAGCAGCGTGGTGTAGTGGATATAGCACGGGTCTGGGAGTCATAACGTCATGAGTTCTAATCCCGGCTCTGCCATTTGTCTGCCTTGTGGCCTTAGGCAAGTCACTTCACCACTCTGAGATTCAGTTTCCTCTTCTGCAAAATAGGGATTAAGACTGAGAGCCTTATGCGGGAGAGGGACTGTGTCCGACCCGATTTGCTTACATCCATCCCAGCATTTAATACGGTGCCTGGCACATAGTAAGTGCTTAACCAATACCATAACCCCCCCCCCCAAAAGGTGGCAGTGGAGGAACAGCAGGGAAACTCCACCCTGACTTCAGCTTCCCTCTGTGCTACCCCCACCCTCACTGATATTTTGGCCTGTTGACTGCCTGCATTGGTTGTCATCACTGCCACCCTTTGGTTTGACCTTAATAGGTCCTGATGATCATAATTTAGCTTGCAGGATGATAGGAAAAATTCCAGGATTTTCTTCTTCATGTAAGATATCTGGTCTCTGAAAAAAGAAGCCTCTTTCCCTGTCCAGGAGCCTAAAAGGGATGAGTCAAGCCTATACCCAATCTTGGGGCTCAGCAGGGGTAAATTAAGCTCTCTGCTCATCTGAAAGACAAACAGGAAGTAGAGCTGTGCCCAGAGAAGTGGAGCTGCAATCCCAAAGCTTCATCTCTGATTTGGTCCATTTTGATAATAATAATAATAATAGTATTTGCTAAGCACTTACTATGTGCCAGGCACTGTACTAAGTGCTGGGGTGGATATCTTCCCTCCCAAACCCTGTCCTCTCCCTGACATCCCTGTCATTGTGGACGACACGACCATCCTTCCCGACTCAGAGGCCTGCAACCTTGATGTCATCCTTGACTCAGCTCTCATTCACCCCACACATCCAATCCGTCACCAAAACCTGCCGGTCTTACATTCACAATATCGCTAAGATCCGCCCTTTCCTCTCCATCCAAACTGCTTTTGTGCTGACACAAGCTCTTCATAATATCCCGACTGGATTATTTTGTCAGCCTCCTCGCGGATCTCCCTTCCCCCTGTCTCTCTCCACTCCAGTCTATTTTTCATTCTGCTGCCCGGATCATCTTCCTACAGAAACGCTCTGGGCATGTCACTCCCCTCCTCAAAAACCTCCAGTGGTTGCCTATCAACCTTCGCATGAAACAAAAACTCCTTATGCTTGGCTTCAAAGCTCTCCATCACCTTGCCCCCTCCTACCTCACCTCCCTTCTCTCTTTCTACTGCCCACCCCGTGCACTCCGCTCCTCTGCTGCTCACCTCCTCACTGTCCCCCGTTCACGCCTATCCCGCCATCAACCCCTGGCCCACGTCCTACCGCTGTCCTGAAATGTCCTCCCTCCTCACATTTGCCAAACTCTCTTCCCCTCTTCAAAGCCCTACTGAGAGCTCACCTCCTCCAGGAGGCCTTCCCAGACTGAGTCCCCCCTTCCCTCTGCTCCCCCTCCTCTCCCCTCCCCCCCCCCGTTCTTCCCCCTTCCCCTCCCCTCAGCACTGTGCTCCTTTGCACATATTAATTATTACCTATTTATTTTGCTAATGAGGTGTATATCTCCTTCATTCTATTTCTCTTGATGATGTTGTCTTGTTTTTGTTTTGTTCTCTTTTGCGTCACTGTCTGTCTCCCCTGTTTAGACTGTGAGACCGTCACTGGGCAGGGATTGTCTCTATCTGTTGCCGAATTGTACATTCCAAGTGCTTAGTACCATGCTCTGCACATAGTAAATGCTCAATAAATACTATTGAATGAATGAATGAATGAATGAATGAATAAATACAAGCAAATCAGGGTGGACATAGTCCCTCTCTCATGTGGGGCTTACAGTCTCAATCCCCATTTCATAGATGAGTTCACTGAGGCCCAGAGAAGGGAAGTGACTTGCCCAAGGCCACACAACAGACAAGTCCCAGAGACCCATGACCTATCTCCCAGGCTTATGCTCTATACACTACATCATGCTGCTTGAGCCAAGGAATAGTGTGAAACTAGCTAGTTACAGCTGCCCACCCTGCCTAAAATAGCCATTAGCTTTTCCCCCACAATGTATAATTTTCCCCTATCACCTCCTAACCCCAATTTGGTGTCCTCAGGTGTGGCAAACTATTTAATTAAGTTTCTCAGTCATTATTACAGGAAGGGAAAGGAGGAGAGGTAAGTGCTAAGCACAAGTAAGATAGAGAGATAATCAGTAATTGAACTGTACTTGTAAAAACTTGTACCTCTCAGAAGTGTTGCTAATTCAGACTGGTCTCTCCCTTTATTCCAAATTAAATGGGTTTCATTTCGTACGGAAACAAGCATGTAATTAAAGGTTTGAGGAGAGAAATGGATTCATGAATTTTGTCTCCAGGTTGAAGAAAGGGTGAGATTAATCTATCAATGGTATTTATTGAGTACCTACTGGGTGCAGAGCACTATAATAAGCCTTTGGGAGTATACAATACAATAGAATTGGAAGGCACCTTCCCAGCCTACACTTGGTATACTTCTAGAGGTGGTCCGAAAGTTGTTGTTGAAGAGGGGTGTTTTCGCTAATGGAAACAGGGAATACAAATCATTTCATAAAAATCACATTCTGAAGTTCTCTAGAAATGTGTTTCTCATCTGGAAGTGCCTTTAATCGGCCCCAAATTTTTATTTGAGCTCATTAAATTTACAATATTCATGAATACTGAATTTTTAGAGTGTCTGAATCACGAAACTAAAGAATCAAATCAGTGAAGCAAACATTATCAATGTTGTTTAATATTCATCCTGATCTGCTCAGTAATTTCTCTTCTTGATGAGCTTCTTATCTTTATACCTCACCTTTTTGTACCTGATTCTGCAATGGTTGCCCTCAAAAAACAGTTTCTAAATTATTATTTTTTTAAGTAGAAATCACATTTGCCCAGAATCTTTTCATATAAATCTGAGAGAAAACAAGAATTTACTTTAGAAAATAATAGTGCTAAAATATTTATAATTCATTTTAATGTCTGCCCCTCCCCCCCCCCCCCATGCTCCTGGGTTGTAAGCTCCTCGTGGGCATGGAATGCATCTACCAACTCTGTTGTGTTGTACTCTCCCAAATTCTTAGTATAGTAGAGATGAATAAACTGAGGCACAGAGAAGTTAAGTGACTTGCCCAGGATAAGTCATGCTTCATAGTACCTTTGAGTCTCCATCACTGCATTTATGAGGCTCTGAAGTCAACAGGGGATGGAATCAGTAATGGGATGGTGACGTGTGTTGATTGGACATATTCTAAATCCAGGAGGGCAGAGGCCAATCAACACTTGTTCTTGACTGTGTGGCAGGAAGTATCTTCTGCATTAGTTTAAATCCCCATTAGTTCTGCATTAGTTTCAGAGCTGTTGGAAGGCAATAAAGGATGTGCCACATCAGGCTATATCTTTATTTAACCCTTTCTGGAGCTATTCAGGGAAGTGGAAGCATGGTACAGTGGATAGACTATGGGCCTGGAACTCAGAAGGTCATGGGTTCTAATCCTGAATCTACCACTTATCTGTTGTGTGACCTTGGGCAAGTCACTTTACTTCTCTGTGCCTCAGTTACCTCATTTGTAAAATGGGGATTGAGACTATCAGCCCCATGTGGGACGGGGACTGCGTCTCCTGGCTGATTTGCTTGTATCTAACCCCACACCTAGTACAGTGCCTTGCACATAGTAAATGCTTAACAAATACCATAATAATAGTGATTATTATTTTTATTATAAAATGAGAAATAAATACCTGATCTCCCTCCAACTTATACTGTGAGTCCCATGTGGGACAGAGACTATTTCTGACCTGATTACCTTGTATCTACCCCAGCACTTAGAATAGTGCTTGACATTCTGTAAACACTTAAACATAATTATAATGAAAATAAAATAACGCCAATCCAACTTTATGGACAGACATCTTCATGGTGGTAAATTCTCCAAGAGGGTGAGGGTGATAAAGGTATTCAGTAGCATAATTATAGTAAATTATCTGGAGAATTTGAGGTAAGTGAAAATGGAAGAAAAGGTGGATTTTGTTTTTTTGCCTCATGCACAATTACTATGCTTCCCACAAGATTTCCTCCTCAATTCATTTGAATCAGAAAAGCAGCATGGCTCAGTGGAAAGAGCCCGGGCTTGAGAGTCAGAAGTCATGCGTTCGAATCCCAGCTCTGCCACTTATCAGCTGTGTGACTGTGGGCAGGTCACTTAACTTCTCTGGGCCTCAGTTACCTCATCTGTAAAATGGGGATGAAGACTGTGAGCCTCACGTGGGACAACCTGATTACCTTGTATCTACCCCAGCACTTAAACAGTGCTCTGCACATAGTAAGTGCTTAACAAATACCAACATTATTATTATTATTACTATTGCATTTGAAGGGAAATCCTGATGAATAGGAGGTAAACTTTTTATGACATAATTCTTATTTCTTTATTTATTTTTTGGCGTAAAATTTGCCATTGTGAAGGAGAGGTAAATTTCATGCCTTAAGATCCCCCATTTTTATGGCATTTGTTAAGCGCTTACTATGTGACAGGCACTCTACTTAGTGCTGGGATAGATACAAGGTAATCAGTTTGGACACTGTCCGTGCCCCATATGGGGCTCAGAGTCTTAATCCTCATTTCACCAATGAGGGAACTGAGGTACAGAGAAGCAAAGTGATTTACCTAAGGTCACACAGCAGACAAGTGGCAGAAGTGGGATTAGAAACCATGTCCTTCTGACTTCAAGGTCGGTACTCAATCCGCTAGGCCATGTTGCTTCTCTACTCTTTCTTTACTGTAGGTACTCACAGTCACCTCTAGTACTTCTGTACAAATCCATTTATAGGCCCTATTTAACCACTTACTCCTCCGCATATCCATTTTCCTTTCTTGTCTTCTATCTTCAAATCATTTTGTATCTGTCTCTCAGTTAATCAGTGGTATTTATTGAGTGTTTACTATGTGCAAAGCACTGTACTCCCTCCTTCTAGTTATTTGCTGTGTCTTCTAATTCTACTGTACCCTACCAAGAGCTTAGTACAGTACTCTACCCAAACTAGCCACTCAATAAATCCTGCTGATCAGTTGATGAATTGAGATCATATATTATGCACGAATATATGTTTTATCACTATATCAATATAATACATTTAATAACTCCAAGAATCTTTAAAGGCAAAATACCAATTTCTGAATTTTCCCTAGGATTATGCTTCAAGCCAAAAATGCAGCATTCAGCTTTCACTTTTTGTGGTGCTTAATGATTTTTGCTGATATGAATACATTGTTCATCATAAATTAAACCAGCCTAGCATATTTCTACCTGAAAAGGCATGTCCATCAAATGTGTGGTTAGTATGTTTCTTTTTTCATAAAACTTTGCTATGGATGACATACATGCTAATTAATGGGTTTTAAGAATGATTTTGCAGTTTTATAGAAACATATTTCTTTCTAACTTGAGTGATAGGGTTTGTTTGGTGCTAGTATATTCATGAAAGAAAACAACTACAGAAAGTAGTCTTCCATTAAGTCATAGTTCATGACCCTCTCACTCAATATGCATTATCTTTTTATATATTATGCATGTAATTCTACCATTGTGTCAGTGTCTTAGCCAGGATCTAAAAATGTTCTGTCGAATTTAAAACAGTTTGTTCACTGAGCTACAAAATTTCTTCAGATAATATTACTTGTAGAAATTCTCAATTTGATATTACCAGCTTCATCCATTATTTGAATCCCTTTATTGAGTAAATTGCTTGTTTCAGTGGTTTCCAAATACATACATGTAAAACTTTGGGACATCACTATTTGTCTATGCTATATACTTTGAAAAAAAAATTGGGTTGGTGAGATTCAATTTTCACCATATGATTTATGATTTATTTATTTACAGTAGTTTGGAGAATTTATAGTGCAGTGCAAAGGGTTATATATATGAACACACTTTGGAAAACCAGAAAAGGTCTCAAAAAAAATCCAGCTCTTTTACTGCTTGGAGAGAATACACACCCTTTGCCTTTGTTCCTTAAACACAATGAGAATTTGAGAATTGTGATTTTAGTAAATAATGAAAATGATTTTTCTCTATGAAATATATGACATTCTAAGGGGAGAGGCCAATGATCTAAAAAGTAAGTTAAGCAACTTAATCAATCATATTTATCGAATGCTTACTGTGTGCAGAGCACTGTACCAACAAAAATAATTACAAGTAAAACACAAGCGTCAATTTAAATAGTCACAAGGCTATAAAAATGAAGGCACTCATCTGAAATCATACATTTATCTTACTAAGATCTTCTTAATATTTTGAAAATAAATACAACTAGAATTTTTCTTCTCAGTAACAATTTATGTTTTGTAAATCACAGGTGTTTAAAAAGTATTATTTTGTATTTTCAGTTAGTACCAAATTATGCTGTTATTCTTAATATGGTCTTAAATGGGCCAAATAACAGTATGATACAAAATGTGATGGAATTTGATATTTTTGTTTTTTTCTAGGAACACCATTTTTGCCATATGCAAAAAGAAAATAAAATGCTACAAACTAATCTTCTTTTTGTCATCTCCCAGGGAGTTACTGTTCAATAAAACTATATTTGGGAGCATAAATCTATTCCTGTCTTTCTATTATTTTGGTTGGAGAGTTGAAATATCCCCACACCAAGCTCCTCTATATGTCTCTGCACTAGCCAGTCAATCTTGTGGGGCTACGCTACATTGCTATAATTTGCTACATTTAATGCAAAATACCTTATGCCCTTTTATGAGTTTAATAACCATGAATACACAGGAAAAGAGTAAGAAACACAGTGTGTTAATGCTCTACGGCTCTACCTATATATCTTCTGCTTATATTGTGCATGTTGGACAAAACTAATAAAAAAGAGCCCATGGTAGATAAATCACTGTACACAGAGCTTTCAAATTAAAACGGAAAGCTGAAAGATATACAATCCTCTTCATCCTTTAGTTCAATACAAACAGGTCAATCCCACAGGAAAACCTGCCACTTAAGAATGAAGGAACAAGAACCCTGTGTTGTTCCTCCTGAATTAAAATATGCATGCATCAGCATAAAAGGAAGGCATTTGTCCAAAATGTAGAGTCAACTCATTCATTAGTACATAGAGGGCTTCCTTGTCAAATATCAGGTTTCATCAAACTATAAATCTCACCATTTCTCTAGGGTATGTATTTGGGAGGCTCTGCCAAAAAGATAAAATAAAATGCCATTTTCGTCATCTATATTTAGGGTGGGGGAATTACACGGGCTTCTAAATCACACAACTCAAGTCTACTCCTTTATCAGTCCCTTGAAATCAATCTACCATAAGGAGCGATTTCTGAGAGACTACTGAATGATATCTACCGAATGTTATCCAAGGCTAATTGGCCCTTATATTTAAAGGCAAGTTGTTATCCCCCTCTAGTGGCAATTCAGGTTCACAAGCTGGGAAAGGCATCACAAACACAATACTGGAGATTGGATGATTTCTAGGCAAAATGCATCCAACTAGTATAGTGCTGCTTTATTCAGACTCCTCCATCATTTATAATGAAATAGAGGTCCTTTATTCAATAATGATACCTCTAAAACATCCCCTTCAGCTTTGAATTCTTACAGTGTTAAAACCATAAAAGCGATTGGATTCTAGCAACCCTGGGGGACTGAACATCTCTCAGCGTAAAAGAAAGCAGTGGGCCACTTTTGAATGTATGCATGCATTTTGAGGACTTTGAACCACTCAAATAAGTCTTTGCATTCTTTTTTCTCCTCACTCTCTTAAGGCATTGGATACCTTGGGTCACTCCAAAAACAAAAGTTATAAAGCCAAATGTTTCCCTGTCTGCTGTTATAGTTCAAAAATAATAGCCAATATCTAATAAACATAAAACCTCTCTCCTATGGGCAAGTCACTTAACTTCTCTGTGCCTCAGTTACCTCATCTGTAAAATGGGGATGAAGACTGTGAACCCTATATGGGACAACCTGATTACCTCATATCTACCCCATCTTAGAACAGTGCTTGGCACATAGTAAGCTCTTAAAAAATACCAACATTATTATTATTATTATAATATCTACCAAAGAGTCCTAGCAATTTAACTCCTATCTAAACATCTATCTAAAGGTCTTCCCTAAATACAAGGTGGACACAGTGTAGCCTAGTGGAGAAGGCACTTAAGAGACAGGATTGGCATTTAAGAGACCTGGATTCTAGTCTCAGCTCTGCACTGATTTGGTGAATGGCCTTGGGCAAGGCACTTGACTTTCTTGGCTTGAGTTTTCTCATCTATGAAATGGGAATGAAATACATTGTGAGCCCCTTTTGGGACAAGGTCTGTGTTCAGTCTCATAACTTTGTATCTAATCTAGTGCTTAGCATACACAAAGCATTCATTCATTCAATCGTATTTATCGGGCGCTTACTTTGTGCAGAGGACTGTACTAAGTGCTTGGAAAGTACAATTCTGCAATAGAGAGAGACAATCCGAGCCCACACCGGGTTTACAGTCTAGAAGGCACTTAATAAATGTTACAGTTAACAGCCCATTGTAATAGTCTTGAATTAAATGAAGTATGAATGTTTTTCTGACAAGGATTTAGAGAGATATAGTACCTTTAGGAAGCAGTATCTTCAGGAACAAATCTCTTGGTTTATAGCTCTACATGGATGCTGGGCTGAATTAATGCAGGGGGTAACAGGGATCTTGGGCCTAGGGCCCCCAAAATGTTTGCCAACCCCCAAAATCACACCCCCTCTTGACCTTATCAATAATGGTCATTCCTTGGACCATCATGAAGATGGTAATCTAAATGGACCTTTCCAAAATGACTGCCATGATGCAGCTGGCTCATAGGAATGCTGGCCTTTAAGTTGAAGAGAAGCAGCATCGCCTGGGAGTCAGAAGACCTGGGTTTTACTTCCAGCTATGCCACTTGTCTGATTGGGGAAGTCACTTACCTTCTCTGTGTCTCAGTTATCTCATTTGCAAAATGGAGATCAAATGCCACTTCTCCCTCCTACTTAGACTGTGAGCTCCCTGAGGGAACTGATTATTTTGTGTCTACCCTAGCACTTAGTGCAGTGCTTGACACCTAGTAAATGCTCAATAGTAATAGTAGTAATAAAAAAAATTGTGGTACTTGTTAAGCACTTACTATGGGTCAAGCACTGTGCTATATGCTAGGGAAGATACAGGGTAACCCAAACGGGTATAGTCTCTGTCCCTGTATCAAACAAGACTCACAATCTAACAAGGAGGGAGGAAAGGAATTCAAAATCCATTTCACAAATGATGAAACTGAGGTACAAAGAAGTTAAGTGACCTGCCCCCGGAAGTTAGGTGGTAGAGGCAAGATTTAGATACATAACATGAGCTTTCAACATGGAGGTTTGAGAACAAAACAGTATTTTCCATTAGGAAATTGTTTTCAACAAACACATTTGCTTAAGTGCATTTGTGTCCCTTATCTGCAATTTTGGACAAATTATTTCAGTCTCAAGAAAGGAAATCAACTACATTTCAGAAATTACTTGAGTGCACTGGATCACCCAATGTCACCTTAAACTGTATCACTGTGGCATATTACTGTTAGGTCTTTCACTCTGGATTTTTATCAGAGCACAAAGAAGAAGTTGAAATTTTTTCCCTGTCCTAATAGATTGTAAACACACATTCTAAATAATAATAATGATGGTATTTGTTAAGTGCTTACTATGTGTCAAGCACTGTTCTAAGCCCTGAGGTAGATATAAGGTAATCAGATTGTCCCACATGGGGCTCACATTCTTAATCCCCATCTTACAGATGAGACTGAGGCCCAGAGGAGTTAAGTGACTTGCCCAAAGTCACACAGCTGATAAGTGGTGGAGCCGGGATTAGAACCCCCAATCTCTGACTCCCAAGCTGGTGCTCTTTTCACTAAGTCATGCTGCTTGTTGAATGGACCCCTAACATTTGTTAACAACCACCTATATTTCTAGTATCAATGAAGATCTGGTATCCTGTCCAGTTATATAGGTAGGCAGGGAAAACAATCAATAAATCATGGAAATTAAGCCTGTGTACCTCAGATGGAAATGCACAGAGCCTTGGAATGGCTAAGTATTGAAGTCTGAATGGTCAAGAAAGCCAAGAAAGAGAGTCAGGTTAACTGGGAATGCTGGAGCTGGTTGGTTGGGGTAGATGGATGAGTGTTGAATAATAATAATAATAATGATTCTATTTCTTAAGTGCTTTCTATGTGTGAAGCACTGTAGACAAGAGAGAGATGGGCCTAAGAGTGACCAACAAAGAAATGAGAGGTCATAAATCTAACAGCCTGGAAAGGAAATAAATGGGCTAGAGTGGTTGAAAATGTTCCATGACAGGTTGGCACATTTTGCATTGTGAAACTTTAATGAGGCAAAGTCCTTTAAGATGATATAACAAACTAGCGGCTTAATGACTGCTGACCAATTATATCATAGTTTAAATTGGTAGGTTTCCTGATCTTCTGAGCAGGGGTTGGCATCGATGCAGGTGGGACTTTCTTTGGAGCTCTGTAGGAGGAAGGTGACTCACAGGAGGAGCAGACTGTCCAACGGGGCCATACATGCAAGCAGTTTCCACTGAAATGGCAGCTAGAGGGGGGAATGCAGGAAAGTGTGTTTTTCTCTGCTGTCCCAACTCATTCACCAGACCACAACCCTGAGGGTTTGTATCACCCAAGGTCTGTCTTCCCACTTGTTTTGCTGGGTTCTGGAGTGACATGAGGAGCAGGGAAAGAAAGAAAGCTGGGTTCGTCTACCCTTTTGTAGTTTTTTTCAAGAAAAAGATGAAAAATATTTCTGGGCTTGACTCTTCCTTTTCCCAAAGGGGCCCGTGACTCGAGACCACATTGGCACTGTGAGGGGGTGGTTGCCAGGCCAGTATCAGATTCTGTTATATGACTGGCAGGGTGAAGAAGTGCCATCTGGGATTGTAGTTCAACCCCTTCACCTTGGAATTGGTAGAACTCATAGGACACCCAAACAAATTTGTAAACCAACCCAAAACCTCTAACACAAATCACACCACCACTGTGGAACCATTGAGAAAACTAAGAAGTGTAGAGGAGGCCACTAGCATCATCATTTCAAGTTAGTCAAGCTTTGGGGACTCCAAAGTAACAGTGTCCTAACTAAGCAGAAATGGCTAATGTGCCCAGCCCAAGAATGCTCCATCAGACTTAGACTGCTCCTTAGGCTTAGGCTCAGCAATGCTATTGATGATAATAATGAATGCCAGGGTCAGATACACATGAACAAAAATGAGACATAGACGCACAGAAAAATGGGGACAGAGAGTCCTAGTGAGACTTCGTTTCTGTCTTTCAAAGAACCTTTCTGAGTCACCCTCTCTTGTCTCTGCCTTTTTAGACTTGGGTTTCAGTCTGTTTCTCTGCCTCTCTTTCTCCATCTCTGTCTCTTATTGACTCCCTTTATATTTGCCACCCTAATATTTATGTCACCCTAATGCTTTGTCTGTCTTTATGTATTTGTTTTCTTTCCCAGTTTCTGCTTGTGCCTCTCTGCCTCTGTGACCTAGGCCAGTGAGGAGCTTGAGGATTCCTCCTGCAAGTTTCTGGCAATTAGATTGTGAGTTCTTTATAGGACTGGGACATTGCCTAGGCTAATCATCTTGCTCATAGTAAGTAATGAATAAATACAGAAAGAGAGAGATGAGAACCAGTATGAAAAAGTCTAATTAGGCAGAAAACAGAAGGGTGAAAATGGGTAAGTAGAGAGAGTGCATAAAAGCCAAGAGGTTAGGTTGCCTGCAAAAATTTTGCAGGTTTCAGTTAGTTGATTGCCAATGATCCTAATTCTATAAGAAATTACAGATAGATCCTTACTTTTGTGGCTTCACACTCTCCAATGTTTGCCTATATTACAATAGAGCAAAAAACGTTACTCCTTTAAAGTGAGATAATTCTAATTTAGGGCCTCATTGGAGCAGGGATTGGTGACTTTTTTTGTGCAGAAAGGTCAAACAAAATGAAAACATAGCACAATTGGTGCACAAAGAGATAATCATACAAGTTAAACACAATGAACAGAGCTTACTTCATTGTGGAAGTATAATTATAAAAGAATAATAACAAAGTTAAAGAGGAAAATAAGAAAAGAGGGAAAGAGAGGAAAAGAGAAGGGGAATAGGAAGAGGAAAGAAAAAGTTAAGAGGAGACACAGAGAAGTGGAGATAGAGGAAGAGAGAGAAAAAAAGAAAGATAAAAAGAAAAATTTACTCCTTATTCTTTTTACTTGGGAGTAGGGAGGGAGGGTGGCAGAGTTTGTCTCCTTTGTCTTTGTTTTGTCTTTGTCTCCTTCAGCCCCTCCTCTTTTCTTCTTCCTCCTCCTTCTGTGCTAATGTCACTGCTAATAACTACAGATGTGGCACATTAGATGGTATATCCTCTTTTTCAGAACCTTTGAAGACATTACAATCAGTGTGCACGGCACCTGGCCCGGGAGCTGATCTTGCACCCTGCCCTGCTGCTTCCCTGCCAGACAGGACACCCCTGTTACTGTGATCCATGCATGCAGTATATGCTGATAGAGAGGTTGCTCTTGTTCCCCAGCTCCCATGGAGGGATGAGCAGATCCCTTTCCTGCCCAGCTTGGCTGGCCTACCTTAGCACCACTACTGTAAATTCTGTTGTATTGCACTCTCCCAAGAGATTAGCATAGTGCTCTGCACATAGTAAACACTCAATAACTATGATTGATTGATTGGGTGAGTGGCACACAGGTGCTCCAGCTCTCATACCATCTGGTGAGGAAATGTTAATAGTATTACACTCATAGGGCCAGGTGCTTGGAGGCAGTGGCCTCCATGGATTGGATGTCTATGCTTAACAATCACATCTGGCATCAAGAAGACCTAGATATGACTCAGGAGTCCCGAGTTGCCAACCCCTACCAGTGGGAATCTAATTTCTTTCAACTTGGGACTTTAGATTCAATTTTTCAATTTTTCTGATGCTGTTTTTTCACACAAGCTATTTTCTGATTGGCGTAAACTCCTTATGGGTAGGAGACCTATCTCTTCCTTCTACTATACTTTCTAAGAACTTAGTGCAGTTTATTGCACCTAGTAAGCATTCAATAAATACCATTACTATATTCCAAGAACTTAAACTCTCAAACAATCAGTGGTATTCATTGAGAGCTTACTACACTTTACTAAACATGTGGGAGAGTACAACAGAATCAGCAGACACATTCTCTGCCCCTAACGGGCTCTACTATGTGTTGTCTTCCATTACAGAAGCCTCATTTGGCTTTTTTTAACACCTAACTTTGCATCTTCTCTCCCTTTCTCTAAAACCCCCTAGTTATATAACTTCACTTGCCTCAACTCCAGCTTGGCATTTGCAATTTATTTTGGCAGCATCATTCCTTCTCTGGACTCCCAATAGATGGCTTTAAAAATACTCACCGGTAATTTTCAGCTTTTTACCCATCTAGCAAGTTATTTAGAGTCAGAACAAAGCCTTCAATTCAGTGTATGACAACCAAGTCAGTGGTGATAAAACTGTGTCATTTTAGACTACTTTGGATCTCCTGGTAATTACTTGCTTTCTAAGGTCAAATCCCCAGTTTATTTCTGGACTCCTGTGTGTTGCTTTTTTCTTCTATGGCTAGCTAATCCCTCTATTCTTCAGGCCCTGCTTCTGCAATTGAAGGAATTTTCAGATAATTGTAAGATATGCTTGATCAGCATATCAATAATCCAGTCCAGAGTAATAAAGGCAGCCTTTGACTAATGTTACAAATCAGATGGAAGTGAATGGGCCGTGGACGTAATGGAAGACACTAGCAGTAACACTGCCAGTACTGTGCAAATATGAGCAGCTATTCAATTTGGAGTTCCTCTCTTGTGGAAATATTTGTTCATTGGCAGGCCAAGGTTGACTCGCCCCTCTTTGATTCAGTCGTCCCAACCGGTTCATTAATTTTTCTGTCTTTCTCTCTCTTTCTCTCTCTGCATGTTTGACAAAAATAGAATATTTCCAGTACAGTTCAATTTATTTTAGATTTTATTAAGCCACCTCCAACTGTTTTGAAGATTCCCATGGCTACTGTATAGACATTTAAGAGAAAACTTGTAAGGAAAAATCTATTGAAATGATAGATCAGAAACGCAGATATATATTTGACTTGAAGTTAGGATAGGAATTTAGAAGGAAAGACAAGAGGTTTTGTTTTAGTCTGTGGGAGATGGTCCTGAGTGGTCAGATGCAGTGGCAAATTGCCACCTGCTAAGACTTGTCACTATAAGCTATAGCCTTGTTGACTTCTAGGGAAATTACACATTGCCCTTCCCTACTTTTGAGGATGGTGAGGAGGAGGGAGGAGTATGGGAGTGTCTAAGCAAGTTCTCAAGAGAGCTTGGGTTTCAGGTCACAGGTAGGAAACAGTGGACGTTTCAATTTCATTATAGGTTCTAAGCTAGCCCATGGCTTTTGCCCAATCCCAGTTTTCTTTAGACATGGGTTCTCCTCTCTTCCTCAAAGGTCAGACTTTCTCTTGCACTGTTGCTGTGGTAGATGCTTTATAAGGCCCCTGCCAAGATGCATGACTAGGTTGGGATTTCTCTCACCCTCTCACTCAGGGCTAGGGGTTTCCCTCTCTTCCAACAGGGTCTGGGGTATGAATGGACTGACTGGCAGTTCATCTTGCCTCTGGGTTAGGTCAGAGTGGTTGGGAATTTCTCTCTGCTCCACTTCTCAGCTTGGTGCAATGCCAAAAATCTTGGGGAATGGTACAGAGGTTCATTTGCTCCCAGTGAGTTGTGGGGAAGCATGCTTGGGTCCTATACTATCCAAATCATAAGGAGGTCCTGTTAGACTATCTTGTTAAAGGAAGAATAGGTTAGTTAAATCCATTTGGGTCTCTGTCTCTCTTCTTTCTCCTCTATGGTTCTCTTTTTTCTCCCCTTCTTGTATTTTGTCTCCCTATTAGTTGTCCCTTGTTGTTTTTGGACAGGTTAGAATTGTTTTCATGAGTGGGTAAACAAGCTGCCAATTTTTAAGGACTGCTCCTCCCTGTGAACATTGGAGCATCTGCCTCACTCTCCTGTGACACATGATGTTGGAAGTGAATCAATCAATCAATGATATTTTTTGAGCACTTACTGCATGCAGAGCAGTGTACGAAGCACTTGGAAGAATACAATAAAATAGAGTTGGTAGACATGTTCCCTGCCCACAATGAGCTTGCAATCTAGAGGCAGTGAATTGCAGGTTAGAGGTCCATCTGTCTGGCAAAGAGTTGCTTTGGAGATGGGCTCAATTCAGGACTTTTTTGATAAAATATTTTGTAATAGAGAATGCTTTAATTTGTTGCTCTCTTTCCGGGTTTTCATTCCAAAGAATTTCTGTTCAAAGGGAAAAATAATTGCATCTGAATCTCTTGGGCTCCCAACCAATTAATAGCCTAAGTTTCTGGAGAGGAGTCAGGTCCCTTGGCATCTGGAAGGGTGTCTATGGGAGAAGATATGTATTTTGGGAGACTCAGAGGAGTGAGAATGTATCAAAGCTGGGATTTCCCAGGATGCCATATTTTTCCTCCTTCCCACACAGGGTGCGAGTGCAGACATGAATGTGTGTGTGCGTGTGTTTGTGTGTGCATATTAAAGTGTTTTCTGGAAAGAAATGGAAAGTAGTCTCAAAATTGAAGAATAGAATATTTCCTGAGGACTCATCACTTATCAAGTCACACTGGATATTGGTTGGGGCTCTGCCCTGAACTTGCTACAAGGAATAATTTAAATTTGTGGCACCCAGAGGTCTTCTCCATGGAATTACCTCACCTTCCCAGGGGCTTTCACTTAGAAGAAGGCAGAGAGAAGAGGAAGGCAGTGTATGTGAAGAGCAGCAACATCTAATGGACTGTGCATTTTAATTTGGTCTGTTATCTTATACCACACTTTGTTTGACAGTCTCCTAAATGACATGCAGGTATTTTTTATTTGACTTTGTGCTTTCTTGATCATGTGTTGCCTAGCTCACAGAATTGTGTGAGAGTATATAGCTCTGAGTTCCCAAAATTGATTTTTGGTTGTGTGCTTTGCTTCCTGGTGAAGTGCTTTGACATTCCAATTTCCGGGGCAGCTGAATGGCTAGCATGGATCCTGGTCTCCAACTATCTGTCTTCTCTGTGCCTTTCTCTCTCTCTCTCTCTTTCTGGGTTTCTGTCAGTTATCAGTATCATTTGAGCAGCATTTACTGGGTCCCGGGTACCACATTAGGCACTTGGGGCCAAACATTATCTATCATTGAGTGGTATTTTTAAGTGTTCACTGTGTGCAGAATACTGTACTAAGCGCTTGGTAGAGTGCAGTACAACGGAGTTGGTGGATGCACTCCCTGCTCAGAGGGAGCCTAGAGTCAACTAAAAGCAGATGTGGTCCCTTCCCTTAAAAATCTTACAATTAAATGCCTTCTGCCTCCAATAGTACTCACATAGTCCCAGGTACTGACATTCATCATGAGGGGAGAATGAAAATCAGAATTGGGTAAAAAAGAAAATAAGGAAAACATACTTTACTGATGATACGAACAACTGAACTTATTATGCTTATTCATTTGTTTACAGTTACGCATTTTGGGACATAAATTTCCTCACAGAGACTTGAAAGACAATATTCTTCTAGCATTTAAAAAAGGGGAAAACCACTTTGGAATTTGTAAGTACTTCCCTAAAAACTTTAATAAAATACAAAGCTCTTTTCTTTTTATCTCATTACTTTCCCCAAGGTGTTTGAAACTTTTACAATCACAGATACAATTAAACAGCACACAAAAATATGTACTCAAGCATTCTTCCACTCTGGATATTTAAGACACCATAATAAGCCATCTCTAAGGAGTTAGATCTCTGAGTATGTTCCTTCATTTAAATATTTTTATGATGAATTTAATTCTCAGATGAGTTGCTGAATTGAATAATGAAAATGGAATCTTTTAGCTTCTCCCATGAAGGTTACAGCATAAACGATTACAATTCCAGTTAGGCCACATTTTTCTTAAATACCAGTCCCTGTCTTAAGGTAAAATAGAACTTCTTGCTATACCTCACTCTTGACTCTCCTACCTCCTTCCCCTAGCTCGGGCTGTTTTCCCAGTTTGGAACTCCCTCCCTCCCCACATCTGACTGACCACTGCAATCTTCATATTCAAGCCTTCTAAAATCCCACCTTCTCCAACAAGCTTTCCCAGATTAATTTCCCATTACCCTGTGCCATTTCATCCCTTCAGCCAACTCTAGCACTTGTGAAAGAATTTACTCCCTTATTTCTCTTGTGTATATGTCCCAATTTATTTATTTCTGACCACTTCAGTTGTAAACAAATTTATGTTCATCTTCTCCATTAGAGTGTAAGCTCTTGGTGAGGTGGGAGTGTGTCACTTTGTTATTCATAGAATGGCAGACTGTACCAAATGGGTGTTCCATTTTCGATGACTTTCAAAGTGCTCACCATTGGAGCAATATGGGGTACATCAATGCCACCAGGGAGGAGGCAGAAAAAGATGGAAACAATGGAAAACCAAAGGATGGTGCAGCCATGCAGCAATGAAGATAAAGCAGACCCCAGGGAGGTGGTGATGGCAGATGGTGGCAGAGACAAGGGAGTGGTGGATAACGTTGGAGAGGTAGTGAGGGTAAAGGCAGGAGAAACAGGTCTTAATCCCCATTTTACAGATGAAGTAACTTTCCTTCTAGGTGCCTCAGTTACCTCATCTGTAAAATGGGGATTACGACTTGTGAGCCTCATCTACAATCACTGCTTAGAATTCCTTAACTCCCATTCTCTCCTGGACCCCCTCCAATCTGGCTTCCGTCCCCTCCACTCTACCGAGACTGCTCTATCTAAGGTCACCCGTGACCTCCTTCTTGCCAAATCCAATGGCTCCTACTCCATTCTAATCCTCCTTGACCTCTCTGCTGCCTTTGACACTGTCGACCATCCCCTCCTCCTCCATACCTTATCTCACCTTGGCTTCACGGACTCCGTCCTCTCCTGGTTCTCCTCTTATCTCTCTGGCTGGTCATTCTCGGTCTCCTTTACAGGCGCCTCCTCCCCCTCCCATCCTTTAACTGTTGGAGTTCCTCAAGGGTCAGTTCTTGGCCCTCTTCTGTTCTCCATTTACACTCACTCCCTTGGTGAACTCATTCGCTCTCACGGCTTTGACTACCATCTCTACGCAGATAACACACAGATCTACATCTCTGCTCTTGTCCTCTCCCCCTCCCTTCGGGCTCGCATCTCCTCCTACCTCCAGGATGTCTCCACCTGGATGTCGGCCCGCCACCTAAAACTCAACATGAGCAAGACTGAGCTCCACATCTTCCCTCCCAAACCCGGTCCTCTCCCAGACCTCCCTATCACTGTGGATGGCACAACCATCTTTCCCGTCTCTCAGGCCCGCAATCTGGGTGTCATCCTTGACTCGTCTCTCTCGTTCACCCCACACATCCTATCCGTTACCAAGACCTGCCGGTTTCACCTTTACAATATCGCCAAGATCCGCCCTTTCCTCTCCACCCAAACGGCTACCTTACTGCTACGGGCTCTCGTTATATCCCGGCTAGACTACTGTGTCAGCCTTCTCTCTGACCTCCCTTCCTCCTCTCTCACCCCACTTCAGTCTATTCTTCACTCCGCTGCCCGGCTCATCTTCCTGCAGAAACAATCTGGGCATGTCACTCCCCTTCTTAAACAACTCCAGTGGTTGCCTATCAACCTCCGCTCCAAACAAAAACTCCTCACTCTAGGCTTCAAGGCTCTCCATCACCTTGCCCCTTCCTACCTCTCCTCCCTTCTCTCTTTCTACCGCCCACCCTACACGCTCCGCTCCTCTGCCGCCCACCTCCTCACCGTCCCTCGGTCTCGCCTATCCTGCCGTCGACCCCTGGGCCACGTCCTCCCGAGGTCCTGGAACGCCCTCCCTCCTCACCTCCGCCAAACTGATTCTCTTCCCCTCTTCAAAACCCTACTTAAAACTCACCTCCTTCAAGAGGCCTTCCCAGACTGAGCTCCTCTTCTCCCTCTACTCCCTCTATGACCCCCCCTTCACCTCTCTGCAGCTTAACCCTCTTTTCCCCCCATTTCCCTCTGCTCCTCCCCCTCTCCTTTCCCATCCCCTCAGCACTGTACTCGTCTGCTCAACTGTATATATTTTCATTACCCTATTTATTTTGTTAATGAAATGTACATCGCCTTGATTCTATTTAGTTGCCATTGTTTTTACGAGATGTTCTTCCCCTTGACTCTATTTATTGCCACTGTTCTTGTCTGTCTGTCTCCCCCGATTAGACTGTAAGCCCGTCAAACGGCAGGGACTGTCTCAATCTGTTGCTGACTTGTTCATTCCAAGCGCTTAGTACAGTGCTCTGCACATAGTAAGTGCTCAATAAATACTATTGAATGAATGAATGAACAACCTGATTGTCCTGTATCTACCCCCCAGTGATTAGAACAGTGCTTGGCAGATATTAAGCCCTTAACAAATACCAACATTATTATTATTATTATTATTATTATTATTATTATTAAGGGCAACAACACAGATAGAGGTAGAGGGCTTTCTCCCCACTCTCCCCACTCCTCACTCCCTGTTGCTAGCCCCTGATAACTTTTATCACCAAATGTTACCCACTTTTACTTCCCACTACCAGACAAAACACCTGTACATGGGCTTAATCCACGAGTGTATAATTTGTCCTATCTGCCTATCAGGCGGGGGATACTTACCACTATACTATCTTACCAGGTTGTGGTTTGTGGAGGTGCCATTGGTGTCATGTCGATTAGACTGTAAGCTTGTCGATTAGACTGTAAACCCATCAAAGGGCAGGGACTGTATCTGTTACCGATTTGTACATTCCAAGCGCTTTGTACAGTGCTCTGCACATAGTAAGCGCTCAATAAATACTATTGAATGCCTCCATTAGAAGACCAGAATAGGTAGTCAAGTGGTGGGTCTAGAGAATTCTAGCTCTCTCCCAGACTATGAAAACAATGTTTGTAAACTTCTAGAGTGTATGTTCCTTGTGGGCAGGGAACAGGTTTACTAACTCTACTTTTCTGCACACAATGTGCACTCAATAAATACCGCTGATTGCTTGATTGATTCTGTTTCCAAAAACCTCCATGGTTCAGATGATGCTCCATATCAGTTCAAACCGAGATGTAAAGAAATAAAAGTTTATACCTGAGAGAAGAGATGGGTTTAGAGATGATATACTTTTACTGTGGGTGCCGCTTAATCATCTGCTTTTGAGAGAACCCAGAAATGTATTTCCCCTGTTTTTCCCCAGTTTCTAACAAAGTTGGAGATCCTTATTTTAATTTCAGAAAGCATTCTCGGAGTCTTTTAAAGATGGGATAATTCAGAAATACTCATTTGCTGTTTTGAGAAACCACAAGTGCATGCCCTTTATTTACAACATTTCAATTTGTGAGGATATGAGATATTTTTAATTATTTGGTACATTGGGGACAAGCTCCTTTTTCAAGTGAGTTTCATTTCTAATATTGTGTCTCAAGCACTTGCTGTTGGAATGACATTGTGCAATCATGTTGAAAGACATTAGAAAACAAAATAGTTTGTTTACCTAAGCCTTTTGTGTTCTGTATAATTTTTACATTGTTTTTAAACAAGCGGGTTTATCTTCTAGTCTACATGGCCTGGGCTCTAGCCTTTCGGATTCTATACTATTGCTAAGAAGTAATTGATTCTCTATTTCAAAATTCATGCTGTTTCATGAGCTCTGCTACAATTCAGAGGAATCTATTTCTCACTGATGTAAGAAAACATAATAAGGCCACAGCAGGGAGGCTTTAGCTTCATTAAAGGACATCATTATAAAAATAAAAGGATGTAGGGTAAATTGTTTTTGCCCTTGCAGTACAGTTTTGCAGATCTCGTACCTGCTAATTTCTGGTGCATTGCACTCTCCCAAGTGCTTAGTGCGGTGCTCTGCAAATAGTAAGCACTCAATAAATACCACGGATTGATTGCTTAATCCAAGATTTAAAGAAACAATGTATTTGTTATTCTCTCCATACCATTCACTTCTCCATGGGAGTCCCTAGCTCACACTGCAGGGGATTTCTATCTTGGTTTGAATTAAAAGACCTTCTTCGGAGGAGAGGGGCCAGGGTCTGCCAATAAGTAAATTTATGTATGCCTTTTAAAAAATATTTGGGAGACTGCTAGTGTCCAGCAAATTAAGATGCCAGAACTATTTAGACAAGGAAGTGAGAAAGGAAATGAATTGGAATTTTGACCCACTCAGACCTCATTTATCATGGGGCCCACAATGGAGGGATTTAAGATAGAGAATCAGTGATTGCTCTATTAATCTAGTTTAACTGATACTAAAATCTGGCAGAGCGAATTACAAGTTGCAGGCAGTAAGGCTTATCAATTCATTACTACTTTCAGGGCTCTCCCTCTCTTTTTGCTTTCAGCTGCTGGCAAAGGACAGCCTTTTACAGTTCAATTTCTCAGTTTATTTTTGACTGCTTTTAATTAAATTTGATGGCCTGCTTCTGCACCAGTGAAGTTATTGGAGTTGCAAAGCACTTTACTGTTATAATGATGGCTCCCTTGATGTCTGTTCATTATTAACTGCTTTTCAAAAGTGCTGCTCTCAACTCTCATTTTATAAATATTTAAAGAACTGTGAATTTCTATAACATAAATATCTGGGCACTAGAGATAGGGTTCCTATTGCCGATCTAATAGGTTTTACATAGTAAAATGAAATTTCTTTCTTAATAAATGTATATCATAATATTAATTGTGGAAATGCTGTCTTTAAATCACTTGAATCATAAGTGCCAATGCAAACTGTAGCATATTTCAGTGTAGAAGTAATCAATGAATTAGACAATAGCTTACTACCTGTTGCTTTTGTGAATATATTTCTTACATATCTATTTCAATAGAGCAATAGAAAAATATCTAAGTAAATAAAATCAAGGGACATTCTCTGGCTGAGTAAAAGTTGCAACAAAACACAGATAAACTTTAGTGATGTCATATGTGAATGTTTATATCATAGAGAGCAATCAATAGAATAAGAACATGATAGAAAGCTTAGAAGAAAGCAAGCTAATTACAAAAGATGGCAACGTCTAGAAAAAAGGGTACTCTGAAATGTAATTCTAAGGGAAAAATTTAATTAGACATCCTAATATTTCTAATCAGCCTTTTAATGCCCTTAGAGAGGAATTTCTTATAAGGGGGATTCTTTGCTTTAGCTCCCAAAGGTCGAGGTTCCCTTCAGTTATCGCCCCATCTCCCTCCTACCATTCGTCTCCAAACTCCTTGAAAGAGTTGCCTCAAGGTCCTCTGACCCCCTGCAATCTGCCTCCAGTTCCCTCATTCCACAAAAAACTGCCCTCTCAAAGGTCACCAATGATCTTCTTCTTGCCAAATCCAATAGCCTCTACTCCATCCTAATCTTACTCGATCTTTCAGCTGCCTTCGATACTGTTGACTATCCCCTTCTCCTGGAAACATTATCCAACCTTGGCTTCACTGATGCTGTCCTCTCCTGGTTCTCCTCCTGTCCCTCTCATTCCTCGTTCTCAGTCTCTTTCATGGACTCCTCTGCCACCCACCTCTTAAATATGGCAGTCCCTCAAAGTTCAATTCTGGGTCCCCTTCTATTCTCCATCGAAACCCACTCCTTTGGAGATCTCATTCACTCTCATGGCTTCAATTTACCACTCCCATGAGGATGATACCCAAATCTGCATGTCCAATCTTGATCGCTCTCCCTCTCTGCAGCCTCACATTTCCTCCTTCCTTTTTACCTTACATCTTTACTTGGACCAGGTATCTCACTCTGAAACCTCTGCTATTTTCCAGTTCTGGTCCATCTAGTTGTCAAAAGCTTCCGTGTTTTGTTTTATTGATGTTTTCATTATTCTTTGTAATTTGCTCAATTTTTTGGTCTTGCTTTTCTCCTGGTTTTCAAAGAAAATGATAAAGACCGTCCCACCTATCCTGTCAAGTGATACTTAGGCAATCTAAGTATCGTACTTAATTATCATCTTACCAAATGGTTGAGGCCAGAGAGGTGTTTCTGGCTGTTGAGGTTTCAGCAATATTCTGTTCAGTGATCAGAAACTAAACTTCTTTTTTCTACCAGTCACCTCACAATCCATGCCACTGGGCCCAGGAGTACAAGTGGAGAAAGTTTGGAGGTTCAACACAAACCAATACCACTACTGCAAAAACAACTCGAGCACATGTCTGGGGTTGATAGAACTTACCTTATTCTTGGTAACCATTTATGTCTGAGTAATGTTCTCCCTAATGGCAGGAGGCCATAAAAAACTTAATAGTGTATTTCCACGATCAAAGTGTGCAAGTGTTCAAATGTCAAATAGATTCTCTCTAAAAGACACACAAACTCATGAGCATAATCTCACTGTCAGCATCATCATCTTCAAACTGAAGGACAACTAAGTCTATTACTGAGTGGTTCTGCAAAGGAACTGCACCTTCATCAACAGCAATGTGGCTACTTGACAAATCCCTTCAAAATTGGTAGCCAAGAGGCCGACTTAGTGGGCCGATTCTAAGGGTTTTTCTCTAACCTTTTACTTATTCAACTCCCTTGTACTACTGAAGATGGGGCAGGACACAGGAAGCAAGCAGGATCAGACCTTCTTCTTGCCTACCTCTCTATTCCCCCCTTCCACCCCACCACAAGTCCCTGCATCTCCCCTCATCTCCTTCATCTTCCTCCTGGCAAATGCAGCTGCATCACCCCACACTGGCAGCAAGCTTTGAATCTGAACTGTACTAGGGAAGCCCCCTCCCCAATGCCCATTCCTTATTTGGACTACAAAGTTTTCTCTATGCACATTTTTATACAAAAACCTGATCTTGTTTCCTACATGTGATTCTAGGACATTTTAAATCATGAAACAAAATAAAAGCCTGACTGAGACATCAACCAGATCCTGTCTAGGAATCCAAACTGTGCTAGGGAAGCCCCCATACCCTACAAAGGCTGGGCACCCTCCTACAGTCACATCACCTCCAAGGTTCCCCTCCACCTCTCCCCAAGCCCCCCAAGGCATACGCTTAGCATAATTTAAAAGAAAAACTTGATCTTATTATATTCAGGGATTCTAAAACTATATGAATTTAGAAACATGAATTAATCAGCAAGGGCAAGAGCGGGGGCTGCCATTTTCTTTCCCCAACCCCACCAATCAGATTCTGTCTGGAGGAACCAATCAGAGGAAGTCTTAACTGAGAGACTGGCAGATATATCCAAAATAAAGTCTTGAGGGGACAAATCAGAGAAAGTGACCTGTAAACTTCCTGTAAAGCAATGCCTTCAACTAGTAGAATATGATCAAAAAAGCTCTCCTGGGACCAGTCGATTTCATAGCCCTTCATGCCTTAGCAAAGCACATTTTTTTGTCATGTACTCCTTTATACTCTAATTGAGGATACATACATATATACATATATGCTAGAGGAGACTGCTGGGTTGAGACTGTATGAGGGGTTGGTAATTAGTTGGGAAGACTTGTTGGAAGAGGGCTTTGAACATAGGGATGGCTGAGGTTTGATGGATGCTTCCAGTTGGAGAGGGATAGTGTAAGCACAAGGTAGGACTTGGGCAAAATGAGATTAGGAGTCATTTAGGAGTTGGGATTCAGTTATCATTTTAGGCAAATTAAAATTCTTACAGAAATAATACAGCCAGGGATGTGCATTTCCATTTTTTAGAGGACATTGTACTTATTAATGAGACTGAAAACTGAAAGGAAGAACAAAGCTTTTGAATAACTTTAAGATCTGCTGGGAGAAATATTACTTAAAAGAATCACAAACACTGTGAAATTCAAATGGTATGTTTTGTGATTTTCATTTATAGGTCATATTCATTCATTCATTCATTCATTCATTCATTCATATTTATTGAATCCTTACTGTGGGCAGAGCACTGTATTAAGCACTTGGGAAAGTACAATGTAACAATAAACAGACACATTCCCTGCCCACAGTGAGTTTACAGTCTGGGGGTGGGGAAAGGGGGAAGCAGACATTAATAAAAGTAAATGAATTACAGATTTGTATGTAAGTGCTGTGGGGATGGAAGGGGGAAAGAAAAAAGGGAGTAAGTCAGGGCAGTGCAGAAGGGAGTGGGAGAAGTGGGGTGGATTTAAGGAAGACCTTTTGGAGGAGATATGCCCTTAATAAGGCTTTGAAGACGGGGGAGAGTAATTATCCGTCAGATTTGAGGAGGGAAGGCATTCCAGGCCAGAGGCAGGACATGGGCGTGGGGTTGGCCATGAGATAGATGAAATTGAGGAACAGTGAGAAGGTTAGCATTGAGAGGAGCCGAGTATGTGGGCTGGGTTGCAGTAGGAGGAGTGAGGTGAGGTAGGAGGGGTCAAGGAGAGTGAATGTTTTGAAGCCAGTGGTGAGGAGTTTTTGCTTGATGCGGAGATGAATGGACAACCACTGGAGTTTTTTGAGGAGTGGGGAAACATGTCCTGAACGATTTTTGTAGAAAAATTATCTAGGCAGCAGAGTGAGGAATGGACTGGAGTGGGAGGCTGGGAGCTCAGCTAGGAGGCTGATGCCACAATCTTGGCAGGGCAGGATGAGTGATTGTAATAACTTGGTAGCAGTTTGGATGGAGAGGAAAGGGTGGAGTTTAACAATGTTGTGAAGATGGGACCAACAGAATTTCGTGATGGATTGAATATGTGGGTTTGAATGAGAGAGAGGAGTCAAGGATAACACAAAGGTTATGGGCTGGTGAGACAGGAAGGATGCTGGTGGGACAGTCAGGGGAGGACAGGATTTGGATGGGAAGATCACGAGTTCTGTTTTGTACATGTTCAGCTTGAGGTGATGGGAGGACATATAAACAGAAATGTCTTGAAGGCTGGAGGAAACACTAGGCTGCAGAGAGGGAGAGAGATAAGGACTGGAGATGTAGATTTGGGTATTGTCAGCACAGAAGTGGTAGTTGAAACCATGGGAGCGAATGACTTCTCCAAGGGAGTGGGTGTAGATGGAGAATAGAAGGGGATCCGAAACTGAATCTTGAAGGACCCTCACTGTCAGGGGGTAGGAGGCAGAAGGAGACAGAGAATGAACGACCAGAGAGATAAGAGGAATACCAGGAGAGGACAGTGTCAGCAAAGCCACGGTTGGCTAATGTTTCCAGGAGAAGGAGACGGTCAATAGTGTTGAAGGCAAATATGATCTCAAAGAAGATGAGGGGCAGCAAAACAAATGCGGACCTTAATTGTACTTTCTTTCCAACTCAAAATATTGGTAAAAAATGTAATGTTCACTGTTTACCTAGTTTGTCACCATATTTACGTGGGAATCCACAAAGATTCTGTTGGGTTTTTCTTGAGATACTGAGGATGAATTTCTGATTATCAGAAATCTATCAGAAATCTATCTATCAGATCTATCAGAAATCTGATAGAGAAGCAGCGTGGCTCAGTAGAAAGAGCACGGGCTTTGGAGTCAGAGGTCATGAGTTCGAATCCCAGCTCTGCCACTTGTCAGCTGTGTGACTGTGGGCAAGTCACTTAACTTCTCTGTGCCTCAGTTCCCTCATCTGTAAAATGGGGATGAAGACTGTGAGCCCCATGTGGGACAACCTGATTTCCCTGTGTCTACCCCAGCGCTTAGAACAGTGCTCTGCACATAGTAAGCGCTTAACAAATACCAACATTATTATTATTATTATTATGATTAAGCAGATGTAAGTATAATTGGATAAGTAAAACAATAACTGCTGAAAATTAAAAGAACAAAACACATGTACACTTCAAATTATTAATGCATTCTTATTTTGTTTCATTCTAAATTTTTGGACTTCTGAACAGTTCTAATGAGTACATTATTCTTTATAGAAGTAGGCACACCAAAATGTTACTAGTAACGCATCAAATCATATTATTTCATTAGCGTTGAATAAGCAAGTTTAATTTGGAGACTGTGTTCATTTAAAACACAAATGAACTTTGGGTCCAGTCTTCAGGACTTTAAACCTGAACATAAGGATTGCTTCTAGTGCTAGTGGTTTGCACAGCACTACTCACCGTCTGTTCTCAGTGACTGTCTGGGCTAGTCATGTTCCCACTGGAGCAGTGGATGCCTCAAGTGAGTTATATCAATCAATGGTATTTATTGAGTGTTAACTGTGTGCAGAGCACTGTCCCAAGTGCTTGGGAGAGTACAGTTACAACAGAGTTGGTAGACACGTAACCTCCCCCTGATGGATTTATAGGCTTACATTCAGGCATACCCGGGATTATGGCCATCTCACACTATTTGCAAATCCTGGTATGTCACGCACTAAATGCCACGTATTCCTGGATCTCTAAATTGCATCCCTGATGTTTCAGCCAATTAATCAGTTAATTTCCTTCTGCTTGCTTTTCCCTCATGCAATTCTATTCTTTCACTCCCCTCTCCTCCTCACTTCCAACTCCAAACTTATCCTTCTTTTCCATTTTTCTCCATGTTCTCTAAGGAGATAGGAGTGGAAGGAAACTAGTCCAATGTGTTCTGGCATCAAAAAAAGCCTCCAGGAACAGAGGAGGAGCGGGGGGATGCGATGGGGCAGGGATGGCCCTATATTGTACTTTTTACTTGGGGCTCAGCCGCATGTCACTACTGGTTTGGGAATGGCACCTAATTTCTAGCATATAAGTGTAGGAGAATACATACCCCACACTAAAGCCATTCATGATACAGCTGCATTTTTAAGAAATGTGGATACATTCTACTGTACACCTGTACTGACTCTTGTCTTTTCACCGCCGACCCATTGCTCATAATGTTCCTCCTCCTGTTACTCTGTCTCCCTTCACATCTGCCAGACTTTCTGAAATCACATCTCATCCAGTAAGCTTTTTTCAACAAATTATTCCCCTCCCCAGGATTCATCACCTCAACTACCACAACCACACTTCATATACTTCATGCCAGTCATGTACTTGTGCCTTCATAACTACCTGTAGCATTTTTGTGTATACCTTTATAATTTACACATTCACTTGAAAAATCAACTTATTTCTAAATTGTTCGAATGTCTATCTCTACCATTAGACTGCAATATCCTCAAGGCTAGGAATCTTTACTATTAACTGTATTTCATTCTCCTAAGTGCCTAGCACAGTGTTCCGCCCAGAAGGTGCTCAATAAATCCTAGTCACCGAGTGACTGAAGTGCATAAATGCATACTGTATAATTTTGTACTCTCATGATGTGAGGTTAAAAATGAAGAACACAGGCAAATTCATATCTATATTCATATAGATATTTCTAGATATATTGAGATGTAGATATAGATAGCTCCTCAATTGATATTTATATTTATATGCACCCACATAATGAGACTAATTCATTTTAATAATATGCAGCTAGCTATATGAATCAATCAATCATATTTATTGAGCTCTTATTGTGGCCAGAGCACTGTATGAAGAGCTAAATGATCCTCATGAGTTTTCACCCTTCAACACTGCCATCTGATCAATAATGTTTGCATTTTGAACAGTTACCAATTGTCTAATAAGGATTACCCAACCCTGTGAAAGTCAACTGGATCATATATGTTACATTTTTTCCCTTAAGGGACAGTCTATCTACCTGGCTTCTAAATTATGATAAAAACCAGGTGTGCTCCTTTCACTGGCAATGTTGTATTGATTTAAAATGTCTCTGATGTATTTCTTTTATTATTTTACGAAAAGTATCATACAAATGATTAGCCCATATCTGCCAGGTTCTCTGGTTATGAATTCACAAAGTCAGGAACTTGGGTAACTCATGAACAGTTCTTCTGTGCATATAATAGTTTGCTTCTTAGAAGCATAAAGGCTTCATGGAAAGACCACAGGCCTGGGAGTCAGAAGGTCATGGGTTCTAATCCCAGCTCTGCCACTTGTCTCCTATGTGACCTTGGGCAAGTCACTTCACATTTCTGTGCCTCAATTACCTCATTTGTAAAATGGGGATTGAGACTGTGAGATCTATATGGGACAGGAACTGTGTCCAACTTGATTTGCTTGTGTCCACCCCAGTGCTTAGCACATAGTAAGCACTAATAATAATAATAATGTTGGTATTTGTTAAGCGCTTACTATGTGCCGAGCACTGTTATAAGCACTGGGGTAGACATAAGGGAATCAGGTTGTCCCACGAGGGGCTCACAGTCCTAATCCCCATTTTACAGATGAGGTAACTGAGGCACCGAGAAGTTAAGTGACTTGCCCAAAGTCACACAGCTGACAAGTGGCCGAGCCGGGATTCTATGTGCCTGGCACATAGTAAGTGCATAACAAATACCATTATAATGTAACCAGACTGCACATATAGAGAATTAACTCTTGTGATAGAGATAAGCATGGAAAGGTAATAGAAATAGCTCCCCCTCTTCTAAAGAGTTTGAAGAAAAATTGCCTAGGCTTCAACCAAAAAAGAGTTGCTAAAATTGAATAATTAGATGTAAAGAATTTCATTTGGGGATCTGGAGAATGGCTTCCAGTTGGCAACTCTTTTGAACAGGTGCTCTTGTGCTTCTTTCTGTTAGATTTCATGGTAGTTGAGGCATGAGGTCAAAAGGCATCTTTCACCGCAGTCAATAGTTAACTAGGGGACATAAAATTTATGATAAGTTAAAACCTAATCAACCCTTCTTGCATGATCTGTTTGAAAGTAGATATGCACAACAAAATTACTAAGCAAATGATGAAAAACATATTCATTTGTATATCACTTTGTTTCTTCTAAAGCACTTCTACTCAATTTATCTCATTTTAACCACACAATAGAGCTGAGGAAATGAGGCAAAGAGAAGTGTTTTACCCCATCACACAGTACATCAGTGGCAGGTCCATAACTAGAATCCAGGTCCTCTGATGCCCAGCCTCTTTCCTATAGACCATGGCGCCTCTCAGCATGGACTGATTTTATTGTTGATTTATGCAATTATATTATCACTTTACAATCATTCCTAATTCAATTCAAGCTCTGAATTTCCTTAGACCCAAATGATAATAATAATAATGTAAGCCTTGAGCTAAGATGATAGTAGCTTTGAAGTTGTTATACCACCAGAGCATCTAAACAACACCTCAAAAGAATGACCCTAAAGCATTCAATTGCTGGTCATGATAATAATAATAATAATAATAATGATATTTGTTAAGCACTTACTATGTGGCAAGCTCTGTTCTAAGTCCTGGGTAGATACAAGGTAATCAGGTTGTCCCATGTGGGTCTCACAGTCTTAATCCCCATTTTACAGATGAGGTAACTGAGGCACAGAGAAACTAAGTGACTTACCCAAGGTCACAAAGCACACAAGTGGCAGAGCCAGGATTAGAACCCAAGTCATCTATATGCTTATTGTATTAAGGCCTTTATGGCAGTCTCAAACCAACCACTTCTCAAGTAGCTAACCCAACATCTTTATCTTCTTTTTTGCCTAGCAACAGTCTATCTTTACACCCAACTATTGGTACATCTGGAAGATTTCTAGCATGGAAATGGACACCTGATGGGATTTTCATTCATTCATTCAATCACATTTATTGAGCACTTACTTTGTGCAGAGCACTGTACTAAGTGCTTGGAAAATGCAATTCGGTAACAGAGACAATTCCTACCCAACAACGGGCTCTGCATGCTATACAAATGTGAGAGCACTTTTCTTAGCCTGTTGAATGTTACGGCCTCAACTGCTTTTCAAAAATAAATGCTATTCTACATAATAATTTTTAATTCAGCACTCTTTTCAAAAACCAACGATCAAATCATGCAGTTAAATTCTATCCTTGTTAAAGAAAAACATAAACTGCTATCAATCCCTAAATTCACTATGCTTTTTGTTGTGAATTTGTGCTTTCCATCACCTCACTAAATGAATATTGTGTGGCAGTTCTTCGTGGTGCTTTATTAAGACATGGAGTTTGTATACTGTATTGGAAGGAGCACTAGAACAGGAATGAGTGACCTGGATTCTAGTCTGTGCTAGCTGTAAATTCTTGGGGAAATTATTTAACCTCTAAAAGTCTCATCCCCTTTCAGGATTGCACCTGGAGAGTTTCCAGTACTCTACCAGTCTCAGGTATGGAAGGGAGAGTCAAGCAGAGGCAGACCCATTCCATTCCTAACTTGGGCATTGGTTAGCGAGTGGAAGGTAATCTGCTACAAATCAAAACTCACCTGTGCTGGGCAGCGGCAGCATGGGAGAGAGTCGAGGGCAGAGACTCAAGTTTACTGTGCAGAAGAAGGCAATGGTAAACCACTTCCATATTTTTACCAAGAAAACTCTATGGATACATTATCAGAATGATTGCAGATGGAAGTGGGGCATTCTGGGAAATATATGTCCATGGAGTCGCTATGGGTCAGAGACGACTCGACAGGATAAGACAAGACAAGAAAAATCTCAGGGCTACAATCTGTTAACTGGAGATACTGATGCTTTTCCTTCCTTAGCTTCTTTATTATTCATTATGAATTTGTTAAGCACTTACTAGGTGTCAAGCACTGTTCTAAGCCTGGGGTAGATACAAGTTAATCAGGTTGGACCCAGTCCCTGCCTGTCCCCAACAGAGCTCACAGTCTCAATCCCTATTTTACAGATGAGGTAACTGAGGCACAGAGAAGTTAAGTGACTTGCCCAAAGTCACACAGCAGACAACTGATGGAACCAGAATTAGAACCCAGGTCCTTCTGACTACCAGGCCCCTGTTCTATCCACTAGGTCACAATGCTTCTCTTCTATGGGTAACGTGTATATCTTTATGATTCTATTTATCTGGATGATGTCTGCGTTAGACTGCTTGTTCTGTTTTGCTTTGCTGTCTGGCTCCCACATTTAGACCATGAGCCCGTTATTGGGCAGGGATTGTCTCTATCTGTTGCCGAATTGTGCACTCCAAGCGCTTAGTACAGTGCTCTGCACATAGTAAGTGCTCAATAAATACTATTGAATGAATGAATTAATTTAAAATGAGTTAAATATTTGTGAAGTGTTTTGAGGATGGGGGAGAAATTCACTATAGGAATTAGAGCTCTTTGGGCCTACACTTCCAGGCCTATACTTCCACCCAGGACGCTTAAGGGCTCTAAAGTGGAAAACAAACACCCTCCTACTCCCTTTCTTGTTCTGCCGCCCACTCTTTACCATATTTTGATGAAATGTTGGAAGTTGGTGATGGATTTGAAATAGAGGTAGTTAGCCTACCTCCATGATGCTTTGCATCATTCCTATGCACCATCTCTAAAGTAGCCTATCCAGGGATGCCACATATTAATTAATCTATTTTGTGAATGGGAAAGGGAGATACTTATCCCAACAAAGCAGTGTCCTATTTACAAAGTTGTAAGGCAGGAAAGCAAGCAAAACATTATTTTTGTTATAGGTATCAATTGTTCATCTCATCACATCTTTAGCTTTCCCTGATTTTCTTTAGCAGACTAAACTTCCAAGTCTTTTTTTTTTCCAGAAATGAGCATATGTAGAAACATGAGCTGCTTCATCTTTATCAGTTCACAGTAAGTCCATTTATGATATTCTCATCCTGATTATGGCCACCTGGGCCACCTTCACTCCTTCTCTCAAACCTGCCACAGAGTAATATCCAGGCAAGAAATTATGACAATCTAGATTTTAGTGCCTGAATTCTTTGCTCACCTGTCTACAACCCATAATGATCGTTTAGGGAAATGTCCTGTTTTCTGACACTTTAATGGTCTGATCTAGGAAGTATATGGATGACAGAACAATATGTAATACATTGGCTTTAGTGCAGGGTCAACATAAAAAAAAAGTATTTCCAGAACATGGGAACTAGAATCATTTCAAAACTCTTCCATTGTGAGTTGATTATTAGCTGTCAGGGTTGCTATGAAATGACTGTAGTTGTTTTGGGAGTGTGGAATGCTGAACAGAGCTTATTGAATAGCAGTAGATATATGATTAATTCGTGCAGTGGATTTTTTCACTTAGGACCAAAGAGTAGATTCAGTAGTATTTACTGAGTTCTGGTAACGGTTGTCATCTAATTCAAAATCAGGCTATTTGTACATATTGCTTGTTGGTCAGAATGTAATCTCTGTATTCTTGAACTTCACAGTTCTTCTAAGTCATTATTGGGCATGAATGATCCTCTGTTCCCTCCAATATTTCATAATTTCATTTTATTTCATTTTTAGAGTTTGTGAATAAAAAAAGACATGACCTCCAACTCTGTTTTTTTTTTTCCAATAGGAATTGTCCTTGTCTATGTATTGAGCAGGTGATGCATGATTTGAAATATTTTATAAATGTAATTCATCAGGTTCTATATAAACAGAGACATACCGTGAACTACCACTGATCCATCTGAATATAAAATGACTAGGTCAATACCTCTCTGAATGTGTTGCAAGCATTCTTTCAGCTTAAATTAGGAAAAAAAAGATATTCTTATCATTTTCAAAGAGTACATTTAAAAACAACTGTTCAAATGATGTTGATAACTACCTTTTAAAGGTAGAGAATACAAGGGTACATATTTTAAATGGTCAGAAAAAGTCAGTGGAGGAGAAAGCTTGCAAAATAAGAAACAGACTTTGAATTTAAATTGCAGAGATTAGCAAATTAGAGAAACAGCCAGTTTTAGAGTTATACTTCACTTACCAGGAGTTGAGGCTGATCAGTTCCTTCAATGCTGATGCCAACATGCTGTCAGTCATACACTCTTAATGAGGATATCAAGGCCCAGGCAAGTGGCTGTCTTTCATTACCAACTGGAACAAAATATAGTGGCATTCATTTTTTTATACTCTTTCAAGCATAATAAGATAGTCATTATGTTATCTTTTCTTGTCACATTAGATGTTTACTCATCAGAATACTCACTACAGTGGAATCAAGCGAAAACTATTTAACTGTGTGATTTATACCTGACTGATTAATGCAGGATCTGTGGTAAGACTATATTTCATTTTTTCTGATGGGTTTCATAGAAAATAGTATGCATGATAATGTTAATTTATATATATTTAGTTTTCTAACATATTTATTAATTTCAAAAATCAGTTTAAAATGTTGAACTTGCACACCGGAAGTCAGTAGAGGATTGGAAACTGAATTTAATAATGCAATTCCATTAGTTTTAAGCCTGCCATCCTTTCCATTACTCAACCTGAAAGAAACAGATGTAGAATATTGATGCTCTAGAAGCATGACAAAAAGTTGTTCTCAAAAATGAACATGAGGAAAATGAGTTCCTGAACACTATTAAACAGGACATGACAAACTGACCACTTAGCCTTTAAAATCTTCAGAGGTTCTTATATTACTTCATTTAGCCATTCTTCAAGATCTCTTAAAGATTAACTGAATTCTCTTCAGCTTCAGTTTAATTTAAGCTCATTTCCTTTTTGTTTTGTTCTTGTAAGAAATGAATAAATGGATGAATCATTCAATCAATGGTATTTACTGAGTGCTTACCTTGTGCAGAGCACCGAACTATGCATTTGGGAAAGTATAATAAAATGGGATTGATAGACACAATCCCTGCCTACAAGGAGCTTAGAGTCTACAAGGGGAAACAGACATTAAAAAAGATTAAAGAGAGGACAAATAGTATAGTGTAAAATACTTACAAAGTACTGTGGGACTGGGATAAGTAGCAAAGTACTTAAGGGGTACACAACCCAGTGCGTAGCTGATACAGAGGAGTGGGTGGATGGGGGAAATAAGTGATCTGTACCACTTAAGCACTTGACAGTTAACTCACCCTCAGACCCATAGCATTTCTCTACACATCGTAATTTATTTAATTTAATGTCTGTTTCCCCCTATAGACTGTAAGCACTTTGTGGGCAGGGAACGTGTCTGCCAACTCTGTTGTGTTGTAGTCCCCCAACCATTTAGTATGGAGCTCTGCCCATAATAAGCACTCAGTAAATACCTACTGCTGAGAAGGATAGTGGTTAGGGATAGAGATGCAGATTTGGAAATGAACAGCATAGAGATGGTAGTTGAAGCAATGGGAGCACTATTTTTTCCAAGTGCTTAGAGAAGCTGTGTGATGGACATGCCTTTTCAGGTAGAAATATGCTAGGCTGGTTTAATTTATGATGAACAGTATATTCACATCAGCAAAAATCATTAAGCACCACAAAAAGTAAAAGCCGAATGCTGCATTTTCGGCTTGAAGCATAAACCTAGGGAAAATTCAGAAACTGATATTTTGTCTTTAGAGATTCTTGGAGATATTAAATGAATTATATTGATATTGTGAAAAAGCATATTTTCATGGCATAACATATAATTTCAATTCACTTATTGAACCGTAGGACTTATTGAGTGTCTATTATGGGCAGAGTACTATACTAAGCTCTTGGTAGAGTACAGTAGAATTAGAAGACACGAGCAAACAACTAGAGGGAGGGAGTACAGTGCTTTGCACATAGTAAGCACTCAATAAATACTATTGATTGATTTAGAGGCAGACATAAAATGATTTGAAGATAGAAATGAGAAAGGAAAATGGATAAGCAGATGAGGATCTGGTTAAATAGGGCATATAAGTTGATTTGTATAGATGTACTATAGGTGATTGTGAGTTCATACAGTAAGGAAAGATAGAGAAGCAGTGTTGCCTAGTGGAAAGAGCACAGGCCTGGGAATCAGAGGAAATGGGTTCTAAACCAGGCTCTGCCACATGTTTGCTGTGTGACCTTGGTTGAGTCACTTAATTTCTCTGTGCCTCAGTTACCTCATCTGTAAAATGGGGATTAAGACTGTGAGCCCCATGTGGGACAGGGACTGTGTCCAACCTGATTAACTTGTATCTACATCAGCACTTAAAATAAGTGCTTGGCACATAGAAAGTGTTTAACAAATACCATTTTCATTATTAAGGACTGTTTTAAAGTCTTGCCTTCATCCTAACCCCATCAGTCTAGTGATCAATTGAAAAAAATCATATTACTTCCCTACCTGCAACTACATCCCCAACTGAATCATTTAAAATGCAGAAACATTACTAAAGGATATCCCCTCTCACAACAGACTGTGAGCACATGTGTGAGAGGAACTATGTTCAAGCTGATTATCTTATTCATTCATTCATTCAATAGTATTTATTGAGCGCTTACTATGTGCAGAGCACTGTACTAAGTGCTTGGGATGAACAAGTCGGCAACAGATAGAGACAGTCCCTGCCGTTTGACGGGCTTACAGTCTAATTGGGGGAGACGGACAGACAAGAACAATGGCAAAAAATAGAGTCAAGGGGAAGAACGTCTCGTAAAAACAATGGCAACTAAATAGAATCAAGGCGATGTACATTTCATTAACAAAATAAATAGGGTAATGAAAATATATACAGTTGAGCAGACGAGTACAGTGCTGAGGGGATGGGAAGGGAGAGGGGGAGGAGCAGAGGGAAATGGGGGGGAAAGAGGGTTAAGCTGCGGAGAGGTGAAGCGGGGGTGGTAGAGGGAGTAGAGGGAGAAGAGCTCAGTCTAGGAAGGCCTCTTGGAGGAGGTGAGTTTTAAGTAGGGTTTTGAAGAGGGGAAGAGAATCAGTTTGGCGGAGGTGAGGAGGGAGGGCGTTCCAGGACCTCGGGAGGACGTGGCCCAGGGGTCGACGGCGGGATAGGCGAGACCGAGGGACGGTGAGGAGGTGGGCGGCAGAGGAGCGGAGCGTGCAGGGTGGGCGGTAGAAAGAGAGAAGGGAGGAGAGGTAGGAAGGGGCAAGGTGATGGAGAGCCTTGAAGCCTAGAGTGAGGAGTTTTTGTTTGGAGTGGAGGTTGATAGGCAACCACTGGAGTTGTTTAAGAAGGGGAGTGACATGCCCAGATTGTTTCTGCAGGAAGATGAGCCGGGCAGCGGAGTGAAGAATAGACTGGAGTGGGGCGAGAGAGGAGGAAGGGAGGTCAGAGAGAAGGCTGACACAGTAGTCTAGCCGGGATATAACGAGAGCCCGTAGCAGTAAGGTAGCCGTTTGGGTGGAGAGGAAAGGGCGGATCTTGGCGATATTGTAAAGGTGAAACCGGCAGGTCTTGGTAACGGATAGGATGTGTGGGGTGAACGAGAGAGACGAGTCAAGGATGACACCCAGATTGCGGGCCTGAGAGACGGGAAGGATGGTTGTGCCATCCACAGTGATAGGGAAGCCTGGGAGAGGACCGGGTTTGGGAGGGAAGATGAGGAGCTCAGTCTTGCTCATGTTGAGTTTTAGGTGGTGGGCCGACATCCAGGTGGAGACATCCTGGAGGCAGGAGGAGATGCGAGCCCGAAGGGAGGGGGAGAGGACAGGGGCAGATATGTAGATCTGTGTGTCATCTGCGTAGAGATGGTAGTCAAAGCCGTGAGAGCGAATGAGTTCACCAAGGGAGTGAGTGTAAATGGAGAACAGAAGAGGGCCAAGAACTGACCCTTGAGGAACTCCAACAGTTAAAGGATGGGAGGGGGAGGAGGCGCCTGTGAAGGAGACCGAGAATGACCAGCCAGAGAGATAAGAGGAGAACCAGGAGAGGACGGAGTCCGTGAAGCCAAGGTGAGATAAGGTATGGAGGAGGAGGGGATGGTCGACAGTGTCAAAGGCAGCAGAGAGGTCAAGGAGGATTAGAATGGAGTAGGAGCCATTGGATTTGGCAAGAAGGAGGTCATGGGTGACCTTAGAGAGAGCAGTCTTGGTAGAGTGGAGGGGACGGAAGCCAGATTGGAGGGGGTCCAGGAGAGAGTGGGAGTTAAGGAATTCTAAGCATTGATTGTCGACGACTCGTTCTAGGATTTTGGAAAGAAAGGGTAGTAGGGAGATAGGGCGATAACTGGAGGGGGAAGTGGGGTCAAGAGCGGGTTTTTTTAGGATGGGGGAGACGTGGGCATGTTTGAAGGCAGAGGGGAAGGAGCCATTGGAGATTGAGTAGTTAAAAATAGAAGTTAAGGAAGGGAGGAGGGCAGGGGCGATGGTTTTAATAAAGTGAGAGGGAATGTGGTCCGAGGCCCAGGTGGAGGGGGTGGCACTTGCGAGGAGGGAGGAGATCTCCTCTGAGGATACTGCAGGGAAGGATGGGAAAGTAGGGGAGAGGGTTGGTGGAGGGAAGGGGAGAGGCGGAGGGGTGACTTTGGGGAGCTCAGACCTGATTGTGTTGATTTTCCTGAGGAAATAGGTGGCCAGATCATTGGGGGTGAGAGATGGGGGAGGGGGAGGAACAGGGGGCCTAAGGAGAGAGTTAAAGGTCCGGAACAATTGGCGGGGGTGACGGGCATGGGTATTGATGAGGGAGGAGAAGAAGTTTTGCCTGGCGGAGGAGAGGGCAGAGTTAAGGCAGGAAAGGATAAATTTGAAGTGTGTGAGGTCGGCTTGGTGTTTGGACTTTCGCCAGCAGTGCTCAGCAGCTCGAGCATAGGAGCGTAGGAGGCGGACAGAGGAGGTGATCCAGGGCTGTGGGTTAGTGGAGCAAGAGTGGTGGAGGGAAAGGGGGGCGAGAGAGTCGAGATGAGTAGAGAGGGTGGAGTTGAGAGCGGAGACCTGATCATCGAGAGTGGGAAGTGAGGACAGGGCGGCAAGGTGAGAAGAGATGCTTTTGGAAAGACGGATGGGATCAAGAGAGCAGAGGTCTCTGTGGGGCAGTAGCAGTAGATCTTATATCTACCCCAGCACCTAGTAGAGTGCTTGGCGCATATTAAAAACTCAACAAATATCACTATTAAGTGTGCACTTAGTTGCTCTATTCGGCGAGGGTTGCTTTTTTTGTGAAACTTCACATTAAGGAAAAATTGCATAATAGCATTCGCTCAAAAATGCACACATGTGCATGAGCAGTTTCTTCAGTAATGTGGTACACCAAACCCAAAGAGACTTGAAATATGCTTAAAGGCAGAACTGGGTATACACTGGGTATTCCTATTTATCAGTGAGCCACACTTTTGCAGCAGAAGGGGAACTGGTCTGTGCCCATGGAAAGGGTTTGTGGTGGAACTCAGCAGGACATGACTAAGGAATCCCAGATGCTCATGCATGAACTGTCAACAGTCAGTGATTCCTGGTGTCTCCTGCCTTTTTCCTGTAGACTGAGGCTCTTACTGAAGAATCAATCAATCATATTCATTGAATGCTTACTATATGCAGAGCACTGTACTAAGCGATTGGGAGAGTGCAATATAACAGAATTAGCAGACACGCTTCCTGCCCATAAGTTTACAGTCTAGAAGAACGGGAACATTACCCATTGCATCCACCAGGCAGTCCGAGGATGAATGGGAAAGATATCTACATAGCAGAGTTGTGTGGGAGTTGTCTATATCCACATTACCACACTTCACCACTACTTCGGTCATTTCTCTTTTCATTACATTTGTTTAAAATTTTACATCCAGAATTGGGAAGCCAAAAATCATAAGGAAACAGTTCCAAACTACCTTCTGAAATTCCCTCCTCTTTTGAATCCAGCTTACATTGAACCTTGAGTTAAATGCTGGAGAGGACTCATAATTTCTAGCCACAGACTCCTTTTTCCATCTTATAAGGGTTAAAAACAGCTTCAATAAATGCTCTTTGATGGAACTATGCCACAAAATGGGCCAGCTATGGGGTTGGTAGAGTGGGGCTTGGCAGATAGAGCTCACCTACCCAGGCAATTGAGCCTCTAACTATTAGTAACTTGCAAATAAGGAGGACATGGAAATGAAACAAGTCTCTGAAAGGGACTCAAGATCAAGGAGTAGGGAAGTGACCAAAAAGCAGGGACCAGGAGGAGAGAAGTGATACCCTACTACTGTAACATTAAGCTTTGACTGTAATTTTAACATTGAACTAATATTTTACATCCTAAGAATGATAAGCACCACTTTGACTCCCCAAATCAACCACATTGGAATTGTTGAAAAAACAAAACAAACAAAAAAAATTAATGTCTAAAAGAAATCCTATCAATCTGTACAGGTTAAATCCTTGTTGAAAATGGGATAAAAATGTTCATCTTTTGAATTATGAATTTTATTGTTATAAGGTACTCAATAAACACGGTTTTCTAAAGCACGTATTTTTTAACACCAAGTCACCAGATATAAAAGATGCCATGCTGTGTTAATTAAAAGAACTTGAACAAAACATTCATAAAATCTGTTAATCACCATAATTGACAAAATCTCTTAAGATGTAATGTTATGAAACCCTCGATTGTTGGCAATAAGTCCAGAAAAGGAGAATAGTCAATGATAATTTTTTGTGTGTGTGTGATGAAACATTAGTCAAAAAGTCACTAAATAGTGCATGTCAAACTTTCAGTTGCTATGTTAACTATAGAAACAAATATATTGTTCTGTAGTCCATTGTGAAATTTTGAAGAGCTCTTTATCTTCCATGTGCTAGGGTGGATTTGGCAGGATTTTTAGAAATTAAATTTCTGCTGGTTGAGTCTAGGCACCAATCCTTTGCGAGAGAAGGAGTGTCCCTAGAAGACAGTGCACGGGCGTGGGAGTCAGAAGGACCTGGGTTCTAATTCTGGCTCTGCCACTTGTCTGCTCTGTGACCTTGGGCAAGTCACTTAATCTCTCTGTACCTCAGATATCTCATCTGTAAAATGGGGATTAGGACTGTGAAAGCCATGTGGGACATGGACTGTGTCCAACATGATAACTTTGTATGTACAAGAGGGCTTAGTACAGTGCCTGGCACACAGTAAGAGCTTAACAAATATTGTAAAAAACAAAGAAAAGCTGATTACCGAATAAAATAGCCAAATATAACCACTTTTCCATTCCCCAACTTTTCCACTTCCTCAACAAATTTCTCCATGAGGTCAGGGTCGCCTTCCATACCTCTGCAGAGCTACCTCATTCAAACACACTAATGGAAAGAAAGGATGCCATTTCTTTCTAATGAAAATGCTCTTGTCTGTAACCATTGTTTCACTAACAACTACCTCATATTGGGCTTTTTAGAGCTATTCAATAGTATTTATTGAGCACTTACTATGTGCAGAGCACTGTACTAAGCGCTTGGAATGAACAAGTCGGCAACAGATAGAGACAGTCCCTGCCGTTTGACGGGCTTACAGTCTAATCGGGGGAGACGGACAGACAAGAACAATGGCAATAAATAGAGTCGAGGGGAAGAACATCTTGTAAAAACAATGGCAACTAAATAGAATCAAGGCGATGTACATTTCATTAACAAAATAAATAGGGTAATAAATATATACAGTTGAGTGGACGAGTACAGTGCTGAGGGGATGGGGAGAGGGGGAGGAGCAGAGGGAAAGGGGGGAAAAGAGGGTTTAGCTGTGGAGAGGTGAAGGGGGGGTGGTAGAGGGAGTAGAGGGAGAAGAGGAGCTTAGTCTGGGAAGGCCTCTTGGAGGAGGTGAGTTTTAAGTAGGGTTTTGAAGAGGGGAAGAGAATCAGTTTGGCGGAGGTGAGGAGGGAGGACGTGGCCCAGGGGTCGACGGCGGGATAGGCGAGACCGAAGGACGGTGAGGAGGTGGGCAGCAGAGGAGCGGAGCGTGTGGGGTGGGCGGTAGAAAGAGAGAAGGGAGGAGAGGTAGGAAGCTATGTTAATGCTGAAAATAATCTTGTAGAATATGTAAAACATATGAATGGGATATTTGGTTATCGTTTGTACTTAAAGAAGCCACATTTGGGTTCATGTGTGGTTGAATGAATCAATCAATTAATCAACTACAGTTAGGGGAAATGGCAGAGTCTAAGGATATCTACATTAGTTCTGTGGGACTGGGGATGGGTAAAATATAAAAGTGTTTAAATGGAACAGACCCAAGTGCATAGGTGATATAAAAGGGAGAGTGAATAGGGGAAAATAGGGCTCAAGAAAAGCCTCTTGGAAGAGATGTGATTTTAGGGTGGTCTTTAAGGTGGGGAGAATGCTGGTCCCAATTCCCCTAGCTGTAATCCCCCTGCCCTGATCCCCTGGCCCCTAGCCCTTAGACCCCAATACCCTGGCTCTGATCCCTCCTAATATCACACCTCCTCCTGGCTGCCTTCCCTGATTAAGTCCTAATTTCCCCCTCTCCATCAGTTTCGACTATTCACTGGGCTGTTTACCCCTTAACCATTTTAATATTCACCTCAGTTCCACTGCATTTATGTTGATAATCTTATGTTCTCCTATTCCCACTGTCCCTAATCTATTTTGATGTCTGTCTCACCCTCTAGACTATAAGTTCCTAGTGGGCAGGGAACATGTGCAGGAACATGTTTAGGTTGTACTGTGCTCTTCCAAGCACTTAATACAGTGCTCTGCACACAGTAAAGAGCTCAATAAATAAGATTGAAAGTATGCTTTTAATAAATACCAATGATGTATTGACTGATTGATTGTCAGATATGATGGGGGAGGGAGGTCCAGGCCAAAGGGAGGACATGGGCAAAGTGTCGGCAGCGAGATATACAAACGCGAGGTGCAGTGAGTAGACTGGGCTGGAGCAGGAGACCAGCAAGTTTGGGTAGGAGGGAGAGAGCTAATTGAGTGCCTTAAAGTCACTGGTAAGAAGTTTTTGTTTGACGCAGAGGTGGATGGGCAACCACTGGAGGCTTTTGAGGAGTGACTAGACATGGTCTGGGCAGCGAAGTATGGACTGGAGTAGTGAGAAACAGAAGGCAGGGAGGTCAGCAAGGGATCTGATGTGGTAGTTAAGGCAGGATATGATAAGTGCTTGGACCGGAGTGGTAGCAGTATGAATGGAGAGGAAGGAGCAGATTCTAGAGAGGCTGTGAAGGCAAAATCATCAGGATTCCCCTCGACTGTAAGTTCGTAGTGGGAAGGGAACATTTCTACCAACTCTGATGTATTGTGCTCTCCAAAGTGCTTAGTAAAGTGCCCTGCACGCAGTAAGTACTCAATAAATATGATTAATTGATTGACTGATTGAGGGTTGGACTGAATGTCAGGTTGAATGAGAGAGATGAGTGGTGGATACTGGCAAGGTTACAGATTTTTTTTCTCAATGGCATTTGTTAAGTACTGACTATATGTTAAGCACTGCTCTATGCACTGGAATAGATTTAAGTTAATCCAATCAGACACAGTTGCTGTCCCATATGGGACTCAATTCAAGTAGGAGAACTGAAACAGAGAGCATGGTGGTGTTGTCTACAGCAATTGGAAAGTCTGGGGGAGGACAGGGTTTGGGTAGGAAGTTAGGAGTTCTGTGATTTTCATAAGGATTTTAGAAGGATGAGATAGGAGGAAGGAAGGTTAGTGAGGAGGTCAATGTAGTAATCAAGATGGAATATGATAATTGCTTGGGTCAGCATAATAGCAGTTTGGATGGAGAAGAAGAAGATTAGATAGATGTCAAATTTTCTACTCTAGGATTCCAAGTTTTTCGTGCAGTGCCCTAGGTAAGTAATTGATTGATAGAATTCCTGATTGAAAGCATGATGGTGAGATCTATAGTCCTGCCCACTCTAAACACACTGAAAGAGTGCCCTTTACTAGGCTATTTTGCTTTCTGTTGGCTGCACTTAGCATTGCTTTCACTTTTATCTCCCAGTCTTAAGTATTAAGGATTTCGATGCTGTATGTCCCCTGTGATGACTTAATTGATGTTAGTAAATTAGTGGGTTGACTCCACAACTATTATGAGAGTCCATGGTTATCTAATAGAGTACACCAAAGAATATAATTTATCAGTGTGTTGGCAACAAAGTGAGAGGAACATATCCGGAGATATCCCACACGGGTCAGTCCTGGTATCAGTCCTATTCTACCTTTATTGATCTGGATCAAAGAACCATGAGGATGCTCATTCAATTTTTAGCTCTCCACACTTAGAAAGGAAGGAATAAAGTTCCAAGTCACCTAATAAATTGGAAATATAGTCCTACACAACCAGGATTAAACTCAATGCAGAAAAGTGCAAAGGGAGAATCCTTAGAGATAAAAAAAAATAACAAATATAGCTTGAAGAAAGACTGCATAGATGCTAGGAGAGCAGAAAAAACCCTAGGAGGACATAGGTGACCACTAATTGTATCTGATTTGGTAAAGTAATATAAGTTTTAAAAAGCTAACTTTGTATTCCAAGGAATTAACTGGAATATGACAATATCAGAAAATAATCTTTCCATTATATACTGCATTCAAATTAAAATATTCTGTCCAGTTTCAGATCCTGCACTTTTAAAGGATAAAGGAAAAGTAAAGAATTTCAGGAAAGAGTGAAAAAAAATTGAAGGAGTGGGAAATAGGCCTTATGGGAAATGATGAAGAATTGGGGTCACTCAGCCTAGGAATGAGAAAACTAAAATGAGACAATAAACTACGAAATAGTCTTGCTCTATATATAGAGCATAATTGTCACACTTGAATAACATAATGTGATTATACATATATATGTGCATACATATATATATATATATCTGATGTATATATATATGTATATATATATTCATATATCAGATTTTTATGGGAAGAATACTGGACAGTGGTTACCCATGTCCACTGAGGGCTAAAAAAGAGGGACGTGACTGAAAGCAGACAAGATTATGTTAGATATCTGCAAGAATTTTGTTGACTTGGAATCAAAAACCCTCACTAAAATGTCCAACCGTGGAGTTTCTCTTCTGGGAGAGTTTTTAGAAAATGAAAAAAAAAAAACGAACAGATTTCTTGGATGGTTTAGTCATCTATTTCTAGATACGGTAGCCACAGTCTAGATACAGTCCTATATACTGTAAGATCGTTGTGGGCAGGGAACATGTCTATCAACTCTGTTGTACTCTCCCAAGCCCTTAGTCCAGTGTTCTGCACACAGTAAGCACTCAATAAATATGATTGATCAATTGATTGTCTGGAATCAGGGAACTGGAGCAAATGATCTCTTGAGCCCACTTACAAATCTCTGATTCTATGCTTTTTCCACATAAAACTGGTAGGAAGAAGCATAATATAATTTTATCCATCATCAGAAACATAAACACAAAGGAGTTCCATCAGTAAAACTTAAAGTATGCTGAAATTGAAGCACAAAACTAGGTGAAGCAGAACTATGAATATGTGCTGACTCCTTATCCTCCTTACAGTGAAAGCGACAGAATGAATAATGATCACACATATTAAAATACTGTTTCTGGAAGCCATGCATACAGTTCTGTTTGCTTGCTAAAGATTGATCATTTACATGAGAAAGGAAAGGAGATTTTTAGACTAGCAGCACCAAAATCCCCCCACAAGAGAAAAACTTTAATTAAAAATTTCTTAAATGTCTTTTAGGAAAAAACATATTTTTCAGGGTATTTTTACTTATGAATAGGCAATGTGAGAATAGCCAATGAGAGTATTACCTCATAAATTTCAGTTTCCTTTATTTGGTGTCTGTGCAAACAGAAGAATATACCTCCATTAGGTGATTCTTTCTTTAGGTCAACTCCCTAGTTAGGGCATGTGTGTGTCACATGACTTTAAAAGAACGGGCCTGATTTCTGTTTCCAATGGAATTGAGAGGCTAAACTCTGTGGTATTACTACCATTCCATTATGGCCTTTCAAATACTTTTTCCCATGATTTTCATAATTTGGGATCCTAAATTAATTACTTCATATACTTATTTCATAAGGGTTTTTGTATGTGAAGTCATAGATAAGTAAGAGTATCTTACTCTTACTTCTGCAAGTAGTAAGGGGAAGCAGTGTGGCTCAGTGGCAAGAGCCTGGTCTTAGGTGTCAGAGGTCATGGGTTTGACTCCAGGCTCTGCCACTTGTCAGCTGTGTGACTGTGGGCAAGTCACTTAACTTCTCTGTGCCTCAGTTACCTCATCTGTAAAATGGGGATTAACTGTGAGCCTCACGTGGGACAATCTGATTACCCTGTATCTACCCCAGTGCTTAGAACAGTTCTCTGCACATAGTAAGTGCTTAACAAATACCAACATCATTATTCTTATTATTATTACTATTGTTAAGAAAGACATATGCCCTTTAACAAAACATGTCTTCCTTCACTGGAGAAAAACAAGTTCCAGAATGTTGTAGCAACTTTCACTAAGCAGGTTCCAATTTAGGTCCCAAAGCATTCTAGTTTTGAAAGTGCGGAACAATCAATCAGTGTTTATTGAGCACTTACTGCATGTAGGTCATTGTACCAAGTGCTTGAAAGAGTACACTAGAGTTAGACATGTTACCTGCCCTCAAGCGCCTTACAGTCTAGCAGGTGAGAGAGACACTGTAATATATTACAGGTAGGGGGTAGTAATAGAGCAAAATATATATACATAAGTGCAATAGAGGAAAAGATGGTATCTGAATACCCAAGTGCTTAAGTGACGCAGAGGTGCTGAATCGGGAGAAGAAGGTGGGAGATGATAGATTAAGGGAAGGCCTCCTGGAAGAGATGTAATTCAAAAGGGCCTTGAAGGATCTTGACACTGGGGAGAGCAGTAGTCTGCCTCACGTGAAGGGGAAGGAATTAGAGACAGATGGGAGAGGGTGTGAGCAAGAGGTTAGAGGCCCATTAGAAGAGAACAGTATGGTACATGATCACTAGCTAGCCGTATTAGTCAAGGCTGTTTTTAGGAAGCCCAAAGTCATGGGCAAATCAGTCCATGTAGAGCAGGCAGTCTGATGGAGAGGAGCAGATGAGGAGCATGTTTTGCATCCAGATAATTGAAAAGGACATAGTTACCAAATCTCCTTAGAGACTTTCTCGTGAGGCTACCACCACTGAGGTCTCAAAGATATTTGCTTCTGTGACCACAGACTATCTGTTTTTCCAACCACCCAGTTATTCCCATTTCACAATACTTGCTCCCGAGTACCTACATGTTCAATATGTCTGTAATTTATTTATATTAATGTCTCTCTCCACCCCCAGACTATAAGATCCTTGTGGGCAGCTAATGTGCCTAACAATTCTATTGTGCTGTACTTTTCAAGTGCTTAGTACAGTGCTCTCCACACAGTAAGTGATCACTGGATGCTACTGACTGAACAATGTTCACCTGACTAGAAAAGGTCAGGAAACAAAAGCTACCATATTTTCAAAGACAAAATAAGTATTGTGCAAGAGACACTTTCAAAGCCTCGGCTTCCAGGAGGCATTCCCTGATTAGTCTTACCTTTCTGGTCTTGTCATCCCATCAGCCACCCCTAGTCAATTTTATGCAATTACCTACTTGCCTGCTTCTTTATCACTTGTTTCCATGTTTTACTTTTGCATGTTTTGAAATTTCTGTCTGCTTGCTTTGTTCATTACATTATAAAATCCTCAAGGACAGGGCTTGTGTCACTTATTTTATTAGATTCCCAAGCACCCAATTCAGTGTTTTACATGTACTAGGTTCTCAGAAAATGCCAATAATGCTCATGGAGATGATGTGTGATAAATATTTTTCACCTGAATGCACACTTCATAAATTAATGAGTGACTATTAATAAGCACTGGGTATCCCAGGTTGAAAGTGCCTTTAAAGAACAGTTATTGCCTCAGTGTTTAAATGAAGTTTTAAATCTTTTGCAACTTAGGTAGAAAATATAAAGGATCTTCTGAACAGTGACACTGTCAACCCCTGGCCCACATCCTACCACTGACCTGGAATGCCCTCCCTTCTCACATCCACCAAACTCTCTTCCCCTCTTCAAAGCCCTGCTGAGAGCTCACCTCCTCCAGGAGGCCTTCCCAGACTGAGCCCTCCCTTTCCCTCTGCCCCTCCTCCCCTCCCCATTTCCCCTACTTCCTCCCTCTGTTCTACCCCCTTTCTCTACGCACAGCACTTGTGCATATTTGTGTATTATATTTATTACTCTATTTATTTTATTAATGATGTGTATATATCTACAATTCCTTTTATCTATTTTCATGGTATTGATGCCTGACTACTTGTGTTGTTTTGCCGTCCATCTCCATCTTTTAGACTTGAGCCCATTGTTGGGCAGGGATTGTCTCTATCTGTTGCCGAATTGTACATTCCAAGCGCTTAGTACAGTGCTCTGCACACAGTAAGCGCTCAATAAATAGGATTGAATGAATGAATGAAAACTTTCCACTTGTCTGATCTGAAAGTATTCACCACTTACATACAATATGATGCTTCCCTAAAATATCCTAAGCACTATCACTAACTGTAGCTTTAGATTATGAAGAAATAGAAAAATATATGTTTCAGTTCACCAGATTTCATAAAAAGAGTTTAAAACCAGGTAAAAGGAGGTATTGTGTTTATTTCATAAATGTATAGAATTATGAGAAGCATGAAATCTAAAATCAAGCAATTTCATAGCAAAGTTGAAGCTCAACAAGGTTCATGAGTGGCTCTTGTAAATTTTGATCAATTTATTCTTTTGAATATAAACCTGATCACCCTGAAAAGGGCACAGTAAAGAGCCATTTATAGAAAATGGATTAGTAATCTACGTGAACAAGAGCTTTATTTGTATTTTAACCTTCAAACTGTTGCTGAAGCAAAATAACCGTTCCTAGACAGTGCCTAAGCCCGATTCAAAATTCAGTCCATGTGGGGTGTGAATTCATCCAGTAGGTTAAGGCTTCAATTTCATAGCTTTGGAGGAGTAAGCCAAGGTACACTTACATTCAGAACAGTGAGCGTGGTTCAGTGGAAAGAGCCTGGGCTTCGGAGTCAGAGGTCATGAGTTCGACTCCCGGCTCTGCCACTTGTCAGCTGTGTGACTGTGGGCAAGTCACTTCACTTCTCTGTGCCTCAGTTCCCTCATCTGTAAAATGGGGATTAAAAGTGTGTGAGCCCCACGTGGGACAACCTGATCACCCTGTATCTCCCCCAGCGCTTAGAACAGTGCTCAGCACCTAGTAAGCGCTTAACAAATACCAACATTATTATTATTATTATTAACAGTGTGGGACTTTCTGAATTTATTTTCCAGGCTTAAAGTGATTTTGTAAGATTTAGAGCTCTAGGTGATAAAGCTTCTAAGCTATTTAGCAGTGCACCTTTATCCTTGTGCTACAGAAGGAGAAGAGAAGATGGCAGCAGTTATCTTTCTGTACGGCCAAGATGCCACTGATTCACTGGTTTCAATTGAAAATAAATGCCTCTCTTTCCTATGTAAATGGAGGGGTTGTATTTCAGTTTTTCTTCCCTGGCCCTTGATCATCTAAAAATTGTACCAGTATGGACATTTCTCATAGGACTGTGCCACACAAAAGAAAGGACTCAATCAATGTCTGCTAATGATGGTGAAACCAAAAGAATCCCAGTTTGATCACAAATGGTATGGCTTGAAGGAGAAGGAACAGACTAGAGTACCTTGCTACTCCTCTATTCCAACCCAGCCTGCACAATTCACTCCTCAAATGCCAACTCACTTACTGTATGTCGATCTAGCCTCTCCTGCCACTGACCTCTCACCCATGTCTGCCTCTGTCCTGGAATGCTCTCTCTCTTCATATCCAACAATTACTCTCCTCGCCTTAAAAGCCTTACTGACAGCACATTTCCTCCAAGAAACCTTTCCTGATTAAGCCCTATTTTCCTTTTCTTCCACTCCCTTTTGTGTCTCCTTGACTTGCTCCCTTTTTTCATTTCCCCTCCCAGCCCCACAGCACTTATGTACATATCTGTATTTTATTTTCACAAAATTCTACAAGGATTGCAACGTTATCCTGAGTTTTGAAACTTTAATAACTGAAAAAAAAATCAGGGCTGATGAACAGGTCATCCAATATGCAATTATTAAACATCAGCAGTTGGTTGATGCAAATTGACAAACACTGTGGCCTAGTGAAAAGTTCCCTGTGAGCCAGGGAACCTGAGTTCTAATTCTGGCTCTGCCATTTTTCTGCTGTGTGACCTTGGACAAGTCACCTAACTTGTCTGTGACCCAGTTTTCTCATATATAAAGTGGGGATTTAGTACTTGTTTCCCTCCTTCTTAGACTGCTAGTCCATGTTGAAAAGAAACTGTATCTGACATGATTATATTGTTGGTATTTGTTAAGCGCTTACTATGTGCCGAGCACTGTTCTAAGCGCTGAGGTAGACATAGGGGAATCAGGTTGTCCCATGTGGGGCTCACAGTCTTAATCCCCATTTTACAGATGAGGTAACTGAGGCACAGAGAAGTTAAGTGACTTGCCCAAAGTCACACAGCTGACAAGTGGCCGAGCCGGAATTCGAACCCATGAACTCTGACTCCAAAGCCCGTGCTCTTTCCACTGAGCCACGCTGCTTCTCTTATCTAACTGAGTTAATGTATCTAACTCAGTGCTTGGTAAGACCTTGGCACATGGTAAACACCCAATTTTTTTTTTTAATTAGTAGACATCAACTAAAACCAAGATTTATGCCAAGGTGGCACATATGGTCAGAAGCAAGGAGAGTGTCTGTCTCCCCCAATTAGACTGTAAGCCCGTCAATGGGCAGGGACTGTATCTGTTGCCGATTTGTACATTCCAAGTGCTTAGTACAGTGCTTTGCACATAGTAAGCCCTCAATAAATACTATTGAATGAATTTATTCATATTAAGGTCTGTCTCACCCACTAGACTGTAAGCTTACTGTGGGAAGGGAATGTGTCTGTTATATTGTTATACAGTGATTGGATTCTTATAAAAACTGGTCTTTATCAGAGTGATGATTAATTTTAATATTTCAAAATAAAGGAACGTTGTTGAGACTCATTTTAAAGCTCAGCTGTAGAAACATGAGAAGAACAAGTATTTGGAGAGGGCCATAATATAAATGGAGTAACTGCTAAAAAGTCAGTACAACAGGAATGCTTTTCATGGATACTGAGGCAAAATGTGTTTACAGTCCATTTCCTAGCTGGGGAATACATGGCACAACTACCACATGCCAGTTTGTTGAATGTTTTTCTGTAAACATTATCTTATGAGTATAAGTGTGATGATTCTAACCATGAAGCATCCCTTGGAGCTGCTATTCCACTGTACCCAGGTCCCTGCTTAATAATGAAGATTGGTAGCAATTCAAGAGAAGTATTTCCCTTGGGCCTTTTTGTCTTCTAGCTGTCCAATTAAACCTATAAGATGCCAGACTAAATAAGTCTCCTAAGACAAAAAATGGAAGAACTATAGGCTGAGCATATTGGATCTTACACAAATGTTTCTTTGGCAGTTCCATACATTTTTGAACAGCTATCTGTTCAAACATTAGGGCAGAGTCAATTTTTAGAAAATTACCTTTTCAGGCTTTCAAATATAAATTTATTCTTAACCTACCAACCTTCAATATTATTTTAGTTAACCCGGATTTATGTTTAAGATTTTGAAACAAATATAACAAGTGTACACCCAAAGGCATTCTTGATGACAGGTAAATCTATTATTTGGTTTTCAAAAATATGGTAATATTTTTATGATATACAAAATACAGTAATGACCAAGTCTGATCATATTTTTAGTGATTTTTTAAAGTTACATTCAAATTGTATTTTTCAAAACAATCCTGAAATTGTCTTTCACCATAACTAGTAACTAGTTAAGAAAAATTATTCTCTGCACTAACAAAGTTATTGAAAGCTTTTTTAAAAATTTTTTGTTTGTCTGTTACTCATTTTTTCCACATTCTCATCTTGCAGTAAGAAAATTCTATGCTCCTGGAGAAATCTTAAGTATAATATGCTCCATTCTTGACCTTGATATGTGACTATCTTCAATCAATCAATCAATGGTATTGAGTGCTTGCTATGTGCAGAGCACTGTACTAAGTTCTGGGAAGAATACAAGAGTAAATAGACATAATTGCTCCTCCTGAAGGTGCTTTTATCAAAATTAAACTCTATTAAAATAAATTACAAGTTGAGGAAGTAACAATATAAATACCTCTACATAAATACGGTGGGCGTTGTTGGGGATGGGTGAGGATATAAATATTTATGGGACATGGACTCAAATGCCTAGGTGATATAGTAAAGAGGGAAAATAGGATGGGCTTCCTAATCCGGTTGGACACAGTTCCTGTCCCATATGGGGCTCACAGTCTTAATCCCCATTTTACAGATGAGGTAACTGAGGCACAGAGAAGTTAAGTGACTTGCCCCAAGTCACATAGCTGCTAAGTGTTGGAGGCGGGATTAGAACCCACAACCTCTGACTCCCAAGCCCGTGCCCTTGCCACTAAGCCACGCTGCTTGTCGCAAGGATGATGAGTTGTGGGTGCCATCCTGAGTGCAAAGGGAAAATTCAGGTTCAACAACTTTATGAATATGCTCAGGAATTCTTCTTTCAGTTGAAAATGAGATTCTATACTAAAAGCAAGAATCATATAAGTTTCTAATTATGTACCGGTTACCAATAGCTGAACCTGGAATAAATGAGAAGTAGAATGGTCCACACAGCACATAACAGTAGGTTTGAATTATTGTCTATGGCACAGAAATAGAGGACCCTGGAAACCACTTAGAGCATTACCATGATAAAATGTAATTTTACTTCATCTTAAAGGAGCATGTAACCTTTTCATTATAATCGTAGCAGTGAGCAAATTGTTCATAATTATAACAGTAAGGAAGAAAAATGGAAATCTAGCAAAGTCCCTGAACAATTTTAACCTATAGATATGGGGCCAACTTAACTGTATTTAAGCGATGAATTTTTCAAAGAGTTAGTTGGGGGGGCAAAAAAAAATCAAAAGGAATATAGAAAGCAGCAGCATATGAAATATCAATAGCCTATATGGAACTAGAAGAACCATCAAGTTCCCAGATGAGTCGCTATTTTACATCTACAATTTTATTCCAAATTGAAAATTCCCTGGGCAAAAATTAAAATGCATAGATTCCTGAAACTAATAAATCAATCATACTTACTGAGCACTTAGTGTGTGCAGACCACTGTATTAAGTGCTTGGAAGAGTACAGTATAATAGAGTAAGTACACTCGTTCCTTGCCTACAATGAGCTTAGTCTAGAAAATAAGCTAACGGACTAGAGATATAAAATATATGAGCAATAAACACAGTAGTACTAGTATGTCTAAGCCCATGTTTATATAGCCTATGTTTTGTAGAATAATTAAAATGTTTGGGAAAAAATGTGAACATTTTTACTTTTACTTTCTTAGCCCAGGATCTTTTGCCTTGATTTCCCAAGCCACTGGGACTTTGAGGGCCATGAGTGGCATCCTAGTGGGTGGAGTATTATGCCCATAAATGATTACCTCCCAGTAGTTAAGAAGCAGTGTGGTCTGGTGGAAAGAGAATGGGCACAGGAGTCAGAGGACCTGGGTTCTAATCCCAGCTCTGCTAAATACTTCCTGTTTGACCTTGGCAAATCACTTAACATCTCTGTGCCTCAGTTCTCCTGCTCTCCCTCCTATTAGACTGTGAGCCTCATTAGGACAGAGACTATGACCAATCTAATTCACTTGTATCTACCCCAGCACTTAGAAGAGATGAGGTCAGCACAAAGGGACTAACAGACTAAATTAATCAAAAATGGCCACAGGAAATATATCAGTTCAAAACTACTTATTTATTCATTTATTGATGGTATTTGTTAAGTGTTTACTGTGTGTCGAACACTCTTCTAAGACTGAACTCCCTGTGGCCCAAGATCATGTCTGAATCAATATCTGTGTCCTTCTCCCCAACACTCACTATAGTATGTGCTTAATAAATATTTCAAGTACACAAATTTGACAGTGAAACCCACTGCCATGAAAGTGATTATGATATGATAAAAACTGGAAGGTAGAACCACTGAATAAATAATTCAAGACGAATGGACAAAATAACAACTGAAAATCTTCTGAGGTAGTCATCAGTTTAATGATGATCCAACATGACCCCAATACAAGTTGGTTAAAAATGTAAGGATATCTTTTAAGCAGTGCAGTGGAAGACTCTTATGTGATCTCAAAGGATGGTAGATTTCGAGTTCAAATCCAGTCCAGTTAGGAATAACAGAACATAAATTTGTAAAAATTAGTAATTTTAAATGAGCTCCAGGTAAGTACTTATCCACTCAATAAGCAACTGCCACACAGTTCCTACCAACACTTGAGCTTAAGCAACTCTCTTTCTTAGCTGTGGGTTTTTTTTTTTTGTATTTTAGTCAGGCCAAGGGGAGGATTTGCTTGTAGTCATGAAATATGATGTCTCATTGCTGTTGTTAGGGCTATATTGATTCTGTCAAAATAGCTATGCAACCTTTTTATCTGTAAATATGACTGAATATAAGAAAAATACCCTACATATAGCCCCTATCCTAAAAAAACTCCTCCCTTGACCCCACTGCAATCTCCAGTTACCCGCCATCTCCCTTCTAACATTCCTTTCTGAATTTCACAAGTGAGTTGTTTACACCCACTGCCTCTATTTCTGCTTCTCCAGTTCTGTCCTTGATTCCCTGAAATCTGATTTGTGAAGTCTACAATCCCCAGAAACTGCCTTCTCCAAGGTTGTCAATTGTACACATTAGGTGCTTCATGAATTACATTAGTTGATTAATTGATAGATTATCTATGAAAATGGGTAACCATACTCACCAAGAAGATAACTTGTAACTTGTCTGTTTGATTACAATCCTATTTGCAATTCCATTCATTTTATTAAGGATAAGATTTTGGAGGGGTGAAAGTAACTATTCTGCTTTTTTTTTCAAATAGAAGAAAAAATAATGAGCTGTATAAGAATATCATCTTCCAGGGTAATTCCACTTACTTTTGGATTGTATAATAAATTCTGAAGGTGAACAATGGGGGTCTGACAATGTTTTCATTCCATTATTAATTTTGGATGAAATTTGAGTAAATTCTTCATTGGTTGAGTATAAATGGGTTTGAGAGTAGTACCCTCAGGAGTTCTTGATTCTTTAGTTTTACAATGTAAAGTAAATGTGAACTGTGCTTAAAGAGCCCAATTGTATTTCAGCTGCTTTAGGTAAAAATCAGTTCTGATTCCTTTATTGCTTGTAATTTTATGTGTTCCAAAGTGGAACATTTTAAGAACATAATGCTCAACAGTGAAGGCTGTTTTTATACAGTATAAAATACAGAATTTATATACATGGTGGTTAAACCCAGAGGCATAGTGTGTTTTGTAAAATCTGATTTGTTATAGTAGTTCAGCTCTGTTGAAAAGCAGAATGAAGTGTGGAAGTAATAAGCCACTTCCTTTCTGTTCTATTTTCATTTTCTCTTTTACTCAAAGGTTAAATAAGAAATACTTTAACACTGACCCAAGCCTTCTCTGCTTTTAACCCTAATTCAGGTCTCTAAGCAACATTGGAGACTGGCTCACCTAAACAGCATTGCCCATTTTATAGAATAATCTCATGATTCTTAAGAAGGCACATTGACTCTTGTCATATCAAGAGAGGAAGTAAAACAGCCTCCATTTTCATGCATCATCTAAGAAAACGCATAGCAAATTACAGAGATCTAATCTGACAATTGTGCTGAATTCACTTGAATTAGTAAATCTTCCTTTATACTTACATGGTCCTTATGTACCAGCATCTCTTTCTCGCTCCACTTCCCACTCCCTAATTACATAACATGCTTAGGAAGTGTACATGTCAACTTTAGCTTCATGCATCACATTTCCTATTGTTCTGCACATAAATTTCATTAAAACTTGTATACAGGGTAAAAGCCTGCCATTTTGGCCGTGAAGCACTTAACGAAAGATACATCTTAATGGAAAAGGTAAATCATGAGAGGGATAGATTAGAGATTTTAAATGTGCATAATGAGTAATACTTGGGTAAAGACTGAGCTATTAAAAATGTTGATTGACATAGACATATTCTATCTCGATTATGCAAAAGCAGATTTGCCTTAAAGTTATCTGAGTCATCAAAAATTTAATTATGGCTGGATTGAGCATGATTTAGACTAGGCTGCAGTAATTTTCAAAGTAGCAATTAGGTCTTTCACTGAAAATATGGTTTCTCCCCATGGAGGGACTGTTGTACTAGATTCTTATGAAATGGAAACTTGGACTGTAGCCTATAATCCAGGAATGTGATCAAGGTGTGTATGTGCTCCTACAAAGTTGTAAATATTGAAACAGCTAGATAAATATGGAAACAAACAGGAATAAATTTTGCTGGCAAGGGACCAAGGGGAAAATTAAGAAAGTAAATGTGAAAGGCTTTGAGCAATTTAAGAGAAAAGTGTTATATCAATCAATCATGCCTATTGAGGGCTTACTGTATGCAGGGCACTGTACTAAGTGTTTGGGAGAGGAAAACACAGCAATATAACAGACACATTCCCTGACCACTAGGAGATTCTAGGAGTCTTCAGAATGATTAAACATTGAGGAAGTCTTTTAAAGGAGTTCTAGAGGGCATCTATATGGAGAGAGAGAGAGAACTCTACAGTTATTCACTGAATCCACATCAATGACAGAACTTAGTGTAAAAACATTTCTGAACTTTAACCTATCATGGGAATTTTAGAAAGAGAAAATAAGAAAAGTTAAGAAAATAGACATGGATATAGAAAACTTATGCCAGACAAGTATGGATATAATTATGCCAGCCAACTAAAATGTTTAGAAGGTATCTATCTTAAATGAACACGTGCAGTTCTCAAGTTATAGAATAGGGTCTGACTATATTGATAACTGAGAAGATTAAAAATTGATAAAAATTGATTGATAGGGTCTGACTATATTGATAACTGCATAATGATAACTGAGAAGATTAAAAAGTCCTAGTAGTGTCTACAGGTATATCAATTTGTTTATATATTCAATTCTGCCTAAGATTCTTTCCTTTATTTAGTGGCAGCCTGGCAAACAGCACCACCCAGCTGCAATCATGAATAGCATAAGGAAAAATGGCAATATTGGATTTGAATATATTCTGTTAAAATATGAATTTATATATGTATATTCAAATTAGATATTACAAATTGTTTATTTACATTAACGTCTGTCTCCCCCTCTAAACTGTAAGCTTGTTGTGGGTAGGGAACGTGCTGTAAGCTCTGTAGTATTGTACTCTCACAAGTGTTTAGTATAGCACTCAATAAATACCATTGATGAGAATGCTGATGATAAACTGAAATCAAAGCCCCATACACAGATCCTTTCCATTTTTCATCAGGAAATTATTTGTTCAGATAATAACCTACTTATTTATTATTCTACTTATGGTGCATTAATACCATTCATAAATTGCAAATGTCTGGGTCTGTAAAAATTAAATGGATAACATATCATGTAAAATAATACAAGAAATTATATTTGAATATCAAGCACTTAGTACAGTGCTCTGCATATAGGAAGCACTCAATAGATACCATTGATTGAATATGATAATGAACCAAAATTTTTATGTTAAAACAGAGCTATTGAAATGTTTTTTGTAGGCCTATTGCAGAGGCACTGGCCTAGTGGAAAGAGTACAGGCCTCGGAATCATAGGATCTGGATTCTAATCCTTCTAATCCTTCCCCCGCCACTTACCTGTTGTGTGACCCTGGACAAGTCATTTAACTTCTCTGTACTTCAGTCTCCTCAACTGTAACAAGGAGAGTCAATATTTGTTGTCCTTCCTACTTAGACTTTGAGACCTGTGTGGGACAGAGACTGTGTCTGACCTGTTTAACTTGTATCTTTCCCAGCACTTAGAACAGTACTTGACACATACTAAGTGCTTAATAAATACCATAATTATTATTTGGTTTTATAAACCTATTGTAAAAAATTTGATTCATCAGCTAGTCAATGATATTTACAGAGTGTTTACTGTGTATAGAACATGGTACTAAGCACTTGGAAAAGGACAATATAACAGAGTTGGTGAGCAGGCTTCCATCTAGAAGGAGTTTACATCTAGAGGGAATTTATGTGACAAGTTCTATGTCTTCTAAAAGTAAATCACATAAATAACAGTTGATAACACATGCATTTTCTACGCATTTAGCTATGTGACTTGTTAGGTGAAATAATTTTTTTAAAAATATACTCATCAAAAAGTCAGGTTTTCAATGCATTATGACATTGTATGCTGTTTTTCTACATCTAATGAAAATGACATTTTCAATATTTGACATACACATTTTTGTCTTCCTCCTTCTAATGGAAGAGTAGCAATTTTGAAAATTTTCTCAGGTGAAAATGAATGAGACCCCTTACTAAATTTCCACTTTACCATAGTGATTACCCTACTGTCCATTTAGTGACAATGGGGTATGGTGATTTCGCATGCATTAAAAATTCCAAGAAAAACTCTGATTTGTGTGTGTGTGCGCACGCGTGCGTACATAAATTCATTTAGGTATAGGCTTCACAATCAAGACCTTATCTCAAGATTTTCTAATTTTCCCAGACATAATAGTGAACTCTGAAGACACTATGCCTATATTAGACTAGAAGTCCTTTGCTACAATCAATAGTGCACATGCCTCTTACACATGCCCCAACCCAAACATTTTACTCCTCTAATTCACTCATTATGCCTTGCTTCCATATCTATCACCACTGACTCCTTGCTCACCACTCTCCTTCGTGTCTGGAACTCCCTTCCCCTTCATATCTGAGAGATAGGTCAGTCAATCATATTTATCGAGCACTTACTGTGTGCAGAGCACTGTTCCAAGTCCTTGGGAGAATTCAATATTAACAATAAACAGAAACATTACTTGCCCACATAGAGTTTACAGTCTAGAGGGAAGTAAATCATGTTGGACACAGTCCTTGTCCCACATGGGGCTCACAGTCTTAATCCCCATTTGATAGATGAGGTTAACTGAGGCTCAGAGAAGTGAAATATCTTGTCCAAGGTCACACAGCACCTAAGAGGCAGAACTGGTCTTAAAACACAGAGCTTTCTAATTTCCAGGACTGTGGTCTATCACCACTCTCGCCTTATTTAAAAGTCCTACTAAAATCACATTACCTCCAGGAAGCCTTCTCTGATAATCTGTCACCTTCCCACCCTATTTTCCCTGCATTCTCCATCACTGATGCACTTGAATTTGCACCTCCCAAGCACTTTAGTACTCATCCTGTACTCATACCGCTCTCAGCCCCACCCCACAACAAGGGACTCCCTTTTTGTGTGCCCAATGTGGCTGGGACTATATTGTGCATCCCACATTTACCTTTTACTCACTCACCCATAGGTGAACTTCACCAAATTATTAGACAGAGGAGGGATAAAGGAAGAACTGGGATTGCTAGAGTAAGAAAATATGGATAGAGGAATAAATAATGAAATTAATAAATAGAACAGATGGATTAATGCATACACATGGCAATTCTGCCATAATGCAAGTTTTCACTATGCATTTTGATTAGATTGTGATTAAAGAACTAGAGAATAATATGGCATACATTGCTTGAGATAAAGAGCAAATGGCAACTAGTGCATCTTTTGACCACTGAGATAAGTAAATATTTGTTGATCCCTATATACATCTATATATTTATACAGAAGACCAAGGTGTCTCCCAAGAATACTTTTAATTTAAATTACATTCAACTACTTTTCGTTTTTCTTTGTAATATGGGAAGCTTCTCCCAGATAAATTTGTTCCAGTTTCAGTCTTACTACAGTTTTAGGAGCATTTTGTTCTTTAATGTTCTATTTTAAACATTTATGGCAATTGATAAATCAATCAAAAGTAAAAAAACAAAAACAAAAAGTTCGCATTTCAAAAACTGAAAAGAAGTTCCGTTACATGATCACCTGTACATCACACTTTTGGAGAAGGGATTCAATATGTGAAATGGATCTGAACCCATATATCTTTTATTTTTAATGAAGTATTTATAAAAGGACAATTAAGAGGGACATGAATTCATGATCTATGCTTCCTTAATGCAATCTATTCATTTGAAGGTGTTATGTATAAGTCTAGGGTTCCTTTCTGGGTGGGATCCAGACAGACTGGCTCTAAACTTGGAGTTCTTCCAGGTCTGAATCAATTTCCCATCCAGGGTATCCTAATGCTTCCTACTGTAGCTAACCTATTCTGTTGGCTCATTAAGTGGGCCATAGTTTTCTGCAGAAAAAAAAAACTCTCGTCACCTCTGGAGGGACAGGATACAATTAGTTTCAGCTCCAGTTTTCTATATAATATCTCCAATGCAGAATAAATTTTCTGATTCTTATGCAAATTGGAAAAGTCCATTTGCCAGAAATGTGGATGTATACACACTCAGGTGTACTCATACACACACACACATAGACATATTCCTTATGATTTGGTGACCTTCGACAGGTAAAGCTGATTTCAAAGGAGCATGGCAGTAAAACACCAATTTGGAATTTTTACTAAGGCTTTAAAAGACAAAACATACAGCTCTGCTCGTTTCCAGTAACCAAGATAGCAAGTAACAATCCAAAAAATGTACACTCTGAAAGCTAAACACTGATAAATATGTAAGACCCACTACCCGTCTAGCCAAATGGTTCCTGTCTTTCTACATCTCAGGTTCATCTTCCCACTGCCCCCACTTAAAATTTACTAGGTTTCCCGCTACACAGCAATGGTTGCCTCTGTAGATCTCTGTAGATCTCGCACCACTCCAAATCATCCCACCACCCTGCCCCCTACTCACAATGGAAGAGGCTGGGAGTTTTTGCTTGCCGCTGCAGGAAATGGGCAGCCATTTGAGGGGTTTTGAGGAGGAAAGAGATGTGAGCACGAAGATGTTTTAGGAAGGTGATCCCAACTGCAGAGTGAATTACAGATTAAAGAGGGGAGCAGTTGGAGGCAGGGTGACGAGCTGAGGAAAATGTACAGTAGTCAAATCCAAAGAGGATGATTGCTTGACCCAGGTAATGGCCTAATGCAAGGCCACTGGCAAGGGAAATAGTTGTGATAAGTGATCATGAAGCTATCTCTATAAGTAATCTTTCAGCAGCAAACACTGCTGTGCCTTCTAATTCAAAAGCATTATTGTGGGGGAACATACATAGGTTTGGGACTCTTTTTCACTACTCCTGGAAGGAAGGGATTGTTTCTATTTACCCTATTCAGCCATGCATTAATACAGCACTCTGCACACAGTAGAGAAACAGCATAGTCTAGTGGACAAAGCATGGTTCCAATCCTGGCTCTGCCACTTGTCTGCTATGTGACCTTAGGCAAATAACTTAGCTTCCCTGTCTGTGCCTCAGTTACCTCATCTGTAAAATGAGGAATAAGACTGTGAGCCCCATGTGTGATTAGATTATAGGCATCCCATGGTACTCTTCTTTGATTGTACTCCACCCAGTTTAATGGGTTGGCTTACAGCACACTGTTTGATATGGTTCCTTCAGATAGACTCTGATTGATTTGGAATATCTGCCAATCCTCTGATTCGGATGGTGGTGGGGTGGGCAGGAGGGCAATCGGAAATAGATAGACCTGACTTGCAACACATGTCCCTCCCGGGGAATTTCTCTGATTAACATATGTATGTCTGTTCCAGTTTCCCACATAGGGTGGTGAGAGATGACTCATAGGCATGCATCTGGTAGCTAGGAAGAAGGTCAGGGCAGAGGGGATGGGGTTTGGGAGGCTACTGAGATACCTCCAGGTCCAGCTCAAGATACTGTCTGCCCTGGAGATAAAGATCCAGGCAGTGATTGAAAGCCTGGCCCAACATGTTCTAATTTGGCCAGAAGAAAAATATCCCTGCAGTGGGGGATTCTGAACCTTAATCACCTCACATAACCTGGCAAGACACAATGCTATCCCATTGGCTTTGAAACTATGCTCAGATATTTTAGAACATAGAATTAGATATTTGAAGTGATTTTGAGTGTCCATTTGGTTAAGAACTTCTGAGGAACAGATAAAGATGTCCCTGTGAATGCATGCTTGAGATGACACTCAAGGTCAAGCCAGAGCATGCCAGATTACAGTCCTCTTCCCTTTGTCCTGAATTCAGAATTAACCCTCTGTTCTCCTTTTGATTCATCACCTCTTCTGCCCTTCAACCAAAATTTACAAATACATATAATTTTTTGAGTCAGAGTTCTTGCCCCAGGAAATGTCCCACCCAAAACTAAATTTGTGGGGAGGGGGGAAGAGAGAGAGCTCAGGAAAAAAACCTAGAATTTATGGACTGGGCTGTGGGTCTCTGGAGTGGAGCGAGGAGGTGGACAGCAGAGAAAGAGAGGGAGCTGAGGGAAGCCTCCTTTCCTGTTCTGCCCCTGATTTTTCCAGCTGTCTGCTTAAAGACTTAGAACTCCCCTACTAGTTTGTAAGGTCTCTGGACTATCATTATCAATCATTTAATAAATCAATAGTATTTATTGAGTGTTTACTGTATGCGTATCCTTGCACTAAGTGCTTGGTAAACATGATTCCTGTCCACAGAGAGCTTACAATCTAGTCAGGAAGACAAACAAAATATATTACAAGTAGGGGAAGCAACACACTTATAAGGATATATACATATGTCTTTGGGGTGGGCCTGGAATAAATACCAAAGGGCTTGGGAGTAGGAACCCAAGTGCTTAGGTGACACAGAAGGCATAATAGGGTGAGGAGATGAGAGGTTAGACAGGGAAGGCTTCATGGAGAAGATACAAATTTGGCAGAAGATGGGAAGAGTGATGATCTGTTGTGGGCAGAAAATGTATCCGCCAACACCATTATATTGCACTCTCTCAAGAGCTTAGTAAAGAGCTTTGCACACATTAAGCACCCAATAAATATGATCGATTGATTAATGAATGGAGGAGTTCCAGTCAGATGGGAGAGCACAAAGAGAGATTTCTACAGTTTACTTTTGCTAAAGTTTTATTAAAATTTCCAGGGAATTGTCAGTTAAAGCTCATCCTCTAGACTGCCCTCTTGTGGGCAGGGAACATGTGTACCAACTCTGTTGCATTGTAGTCTCCCAGGTGTTTAGTATAGAGCTCTGCCCATAGTAAGCACTCAATAAAACCAGTGATTGATCCTAGTAGGACACACAGACTGAAAGAGAGATAGAGAGGATGATTTTTAAAAAATAGTATCCTTCCCCATCCCTGCCATCCAGCCACACTCATTTCTACATGACCAGGTATGGGAAGCCACTACTGCTATGCCCTCACAAGTGTCACACTACCTAAACCTAGTGACAAGGGGGCAGAGCAGGGTATTGGAAGGGTGGGACACTTGGTTAACCTTACTTCTAACCCTCTTAGAGCAGCCTTGATTTTTCCTTCTGCTCCTCTTCTCTGCCTGGAGCATTGGTGGTAGGGGTTTGGACTGAATTTTATGAAGGGGCCAGGGGAGGCACAGAGCAGTTAAGTGACTTGCCGAAGGTCACACAGCATGCAATTAGCAGGGCTGAGATTAGAACCCCAGTTCTCTGAATCCAAGCCCTGTGCTCTTTCCCATAGGCCACACTGCTAAACACACAAATGAACCTGCTAATGAACTTTGAAACAGATATTTGCATGTAAGACAATGACGCATTATGTTTTTTAGCTTTTGTGAAATATAGAGGTGGGGCAGAAAAACTCATTTAATGACCTAAATATAGTCCCTGGGCTGTGCTTTTGCTTACTTTTGCTTTAGACAAACTTAAAGAAAAACATCTTCCACTCAGATTTAATGAAATCATCACCACCCCTAAAGCCATGCAGAATTGTACACTGCACAAGCACCTGGATATGTTTGTTCTGTACATGAGACATTGGGAAAATACAAGATAATCTCTAAAATGCCACATTATAAATTGTTGATGATAAGAAGGAGAATTATGGGATCCATCATGAGTTGTTAATACTCTCAGTTCCTGGCAGAGTCGAGTGTCCCCGTAGTCCAGTTTCAGAATAATATTGCTATGTGTTCCCAGAATGCAATGTGGTTCCACACAAAGTGGAATGTAGGAGACATGGACTGTGCTACCTGTCCTATGGGGGAATCAAATCAAGACTTCTACTTTATAAAAATATTTGATACAACCATTACACTTAGGTTCTCGCAACTATTAAAACAGATTGTCTGCCCAAATCCTAAAGTTATTCCACAGTGAATCTGAGGAGCTTCCTCTGATCCTTTACTCATCTCCAAAAGAAGGCAGCCACGCTTGAAAGGACAGCATATATATTTACATATATTCCCTGGGCATACTTTTACATGCCATCATTTTGTAGACCTCAAAGATTTGAGCATATGGATAAGAATGGTTTCTAAACTTTATGCTATTCCCAGACTTTGCCAACATTTATAATGAAGCAAGAAGCATTTGGCTTTCTAATCATAATTATATTCCTTGGGAACTTAGCCACAGGTAATTTTTATTCATCTTTGGCAAAAAAGGAAAAGAATTACCAAAAAGCGTATACTTCAAGTAGTTTGACCATAATAATACTGGAACTTTATTTTAAACTACATTCTCCGTTTGTCTTTGGGTATCAGCGCAAGATGAATCACAGGCCAGAAGATATGAAAAAATCCATTCTACCCATGCATGGAATGGATTGTATATTGACACACATATTCAGTAATGTAAAAATTGCCAATCTCTTTATTACAATCCCCTGGCAAGTTGCTAGATGAGCGGATGAGAACTGTCCTTGAAGCCAAATCGTGAAGTTTAATGGTGTGTTTGAAAACACCAATTTGCCCAAATTATACTGTTATGAAAATGTCAAGTTGTAATATCTATTTGTTTATAAAGTTCAATCATCATAAATCATGTATTGAGTATATGAGTGTAGCAGTGCAATGCTCTGAGCTCTGGGCAAAATACAATGAAAATGGTTGAAGACACGGTCCCTGTCTTCAAGAAGCTCATAATCTCCAGGGCAATGAAACACATACGGAAAAGAAAATTGCTCGAAACCCTACCAACACAATATCAGGTTTATAAACTATTCTAAACAAGCCCAAAAGGGGAAATGAATGCCTTAGACAAGTTATGGTCCCTGAAGGTTAACACATCTAGAGTCTCAAATCTTTTCCATCATTAGAAACTCTGGTAAATATGTGCTCTGCCTGGCCACTGTTCTAGCAGGGGAGACAGAGCATCACACACTCTGGTCAGCAGGGAGAGGAAGCCCAAGGGATTGCTCCCCATGGACCACAGAAGCTCAAGTGGGAAGGGAGTTCACAGAGACTCATTTTCCCCGGCTTCTGGTAGTGCCGAAAATATGATTTAAGCAACCCCAGAAAAGATTCATTTATTATGTGAAAAAAGTAATGCAAGCAGAATATTAAGAAAAGTAGTAAATGAGAGTGGTGCACTGGATTTGACCTTTAATTATATGATTAATGACTGAAAATTAATAGCAAATGAAAAATTTCATACTTTTTGCTTTTGAAATGTTAACCTAATTATATCTCTCATTCCATGATAAACATTAATTTTCACAATTAGTTATGCCATTTATATAAACAATTTAGCTAGTCTTCAAGAGTTTGGTTCCATCTATTTCTTAAAGGTATATTTAATGTTTTATGCATGGCTTGCCTTGTAGTATACTAATGTATAGATAAATCTTATCTTTCATGTATGATCTTGCTTTAATGTACTGATGACTAACTTGAAGTTAACTGATCCATTGAAACCCATTTTTCACATTTTCACAGCAGAAACATTATTTACTGTAATAGGTAATGAAATCCTAACAGAAAGCTCTAGGGTAACATTAATCTGACAGATTTGCAGTAACAGCATTTTCATTATAAGACTGACAACATGTAGTTCATAAAGAGATGTCAATAAACTATAGAGTCATATGCTTTACCCCTACTTCCTTGTAAATTTCAAAGTATTCATTTTTGCATATTTTACATATACACTTCAATCCTTATTTGGAAATTAAATCTCTTAGAGTGGTCTGGTGACTGTGTTTGTGGTACCTTTACAGAAGCAAGAGCCATCACTACCTTTTAAAAAAAACTAAGCAAATGGACTTGGAGATTAAATCTTATAAGGCTCTCATACATTTCTAAGTATTCATTTGAAATAACTTCCCAGTTATTTGTTTATTTGTGAACTTTTTTCCAGTAAAATAATTTTCATCCTTTTCCCTCTACATCTCTTAACACAGAAGTCTAGATGAATGCAGTTATCTAATCTTTATTAAATCAATAAATTCAAAAATTACTGACCCTTGAAAGATGTGGGTCAAGCTGCATTCCAGAAGAGTTGATAATGTTTTTCAGTTATGTTAGAGATAAGGATCTGCATTTCAGAAAACATTTTAGGCCAAAGCAGAGCACATTTCTAAAAGATAGCATGCCATTTCTGAATCAATCATAAATATTGCAACATTCCCTTTTATGCTTGAAACCGTTCAGATTTTTCCGCCAAATGTAAAAAATTCGGCATGCTACAAAATGAAATACATAATCCTTAATAAATCTTTCTTATTGCTCTTATATCATGTTTTTAAAAATGCACAAAATCTAAATATATGATAATTAGACTATATCCTTTATAAAATCATGTAAGGAATGACAGTTTACTATTAGGGGGAAGGTTTTTCCTTTCTTTAGTGCTGGGTCTCCTTCTCTTTCAAATGAAATAGTTTGACATCAACCCAAAATTCTAACCTTTAGGATTGCTATGCTAGAACTGAATAATCGGTTCCAATTAATATAGATCATAAATTTCATTTCTATTACTTAAAGAAAGATTCTATCAGTTACAATTCAAGAAGGGTGTGAGTCTTTGGCTAAGTTCTTATACTATTAAGTTCTTTCACTAGACCTTTCCTACAGCTAAGGAATGCAGGAATAACAGAAGAAAGCAAATGAAATATGTATTATCACAGAAATCAACCTAAATGATCCCCCACCATTCAGGTTGGGAGAATAATTAAGGAGGAAATTGAGAGAAAACTGAAGAAAGTACACCTGGGCATTCCTCAAAAAATGTCTCCCATGGTGAATTTAAGTTTGCAATCATTTGAAGAACAAAATCTTCCTGCTCTGAGCCAAGAAGCATACGATGACCATTTTGGGGCAGAAATTAGTCTGATCCATGTTGGTCAGGCAAAACATGCGGCAGATCACTTAAGAACTTAAAATGCCTAAACTGTATGATTTGCAACTCTTCGAAGAGATTATAAATGGTTGATTCAAATAAATGCTCTATCAAATATGCTAGGAGGTGTGAAGTGATCTTTGTATCTCAGGTATGTCTATAAACGTAGCCCTCTAATTGTGTTTTTTAATTTGTTTTTTTTAAATGGATCCTAGAACACCCAAATCTTGAAAAGCCAGCCATCGGCAGGTGGGTAGAATAAGATTCTTTAGAGATATTGTTTCCAGATACCTGAACTGAGGAACTCTACCTCTATCTAATGGTGATAAGGCAGGTGATTAAATAAATCTCTCTCATCATTCATCTTTCTGTAGTCTCTGTGGATGCAATTTTCTAATCTAAGATTCCTCATCAATGAATACCTCCTTTCATTTTGAGGATTCCTCCAATTAAAACACTGGTTTACAGCCTGCCCCTTCTGCCCACTCTTCTGATTGGTTCCCCCAAACGGGATCTGATTCATGGGAAAATCTTCCTATTGAGTCTCCTGCACCAATGACACAATCCCTTCTTGTTCACTGCCAGCCACAAATCAATCAACCTTAATTATTATTACTGGGTATACAATACTGTACTAAGTGCCTGGGTGAATAAAGGGTACAAATTCAAGTGGAAGGACAATGCAGAAGGGAAAAGTAGGGAAAATGACGGCTTAGTCAGGAAAGGCCTCTTGGAGGAAATGTGATTTTTATATGGCTTTGAAGGTGGGGAGAGTGATGGTCTATCAAATGTGAAGTGGGAGGGAGTTCCAGGCCAGAGGCAGGACATAGGTGAGGAGTCAGAGGCAAGATAGATGAGCTCAAGGTACAATGAGTAGGTTGCCATTAGAGGTGTGATATGAGTGTGTTTAGTTGTAGTAGAAAAGCAGAGAAGCAGCATGGCTCAGTGGAACGAGCATGGGTTTGGGAGTCAGAGGTCACAGGTTCGAATCCCGACTCTGCCACTTGTCAGCTGTGTGACTGTAGGCAAGTCACTTAACTTCTCTGTGCCTCACTTCCCTCATCTGTAAAATGGGGATTAAGACTGTGAGTCTCACTTGGGACAAGCTGATTACCCTGTATCTCCCCCAGTGCTTAGAACAGTGTTCTGCACATAGTAAGTGCTTAACAAATACCAACATTATTATTAAAATCAGTGAAGATAGGAGGGGGGAAAGTGATTGAGTGTTTTATAGCTAATAGTAAGGAGTTTCTGAGTGATGCAGAGGTGGATGGGGAAACATCAATTGAACTTTTTTTGGAAAAATGATCTGGGCAGTAGAATGAAGTATGGACTAGAATGAAGTATGGACTGAAGTGAAGTGATATGAGGCAGGGAGGTCAGCAAGGAGGCTGATACAGTAGTCAAGGCAGGATAAGACAAGGGCTTGGAACTACGGGGTAGCAGTTTGGATGCAGAGGAAAAGGCAGGTTTTAGCTATGTCATGACAGGATTTGGTGACAGACTGAATATGTGGGTGGAATGAGAGAGATGAGTCTACTTATGGGCTTGTGAGACAGGGAAGATTTTAGTGATATCTGCAAGGATGGGAAAGTCATGGGGAGGACTGGAGTTTGGTGAGAAATGAGGAATTCTGTTTGGACATGTTAAATTTGAGGTGTCGGAGGGACATCCAAGTACAGATGTCCTGAAGACAGTAGATATGAGACTACAGAGAAATAGATCAGGGCTTGAGATGCATATTTGTGAATCATCTGCAGAGAGATGATTCCTCCCCCGAGACACATACCTTGGTCCCAGTCTTTCCTCTATCATATTCAGCACCCACTGTATCCTGCTTCTTATGTCAGCGGGAACTATCAGTTTCCAAGGGTTTTTTGTTTTTGTTTTTTTTAATGGTTTTTGTAAAGCACTTACTATGTGTCAAGCACTGTCCCAAGCACTGGGATAGATACAAGATTATCAGGTTGGACATAGTCTCCATCCCACAGTCTTAATCCCCAATTTACAAATGAAGTAACTAGGCACCAAAAAGTAAAGTGACTTGCCCAAGGCCATACAGCACACAAGTGGTGGAGTGGAATTAGAACCCAGGGCTTCTGACTCCCAGGTTTGTGTTCTTTCCACTAGGCTACACTGCTTCTCTGGTAGGTCTCCTGACTACCAGCATTGTTCTTTTTCAATAGGACTGCCAATTTTTCTTTAAAAAAAATAAAATTAAAATTAAAAAATTAAAAAAAATCTGTGGGAAAAGGAATCTCAGAAACTGAGGGGGTTGGGGAAGGGAAGCAGTATAGAAGCAGTGTGACTTAGTGAAAAGAACATGGGCTTGGGAGTCAGAGGTCGTGGGTTCTAATTCCGACTTCACCACTTGTCAGCTGTGTGACTTTGGGCAAGTCACTTAACTTCTCTGTGCCTCAGTTACCTCATCTGTAAAATGTGGATTAAGACTGTGAGCCCCATGTGGGACAACCTGATGACCTTGTAACTAGCCCAGTGCTTAGAGGAGTGCTTGGCACATAGTAAGTGCTTAACAAATACCATCATTATTATATAAGTGTGGCTCAGTGGAAAGAGCACGGGCTTGGGAGTCAGATGTCATGGGTTCAAATCCTGACTCTGCCACTTGTCAGCTGTGGCACTGTGGGCAAGTCACTTCACTTCTCTGGGCCTCAGTTACCACATCTGTAAAATGAGGATTAACTGTGAGCCTCACATGGGACAACTGGTTACCCTGTATCTACCCCAGTGCTTAGAACAGTGCTCTGCACATAGTAAGCACTTAACAAATGCCAACATTATTATTATTATCACTGGAAATTATTGTTCATTAAAAAGTCAGATGTTTCTTTTCTCCTAGAAACAAGGATTTGTTTAGACTCTTGCAGAATATGTTCTGTACCTACCATCACAGGGCTTCACTCTTTGGGAGCATTGATGCAAACAATCTTCTACATTATTCTCAGTCTCCAATCTCCTGAAGACTGAACAAACTGAATTGGAATTTGATTCAAGAACAAACTTGGAAGGAAGTGAATTATAAAGGGATTAATTCTAAGACTTACCAAAATGATATAAGAAATTGATATCATTTAGTTTGATTCATTTTACAAACTCTTCCATTTTGGTTTTATGTACAGTTTTAGGTTAACTCATTTGGTAACATGAAGGAGAAGCAGCATGGTCTAGTGGAAAAGTAGAGGATTGAGAGTCAGAGGAAGGAGGTTCAAATCCTGGCTCTGCCATTTGCCTTCTGTCCTACCTAAATTTTCTGAGCCTTAGTTACCTCATTTGTAAAATGGAGATTAAAACCTCTTCCCTACTATTTCTACTGTGAGCCTTATGTTCAAGCTAAGTGATCGATTTATCTTGTGCATATCCCAGCATTTAGTAAGCACTTAATAAAGTACCATAAAAAATAAAACAAGAAATAAAAATGATCAACTTTTAAGTGTTCTATAATAAATTCTGTTCATCATCAGTAATACTACGGCTCAAAAGCATCCACATAATGTACAACAGCACTGTGCTAGGCAGTTGGCAACATACAATAGAACTAAAAGATAATGGCCCCCACCCTGGATGAGTTCAAGTGCTTAGTACCCAGTAAGCACTCAATAAATACCATTGATTGATTCATAATCTAACAGGTAAGAAAAAGAGATGCAAATCACCAAATATCATAGGTAATTATAATAATTGTGGTATTTTTACAAGTGTACAAAATGCCAAAAGCTTAGACAGATGAATAACCATGTCCTCTGTGTTGGGAGATGACACTACTGATGTTGATATTATCTTTCAGTGAAACTCACACTCAAATACAATCTATCACACACAAGGCTCAGGAAAATAGAGAACGCCACCTTTTCTGGACCCTTGAAATACAAGGTGATTATCACTTATTGAAATAGAGCTGCTCTGACAACAAGGGTGCTGTCAAATAGTACTATTGTATCTCCCTCAGCAAAAGATTAAACTGGGGCTCCTCATGTTTCATAGTGCAATGTGGCTGGGAAGGATACTGGGTGCTTCTAGAGGTCCTGAAATAGAATACCTCAGGGAGACATTATCAATAGCAAATGCTGCTGTGCCCTCAGCCATTCTGTATGCCACTGTTGAATGTGACACTCCACTTTCTTGTAATAGAAATATGGAAAAGATGAAAACAAAACAAAACAATAAACCAGGAGCTGTATAGATAACAGATCAATATATACATGAATAATCAATCAATCATATTTACTGAGCACTTATTGTGTGCAGAGCCCTATAGTAAGCATTTGGGAGAGTACACTGGTAGAGCAGAACTGGTAGACATGTTACCCGCACACAACGAGCTTACAGTGAAGAGGGGGAAACAGACATTACTATAAATAAATGAATTCAATTATGTATATGTATATGAGTGCTATGGGGTTAAGGAAGCTGAGAATAAAGGGTGCAAATCCTAATGCAAGGATGATGCAGAAGAGAATGTGAAAAGGGAAATGAGGGCTTAGTCAGGGAAGGATTCTTGAAGGAGATGTACTTTTAAGAAGGCTTTGAAGTAGTACCCAAGTGGCCCATGGGATGACATAACCAGGCTGGTGGGAGAAATCAGTCAGTGGTCTTTCAAATTCTTTCCTTTCAAACTCTCAAAATAGAATTTCCGCTACAGAAAATTCTAGCATGTCTAAATTTCCAGATAGCACCATTTATTGTACAGGTAGTCCTCAGATTCATGACACAATTGGATCATAAGAATTGCATCGTGAGTCAAAAAGTGTGTCCTGATCAGTTTTCTCATAGAAATATTATAAATTGGGGATTGTTACTGAACTAAGTTAAGATTTTACAAAATGTTGCCCATAATTGTGCACTCAGTCAATTATAGTTGAGTACTATTAGTTTCAACAACAATAATATTAATAAACTGTGGTATTTGTTACTATGTGCCAGACACTATATTGAGCGCTGGGATAGAAAAAGGGTAATCAAGTTGGACACAGTCTCTGCCCCATATGGGGCTCACATTCTTAATCTCCATTTTACAGATGAGGAAAATGAGCCCAGAGAAGTGAAGTGACTTGCCCAAGGTCACACAGCAGACATGTGGCAGAGCTGAAATTAGAAACAAGGTCCTCTGACTTCCAGACCCATGCTCTTTCCACTAGACCACACTGTTTTGATGACTGTTCCCTGACCACAAGGAGCTTACAGTCTAGAAGAGGAGACAGACACTAAAATAAACTAAGGCTATGTATGCTGGGGCTGAGGGTGGGGTGAATAAATGGTACAAATCCAAGTGAAAGACTGATGTAAAAGGTAGAGGGAGGAGGGGAAATGAGGATTTAATCCCCATTTTACAGATGAGATCACTGAGACACAGAGATGTTAATTGACTTGCCCAAGATCCCACAGCAGACAATTGGCAGATCCAGGATTAGAAGCCAGGTCCAGTCAGGGAAAGTACTAGTAAATTGAATGTTTCAGTGAATTTTGCTACCTTATCTATTTACTTGATTATTAATTCAGTTATCCACCTGGCCTTATTATTTATATATGTGTATATATTATTTCATTATATGAATAGTAGGGCCAGGTGGAAAAGTGAATATATATATATGTACTATTTTTCCTACTATATCTTCCCCATTAGCATATTAGCTCCTTCAAGGCAGGGATGGCTAACTTCTAATATGTTCCTCAAGTGTCTAATTCAATTCCTCCGACGTCTAGAGCAGCTCCAACAAAGACAGTTATGCATTATATTTACTGAATAGTAAGCAAGGATCCTAGACACAGTATGGAAGCAATGGTTATTGCTTACCTAGCACCTTCTCTGGGCAGGATGTGTGAGTTGAACACAAGAGGAGATACCCAAGCAGCTGCTGAATGGTAAACTGAAATAGGGGGGACTTCGAACAAGGTTGATAGAACATATTGAAGATATAATGAAGAAAAACTTCAGATGATGTGGCATAACTATAGGGTGCTGTGTAACAGCATGACCAGAAAACCTCCCTGGTGTGTCATAATTGGAATAAAGGTTTTGAAAAGATCTGCATATAGTAAGTGCTAAAAAATACCACTGATTAATTGATGGATCATGACAAAAAGTGAAAGTCAACAATGGTGCCAGGCACCGTAGGTGACAAATGGGAGAATAATAATGTTGGTATTTGTTAAGTGCTTATTATGTGCCAAGCACTGTTCTAAGTGCTGGGGTAGAAACTAAGTAATCAGGTTGTCCCACGTAGGGCTCACAGTCTTCATCCCCATTTTACAGATGAGGTATCTGAGGCCCAGAGAAGTGAAGTGACTTGCCCAAGGTCAGACAGCTGAGAAGTGGCGAAGCCGGGATTAGAACCCGTGACCTCTGACTCCCAAACCCAGGCTCTTGCCACTAAGCCACGCTGCCATAGACACTGATTATTCAATCATATCAGGAACACCTGAAATCATGGATGAAATCTCAGATAAAAGCTCAATCCCAGCTCAGCCACTTCTCTTTTGTGTGACTTTGAACAACTCACTTAACTTCTCTGGGCCTCAGTTTCCTCATCTGTTAAATGAGGATTAAGACCATGATCCCCATGGGGGACAGGGGCTGTGTCCAACCTGATTAGTTTGTATCTACCTTGGCACTCTGAACAGTGCCTGGCACTTAGTAAGCATCTTTAACCCCAGATATCAGGTAACTACACTTGAATGACAGACAAGATCAACTTCTGGTTTGGTCACTGCACTACCACAGTTAACTAATTAGACATAGTTTACATGGTCAATAGAACATTCTTAGAGCATATAACGTCTCCGGGTATACGAGCTTTTTACTTAATGCTGATGAGAAATGAAGCGTTGGAAAAGACTTCGGTAAAGTACACGTGTAGTCATTGTGTTTTAGCATATATCGCGTTTTAATGTCAAAATGGTGATCATCAGTTAAAACAGATCTATAAATATTAAAATATATACTAATTTCATGATTCTTATTTGTTTTCCTAGTAACCAAGTTGGATCCTTGCAACAGTATAGTCTGTAGATAGTGACATTCAGCAACTGAAACTTGTCAGGTTGAGGTTTAGATATTTTTGAAAAGTAGGTCAAACTTTTCTGTTTAGCCCTTCTCAAAGGACTTGGTGTAGCAGCTATTCACATTAAGTATTTTTAACAGGCACTTGTTTAAATTTTTAACCACCTCAAATGTAGCTCTATATCCTAAAATACCACATTTAATACTGCCTGAAAAACTTAAAATTTACTGAACCTACTCATTTCTATTTCCAGGAAATACTAAAGAATTCCTGCAGCTATTTGTAAATCTTGTATTTTTTTTCTTTTTTCCTGCTTCTGGGTGGGCTGAAAATTACTTCACGCTATCTCCATAGTGGCATTCCACTTTTGAATGAAACCAGAAATGATAAGGATAAATAGCAAAAACTGCAATGGATAACAATGTAAACATCCTCTGAAATCATTAAGAAAGTTTTGTTTCAAGTTACAGGCCGAAAAATGAGGACATTTCTTATCTCACCTAACCTAATTTTCTATCGTCAATTTAGATGTATACTGACCTATATTAGTCATAACAAGTTAAACTCAGAATTAAGAAGGGACCTGAATTCAAATGGGAAAGTCACAGAAATTGGAATTTGGGCAAAATCACTAAGCAAGACTGTAGTAATATGGCATTAATTGGAAATGAATATGATGGTACATTTTTTAAACTTAACTGGATTTAGATTATCCAATAGACTTTAAACTCCCTGAGGGCAAGGATCATTTCTATTAAGTCTATTGTACTCTTCCAAACACTTAGCACAGTGTTCTGTGCATGGCTATTGATTGAGAAGCAGCATGACCTAGTGGATAGAGCACAGGCCTGGGACTCTGAAGGACCTGGGTTCCAATCCCAGCTTGTCCACTTCTCTGCTGTGTGACTTTAGACAAGTCACTTAACTTCTCTGGGCCTCGGTTTCCTCATCTGTAAAATGGGGATTAAGACCGTTATCCCCATGTGGGACAGGGGCTGTGTCCAACCAGATTAGTCTGTATCTACCTTGGCACTCTGAATAGTAAGCACTTAACAAATACCATAAAACTTGTTTTTCATTAAAAGTAATTGAGTATCTAATTGGTTAGAGATGATCAGTTTCTTCAAATTATAGCATGGTCTAATGGAAAGACCACAGGACCAGGAGTCAGAGGACTGAGGTTCTAATCCCGGCTTTGCCGGTTACTTGCTGTTTAACCTTGGACAGATCACTTAACTCTTCTTTGCCTCAGTTTTTTCAACTGTAAAAAGGAATTAAATCCTACTCCCTTAGGCTGTGAGCCCCAAGTGAGACAGGGGCTTTGTCCAATCTGATTAACTTGTATCTACTCCAGTACTTAAACAGAGCTTGACACATAGTGAGCGCTTAACAAATGCAATACTAATGCTACTACCAATAATAATAATAATATTTTTAATAAATAAGTATTGGCTAGGAACAAGAAGTCCTTCCACTTCACTTAGCATTGTTGGTCTCCAAATAGTGTGCTCATTTTTGGTTCCTGTAATTTCAAAGGCAAGGGGAGACAATGTGGAAAACAATTAAGGGAAAGAGAAGGCTAAGGGGTATGTGCAGGAGTCAGGATTAGAACACAGAGGGTCCACTGACTCCCAGGCCCATGTTCTTTATGCTAGGCCACGCTGCTTTCCCCCAAACAACTTTCTTCATAAATGAGAGGAAGCAGCATGGCCTAGTGGAAAGAGCATGCGCCTGGGCTTCAGTTCTTTGGTTTTCATTTCTTCATCAAATCATATTTATTGAGTGCTTACTGTGTGCAGAGCACTGTACTACGTGATTGGAAAGTACAATTGAGCAATAAAGAGAGACAATCCCTGACCAATCCTGGCTCCACCACATCCCTGCTGTGTGACCTTGGGCAATAAAATTAACTTATCAGTGCCTCAGTTCCCTCATCTGCAAAATGGGGATTCAATCCTGTTATCCCTCCAACTTCGAATGTGAGCTCCGGAAGGACCTGATTATCTTGTATCTACTTCAACACTTAGTATAATGCCTGGCACATAGTAAGTGCTTAACAAATACCAAGTAGCAGATTACTTTGAAGATAATCCTGGCTAGGTATTCTCCATCTCCACAAGAGGGCCAAATAAGAGGAAAAGGGATTAAAGTGAAGGAATAGAATTTGATTAGGCAACTTGACTTCTTCATCATTAGTAAGATTTAAAATTGAAATAAACTAAAGGAAGTTCCTTGAATCTTCACCATTGAAATTACTTAAAAATAGAAGAAGCAAACCAATTCATCTGTTTTGAGGCAAGGGACTGGGTTAAAACCCTATAGATTTATAATTATTTATTGGTACCATCCATCTATGCCAGTTCTAAATTGTCCTTTTAAATGAAATGTGGTGCAACGTAGCAGATGTGTGCTCAATTTTGAACGATCTGCACTATCAGGTTTACGGGAAAGCTTTCAGCTGAGACAGACAATGAAAGCATGTGTATTTTCAATGGGATGTTTATAGTTAATTGGAGTTGGTGTCAGATTAAAGCTAGAATGGATTAAAAAGTTATGCGGACCACATACTGATTGATTACTCTGTCTGGAAGCCAGTAGCTTCTACCTGTGTATTCATATTTATGTCTAATTTTCTCCACACTGCAGAGAAAACAAAGGATCAATTCATAAAATGGCTGTATTATAAAAGAGCATATTCATACTTTGAACTTGAGGAGAGCTGTAGTTTGTCTGTAGACTTTTTGTTTGGTCTGTTCCTTAACCCCTTGCTGTCACCACATTGGTTGACAGCCTCTCAAAGGATGTGTTAGCCTTCTTGATTACATTTTCTATTACCTTGTTTATTATTGCAACATTACTGAGCATGCTTCCCAAATAACAGTTCTATGACAGTATTTAGCTCTTTGTTGCCAATATGGATTTTTTTTTGGGGGGGGGAGGTAAATGGCTTCCCTGGTGCAGGGCTGTGGGCTTTATATGGCTTTTCCCTAATCCTTCAACTATGCTTCTCCAGCCCTGAATCTTCTTTTCTATTCTTTAAGTTCTTATATATCTTTTAGCACAGTGCTCTGCACAATGTAAGCACTCCATAAGTACTATTAATTGATTTCTTGATTTACAGAGCTGCCACCTTCGCCATTCCTTTTTTTTTTTAATGTTATTTGTTAAGTGATTATCATGTCAAGCATTGTTCTAAGCTCTGAGGCAAAAACAAGTTAATCAGATCAGACACAGTTCCTGTCATTCATTCATTCATTCATTCAATGGTATTTGTTGAGTGCTCACTATGTGCAAAGCACTGTACTAAGCGCTTGGAATGTACAATTCGGCAACAGATAGAGACAATCCCTGCCCAATGACGGGTTCACAGTCTAATCGGGGGAGAAAGACGGAAAAAAACAAGACAACATAATCACGATATGAGCTCACAGTCTAAATAGGATGGAGATGCCTTGAGAAGCAGCATGGCAAACTGGATAGAGCATGGGACTGGGAGTCAGAAGGTCATGGGTTTTAATCCCGGCTCTACCACTTGCCTGGTGTGTGGCCTTGGACAAGTCACTTGCCTTCTCTAGCCTCAGTTACCTCATCTGTAAAAGGGGGATTAATACTGTAAGTCTTCTGTGGGACAAGGACTATGTCCAGCCCAATTTGCTTGTATCCACCCCAGCGCTTAGTACAGTGCTTGGCACATGGTAAGCACTTAACAAATACCATAATTACTATTATTATTATATTGAATATCCATTTTGCAGTTGAGGAAACAGGCTCAAATAAGTCAAGCGACATGCCCAAGATCACACAGCAGGCAAGGGGCAGAACTGAAGCTAGACTCCAGGTTCTCTGGTTCCCAGGCCCGTGCTTTACTCACTAGGCCACACTGTTTCCTGGATGTGTTGAGCTGGGTTTCAGGGTCTTTAGTCATGAATGTTCATTTTTTTCATCTTCTTTTGAGACAAATAGTAATCCACTTCCCTACTACCACCTCCCACTCACATACATACATCAGGTCTAAGGGACTAACCCAGATCTTCTACATGATATAGATAATCTGTTTTTTTATTAAAATCAATGTTATTTCTATTTACTAGAGTTCCTAGAGAGATTGAAGAACGTTTGGAATGAGGTAGGAAAAATGGCTTTGGAAATAAGACTTGAGGTGCTGATTTTTCAGACTTTGGTTTTGAAAGGAAATTGTCAGGATTAGAATAATGGAAGAAAGAAGGGAAAGTAAAGATTCACTTACATCTACTATTTTTTTAAAACCAAGATTAGAGTTTTAGATGCAAGAAAACAAGCAGCATAGCTCAGTGGAAAGAGCATGGGCTTGGGAGTCAGGGGTCAGGGGTTCAAATCCTGGCTCCACCACTTGTCAGCTGTGTGACTGTGGGCAAGTCACTTAACTTCTCTGTGCCTCAGTTACCTCATCTGGAAAATAGGGAGTAAGACTGTGAGCCTCACATGGGACAACCTGATTACCCTGTATCTATCCCAGCGCTTAGAACAGTGCTCTGCACACAGTAAGCACTTAACAAATACCAACATTATTATTATGATTACCTGACACCTTAAATGTGTATACATTTTCTCTATTAAGTCCTGCTTTTCTCCTATAATTCAAAAGCATCTTAGCACATTTACCTTAAAGTAAATTGCTCTGAACTTTGGAAACATACTTAATTCTAGATTAAATGATTTTGTAACAGAGTTAAAGCTGCCTAGGAAAGACGGTTTAGAATGGGAATACCGCCAGAACCTAACTACAGCAGTTCTATAATGTATATGTGGTTAGCAAGAGTCTTCTATGTGCCAAAAAAGTCTGCACTCAATGGCAGAGAATTCCCCAAACTAGCTGAGCACTTTGCTTCATAATTTACTTTTATGAGCTTCAGCTCCAAGTGAATTTTACAGATTTAATTGCTTGGGAAATGATTATGGGAAATAATAATTCAGAGTTGACCTTTTTGAGCTACCTGTTCTTTGATCGGTTTAGCTTGCAATACCTCTAACTGAATTTGCCATCAACGCAAATATGTGCACTAACAGCTGCTAACTTACATTTTGTAATTATTGTTATTACACCAAATAAATATATAAGCTCTCCAAGAAACCATGGAAGTAGAACAAACTAATTCTTTTGCTAACGCGAAGTAGACATGGCCAATAAAGAAATTATTCTCCTTTAAATTAACCAGTCTAGTTTCTGAAAGTTACAAAAAGTTGAGTGGGAGTCACACACAATTCATACATTTGGCAGTAAATAAACAAGTGATAGAAAAAGGGAGTAGATGTTTTGGTGAGAACACCAATGCATTCATTCATCTTTTTCATCTGGACTTCAGGCAAAAATAAAAAGTGAAAACTGAATATTGGAGTAAAGTCATGCATTTCATTGTCATTTTCAATGTCAGGCTAGGAGAAATGTATTAAAAAAATATTGTGTAAAATTAAACACATAATAGCTTCTATTATGCTTACCAGATGTGTTAGTATGGGAAGAAAGGTGTCTAGAACCACCAGTATGCAGGTTTCTGAATTACTGAGTCCAATAATAGATCAGTCAATTGTATTTAATAAGCACTTATTGTGTGCAGAGCACTATGCTAAGCGCTTGAGAGAGTACAATACAATGGAGTTGGTAGACACATTGTCTGGCCACAACAAGTTCACAATAGCCACAACAAGTTCACAATAGCGGGCCATGTAAAAGAGTAAAAGGAAATTTAACTTGAGTCTTCTAGAAAACTGTTTCTACCAAAATAATTAGTTATTATGGATATATGAAATATCACAGAGCACTACCAGGTAAGCTGAAATTTAGGGATTAGAAAAATAATAAAAATAACGAGGCTTCAGTCATCCTCTGGACAGTAAGTTCATTGAGGGAAGGGAATATGTCTGTTATACTGTTGTGTTGTACTTTCTCAGGCACTTAGTACAGTGCTCTGCACACAGTAAGCACTCAAATATGACTGATTCATTGATTACATGATATATTTGGTAGTTTATGACCTAACTGCACCTCTAATTGGAATACAAGATCACTTCAGTCAGTCATATTCATTGAGTGCTTACTGTGTGCAGAGCACTGTATTAGGTGCTGGGGAGAGTATAGTATAACAATATAACAGAGTTGGTAGAGACGTTCCCTGCCCACAACGAGCTTATGGTCTAGAGGGGTTTCTAAAGAAACCCTGTGAATATAGAAGTATACTGATTTGAATGGCACAGAAACACCTATAATTTGGATCTATGACAATTTAGAAATACAGGATTGCCACTGACTGTAAAGGCGATGGCAGTGGTAGTTATTCAGAGTTGATGATAGAGAATGAAAACACCATCATACTTTCCTGGGAAACTGAGATCCCCACCAGACGGCTACCACTGCCAATATTGCAAAAGTTGCGGATCCCTTGATAAGGAGATGGTATTTTACTGTACCTTCTGTGGCAGTCATTCACGCTCAGGAGAGAGAACAGGAACCCAAGAAATTCACTACTCAGTGCCTATTCCTTTGGAAAGTTTAATTAACTGAGCCATTCAGTGTGAAGTATTGGGAAGGAAATGTTGGGCCAGGTAGTTGGAGAGGGAAAGAAAAGGAGACCCTCAGCCATTTGGGGGTGAGATATTTGAGCAATGTTCCTCAGAGAGCAGGGCAGTTGGGAGGCTCAGAGCTGTGACCCTGAAAAGATATAGGGTGCAGGGAGGGTTTGGATGCCTGCAAGGTTTAGAGGTTAAGAGATTAATATTCCAGAGATGCAAGACTCATGCATGTCCCTAAGGGGAAGAAATGGCACAGCTGCCCTGGCATCCAAAGGGCTCGGAGTTAGTGGGACTAGAACCTGGGGTGCATAGAGAAAAGAAGGAAAAGAACCAGAGGAACCTGAGCCTCAGGACGCTTACAGGACTCTGAGGGTATATCAGATCTAGGTAAGGTGATTTGAAGCAGAGTCCTCTTCTTTACTCACTTGATGTTCTTATGAGCAGAAAACTTAGGAGAAAATAATACTCATCAACATAGACCTATTTAGTCCCTTTCTTCAATGATCAATTTACCTTCACAACTTGCTAAGAGGTTTTCTCCATTTCAAAGAACAAAAATGTACAAGTTTAAAGTTTTTAAGTTAGTATTGGAGGCCCATCATCTGGATAGAACGTAAAAAGGCAAACATGTTACATTCCTATGAATGTGACAAATCACAAGCAAGCTGTTCCACTGAGAAACACCAATGGGAGAGCAGTTTTTACAGATAGAGGTCAGATTTTTCTCTGTCCAATGCATAGAACTCTCCACCTTAAGAACAGCTAAAACTCTAACCAGGTTTTCGCCAATGTTATTATTGCAATTCTCACGATAATTCATAAGTCTTCCTTTGGATGCCCATTAGCAAGGCTGCCTTCAATTGAAGTCTGTCATGTTCAAGTATAAAATCAATGACGACAAATTGCATTACCTAAAAACCTAGCCCACACTTACATTGAATTTCCCGAAACTTGTTCCACACCATGACCAATAAATGATACATAAGACTTACATTATAGTGAGTCTTCCCAGCATCTAGGTAAGTTGAAAAGCTGCAAAAAACATTTCCTCGGAACGCAGAAGTTGTGGTTCCCCTAGTTACAGAAGACACTGGTCTTCTAGTTCAGTGATGCGGAATAAAAAAGGATGAGAAGGGATTTGGACTTGCAGCATGGCCACAAAACCTGCAGTACTTCTCAGGGGACAGAGAAATAGCTACAATCGATTTTAGCATCCCATTAGGCCATCAAGCAAACCAAGAAATGTGTTGTCCACAATAATGAAACATTCCACAGGAGGATTAGACCTGGCAAAATAAATACAAATGGGGAAACCCTTCTACCTGGTCAATTCACTTTGGCCATTGACAGCAATGGGCCTTTTTGGGGTCTGAAAATTGACCAGGAAAAGGCAAATTATTTCTTCTATTAATTGAATATCCCAGAAACCCGAGAAGATGAAATTTAATGTTGGGTGTCCTGTTCTAGCACTTTTTCTACCAAAACATATGATTTCATTTTGTAGTTTATGCACTGAGTAATTATGAGTAATTTGATACTTCTTCCATTGTGATTTTCAAAATGTTTCTTTGAGATCAAAGTATGACACTACATGGTAAGTGTTATATGACTGTTTCAAATGTGGTGTTGAACCATAAATTGGAAGATAAGGAAACAGACATATTAATGAATAGATTCAGGAGATGGTTGGTGACAGGCTTTCACCTAAACATACCTATAGGATTTGGAGTAAGATTTTTTTCTTAAATTATCATAAAACATTTTCTAAGGGCACACATGCAAGTCCTTCAACATCCAGTAATGAATTTGTCTTCCCTGGTAAACCTTAAAAATGTGGGGGTAAACAGAGATTAGAGATGAGGAGGAAAACTGCTTCGGATCCTTGTGACTTCTGGGCATTTGGTATTCACCCTACAGTAATTATGTGTACCTATGAAAATTTTATATTATGAATTATTTATATTGATGTATGCTCCCCCCCACTCCAGAAATTATAAATGTGGGCAGGAAACATGTCTACCAACTCACTTGTTTTGTACTCTCTCAAGGGCTTAGTACAGGGCTCTTCACATAGAAAAGTCTCAATAAATGCTTTTTCATCTATAGTGAAACTTTAAGTTCTAGCCTGAGCTTGGCTGTGAGAATTCATGGGGAAGGGCTGTGGGGTAAGGGGAAAATGGTGATTTAATTTTTCAGTAATGTTGGTCTCCTTCTCAGCCAATATTCTTTCAGTCACCTGTACCTGTTTTTTTGTATTTGGAATTTTATTGAGCTTAAAATGCAAGCTTATCACCTTTTCCATTAGGAACCCTAGGTGCAGAGATACCAATTTTTTGGTACAGTAAATTTTAATACTTTTATTCCTTCTTTTTTGGCTAAACACAGTGCATCTATCTCAATACATTAAAAAAATCATTGTGGTAACCCTGTAACTAGTATCTGCAGATATCAGTTGGTGCTTAGAACATCCCATAGTATAAATTCATATCATTAAAACAAGCCTAAATCACTAAAATCCTGAAGTAATCTCTCTTTTCATTGGTCCTTAATTTCATTATTTTTCCTAACAGGACTTGTAGCCTTATCCCTTTGAAACCTCAATTGCACCTTTGACATTCCTGAGCATGACTATAATAATATGAAGACAAATACAATGAGAAGTAGAGTTGCCTAGTGGATAGAGCACAGGCCTAGGAGTCAGATGGACCTGGGTTCTCATCCCAACTCCACCACCTGTCTGCTATGTGACCTTGGGCAAGTCACTTAACTTCTCTGTGCCTCAGTTACCTTATCTGTAGAGTGGGAATTAAGACTGCGAACCCCATGTGGAACATTGGCTGTGTCCAACCTGATTATCTTGTATCTACCCCAGCACTTTGAACCATATCTGACACATAATAAATGCTTAACAAATGCCATAAAAAGACATAATGAGCCTAATACTGCTGATGCTTAAACTTGTCCTGGAGAGTAAATTAAACACCTTGGGCTGTGTTATCTTTTTTAGATCAAAATATCCCACAGCAGGACTTACTGAGTAATGCTCTATAAATGTGGAAGATTTAACATGCCTTCTTTAGCAACTGATTTATAACTGGGGAGCAGTCCTTTTTCAACTGAAGATTGCAAAGAGTTTTAAAGGCACTTATATCAATAATAATCTACAGAATCAAGTAGTTGACAGATATCCACTTGATAGTAAACCTGGTGAGCAAGAACCTTGAGGGCACAGATTAAGTAATGATGATGATCATGATGATGATGATAATTACAATAATAATAATAATAACAATGTCTGCCCTCCACTCAATGTCAACTGTGGATTTAGCTGGGGTTTGGGCACTTTGGTGCTCACCCTGACTCCACACTACTTGTGTTGGGCTTTTGTTTTTTACTATTTTCCCTGTCCCTAATCTACTAAGGTGTGTCTGTCTCACCCTGTAGACTGTAACTCTCTGTGGACAGGGATCACATCTGCCAGGTGTATTGTACTTTCCCAATCACTTAGTACAGTGCTCAATAAACACGATTGTTTGATTGTACTTTCACACAGTAAATGCTCAATAAATACCACTGATGGATTGATTCAAGGACTGCTCTCAGGAATTCTCATCCACCTGGGGGGCTCATGACTGCCCATGCTCCTGAATCCATGCCTAAGCAAACTGGAACACCTGATAAAGCCTGGGACAACCTGGTTTCCCTGAGGCGCTCTGGATTAGCAGGGATCATATGGCCCTGGCCTTTCTTCCAGAGGTCTCTCTAATAATACAGGTCTCTTGGATCAACCACAGTTCCAAGCAAGAGAAAGTTCTCCTTCATTGTTGTCAACATCATCATTAATTGTTTTTACTGAGGCCTTATTGTGTGCTGCAGAGCATTAATGAGATGGCTGCAAAATATACAAAAGAAGTTCAAAACACCATCCAAATCCTTGTGGTGTTTGCAGCAAATGGAGGTGACCAGAAGATATAAATTGCCAAATATACAATAGGTAAAAATAGATAAGCCCAATTCAATATGCCAATTACAAATAAATAAGCACATTAAATATGTGACAAATGAGGTGTCTAAGGGGCTGCTGTCATGACAAGGGAGATAGGGGAATTAGTCTGGGAATGTCTCTGAGATTAAGTGTTTTATTAGAGGGCTTTGAAGGAGGGGAGGTACATTATTTAGCAAAGCTGTGAGTGAGCATCCGGAATAATTAGTTGGAAACTGAAAAATTGTGATCCAAACTGAAACTTCAGGGGAGCAGTTTTCAGTCTGGGTTATAAGCTCCCAACTGGAAATGGAGAGCTCCAGTTAGAGGAAACTACTGAACCTTCACTCCACTCCACTGGGTGTCATATGAGGCACAGATTGACCCTGGGTCTTCTGCCTCTCTAATATCACTAAAATGATTTGGTCTCCTGCCCAGTATTGGGGCAGCTGAGGAGCTAGTGTCAAACTGACCTCAGCCATATGAACCACAGGTTTTTTATCAAAATTTGGAGTCACATTACATGGGTTTGTGATTTTTACAGATGCACTACTCAAGATTAACTTACACCTTTCCCTGAAACAGGAAGTACTCAGTAAATATTAAATATCATTCCCAGTATTGCCACTAATTCTGTGCTAGAATCATAATTATCCTTTATCTGGTTTGGGCCATACTCCTTTGAGTATTCAGTAAAATTAATCATAAAATTCCTATTTTTTGTGGAGATAGTATTATTTGACTATGCAGCCCAGTCTTCAAGGTTATTTAACTGTATAGCACCAAACTAGATTGAAAATAATAAACATAGAAACTACCTTAGAATCTGAGAAACACAGGGGAAAAGAAGAACTAGAACAGCCAGCCCAGAACCCATGCTACCTCTGCAAAGGCCTTGACCACCATGGCTGAACTAGGCTCTCAAACAGAGCAGTGGACAAATTCATGTTTAATCAATTTTTCAGTTAGAAAAACTATCAGCAAAGTGATACAAAAGCCACTGCACACCTTGATATTATCATAGAAATCCATAGCACTATCTACCATAAACTGAGAACTGCAAGGTCAGAATGCATGGTCTACGACTTGCTTAAGGAAAAGCATGGAAAAGGTTTTAGGCTGAAGCACTGCCAAATTAACTCAACTGAACCTCCTTTACCTCAGACACAGAAAACAAATAAACTCATCACACAGAAGACCCCTCAGAGAGATCCAGAATGGAATGAATCATGAGCAGGAAAGCAGCCAAAAGTAGGAGTCAAAGCAGTACAACAGTTGAGGCTTCCCCAGAGCTTCAGATCTGAAGAAAAATTATCTTCTCAGACGTAGGTGGAAATCTTCCACTATAATCAGGGAAGGCCCACTCTTTCCAGAATACTCCAGTCATTTGAGGGAAGTACAGGCAAACCAATCCTATTTGTCCCCTGATCCTGTAATTTTTGTTGTCCCTTTTTTCCCTGCATTTTTTTTTTTTGCCAGTTTTCAACCAGACCTGTCTAGAGAATTTTCAAGGCACACTGCTTTGACTATGATATAGCCATCTAGTAGATTCCTCTGAAACTATTGAAGTAGGTATCAAGGTTTTGGAGTGAAAACTGAGTCACATTATACCTTCAATTAAAGATGTTATTCACTTAGGAAATATTGGGTGATCATGCAAAGCATATTCATATCAAGTAGTAGTACTCTGTTTCAAACTCTAGCATAGTTGAAAGTATAGATGAAAAAAAAGCGCTACATTTTCATTAAATCTTTTTTAATGCTTTTATGGTATTTTTAAGCACTTACTAAGTGCTCGCGTAGATAGAAACTAATCAGGTTGATCATGATCCCAGGTCCCACATTAGTCCTCATTTTACAGATGAGGTAACTGAGGCACAGAGAAGTCAAGTGACTTGCCTCAAGTTTACACAGCAGACAAATGGTAGAGCAAGAATTAGAACATAGGTCCTTCTGACTCTCGGGCCTGTGCTCTATCTATTGGGCCATGCTGCTTCTCAATCAGTTATGTATCATTAATTGAGTTTCTGTTTGGTTTTGGATTTGGTTTTTGTTGTTGTTCTTTCTAGGTCAGAGAAGTCCTAACATATATGCCCTTAATTTTCTATTACCATTATGTAAGTCTTATAAGTTGATTATAAAAATGCCCTAATAAGATAAATTGAAATATTATGTAGATTAAGATGGAGTTTAGTCAAGACCATTGTTTCTGACATTTTGATTGAACTGATATTTCTAGAAGAGCACAAGGCAAGTGGGACTCTAGCTTCGGGATTCATTCTGTTAGAGGCTTGCCCAGCGTATTGCAAAGGTTAGGGGTCAGAAAGATGCCCCCATGCTTGAGAAAATCTCCCATTTCCAGAACCTCATTAGTGTCCTCGACTGTCCTCTCTTCCCAACAACCTCCCTTTGGAGAGTAAAATAGGTCCAACTTTGTTGTGACTTTGTGGAAAGGGAGGTAGACTGCCTCTTGAAAGTTTGTCCTGCACTCATGACAGCTTGTGCTTGGAGGGAATGGGGACATTAGAGGGGTGGTTCAGAGAGAATCTCATAGAAGTCTGTGGAGCCAGGCTTGGAAAATAGTAATAACTTTGAATTTCGCCCTGGTGAACTCTGGACTAGCACAAAAACAATCTCAAAGTATCATTTTATGACATTTGTAGGGCTTTATAAAGTACCATCTACTGCTCAAATGTAGTATAATCATAGCATACTACATGCTAACCATTAGGGTAGAAACTAGATAATCTGATCAGACACAGTGTCTGCCCCATAACGGGTTCACAATCTAATAGAGAGGGAGAGTAAGCAAAACAAACTAGAAGTAGCGATTGGTAAAAAGTGAAGAAGTTTATTTCAGGGACATTTAGAAGAATTTACAAAAATTATATTAGATGTCCAAACTAACTTAAACTCACATTAAAAAACTACTGAAAGGCAAGGCAGAGTGGTGTGCATTTTTACAAACACAAGAACTCCCCAAAATAACTTAAATTACAGCCACTTCTGAATGTTTACTAGCTCTTGGTGGTCTCTTTGGTCTGTAAGCTCATTATGGACAGGGAATGTATCTGCTAATATTGTTGTATTGTACTCTCCCAAGTTCTTAGTACAGTGCTCTGCACGCTGTAAGTGCTCAATACATACAGGTGATCGATAGGAGTTGCTAGTTTCACTCTAGCTGATCCTCCTGTCTTTGTAGTAAGCACCAGTAGCAGTAATGTCAGGTTTTCTCTTTCTTGTTCCCTCCGTCTCTTCTCTCTTCCTCCCTTCCTTTATTTAATCTCTCATTTCTCTGGCTCAATCACTTCCTAAATTATGAGAAACTGTATATTTTAATAGCAGCTATTCGTTAGCTGCTTCTTCACTAGTTGTGGTTTCTAGCTGGTACTAGCAACCACCCAGAAGGTATATCAAACAGTCTAGGGAAAAACCCTTCCCTGAGTCCAGCTCCATTTTAATATGCTGTTTCCTCTTTCTTCCCCTGAAAAGTGGTCTTAAAAGGCTAGTAATCCTGTTCCGGGATTTATAAAAATATGAATTATGTGTCTATGCAAATATATGCAGGCATATACACCAGGTTCACTATAATGGGAATTTTTTTTTTTTTTTGCTTAGAAACAGGGCAAAATGTCTGAATGGAGTGAATGAAGCAACTTTCCTCAGAGACACATCTTTATTCAATAATCTTTCTTCTTGTACTTTCTAGGGATGGAGATCAAGTTTACTTTAACTCAAAGCCCTGTATTGCTTAAACAGAGCAATATAAACATATCTTACTCCAAAAGTCAAGGACAACTATACATCTCTGAATTTAAATTTGGAAGTAAATTTTCAGTCTTTTTTTTTTTGCAAAGACAATCATGGAAATTTTTACTTTCTTACAATTACGATAGGATGAAATATCAAACAAATGGTTTTCTCTGAAACATACCAGGTTGGGAAAACTGCCCAATTCCAAGAATAAAATACCCTTAGGGTACAAGGAGGACTAGTTACAGAAAGCAAAATTTGGAGACTGTGTTTTAATGAATTAACTTCCCCATATATTGTAACATTCCTATTTTGGGGAAAAGAAAAGAAAAATAACAGATGATTCCAGTTTAGACCTCTGATATAGTCCACCTTTAACATGTTAGAGAGTGTCATGTTGAGAAATCTGCACCCTTTTAAGACATTGAGAACATTTAGTATCATCCATAGCAGTCAGTTATTGTTACCAGAACAATATAGCATTCTTAACATAGCACTACTTCTATCCAAGAACGAGAAAAACAAAGACTTACCAATTTACAACTTTACACACACACAGCAATTGATAACTGGAGGATTAAAAGCACAAAACTCCTCAAGGTTTCCCTGTAAGACAAAATCAGACCCAATGTTTCTTTAACATTTTTTTTTTTGCATTTGAATGATTACAATTTTGTAAGTTAATGAGATAAAGGTAACAATAAAAATTGTACATGGTAGGTGAATGCCATTTACAAATTAATGCCATGGCATAATGGCATAATGAAGTGAAATTTATACTCTAGTTATAATGTAAAACAGTATAGTTCATAAAATTTAAAATAAAGGTCACACATATTAAATTATATGATTCCTTCAGCATTCTCTGATGAACAGGTTCGTGCCATAGTACATCAATTACATAATTAACTACAGTACCTGTTTTACCTCCCACACAAGGACCCATTTTACTAAAAATAATTTTTCAATGTGCTTGATTTAAAAATAAATCTGGTTTCACTGGTATTCACCATGTTACTTAAGATAATTAAATACTCAATGTTATTAGTGATGTTGATGGTACTTAGAATGAGATACTGTTAATTACTTAGATAAATGAATGTCTGGTTTGAAAAAAAAAGGTAAATGAAACTCTACCTTTAAATCTCATGCCCTACATCCAATTGATACCTGAATAAATTTATGCCTGAAACTAGATTATATATTATTAAAACTTCTTAGAGGGTACAAGCCTGTATTTTTTTTTTCTTTTTTACTTCCAGGCTTTTCCACCTCCAGCACTGTCTCCCGCTGAAAAACCTCAGGAAACTTTCTAGATGCTAGACAGGCTTGTTATAAGGTGAGAGGTACAGTGCATAATAGCCAGCCCCCTCAGGCAGCAGCTGTCAATCAGTAAGACTTTCAAGTTAATTAGGAAGCAAGCATAAGGCTGCAATTTCTGGGTAAAGATACGCTGTTTCAGGGTTAGATTTACATACAAGCTAACTAGGCCATGGCTTAGAGCAGCATATTTTAGAGAGTGAAAAATCGTGCTACAGCTGCACCTTCAGAGAGCTGTGCCTAGCACATTTTAACCTATTATGGCAATGTTGCTGCAGGCTGTTCATGAAACTACCTTGGTTCACAATTCTGGATCACTGCACTAGTAAAGCTCCCTACCATACTTCTTCCCTCCATCACCGTCTTTCATATGAGGAGGCAGGGGTTGTGGGGAGGTGTTGTACTCACTGCAGATGTTATAGAAGTGCCCTTTGTGTGGCAATTATCTAAATATATTATTGTCCTGGTTGCAAAAAGAACACAATGCTTTTTAATCTTATCATGATGAATCAAAACCAACTGCGTAGCAATATCAAACCCTTCTGATGTTGACTGGATCCTTAAGAAGCATGTAAAACTTAGCATTTTCTTTCATCCATTTTTAAGTCAGGCTTCTCTTCTGAGAAAGAGCATGGCCTAGTGGATAGAGCACTGGCCTAGGAGTCAGAAGGTCATGGGTTCTAATGCTACCTCCACCACTTGTCTGCTGTGTGACCTTGGGTAAGTCACTTAACTTCTCTGTGCCTCAGTTCCCTCATCTGTAAAATGAGGATTAAGACTGTCAGCCCCTTGTGGGTCAGGGACTGCGTCCAACCCAATTATCTTGAATCTACCCCAGTGTGTAGAAGAGTGCCTTACTTTGATAGTAAGTGCTTAACAAACACCATAGTCATTATTATTATATCAAAAGCAGAACAGCTTTAGAATCACATAATTTTGAATAGTATTTCTTATAACAATAGCTTAATTTATACTGCTTTTATTTTCTTAAACACTTTCATATTATCTCATTTTAGCATCACATCTCTGTGAGTTAGGGAAAGTCAAAAAATATTATTCCCATTTAACAGATTAGCAAATTGAGGCTCAGAAAGGTCAGTGACTTTCCCAAGATTACAAAGAAGGACAGAAACAGAGCCAGGACTAGAACCTGTGTCGCCTGACTCCCAAGCCTATGCTTTTTCCACTATTCTAGATGCCTTATTTCATAATCAGCTTCTGGTTTTCTCCTCTTCTCAAAAATTTCCTGGAGAGTTTTGTCCTTGAGTAACTATAACAGCTAAACAAGAAGTATATTCAGGTCCACTATTCAGAGCTAATTTGTATTTATTTTATTACATGTCCTATAAAATACTGAAATGGAATTATTAACAGCAAAGGTCAACGATTAGTACAGTGCTCTGCATAAGGCAAGCATTTGAATAACATTTATTGAAATCACAAACGTTTGAAAGTTCTTCCTTTGTTGTCAAAATTAAATGGAATAATGGCAACTACACAAGCAATTAGTAGCAGCTTGGCCTAATGGAAAGAACAAGGGTCTGGGAGTCAGAGGGCCTGGGTTCTAATCCCAGCTCTGCCATATGCCTAGAGAAGCAGCGTAGCTCAGTGGAAAGAGCATGGGCTTAGCAGTCAGAGGTCATGAGTTCTAATCCCTGATCTGCCACCTGTCAGCTGTGTGACTTTGGGCAAGTCACTTAATTTATCTGTGCCTCAGTTACCTCCTGTAAAAGGGGATGAAGACTGAGCCTCCTGTGGGACAACCTGATTACCCTGTATCTACCCCAGCGCTTAGATCAGTGCTCAGCACATAGTAAGCGCTTAGCAAATACCAACATCAATCAATTAATTAAGGTGACCTTGAGCAAGTCATTTAACTTCTCTATGCCTCAGTTACCTTATCTGTAAAATGGAGATTCAATCCTATGCACCACCCTCCCACCCCACCCACACTTAGACTGGGAGCCTCATGTGGAACAGTGCTTAGAACAGTTGTTGGTACATAGTAAGTGCCTAAACACTACCCTGAAAAAGATTGGTCTCATCCACACAAAATATATGAATAATTCATTTAATTATTGATTTTCTTTTTCCAGAAAAGGATTCCAGATGTTTCACATCGATGTATATCAGATCAACTGTTTACCTGAATTCAAAGGATCTGGTTTTGGGTTTTTTTAATGCCTAAATGTGACTTATAAATGAAATATACTGGGTTAACACCAAGTCACTTCTCTCCAACTGGCAATAGCTAAATCAAAGTGAGAAATGCCTTATGTAAGAACATTAAAATTCCATTACTGGGTCAGACCAATAATTAATCCAACTCAGTATTCGGTCTGCAATAATGGCAAAAGATACAATTATAGACTGAAGTCAAAACCTCTACATTTACTTGGAAAATGCAAAGATTCAGGACAAAATATACTTGATTCTAAGTAATCCTGGAAATTCTGTCAGTTCTATGTTTATTTTTGATTCAGATTTCATTAGCACACTTGCCAGGTCAAAAAAGAAAAAAAGATGATACAGAGGTCAATGTCAGTGGCTCTAAACTACCTTTTACTTGACCACTTATTATCATAAATACTAGGACTTCATCTGTTAAAATACCTTTATTAACCTGTCCTTCTTCAGCATCTGTATTAAAGATATAAGCCCACAAATAAAGCTTAAAGGGATAGTGTTTTCCTCAATAAATTTTGCCCAGTGAGTAAATAAATGCCATAAATACTACACTGCCACAAATACCATCATCACTAGTTAATTCACAGCAGGTTGAGATTCACCTCTTTGGGTCACTCCAGAGTCCTACAAATGCTATGTTGGCTTTGGAGTACCTAGAACAGCCATGGAAGTTGCCTTAGAAGAATCAGCCTGAGGCAACTTTGAAGAACCTACAGGACATACCAGACCTTTATTGGAAAAGGCAATTCCAAGAGTCCTGGAGCTCTTATGGGCATGGAGTGTGTCTGGAACAGACAGGCCTCCCTCCATTTTCTTCTCAGGTGCTCACCAGAACCTCAAGGGGTGGGGGCTGGTAGGCAGCAGGAGGGGAAATGTAGAGGAGTTTCCAGGATAAGGATCTCAGACCAGGATCTATCCCACATAGGTTTTGACTCTTCTAGGAAGCCTGAGACCTGAAGCAAGGTGCCTGAAGCCTATCCAGATCCCTGATAGTCTAATGATGCCACAGAGTTGGGGGAATCATTAATGTCTATAAAAATATGGCTGGGAGTTTAGGCTTTGGCAAGTCATCTGATGAGGAAATTGTGTATTGTTCTGCTCCTTTAGGAATAATATTTACAATTGGAATTGGTGATTACCTTCAGCAAGAATAATTTAGAATAGCAGAACCAAGCTTTAAACTCAAGCTTCAAAATGTGCAATACTGGTTGAAACAGGTGCACTATATCACTGACACCACATTTGAATAAATGCACATAAATAAAGCAGATAGTTACCATAGTCCATCAAAACTAGATGGTCTGGCTATTGCTCATGTATAATATTAAAATTGTTGTGGAAGGACAACTATTTGGGAGTGAATTTAATATGTGCATATCATTAGCTTGGAATATTATCTAATATAGATTTTTATTAGCAGAAAACATCCCACCCAAGCATAACGGTATCAATAATATTGATTGAGCATTTACTGTGTGCAGAACATTGTACTAAGCTGTACTAAGCACATGAGAGAGTACAGTACATCAGAGATAATAATGACAATGCTAATAATAATTGTGATATGTGACTTAGCATAGAGTCTAGAGGACTATAAATGTATCCATAAATTGCAACCTATCTGCTTTGCCTAGAGACTTTTCCCAGGTGGAATGATGGCAGCATGGCTTAGTGGAAAGAGGACACAGGCTTGGGAGTCAGAGATCATGGGTTCTAATCCCTGCTCCGCCACTTGTCAACTGTGTGACTTTGGGTGAGTCAATTAACTTCTCTGTGTCTCAGTTCCCTCATCTGTAAAATGGGGATTAAGACTGTGAGCCCCACATGGGACAACCTGATTACCTTGTATCTACCCCAGCACTTAGAACAGTGTATGGCACATAATAAGCACTTAACAAATACCATCATTATTATTATATTATTAATAAAACATAATACTGGTGAACTATAACTTAGCCATTCCAGGTCTTCACAACAAACTCTGATAAATATGAAATGCATTTCACAGATTCCTTTCTGGGCTGGCTACCTGGCTAGGGAGGAGATGGGGTCTGGTATTCCAGGCTTCAGTCTGAAATGCTTATGGTAACAATCAATGGCATAATAGTCACAAAGGTTATTTAGGCTTACTGGTAGTTTGATTGTACTTCCTTTGTTTTGAACCAGCCTCTTTTTGTTCATGTTAAAAATGGTATAGAAATTTCAGAAAGCATACTCAAAAAATTTGGCAAGCTGTCATCATAAAGTAATAAGAAAATTATACTTGGTTTGGTGGAAATGTTTCCCCCACCCATTATGGGTTACATTATCTTTAGCTATCTGTAAACTTTCAGAGAGCATGAACTGAATGTGTAAATTGTCACTATTAATTTATTTTAATAGATGAAATCTGAATCCAACTACTGAAATGAACAGGGATGACTGTGATTCATTGAGAGGGCATCTCCTTCCCATTCATTCCACTCACTCTTCCCAACCTCCACCCCTTTAGCACCCCACATTTTCATTTGAAACCAATCATGTTTAACTCCAAGCCCAAAAGGTTCCCAGCTGGCTTGCTTGTGGAGATTTGATCCTCTCTCAGGTTACTACCCCTGTAGCTAAAGGGCAATTCATGGAAAAGCCAGTTAAACAACCAGAGCACAGCCAAAGGGAACACAGAAAGAACTGTGGGACTTTTCCTTCTTGTGCAGTTTCTGAGGAGATGAAGGCCAGATTAAGGAGAAAGAAGTACCCCTCTCTAACCCAGCTCCTCCTCTGCACATAATGTATGGTCATAATTCAGAAACTAGGTCCTTTTCACTTTCACCTTCTCCTGTTCTGGTTTTGTTTTTTGGAAATGATAAGTGGACAAATAGTGAAATGAGAGCTGACACAAATAGTGATGCATTGCACTACAAAGTGGGAATTAATGCAAAAAGACAAATAAATCAGTAAAAAAAGAACTGGCAAACTACCTGCCAGGGTTAATCAGTAATATTTCTTGTTTAAGATCCTAAAGGCATCCATCATTACTTGATTGGTTTTTACTATATCAGGAAGAATAACTCATGGACTAAATATCTTAATCTTTACCAAACTGCCATGTTGGATTTTTGATGTATTTCAAATCCTGATGCATCATGGAAAGCCATAAAAATGAGGATCAGATGGACATTTCAGCAGCATTAGCTCTTTTACTGATTTTCAAAAGAAGAACAAGTGTTTATTAGAGCTGACAGTAGGCAGTTATTAAAGCTGTCTACTCTCCTTAGTGCCTCTTTCTAGCACATCTTACTCAACATCCGAATCACCTATAAAGATAGTCTGTTTGCAGTCAGAGTTGGGGTAGTACACCTATTTTGATGAATTCACTGATATCTATGACTGAAAATACCAGTTAAACAAACCTGGACTTATCCTGTTGAGCAACACAATCTTTCATTAGCCTTTAACTGCTACTTATGAGAGATAACTTACCCTGAAATGTGATCCAGCCATTTAGATGACAAATAGCTGAACAGGATATACATACCTATGCTTGAACAATTAGCAGAATGACTTAAAATGTGATTTAATATTTTTGGTTTAATTGTGTCCCATTTGCCATGAGGACTGACTTCTAATTTTTGGTTGCTCCATAAAATTTTTTTAATAGTATTTGTTAATCGTTTACTACGTGCCAGGCACTGGAATAAGCACTGGGGTACACACAAACTAATCAGGTGCAATACTGTCCATGGCCTACGTAGGGCTCACAGTCTTAATCCCCATTTTACAGACGTGGTAACTGAGGCACAGAAAACTCTAGGTCGCAAGGGCCTAAGATCACACAGCAGAAAGGAGCAGAGCTAGAATTAGAACCCAGTTCCTTCTGACTCCCAGGCCTGTGCTCTTTCCAATAAGCTATGCTTATTTTCAATGTAAAGTAACAGCATTTTGGACAATGTAAACAATAGCTCAGCATTTAGGTAATTGAGTCGTCTCAGGATAGGTCAGCACACAGTACTTCCTGAATGTCACTGTCTCCACTTGACATTTACAAGGCAACCCCTGACTAATTAAGAAATAAAGTGTTTTAATTAGCTTATAACATGTCTGAACATTCTAGTGAAACAAGTTATGGTGATAAAATCACTGGGAGAGTTGTGCATAGATTGAACATTCCTGTTCAGGGCTAGTTCAGGCTTCTTAGTCTCTGCAATAAACTGTATTGAGCACCCGCTGTGTGCAAAGCACTGGACTAAATTCTGGGGGTTAGTACAGGGATGATAATTAGATACAATCCCTGGCCGATAGGCAGCCTGAACTGGAAGTCCAGCACAGTGGCCTGGGGCAGCCAAATTTCACCTCAGCCTGTTTGTCTAGTAGGATTCTGTGACTGGAGCTGGGTGCTGGCAAGTTTTAGAATTTTTAATCATCATTACTCAAACTTTTATTTGTTTTTCCTAAATTTTACAGGTAGTTACTGTTTGGCCAAATCCCCAGAAAACCCTTCCCTAAGCGAAGAGAGTCCGAGTTTTGAGTGAGCAGAGTTTTATTGCTAGTCCACTGACAGACTCAATCAATATCAGAGATTTATTACCCAGGCTACAGTCCTCAGGGCATGCATTACAGGCCCACAATTCCAGTGTTTCAGACCTCTCTCTCCCCTTATATGGTCCTTCTTGGTCCTGTCCTTCTGTCTGTCAGTTCCTTCTGTCAGTAAATTTCTCCTCTTCCATCCTGCCTCCTGACATCTTTATTTTTCATATGTTGGACCATATTCTGTGTCCGATCTAGGTCATGACTTGTGGGTGGAGCTATGAGTGACCTCGATCCTACTTTCTCCACTGTGCTTGAGCTAGTTCTCATTAGTAACCCTTGGTTCACATGTGCTAGCTTTATATTTATACTTCATTCAATCTCTACCCCTCCACACATACCTTTCGTTTTCCATCCTAGACTAGCTTGCTTATATACTTTTGCCAAAATAAATCCATCACTCCCTCCTCTCCACAGTATGTTTCCCATCCTCATTGTGAACACTTTCATTCCACAACATTTATTGACCATCATCAGACTATACCCAGGTTTTTCACGCTATCAGACTCTGCCCAATCTATTTTCAAAGCACATTGCTTTGAATAATAATGATAATAATAACTAATAATAATCATAAAAATAATTATGGGATTTGTTAAGCGCTTACTATGTGCCAGGCACTGTACTAAACTCTGGGATGGATACAAGCAAATCGAGTTGGACATAGTCCCTGTTCCACATAGGGCTCACAGTCTCCATCCCCATTTTGCAGATGAGGTAACTGAGGCACAGACAAGTCAAGTGACTTGCCCAAGGACACACAGCAGACAAGTGGCAGGGGTGGGATTAGAACCTATGACCTTCTGACTCCCAGGCCCGTGCTCTATCCATTCTGCCACGCTGCTTCTTATATGCTGCTTCTTACTATATTGCTCTTACTAATACTAATAGTATTACTAATATCCCATTACCTAGAGTAGCTTAAATGTCATCATTATCTTATGATTGTTAGGAAACCCCAACTCCTAAGTGCCCTCACTCTCCCTCTTTAGGCCCAGTGTTCACTGTCAATAAATCAGTCATATTTATGAACACTTACTCTGCGCAGAGCACTATACTAAGCACTTGGGAGAGTACAATGTAACAATATAACAGAGTTGGTAGACATATTGAATGTACAATCTAGAGGGGGAGACAAATATCATTATTATGAGCATTATTATTATATGAACAAGGAGGGTGTTCCAGGCCAGAGTCAGGACATAGGTCAGAGGTCAGTAATGAGAAAGACAAAAATAAGGTATAGTGAATAGGTTGGCACCAGAGGGGCCAAGGATATGGGCTGGGTTGTAGTAGGAGAGGATTCAAATGAGGTAGGAGGGGGCAAGGTGATTGACTCCTTTAAAGCCCAATGGTAATGTTTTATGTGGAGGTGGATAAGCAACTACTGGAAGTTCTTGAGTAGTGGGAAAACACAGACTGAGCATTTTTGTAGATAAATGATCTGGGCAGTAGCGTGAAGTATGGACTGGAGGGGGGAATGACAGGAGGCAGGGAGGTCAGCAAGGAGGCTGATACAGTAATCAAAGCAGGATGGATAAATGCTTGGGTTAATGTGGTATAGTAATTTGGCACTTAAGCCAGAGGATTCAGCATGGCTCCCTCAATAGTAGGAACAGTTCTACTTACGCTGTGGGATCACCATGAGGGACAGGGATTGTGTCCAACCTAATTAACTTGTATCTAGCCCAGCACTTGGAACAGTGCTTGGAACATAGTAAGCACTTAACAAGTACCCAAAAAACAAACAAACAGGATGCTGGATGTGAATCCCCATATCCTTTGGTGCAGAAGTAAGTCTAGCTTATAGGTCTGTATCCCCACCAACTCCCACTTTACCTAAGCTCTTGGGTTATCACCCCCTACCTGCAACATACACCATGGCTCTCATGTATATGTGCTTATCCTCTACTGATTACCCCTACTTGTAATTTATTTTAGTGCCTATCTCTCCCACCAAATTGTAAGGTACATGAAGGCAGGGATCTTGTTTCCTAATTCTACTGAACTCTCTTGAGTGCTTAGTACAGTACTATGAACATGGGAGACACTCAACCAATCAACTGTTTTTACTGAATATTTCCTGTGAGCAGAGCACTGTACTCAGCACTTGGGGGAGTACAGTATAAGAGCTGGTAGACATGTTCCCTGCCCACAGATATCACTGATTGATTGGCTGATTTTGCCAGGCCTGGATCTGAGTGGCAGAACTAAGGTGGGCTGCAGAAATGGGGAGCAGAGATATGACCCTTCTTAAACAACTCCAGTGGTTGCCTATCGACCTCCGCTCCAAACAAAAACTCCTCACTCTAGGCTTCAAGGCTCTCCATCACCTTGCCCCTTCCTACCTCTCCTCCCTTCTCTCTTTCTACCGCCCACCCCGCACGCTCCGCTCCTCTGCCGCCCACCTCCTCGCCGTCCCTCGGTCTCGCCTATCCCGCCGTCGACCCCTGGGTCACGTCCTCCCGCGGTCCTGGAACGCCCTCCCTCCTCACCTCCGCCAAACTGATTCTCTTTCCCTCTTCAAAACCTTACTTAAAAATCACCTCCTCCAAGAGGCGTTCCCAGACTGAGCTCCTCTTCCCCCTCTACTCCCTCTGCCATCCCCCCTTTACCTCTCCGCAGCTAAAGCCTCATTTTCCCCTTTTCCCTCTGCTCCTCCACCTCTCCCTTCCCATCCCCACAGCACTGTACCCGTCCGCTCAACTGTATATATTTTCGTTACCCTATTTATTTTGTTAATGAATTGTACATCGCCTTGATTCTATTTAGTTGCCATTGTTTTTACGAGATGTTCTTCCCCTTGACGCTGTTTAGTGCCATTGTTCTTGTCTGTCCGTCTCCCCCGATTAGACTGTAAGCCCGTCAAACGGCAGGGACTGTCTCTATCTGTTGCCGACTTGTTCATCCCAAGCGCTTAGTACAGTGCTCTGCACATAGTAAGCGCTCAATAAATACTATTGAATGAATGAACTGCCACGATTGGACTGGACTATGAGGGCTTGCTATTGATGTTCTTTGTTGGTAGTGGGAAACCTGGGCAGGAGAAAGGGTGAGGGCAGTGGAATCAGACCTATGTTATAGTACACAGGCTTTGATCTAGCTGAAGAAGTATTATCAAACAACATATCCTCTATGATGAGCTTCAGGTTCTTTCCGCTATTCCTTTTACATACACACACACACACACACACACACACACACACATGTGTACAGACAGACTCACACACAGAAAACTCGCCCCTCGAAAAGACTGTGATCAATAGTCCATTCCTTACTTGGTCATGGAAAGATAGTTCCACTGTCAATTCATCAGTGGTATTTATTGAGCACTTTCTCTGTGCGGAGAACTGTATTAAGCACTTCATTCATTCATTCAATTTAAGCACTTGGGAGAGTACAGTGCAACTGAGTTGGTAGGTGTGATTCCAGCCCACCAGAAACTTATTTGCTACATATAGGGTCTTTCTGTGTTCCAGACAACTTCTTGCCATCCTGATATTTTACTCAAGGAGAGCAACTCTTCTCTCAATTGCTGCTTGCCAGGCAGGTCTGTCTGCTTCAGTGGTCTCCCAACAGTAATTGCTATGCCACTTTATTTGAAACTGTGTTTCACTATGTCTTTACACCATTTTTTCTGCCCTTCTTGGTTGCATGTGTCTCGCTTTTGTGTGCATATCTATGATTCTATTCATCTTGATGGTATTGATGCCTGACTACTTGTTTTGTTTTGTTGTCTGTCTCCCCCTTTTAGACTATGAGCCCGTTGTTGGGAAGAGATTGTCTCTATCTGTTGCCGAACTGTACATTCCAAGCGTTTAGTACAGTGCTCTGCACACAGTAAGTGCTCAATAAATATGATTGAATGAATGAATGCTTCTGTTCTTCTTAGAAGCTGCTTTCATATCCTCATACAAGTTATTCTTCTCACATGTAGATATCCAGTGCTATGACACTGTTAATTTACAGATCCTGGAAAAGAATACAGTCACCATACAAAGTTGTGGAACAAAACTGAGTTTTGTGCAAGTTCTAATTTGCAATTAATGCATTTTTCAAAATAATTTACTTTAAAGATGTCAGTATGAGATTCTCATTTAAAAGTGGATATTTGTATATCCCCTGCATCTGTAAAGATGAGAAACTGAATATGTAAAGTTAACAATCAGTGGCTCCCTTTTTACCCAAGAAAGTAGAAAAGAAAAAATGAAAACTGCAGGAAAAGAAAACTTTGAGATCCTGAGAGAAAAAGAAATGTAGTTGGGGTAATTCTATACTTGTTGAAATTAGAAAATAATCCATTAGCAGGTCTCAGTGACATTAAAATGCAGTTAACATCACCCTAAATCCTTTTGTGAGCATATTACAGAATATTATTTTTAGATGTGTTAGGAAAAAAATCAATTAAAAAAGGTAATAAATCTCAGTTATATGGTGAGATAAAAACAGGTATTTCGAATTGAAACGACATTAGTTTGCTTTGCCTGTTTTTTTAAGGGAGAAAGGGCTAATCTGAAGGAGTTATCTGTGATCTTTATTTATAAAGTCTATAATACTGGTTAATGTCATTTCTAAAAATCTCTGTGCCAATATTAATACTCTACTTCTATACCCCTTCTCTTGCTCTCCCCTCCCAACATGACTCCCTCCACTCCACAAAATACAACTTCAACAAACACTAACCTAAAGGTGTAAAGGTCTTCCTATTTTCTAACCTCATTCTCTTGCCTGTAAGCAAACTGATCATTCCTAACAACTGAAAAGGAATTGGTAAGGAAACTGAAATAATTGTGCATATATATCTTGGACATCATTCAAAGCTGCCAGCTAATTTAGAAATAAACACGTCATTATTACCCCCTCCACTACTCTTGTAAATATCAAGCTGAATAAAAAAAAAGAATACTGTACATAACGCTTGCCTGTTTTAACCTCCATAAGTCAATATGATTTAGACTGTTAAGTCTCATGTGGGACAGAGACTGTGTTGGATCTGATCATTTTGTACCTATCCTGGCACTTAGCACCATGTTATGCATATAGTACATGATTATTAAATACCATCTTGATTAATATTAGTGAGGAGGTTGTAATCAGAAGCAGTGAGCGACAGTCACATTTAACTTTTTGTTTCTTAAATAGGATCATCTAAATGTAAGGCTAACTCAGCAAAATCAAAGTGAGACACTTGGGTATCATTTGGATTCTCTGACTCTCTGGCTTGAACAGATATAATCTTTGTGGTCAGTGGTCCAATAATAATTAATGAAACAGGTGGATGTCAGACAACAGGGACCACTAGACCTTTCCTTCTTGATGTCATTAAACACATAGTACTCCCTCAGGTGCCATGCTTGCTTCATCCACCCCTAAGCAATCTCCATTAAGTGGTTTGAAAAATTAACACTTTTTTGGAATCTTCTGATAAAAACTCATAGGGAGTTTGATGCAAAAATGCATTGAGAATCTCTACCATATAACTAGTCAAATTGCTGTTATCTAGTGTCCAGTAACTCAAGCCTTAGAACATGAGTTGGAAACCTATGGCTCAGGAGCCAGATAAGACTCTCCTTGATAACAGATGTGGCTCTTGGGCATAGGAACTACTCCAGGGGAGCCATCAACCTCTGGATTTGACACCCTGAGGGCGATGTCATTAGCTTAGTCTTCAAAACATTTTAATAATAACTGTGGTGTTTAGGTGCTTATTATGTACCAATCACAGTACTAAGCACTGAGGTAGATGTAACATAATCAGGTCAGACACAGTTCCTGTCCTATCCATATGGGCCTCAGAATCTGAGTAGAAGAAAGACCATGTATTAACTACCCATTTTACAGATGAGGAAACTGCAGTACAGAGAAGTGAAGTGATTTGCCCAAGGTCACATAGCAGGCAAGTGGCAGAACCACTTTCGGCAGGATGTTGTCCTTTCAGGCCTGGGGACCAATGGAGATTCCATCATCTTCACTGGATGACAGGAAAAACAGGAGGTGATCTCTCTCAAATTCAGCCACAATCCTTGAGGGGGTGACTCATTCCTTTCCCTTTAAGCAAGCTGACCTCCAAGGCTGGTAACCACACACAATTATCCTAGTCCCCCTTCTATCTTTCTTTCTCTCCCTCTTTCCCTCACCCATTTCCTTCTCTCATATTTTTCTCTCCCCCGCTTCACTATCATTTCATACTTGTACCTCAACAAAGCAGTAAGCTGCATTAAAATTAATTTAATGTGTGCAGATTTGTATATTTGGCTCTTTGTATACCAACTACTCAAAGTTTCATTTTGGGGGGGCTCTTCTGCAGAAAAGGGTACCAATTCCTCCCTTAGAGTATTTTCTTCAAAAAAAGTATAGCAGTTTCACCTACCAGATAAGAATGAACTGTGTTTTTGGCCTAAAATCACACTGCTAGAAATGGTTTCTGCAAGACTGTTAGTGAGGTTGATGGCATCAAGGAATCATAGATTTTATGGACAGATTCTTTGCTTACCAAATTTTCAAAAAGAAATAATCTATAAAGATTTCATCTACCCAGAACCAAATTGAATATGGATGAATACATTTTAAATATTGTGCACTAAGAAGAATGATGACAAACTTGAGGTTCCATTAGGACTTTCCTTCCAGCCAGGATAGTGGCAGTAATGATAGCAGCCACGCAGCAGCCATCACTGTTGCCCAGCCATCATCACAGCTGAAATGACTACTACTCAGCTGTTCCTAGAAGTTTCTGGTACAGCTACTATAATGTAGTTCAGTGTCAGACATCTCCAGCATTCAATCAGTGGTATTAGTATGAGCCCTAATTCTGAATTCCCAGTGGTCATGAAGGGAGGAAGAGAGAGAGATTGGGAAGAAAGACAGAGAAAAAGAGAGTTAAAGTTTGGGGAGACAGAGAGTGGCAGATCTTTCTGGCCACTCCTCAGTCTCTTTCACAGACTTCTTCTCTGCTTCCCACCTCCTTACTCTAGGAATCTCTCAAGATTCAATTCTGGGTCATCTTCCATTCTTCATTTACATCCAGTCCCTTGGAGAACTCATTCACTCCCACAGCTTCAACAACCAAGTCTATGAGAATGATTCCCAAACCTACCTCTCCCTGGCCTCTCTCCTTTGCAGTCTTTCATTTCCTCCTGCCTGAGGACATGTTCATTAGGATGTTCCACTGATACCTCAAATTCAACATGTCCAAAACAGAACTCATCTTCCTACCCAAACCCTCTCCTCTTACCAACTTCCCAACACGTTGCAGAACACCATCATTCTCCCTGTATAACAAGCCCTATACATTGATATTACCCTCAACTCATCTCTCTAATTCGATCAATCAATAAGTGGTACTTATTAAGCACTTACTGTGTGCACAGCACTCTAATATGTTCTTGGGAGTGTATAACGTGATAGAGGCGATCAACATGATCCCTGCCCATAAGGAGCTTACAGTCTAGGGAGCTTACAGTTTGGATATCAACTCATATATTCAGTCTAATACCAAATCCTGTCAGTTTTACCTTTCAGGTCTAGAATCCAACCCTTTCTTTGCTTTCAAGCTGCTACCATACTATCCAAGCACCTATCATATCCCACCTGGACTACATGAGCAGGGAACATATCTACCAAATCTACTCTATTGTACTCTCCATCTAATCTATTGTACTCTCCCAAGCAGTACAGTGCTCTGCACAAAGTAAGTGTTCAATAAATATGATTTATTGATTGCATCAGCCTCCTCGCTGACCTCCCTGCCTCCTGTCTCTCCACACTCCAGACCATACTTCACTCTGCTGCACAGATCATTTTTTCTAAAAAATAACTGTGCACACCTCTCTCCATTCCCCCAAAACATCCAATGCTTGCCCATCCATCTCCACATCAAATAGAAACTCACTATTGGCTTTTAAGATTTCCGTCCTCCTACCTTACCTCACTCTGCTCCCACACTTTGCTCCTCTAACATTAACCTACTTATTATACATTGATCTCATCTTTCTTTCGGCCAACCCCTTGCCCACATACTCTCTCTGTCCTACATCTCCCTCCTTCCTCCTTCATATCCAACAGATCATTACATTCTACATCTTCAAAGTCCTGCTAAAATCATATTTCCTCCAAGAAGCCGTCCCTGACTAACTGAGCATTTCCCCTCTCTATTCATCCTCCACCTAAAAATTAGGTCTGTACTCTTTAATCAGTTTGATACCCCATCCCCAGTGCCATGACACTTATGCACATATCTTTTACTCTTCTGCTGCTTCCTTCAACTATAATGTATATTAATCTCTCTCTCCCCAGTAGACTGTAAACTCTTTGAGAGCAGGGGTCATGTCTACCAATTCGAATGGATTGTACTCTCCCAAGCACTTAGACTATGAGCCCCATGGAGGGCAGGGTTGTCTCTGATTTGGTTAACCTATATGCGCACCAGACGTTAGAACAGTGTTTGACGCATAGTAAGTGCTTAACAAATACCATTTATGAAAAAGCACTTAATACAGATCTCTGCACATAGTACATGCTCAAAAAATCCCACTGATTGAATGAACGTGTGTGTGTGTGTGTGTGTGTGTGTGTGTGTGAAGGCGTGTGTGTGGACCCTGCTTTTCTCATCTCCTTCCTCTTTTCCCACCTTTTCTCTACCATCTTTTCTGTCACAGTTTTGGTTTCTATGTGTGCTTGGCCTTTTATCCCTTCCAGTCTTGGATATCCTTTGTTTAGAATAGTTGCTAATGTTTTTCAGAATGAGTTTCTACATTTTAGTTGACTATTCTCACACTTAAACTGAACTCCTTTAGTGGTAATGCTTTAAGACAATATTTTAATACAAGCTTTCAAAACTAGTATTTTCATTGTAAAACCTATTCTTACTTCAAAAATTGATTTTTTTTCAGCATTCAAAATGCACACTATAGTACTACATTTTAAAACGGCTGTTGTCCCATTTTGAATTGGAGAATATTTCTGGATTTATGCATATGTATATGCATTTGACCCAACATTTTTTGGGTCCTTTCTTTACCTTGATGTCTTGGTGTCTCTATCTGGGATGCTATGTATATGCCTGCTTTCTCCATGCTCTTGCTGTGACATGTTGCATTTGGGTATCTTGCCTTCTATAAATCTGGTGGTCCCTGTCCATCTTTCTCTGCCTGTTTCACTTTAGTAGCCTCCTCTCCCTGCATTCCCCATCTCTGGACCATGAATTCAATCTTCTGGGAGTTCCACTATTGTTCCTACTTTATAAACCTCAGAAAATATGATCATTTTGGGAGAGGAATACCCATCAAGTATGTTGCCCCAAAGTGATATTGACTTTTTAAGCTCTACATTCTGATCTGTTAAATCAATTGCATTAACTGAGAAGCAGCCTGGCCTAGTGGAAAGAATATGGGCCTGGGAATCAGAGAACCTGAGTTCTAATCTCACGTCCACCACTTGTCTGCTGTGAAACCTAGGGAAAATCAATTTATCTGTGCCTCAGTTACTTCATCTGTAAAATGGGGATCAAATCATCTGATTTAGGGCCGTGGATTGTATCCAACCTGAATACTTTGTGTAATAATTATGGTATCTACCCCAGTGCTTAGAACAATGCTTGACCCTTAGTAAGCCCTTAACAAATGCCATTAAAAAAAAACCAATCCTCCAAACTGGAGCATTCTAGAATTAGTTCAGAGTGACCATGAAGGAGTTGACAAGAAATTCTTCAGGTAAACAGTAGACTACCCCCAAAATATGCCATTGACTGGTGGAAAACTCAAACCATTAGGCCATAAAAGAACAAGAATGTTGGGCCTGGCCCCCAGAACTGTAATTGCCTAGATAATCTTGATCTCAAAATACAACTACTTAGTTTTTGTTAATCCCAGATCCGCCAATTGCCTGCTGTGTGACATTGGGCAAGCCACCTAACTTTTCTGTGCCTCAGTCACCTTAACAAGAAAATGTGGATAAAGTATTGATTTTCCCTTTTTCTTAGACTCTGAGCCACATGTTCATTCATTCATTCGGTCTCATTTGTTGAGCATTTACCATGTGCAAAGTACTGTACTAAGCACTTGGGATTGTACGATGCAACAACAAACATATTCCCTGCCCATAACGAGCTCGCAGTCTAGAGGAGGAGATAGACAATAATATACATAAATAACTAAATTGCAGATACATATTACATATGTGCTATGGAGATGGAAGGGAAGATAAATGAAGGGAGCAAGTCGACACAGAAGTGAATGGGAGAAGAGAAGAAGAGAGTTTAGTCAGGGAAGGTCACTTGGAGAAGCCTTCAATAAGACTTTGAAGTGGGGGAGAACAATTATCTGTCTGATATGGGGGGGGGGATTCCATGCCAGAGGGAGGATGGGGGCTAGAGGTTGGCAGTGAGATTGATGAGATTGAGGTACAATGAGCAGGTTAGCATTAGAGGAACAAGATGAGGTAGGAGGGGGCAAGGTGATTGAGTGCTTTAAAGCCAATGGTGAGGGGTTTTTTTTGGTTGCAGAGGTGGATGGGCAACCACTGGAGTTTCTTGAGGAATGGGGAAACTTGATCTGACTGTGTTTGAAGGAAAATGGTCTGGGGAGCAGAGTGGAGTATGGACTAGAGTGGAGAAAGACAGGAGGCAGGGAGGTCAGCAAGGAGGCTGATGCAGTAATCCAGGCAGGCTAGGATGAGTGATTGTATTAACTTGGTAGCAGTTTGGGTGGAAAGGGTGGATTTTAATGATGTTCTGAAGGTGGGACTGACTGGCTTTAGTGATCGACTGAATATGTGGGTTGAATGAGAGAGAGAGGAGCCAAGGATAATGCCAAGATTACACGTTTGTGAGACAGGAAGGATAGCCGTATCCCAAATAGTGATGGGAAAGTGAGAGGAAGGACAGGGTTTGGGTGGGAAGATAAGAAGTTCAGTTTTAGCCATATTAAGTTAGAGTTGATGGGAGGACATCCAATAGAGATGTCTTGAAGGCAGGAGGAAATGCAGGACTGCAGAGAGGAAGAGAGATCAGGGCTGGTGATGTAGATTTGGGTATCATCAGAATATACGTGGTAGTTGAAGCCATGGAGTGAATGAGTTCTCCAAGGGAGTGGGTATAGATGGAGAATAGAAGGGGACTCAGAATTGAACCATGAGGGACCCCACAGTTAGGGATTGGGAGGCAGAGTGGGAGCCTGCGAAAGAAACTGAGAATAAGTGACCAGAAAGTAGGAGAACCAGGAGAGGACAGTGTCAGTGAAGCCAGGGTTGGATAATGTTTCCAGGAGAAGGGGGTGGTCAACAGTGTCAAAGGCGGCTTAGAGGTCGAGTAGGATTAGGATGAAGAAGAGGCCATTGGATTTGGCAAGAAGGAGATTATTGATCATTTTTGAGAGGGTGGTTTCTATGGAATATATGGGACAGGGACTTTGTCCAGATGTGCTTGTACTGTGTCTACTCCACCATTTAGTATAGTGCTGTGCATCTAGTATATGTTGACATATACCACAATTATTATTATTACTATTATTAGTATTATTATACCAATTTAATGAAGACAAAAATGGTAATTTTTGTTAACTGATTTGTTCATTTAATCATCCAACCCTGCACTGGGCTTTACTTCCTATTTTGACTCCTTACCTAACCTCTTCTCTCTTGATGGATAAATCTATGTCCTCAACCCTGCCCTCTCTGCCAAACTCTCTCACCCTGCTGCTTCTCAGTCATAAGTCATGACCTTAGTCATCTCTATTTCAATTCTGTCTAATGTGAATTAATTTCATTGTAGAATGCATGCTGTGCTATTGTAGCTTTTTTGTTTTATAATCAATGTGTACCTGGACACACAAAGAACAAGCTTTGTTTTTTCAGAAGACAGTTCCTATTTGTCATGGCTGCTCTAAAATATTTGCTCCAATTTTAAAATGTTGCTCCAAATACCAGTAGCAGTGGCATCTAAAATCATATGATTATTTTCCAGTTGAGACAGGTTTTTTCTTCTTGTCTTAACATAGTTTCATCTTGACCTTTTTAAAAATCTTGCATTGTAAGTCCAAATAGCAAAATTTGTCACCTTCATCAAAATTTGTATATGACTGATACAAACTTGGATGCCCCTTTACAACCAGGAAACATTAAGTTCCTGCTTGGTAGCTTTATTATAGTAATGATTTCTACTGGTGTCAAATTTAAATGCCAATACATTTTTGATGCGTATTCTTCTCAGAAGTACTTTCTAAGATGACAGCATTTTTAGAATGTCTTTATACATAAGTTAAACAGGGCTTTCAATACTGTACAATCATTCTCAGAAGAATTATAATTTAGTGGCAGCATGACAATGAATAATGGTAAGGACAATTGCATTGGTCCCATGGGAACATAGCAGCATAGGTAGCAAAATACTTAAGCTTCACTAGTGCTTTTTTGCAGAAATTTAAACACCAGCAAGTAATCCCCTGAAGGCATATAAGAGAAGAATGTGTGCTTAACCCCTTTTTCAACCAAAACACTGGCAACAAGGTCATTTTACTTCATATGGAATTTAGCATTTGTCCCATGGCTACTGCTTTCTAACAGTGGATTTAACTGATGCAGAAGATTTACTACTAGAGGAAGGGATAGAAAAAAAGTATCTTCCAAAATACTATCTTAGTTCAGTCATCAAAGTGGAGTATATTTTTTATATTAAGGCAATTTAGACCTGCCAGTGAAAATACTTAGGTACTTCTTTCTGCTGATTTAAGGTAGCTTCACAGAAGGCTTTTTTTTCCATTGAAAGCTAATGGAAGAATGAAAAAGTGCAGTTAAGGCTCTTTTGTGAGTCTTGGTTACTTTTCTTAGTTAAACTAGCTAAAAATATAATTCATATCCAGAATATCAAATACCATTTAGGCCAGGGGTCTTTAATCAAGAGTTTGTGAATCACTGGGGTGCTTCAAGCCACTGTAGGGGGAAGGATAATAATAATGTTGGTTTTGTTAAGCGCTTACTATGTGCAGACCACTGTTCTAAGCGCTGAGGTAGGCACAGGGGAATCACGTTGTCCCACGTGGGGCTCACAGTCTTAATCCCCATTTTACAGATGAGGTAACTGAGGCACAGAGAAGTGAAGTGACTTGCCCACAGTCACACAGCTGACAAGTGGCAGAGCCGGGATTCGAACCCATGACCTCTGACTCCAAAGCCTGTGCTCTTTCCACTAAGCCACGCTGCAAGGATGATGAAATGGGAACTCAGCCTTCAACACGGGAACTGGATTGAGCTATTGCCTTTCTCTATATCCCGAGGCATTCCCATTTAAGCACATATGTACCCATATAGTCATCTTCCCATTTTCATATCTCTAATGACTTGCGGAGCTATATCCCCTGCTAGAGTGTAAGCTCCTTGAGGGAAGGGATCCTGTCTTCTAACTCTCAACTCTTAACAGAGTGCTCTACAGAGTTCTTGTTCAAAAAATACAATTGAAGTACTGATTGATTCCAGCACTTAGAACAGTGCTTGGCACCTAGTAAATGCTTAACAAATACCATCATTATTATTAATAATTGAGGTTATCTGCTTCTGCCATCTCCTCTGCCAGAAGGACTGTGAGGCTCCGGTATTTTTCTGTCTCTGAGTGGAGGAGTGAGAACATTATTTGGGTAGAGAGTTGTGTGAAGAGGGCCTGAATGGAAGTTGGATAAAGTATTTTACTGGCAGGCACTGTGGGGAACAATCCAGTGGAACCCTGATATTGCAACAATACAGTTTATTGAGAAGGTTGAAAATCCTGGATGTTGGTTTTTCTTTTGCCATGGGGAAGAATTGAACATAAGTCTTCTCAAAGGGAAGAGTATTGCACATAATGATTGATATTGATTAATCTTGACTGATTGATTAATGTCTGTTCTCCCCTCTGGACCATAAACTCACTGTGGGCAAGGAACATGTCTACGAACTCTGTTGTGCTGTACTCTCCCAAGTGCTTAGTACTGTGCTCTGCATACAATTAGCACTCTGCATACAATTAGAACATGCATGTGCACAACCTCAGCCTTCTTCAGACAAATGGCCAATCCATAGCACTTTGTTATCATGTGTTTGTACCTCTGCAGCACAGAGGTATAAGAGCTCCATTCAGGACTGATTCCAGGATTTTTCATGGTGCTGTCAGTTTGTTGATCTGAAAGCATTCCCAGAGGATAGGAATCATATTATGACCATGAATTCCAGATTACGTGATGCATGTTCAAACATTCATTCATTCATTCAATAGTATTTATTGAGCGCTTACTATGTGCAGAGCACTGTACTAAGCGCTTGGGATGAACAAGTCGGCAACAGATAGAGACAGTCCCTGCCATTTGACGGGCTTACAGTCTAATCGGGGGAGACGGACAGACAAGAACAATGGCACTAAACAGCGTCAAGGGGAAGAACATCTCGTAAAAACAATGGCAACTAAATAGAATCAAGGCGATGTACAATTCATTAACAAAATAAATAGGGTAACGAAAATATATACAGTTGAGCAGACGAGTACAGTGCTGTGGGGATGGGAAGGGAGAGGTGGAGGAGCAGAGGGAAAAGGGGAAAATGAGGCTTTAGCTGCGGAGAGGTAAAGGGGGGATGGCAGAGGGAGTAGAGGGGGAAGAGGAGCTCAGTCTGGGAACGCCTCTTGGAGGAGGTGATTTTTAAGTAAGGTTTTGAAGAGGGAAAGAGAATCAGTTTGGCGGAGGTGAGGAGGGAGGGCGTTCCAGGACCGCTGGAGGACGTGACCCAGGGGTCGACGGCGGGATAGGCGAGACTGAGGGACGGCGAGGAGGTGGGCGGCAGAGGAGCGGAGCGTGCGGGGTGGGCGGTAGAAAGAGAGAAGGGAGGAGAGGTAGGAAGGGGCAAGGTGATGGAGAGCCTTGAAGCCTAGAGTGAGGAGTTTTTGTTTGGAGCGGAGGTCGATAGGCAACCACTGGAGTTGTTTAAGAAGGGGAGTGACATGCCCAGATCGTTTCTGCAGGAAGATGAGCCGGGCAGTGGAGTGAAGAATAGACCGGAGCGGGGCGAGAGAGGAGGAAGGGAGGACAGAGAGAAGGCTGACACAGTAGTCTAGCCGGGATATAATGAGAGCCCGTAATAGTAAGGTAGCCGTTTGGGTGGAGAGGAAAGGGCGGATTTTGGCGATATTGTAGAGGTGAAACTGGCAGGTCTTGGTAACGGATAGGATGTGTGGGGTGAACGAGAGGGACGAGTCAAGGATGACACCGAGATTGCGGGCCTGCGGGACGGGAAGGATGGTCGTGCCATCCACGGTGATGGAGAAGTCTGGGAGCGGACCTTGGGAGCGGGGCTTGGGAGGGAAGATGAGGAGCTCAGTCTTGCTCATGTTGAGTTTTAGGTGGCGGGCCGACATCCAGGTGGAGATGTCCCGGAGGCAGGAGGAGATGCGAGCCTGAAGGGAGGGGGATAGGACAGGGGCGGAGATGTAGATCTGCGTGTCATCTGCATAGAGATGGTAGTCAAAGCCGTGAGAGCGGCTGAGTTCACCGAGGGAGTGAGTGTAAATGGAGAACAGAAGAGGGCCAAGAACTGACCCTTGAGGAACTCCAACAGTTAAAGGATGGGAGGGGGAGGAGGCTCCAGCGTAGGAGACCGAGAATGATCGGCCAGAGAGGTAAGAGGAGAACCAGGAGAGGACAGAGTCCGTGAAGCCAAGGTGAGATAAGGTATGGAGGAGGAGGGGATGGTCGACAGTGTCAAAGGCAGCAGAGAGGTCAAGGAGGATCAGAATGGAGTAGGAGCCATTGGATTTGGCAAGAAGGAGATCATGGGTGACCTTAGAGAGAGCAGTCTCGGTAGAGTGGCTGTGTAGAACATGGCTGTGTAGAATAGGTTGAATAGCCTGCTTCATTACAATGGGCATAAAGAAATGATCTGAAAAGGACTCTTCCAATTCTGACAGAGATACTATATCGATGTGAAGAAAACTTAGGTTTTGGGGCAGCTGTTTTTTTTTTTACTGCATCAAGTGTACGACCTGTAACCACCATGTATGTAGACATCATGATGTTATTCCATCTATTTTTCCTGTATCTGACACACAACAAAGGTCATGTCTGCTATACCTAGCTATGGACTGAGATCTTAATGTAGTTCTGGGAGTGCATGGTTAAAGACATAACATACAGAAAGTACACAAGAAGATGTAAACAATATTGATACTAATGAAAGATGTGATATCTTAAAAGCCCAAGATGTCTATGACATGCTACTACTACTAATAATAATAATATTTATGGTATTTGTTAAGTGCTTACTATGTGCCAAGAACTGTTCTAAGTGCTGGAGTAGCTACAAGGTAATCAGGTTGTCCCACATGGGGCTCACAGTCTTAACACCCATTTTACAGTTGAGGTCACTGAGGCACAGATAAGTTAAGTTGCTTGCCCAAGGTCACACAGCTGACAAGTGGCAGGGCTGGGATTAGAACCCATGTCCTCTGACTCCCAAGCCCGTGCTCTTTCCATTAAGCCACACTGCTTCTAATTTGGCTACTATGTACTATGTACTAATGAGCTACTATGTAGCTCCTGTGTCAGAATATAAGTAAGCCAGAGAAAGTGAAAGATGTTTTTTCAGTGCACCAACACATTTCAGTAATACAAAAGGAACAGACACACATATTAACCTTGTTGCAGTACAAAAGAAAAAAGGACAGACACCAACATTGAAGGCACATAAATCATCTCACAATCAAAATTTAAAATTAAGCAGCATGTTCCAACAGACTAGATAATGGTTCAAGAGTGAACAGAAAGTGCATTTGTTGAGCTGACTCAGTCCCTTAACTGGCCTGGCTTTTTTTTTTTTTTTAGTGTGGGACCTGCACACTAAACTGTTGTGTTCACTCCTCTGATGCTAGCCTTCTCACTGTACCTAGATCTCACCTATCTGGCCACCGACCCCTTGCCCACATCCTGCCTTTGGCCTGGAACACCCTCCCTCCTCAAATCTGACAATTGCTCCACCCCCTTTCAAAGCCTTACTGAAAGCACTTCTCCTCCAGGAGGCCTTTCCTGACAAAACTCTCCTCTACTCCCACTGCCTTCTGCATCACCCTAACCTGTCCCCTTTATTCATCCCTCCTCCCAGCCCCAAGGCACTTTTGTACATATCTGTAATTAATTTATTTGTCTTCCTCTAGACTGTAAGCTCACTGTGGGCAGGGAATGTATCTTGTTATTGTTTTATTGTTATATTGTACTCTCCCAAGCACTTAGTACAGTGATCTACACACACTAACTGCTCAATATATACGATTGAAAGAATAAATTAATGAATGGGCAGGAGTTTGGAACAGGGGCAATATAGGGAAAGATGGTGGCAGTCCCTTTTCATACCTCTTCTTCCACCCTCCTGGTCTGGCCCTTTCTCCCAGTTTTAAGCAGTACAGGGTGGGAGAAGGGGGCTTGAAGGTGAGGAACAGGAAGGGGATAGTGGGAGTGGCTGTGCCACTAAGTTAAAAAAATTAAAAGTCTAAGATAGCTACTTGGGCTAGGCCAGCCCAGGAGGGGAGGAGAGCAAAAGGAGAATGAGACACTATAGCGACCAAGCTAAACTTTAAAAAAAAAAAGAAAGAAGAAAAGCCACCAGACAGGGGGCAGGGAGGAGGTATGTACTGGATGGATGAAGATTGGGGCTGGAAGGTGTCAGCACAAGTAAGTGTCAGGTTGAGGACAGGGAGGGCTTTCTCACTGGGCAAATCCACAAGCGTGGAAAGCTGAAGGGAAATGAATTTTAAAGGAAATGATTTCTGCCAGGCTGTGTGAACCACAAGGTCATTCTTTAAGTTCAGTCAACTTGAGAGCATTCAACCTAACACAAATTCTAAAGCATGACAAACAATTTACCTAGAAGCAAAACCAAAACCAAAAACACTAAACAAAGAGTCAACTTGAAGATAGAAAATGAAATTCCAATGAAACAGTGGTCAAAGCAATCAAGAAGAAAAAAATTCCATACAATACACACTAAATTTGAAGCTGAAATTGTTTTTTTCCCCTCATTCGTGGATCTTGATTTTTCAACTTTCAATGATTTTAATATGTCGACCCCAAAGCAATCAGTGCTACAGTCTTAATGTCCTGATGGTTTTCCTAAATGACAAAATGTCTGAAAAGTGTCTTACGTATGCCAAAGGGTATTTATATATGTGTTTTTTCCTACTAATTCACTTCATCGATCACTGATATTTATCGAGCACTCACTGCATGCATAACATTGTACTAAATTCCTGAAAGAGTACATTGGAGTTATTGAAGCAATCCCTGTTCTCAAGGAGCTTACAATTAAGGGAGAAATATCTTAAAATAAATTACAGATTGGGGGTTGCAACCTACCTGTTGCTCAGTGAATGAGATTATGTACGTAAGTGCTGGGGGGGGGGTGAGATGAAAACCAAAGGATTTAGTGAGTACAGACCCTAGTGCATTGTTGATACAGAGAGGAAAGAGGAAAGAAAAAAGGGGGTGGGGAAATGAAAGATTAGTCAGCAAAGGCTTCCTGAAGGAGATGTGATTCAGAAGGGCTTTGTAGATGGGGAGAGCAGTGATTTGCCAGATGTGAGAGGAGAAGTCCCAGGCAGAAGGGAGGAGGTGAGTAAGGCATCAGTGTTCAGAGAGATGAGAATGAAGGCACAGTGAGTAGGTTGGCTTGAGAGGCATGAAGCAAAAGAGCTGTGGGACATTGGGAGAGGAGTGATGATAAGAATGGAGGAAAGAGCTGATTGAATGCTTCAAAACCAAGGTCAGGAGTTCTTACTTGAGAAGTATCACATATACTATCCTAGGTTTCATAGCATCTTTTAACTTGATGATTGCTCATACTTCAGTACAGGCCACCAGATCTCTTTTTCTTTCACTTTTTCGTACTTATTTATTCTAAACCTTGCATTTTTCACCTTTCTTAAGTGAAGTTCACGGTGTCCTTTAATGAACCTCACGGTGTATATCATGAATTTCTCCTACTTGTCAAAATTATTTTATGCTCTATTCCTCAAGGTGCTATACACCAGCACCATCCAATCGTAATTTATGTCATTCAGAAATTTCACAGATGATGTTATTCTCTCATTCAAGTTATTCATATTTGTATTCTGATGATTGTGAGATACCAATCAGCAATTCAATAACCCTTCTGAAATAAGACTTCAGCCAATTACAAGTTCCCCTTCCTCTCAATAGTAGTATGATTTTACAAGTTCCCCTTCCTCTCAATAGTAGTATGATTCAAGTTGAATGTCTCATCTTAGAATATTTCCTGTGGGACAAAATCAAAAGCTTTCGTGAAGTCAAGCTGCTTTTCTATATTCAACCGACCTATTATCTGCCATCAGACCAATGGTTCATTCAGCCCAGCATTTTATCTCTTAGAGATGTTTGGAGAAACAGTGTGATATTTGCTCTCCTTGAAATGAGAAATGGTTAGAATTGTACTAATGTTCCTAATTTTTACCCTCCACATTCATAACTTTCATTTCAGTAGCCCATTATGAATTGCTTGCCTAAGAATTTAGCCAAACAGCCTCTATTCAACTGATGTTTTCTACTTGCTCAGTTTCCTGTGTAAGAAATTTCATATATTTAATCACCTGCTGGGTGAAGATAGGTGTCAAGGAGCCATCTCATGATTCCTCCAAGAATATTATTGTCACCATCAATCAACTGTATTTAATTATCACTTCTTGTTTGCAGAATACTGTACTAAGTGCTTGGGATAGAGTATATAATACAAGACAGTTGGTAGACATGATCCCTTCCCATTAGGAGCTTAAAGATAGGGGAAATGGCAGAGTGTAAGGATATGGACATAAGTTCTGTAGGGCTGAGGAAGTGGTGAATATCAAGCGCTTAAGGAGTTCATTCATTCATTCGATCATATTTATTGAGCACTTAGTGTGTGCAGAGCACTGTATAAGGGCTTGGGAGAGTACAATACAAAAATAAACAAGATTCCCTACCCACAACAAGCTTACAGGCTAGATGGGGGGAGACAGACATTAATATAAATAAATGAATTACAGATATATACATAAGTGCTGTGGGTCTGGGTGGTGGGAAGAACAAAGGGAGCAAGTCAGAGTAACATAGAAGGGAGTGGGAGAAGAGGAAGGGGAGGCTTAGTCAGGGAAGACCTCTTGAAGGAGATGTGCCTTCAATAAGGCTTTGAAGTGGGAGAGAGTAATTGTCTATTGGATTTGAGTGGGGAGGGTGCTCCAGGCCAGAGACAGGACGTGGGCAAGGGGTTGGCGGAGAGATAAGTGAGATAGAGGCACAGTGAGAAGCTTAGCAGTAGAGGAGTGAAGTGTGCAAGCTGGGTTGTAGTAGAAGAGTAGTGAGGTGAGGTAGGAGGGAACAAGGTGATTGAGTGCTTTAAAGCCGATGGTGAGGAGTTTTTGTTTGATGCGGAGGTGGATAAGCAACCACTGGAGTTTTCTGAGGAGTGGGGTGACATGTCCTGAGCAATTTTGTAGAAAAATGATCCAGGCAGCAGAGTGAAGTATGGACTGGAGTGGGGAGAGGCAGGAGGATGGAAGGCCAGCAAGGAGGCTGATGCAGTAATCCAGGTGGTTTAGGGTAAGTGACTGTGTTAACATGGCAGCAGTCTGGATGGAGGGTAAAAGGAGAATTTTAGCGATGTTGTCAAGGTGGGACAGACAAGTTTTAGTGACAGATTGAATATGTGGGTTGAATGAGAGGGAGAAATCAAGCATAAAGCCAAGGTTACAGGCTTGTGAGAAAGAAAGGATGGTGGTGCCATCTACAGTGATGGGAATGTCAGGGGGAGGACAGGGTTCAGATTCAAGTGCATAGATGACATAGAAGACAGGGTGGCTAAATCAAATGAACTATTAATCTAACCCAGTCATGACATTTCTTTTGTTCTTGTATTTTCTTATACTCAATCACCTTCTATGTCAAGAGTCTGCAATATGTGACTCAAGAGCCATACCTGGCTCTTCTTTGAAACAAATGTGACTCTGGAACTAAAGGAGTGTTATTCATTCATTCATTCATTCAATCATATTTATTAAGCACTTACTGTGTGCAGAGCACTGTACTAAGCGCTTGGGAAAGAACAAAAACAGTGACAATTCCTGACCATAGTGAACTCACAGTCTAAAGGGGGTAGACATTTAAAACCGCCTTCCAGATCCTCGGGCTAAGAGGGTAATTCCGGTCAAGCACCCAATCAACCAATCAATCAGTCAGTGGTATTTATTTAGTGTGTCCTGTGTGCAGAGCACTATACTGCTTCCAGACAAAACACCAGCACCATAACCTACCTTATAGTTGTGTCTCAGAGTTGTGTGCCACGTTTCCCATTGCTGCCCAGGGAGAGGGGCATCTGCAACAGGCAACTCCTTCACTGGGTTGCAGAGATGACATCCATCCTGATTGGGTTAGGAGGACACTCACACAACCAGTTCCCTGCCTTGGGTGCCCCAAATGGAGCCAGGCCCAGGCAGCCTGGACCACCCACTCTGCCCTGTTCTGACTAGGGAATCTCACAATAGTAATAATGATAGCAATAATTATAATGATAACATTGAAGTGCTTACCATGTGCCCAGCACTGTATGGGAGGACACAGTCTCTGCCCCTTATGGGGAATCACAGTCTAAGTGGGAGAAAGAACAGTAACAGAATCTTCACTTTATATGTGAGTGAATATCTTGAATGTTAGATGAACTGCATGATTAGGAATTAGATTTTATTTAACTCATTTTAATTTTTAATAATTGTATAATTCATTCACCTCTCATTAAAATGATTAATTTATAAATGTTCTTTTCTGGGTGATAAATCCAAAAATTTTCCAGGCAAATTCAAACCAAAATTGCTTTTGCAATCTCCAGTTTTAAACCAGCTAGCATCACTATCACATTTTTTTCAGAGTTTCTCACCTGCTGTTTTTGGCATAGTTTATTTCATAAAACACAAGATAAAGTTCTTGTGAAAGTGATAATCACTTAGGTAAAACAGCTGGGAGTGGGCTAACACATATGTATTACGCCTTCCCACAGGTCCACTGAATGATAGACTGGGCACTGGGAGAAAGTTCTGACAGCTGAAGAGGCACTACTGGACAAGACAAGATACTTTAGCCTCAAAATGCACACAACCGCACATGAGCAAGACCACAGGGGGAGAAAAAAGAGCTCCTGCAGTATGGATTCAAAGAAGGGTTAAAGAGTGATGGTTTTAGTAAAGTCTGTTCAGTTTTCTTTATGTTTTTATTTAGAAAAATCCAGAATTTAGACTGTGAGCCCATTATAGGGCAGGGATTGTCTCTATCTGTTGCCGAATTGTACATTCCAAGCACTCAGTACAGTACTCTGCACATGGTAAGCACTCAATAAATACTATTGAATGATTGAATGAATGAATAAAGGTTTTTGTCTTTGTTCTATCAAATACCAAAAGTTACTATATTACGCTAAAAGATTCTCTGGGTGCAGAGGAATTCTTCATCTGAAAACCACCTAAAAATAAATTCATATTTCTTTACAAACACTAACCCTTGTTTGTGTTTTGTTTTATTTCACTTTATTTTTCTTACCAGCAAGAATATTTTAAGTAAGTATTTGATGTCCCCAGCAGTGTTTTATTTGGTAGTTGAGAGAACAAGGCAAGGTTTTGCTACATATCTATAGCCACTAGTCTGTGCTGTTGCATAAGAAATCACTATTTTCTTCACTTTTCTAAATGTAGCTGTGACCATTTTGATTTATTTGTCTGTTTTTAAAAATTGCATGTGAAAAGGTTTCCCACTTTTGTAATTTTGTTCATATATATAATGGGACATATAAAGAAATATAAGGAAAAACATCTAATTAAAAAATCATAATATAGATGATCCAATTGTGATTTGATCTTTCAATAAAGATGAAACTTGTTAATGGGGAATGTACCATTTTTCCAACTATAAAGGTTAAGAAATTACTATATTACATTTTTCAAGAATGTTTTACTTTGATATAATCCCATTATTTTAGCACCTGGATTGGGCTAATGATACCATTTATTTGCATGCATATTAATGGAAACTAAACATGAATTGTGCTTCTAAACTACATCTTAATGATTAAAGATGATACATTAAAATGATTAAAGAGGATTAAGATAAGAAAGCAAAGGGGAGTTAAATATATGGGCATTTTTTTCCACCTTGAATATAGTCCTTTTTTTTTTAAGTAGAATGCCGATGAACATTTTTGTTTGGCAAATTCTAACTTGCATTTTTATTTTTCAGTGTTTACTTACAAAAAAATTGTTCTTTAATGTGAGGCATGAAACCATGCTATGGAAAAGGAGGGTTTAAGTTAAAAAAAAACACCTTTAAAGCTGGGCAAAACTGATAGCAGACTTAGTAATTGTAATTTTTCCCAAAAAATTAATATTTAGTGAAATACCTAATCTTCAAAATTGAAAAATTGAAACCAAAGAGCAGGAAGAAAGATGTTTCAGAAGTGGGCAATAAATTTGGCAGTTTTTCAAGAGATTAACGAAAGGCCAGTGTTTCACCTTACTGCTATATTTAGGAATTCCTTGAACTTTCCTTCATTCTGTAAAGAAACTATTTCTCATCTCTCATGAAAATAAATAAAATATTTTCAGGAACTTAAAAATACATAAACTAATTCAAGTGTGCTTCTTTTTTGACCTTACCTAAATGCAGTTTTAAGAAAAATACATTGACTTTTTCACTCACTGACACTCGTGGATTCAGTAGATATGTTTCCCACTTTTGAAAATAGTGTACCTTAATTTTTCCCAGTGCCCATCTATGATTTATTGAAGACAGGAGGTGTCTAGAAATTATTGGTTTTTATTTGAGAATTTGTAGAGATTTCATTAAAAAAAATATTATCTATTTCAGTTATCATAGCAAACATATATACTACTGTGAAATGGTTGACTAGCAACACAATTAACATTTCATGGTGCTAATTAAAATTCACATTAAATATCATTGTGAATAAAATTTCTATTATGAAAGGGAGACATTTTTACCAAATGTCCATAAATTTTACATGTTGAAAAATGCTATGCTTTTTTTCTGCTACATCACACACCTGTTAAAATCTGCCTCAAGCAGTTCAATAAACTCAAATTACAGATATCCAATTTGGAACATTTTGCTGGTAATAAACATCAAATATTCATGAAAATGGTAATTTCATTTTAAATATCCATGGACAGTTTGTTTTCATGGGTGTTTTACTTCTTATCCACTGCTAGTTTTTGTCATAAACTGGAGAAGTGTCTAATCATTTTATAGTATTATTTCATCTTGAAGAGCTTTTCACTTCAACTCGTTCTCTATGTTTTGAATAGTGAGTGTCACATCAACACACACCACTCATGCACATATACACATTCATACAATAATGAACTTACAGTTAAAGAATCTAATGCTTCTTATAACAAAAAGCAATCATTCTTTCTCAGAATTGAGATGCATTCAATATCAGTGTTATGAAATCAGGTTTTGCTGACTGTCTTATAACCCATGTTCACAGGCAAACCCCACCCCACCCCCCGCCTAAAAAAACCCACTTCATTATACTTGCAGTATATCATTTCTGGACTTCAGTTTTAACACATCCTCCACACACTCTTTCCATTTGCCTATTTCCTATAGCCACATTCATATGAAGTGCTTTGTACTGCTCAGAGAACTATGAAAAAACAAAAGGGCATTTTCAAGAAAGCAAATGGATTTAAACCTTTTTCTTTTCCTTAGCTGCTTTAAACAGCTTGTGACAAAAATGGTGGCTAAAATACTTGAATTCCCTGTCCCTGACATTGTCCTTGAGATCTAAAGGACAGAATCTTTGCAGTTGTTATACAGAAAGCTACCAAATGGGCTCTAGCACAAAATAAAACATTCAGTTTTCTCCAGAAAATCTTCCTTTCCAGCATCTTTAACTTAGCTCATTCTTTGAAAAACTGGCTAGACCACATTTGCTTCATTTGGGACTTACTCTGCAGTCATTTTTACAATTTTTTAAAAAAACAGTATTTGTTAAATGCTTACTATGTGCTAAGATGTACAGTAAGTGCTGGGGTAGATACAAACTACTCAGGTTGAACACAGTCCATGTCCCACCTGAAGCTCAGTGTTAATCTCCATTTTACAGATGAGGTTACAGACACAGAAGAGTTAAGTACTTCCTCAAGGTCGCAGAGCAGACAAGAGGCAGAGTAAGGATTAGAATCCAGGTCCTCTGACCTCCAGGCCTGTACAGCTGCTACTCTGATTCCCTCTATAAAATTAGCTTTTAACTTCTGGTACAGGTTTTAGAGAACCACTTGCTTCAACAAAATAGGAGCTTTTCATTGGTTGTTGATGAAAGAAATCGAAATTGTGGCCCATCTTTGTAGCTATGACTCCAGTAATATTGTTAATGCACTGTGAATCTCTGTGCCTATTGACTCTATCATGCATTTTGGATTTTTGTTTTTTGGTTTCCTATTTCACTATCTTTTCCCTGTTTATAAATGACACCCACATAAATTCCTTTTAGAGTGCTATCTCTTTCAGAGAATCAGCTTCTACTTATCTTTTCTACCTTCCAAATTCAGATGGCAATGAAATCTTGTTAAATGCCATCAGAAACACACTGGTCTCAATTACACTCTTTTCCTTGGGGATTCACTGAAATAGTTACTAGGGAGGATTAAGAATTTAAGCCCTTCAATCAATCACTCAATCAATCACATTTAGCACTTTACTACTGACACTTGGGAGATTACAGTATAACAAAGTTGGAAGGCACATTCCCTGCCCACAACAAGCTTACAGTCTAGAGGGGGAGACAGAAATAAATATAAATAAATGAATTACAGATCTGCACATAAATACTGTAGGGCTGAGATGGGAGTGAATAAAGCTTGCAAATCCATATAAAAAGGTGACACAAAAGGGAATGAGAGAAGAGGAAATAAATGATGGCTTAGTTGTGGAAAGCCTCTTGGAGGAGATGTGCCTTCAATAAAGTTTTGAAAGTGGTGAGGGTGATTATCTGTCAAAAATCAAGAGGGAGGGCATAGAAAGCCAGAGGCAGGACATACATGGGCAAGAGGGTGGCAGCAAGATAGATGAAATCAAGGTACAGTGAGTAGGTTGGCATTAGAGGAGCAACATGTGTGGTCTGAGTTGTAGTAGGAAATCGGGAGATAAAGTAGAAGGTGATAAGGCAAATGAGTGCTTTAAAGCCTTTAACTTTTAAACACTTCCAAGGCAATGTTGCAACACAGGTCTTATTCATAACTGTAGTCACTGAACAGCTAATTCACATGTTCTACTTGACAGTTTGGAGTTTTGTTCCTAAAACAGCAGGGTGTACAGATGTGTGACTGTTCAACAAATTTCCAGGCTCCACTGACTCTCAGAATTTCTACGGCCTGAGAGTGAAGAAGGAGGTTGTGACAATGAAAGTTACAGAAGGAAAAAAGAAAGAAGGAAAGTATGCAGAGAAAAAACAAGAATACTTGGCGGATGGACATTGTAAGTTGATGATGCTATTATGTAAAGTGCTTAGTACAGTGCTCTACACATACTAAGCTCTCAAAAAATACCACTGATTTATCATTAAACCCTAATGTACATATAATGTAGCCACTATCTTCCAGCCTGTGACTACTCACTCATTAACTATGTTCATGCTGGGTGACTTCAAAAATAGAGTAATGTTATTAAAACGACTGATTTAGAACATATCAAACCAGATTAGAGAATGAATACCAATGACGTGTATAGATTCCAATTTTCAATCTGTTCATCAATCATTTTAAGTTAGATTTCCTTTTCACACAGAATAAGTGATTTCATAAGAATAATCGGATACCTCTGATATGTTAAATCCAATTTTAGGTGGATAATCAAAATTATTCTGTAGGAGAGAAAAATCATAGTATTATGCATTCTAAGTAAAACATTTAAAAGTCAAAAAATAGTTATTAGTCTGAAAGTTTGCTGGCTGAGTTATAGGTTGCCTTTGGTAAAGCTGACCAATGCTTTGAGGTGAACCAGTTTTTAGTATTACTGATGAACCTGATTTTCTCCAGGATATATTACTACATGGTCCCTGTAGGGGCTGAGGCACATTGCAGCTTCTCTGTGCCTCTCTCCCCTTAAATCAGTAGTTGAAGCAGACTTTTGCCTTCTTGATCAAGGATGAAGGGAAGCCTAGCTTAGTTGTTCTGCTACTAAATGCAGAACACTCCCTGGGTTGCAGTAGAAACCCCAGATGGCTTCAGAGAGCCTGCCCCAAGGAGGAAGGGTCTTGAGTGAGGACAGCTTCTATTTTGGAAGCTCTTTTGGGTATGGTGGATTAGTTTCCTGGTCTCATCAATTCCTCTGGAATTATCCTCAGGTCCTCTGTGTCTTTTCAATATCCCCTGATATTGAAACTATCAATATCAACTATAAAACTTTCCCCTTACTGGAAACTATCAAGTGCTTAGTACAGTGCTCTGCATTCGGTAAGGCCTCAGTGAATACCACTGACCAATCAATGGATGTTCAGGGACTTGACTCTATTCCTCAGCATTGTCTTTAGACGGACTGCCACCAGTGTGTAGCAATATTGACCCCAAGGGCCATATGCTCTGTCACTGCTGAGTAGGACAGTGGATGAAAGGGTGTTAGGGAACTAATACTATGCCTTGTTATCTCCAAGGAGGGAACCTTTTTTGCAGTAACATATCCTGTAAACCCACCTACCCAAGAGAGAAGAGTAGTCAAGAGTATCATTACATTTTATTACCACTAGCATTATCATTAATTTTAATGTGAATGTGAAAGAACAAATTAATAGGGGAAATACAACTAAATATTCCTCTGCTGCTAACCTCCTCACGGTCCATCGTTCGCGCCTGACCCGCCGTCGACCCCTGGCCCACCTCCTACCACTGACCTGGAATGCCCTCCCTCCTCACATCCGCCAAACTCACTCTCTTCCCCTCTTCAAAGTCCTACTGAGAGCTCACCTCCTCCAGGAGACCTTCCCAGACTGAGCCCCCCTTTCCCTCTTCTCCTCCCATCCCCATTCCTCCTCTTCCCCCTTCCCTCCCCACAGCACTTGTCCATATTTGTATATATTATTCATTACTCTATTTTGTTAATGATGAGTATATATCTATGATTCTATTTATCTTGATGATATTGATGCCAGACTACTTGTTTTGTTTTATCTTGTTGTCTGTCTTCCCCGTTTAGACTGTGAGCCTGTTGTTGGGCAGGGATTGTCTCTATCTGTTGCCGAATTGTACATTCCAAGCACTTAGTGCAGTGCTCTGCACATAGTAAGTGCTCAATAAATACAATTGAATGAATAAATATTATCATATTTTATAACTACAAATAATACTTAATTGGTGCCAGCATGTGCCAGATGTTATAGAGACCATAGATGTTAGCAGTCATGCTGTCTGTAAGTCAATTTGGGGCAATATGCCTGTGGTCATTTGCTAGTGGAAACCCACCCTTCTGGAGGGTGGTACTTTAGGGAGTTGCTATCATGCAGGGAGCCAGAAGGAAGAGTTACATGCACAAGACACTGACATCCTGGTCACTCGATCCTAATAACTCCAACTCTCCAGAGTCCTGCTTCCTGTAATTGGTAGTAATAGCGATACCAGTAGTAGTAGTCATTACTGAACACCATCTTGGTGTAGTGCATTGTACTAGATGCTTGGGGAAATAGAATAAAGAAGTAATATGTTCCCTGCCCATAAAAAGTTTACACTTTAATGAGGGAGGAAAAAAAAAATATTTACAACTGGAGAGGTCAAAACCATTCAATGGAGCAGAAGTATTGTTATATTGTACCCTCTCAAGCGCTCACTACAGTGCTCTGCACACAGTAATTGCTTGATAAATATGATTGATTGATGTATAACTCAGTTCGTAAATCCTAAAGTTGGCTAAAGGGATGAAGAGAGGGATGGAGGTCCTCTAAAGAAAGGGGCTCTGCAGCAACCTGCCTAAAGAAGAAAGGTTTCAGGAGTGAAATGTGGATCCAGGGGAGATGGGACAGTAGATTTTTAAAAGGTGGAATTGTGTTCTTTAAACAAATTCTTCTTCCGGCCCTGCTTCCTTGGAGGAAGTTTGGATTGAATGTCAACTATCCTTCATTGACTGTGTAGAGTAAGTTATCAGGCATATTAACCTTGCAGAGGGGGCCAGATGCTTTATTTGCTAAGACAGAAACTAAAAATTATGAGAGCAGTGAATTTGAATCCTGATTTTTTTACTAATTTACTTTTTGACCTACTCAGTCAATTCTCTTCCCTTGGCCTATATTCTGCAAGTAAAATGAGAAGCCCAGAATGGCATACTAATCAAAGTCCTTAGGTGTTGTATAAATACATACTAATGGGAACTAATTGATTAATATTGTCTCTTTGATTCAAGATGTCCTATATGTATTATTAACCCTGCCATATTTTAGATGAATAAATTGAGGCTCTAGGGCTGGAGTGGCCAAATTACAGCTTGTGAGCCCCGCATGCTTCTTCTTTAGTTGCTGTGAAGCTTGCATACATATGGTCTGTTTTTTAGTATTTTGACACTGTGGTTGCCCTTTTGGCAACTCCCGACCCAAGTGGGCCCAAGCCGAGGGGAGATAGAGAGCTCAGCCCCATCCCCAGTCGCCACTTTTGTCCAACACTCGCTGCCACTCCTCACTTCCCCCTCTCACCACCGAGAATGCCTGCTTGCCATTCCCACTACTATAGCTCTCAACCATATTATATTTTTGGTTCACTGTTCTTCAGCTCACCTGGTATGGCCATCTCTGTTTGAGGTAAAAAAAAAAAAAATGAAGGGATAAGCATGCAATTATTCAAGGAATATTTATTCTTTCCAGTTGTTGAGTTTTATATGGATTTAAGAGCTAGCTGCCTAGGCTGCTGATTTCCTACCTTCATAGCTACTTCCAAATTAATCTTGGTGTCACTTTTACGGGAATCTTTTTTTTTTCCAGTGATTTTTTTTTCAAGCAAGGAAACTAGTTTTTCATCAAGTAACGTAACCTGGTACAGTTAAACATTCGATATCCTAAATACTATCAACAGCATATGCTAGTAATCTTCCATAATGTTTAGGAAAGCAGCGTGGTGTAGTGGATAGAGAATAGGCCTGGGAGTCAGAAGGTTATGAGTTCTAATCCTGGCTCCACCTGCCATGTGGCTTTATGCAAGTCGTTTCACTTCTCTGTGTCTTAGTTACCTCATCTGTAAAATGGGGCATAAGACTGCGAGCTCTATGTGAGACAGGGACTGTATCCAACTTGATTTGTTTGTATGCACCCCAGTGTTTAGTACAGTGTCTGGCACATAGTAAGTGCTTAACAAATAAAATTATTTTTTCTTATTATTATTTGCTTTATTTAATAGCATTGGTAATACAAACAGAGAATGCATTAAACAATCATAGTGCCTATAGAGTCAGAGCATTGTACTGAACACTTAGGGAAAATATGATTTTAGAGTACTAGAAGGTGATAATAATTATTATGACAATAATAATTGTTCTGGCATTTGTTAAACACCATGTGCCGAGAACAGTACTAGACAAAAGACAATCAGGTTGGACACAATCCTTGTCCACCATGATGCTCACAGTCTAAGTTGGAGTGGGAACAGATAATAACTCCCCATTTCATAGATGTGGAAACTGAGGCACCAAGAAGCTAAGAGAGTTTCCCCAGGTCACAAAGCAGTGTCAGAACTGGGATTAGAACACAGGTCTCTGACTCCTAGGTCAGAGTTCTTTCTATTATGTTACACCACTTAATCAGGGCATGTAGATGATTGAAGTAGTTCTTAATCTGTTTCATGAAAAGAACCTATTACTACATATATCTATTAATGTTGTTTTTTTGTGGTTGAATAAAACCCATGACATTGATATCTGCAATATTTGCAAAAGAGACCTTGAATCAATATCAAATTATTTGTTTTTGTTTCTCTTGGATGAATTCTCCATTCTTACATTTCATATTTAAATTAGCAAACCTAATTTCAGTATAAAGCAGCTTTTATAATAAGCCAATTTTGCAGAAAGAATCAGATGATGAATTTTTCTGGGTCATGATAAAATGTAAGTTGCATTTCATTCTGCTCTACAAAACAGAGGATACTTCTGATATGCCTATTTTTAATGCACTAGAGCTGCTTGTTTCTCATTTTCCTAAAATATTTTAAAGAATGCATGACCCTATTTTAGCATCAGATATGGGCTTTAACAAAACTTTTGAATAGTCTTACGGAACTCAAAGCATATGCAGATGCAACCATTTTGTTTCAACAGACTGCCATAAAAATATCTGACAAAAAACAAAATTCAGTAGTTCAGTATAAGGGAACATAGGCTTCTATTTGAGAATTCCGGGGAAGGTTTTCAGCCACAATTTAACATAGTAAATATGATATATAAGTACTAGTGGAGTTGGCAGAATCCCGACTAGTGTGAAAACTAGACTAATATTAATTCCCCAAAATGTGGAGTTGTCTCCAAAAAATGAATTAATTATGGATCATTTCCTTTCTTGTTCGGGCCAGATTTCACGTTACTTTTCTCATTGTTCACCATTTCAAAATCTTTCCCCTGTCAAAAGCAGTAGTCCTGTCAATGATGCCCCCGGCAATAAATAAGAACTTTATAAAAGTTAAAGAAGGAACGTGTTGACTCATTTATCCGCTTCAACATCGGATAAAAAGATGAGCATATGTAGTGCATAATTTTTTCATGAATATTAAAGCCTCTGAAATCAGTATAAATCACAAATTTTACTGTTCTGTACTGTATATATTCAAAGTGTATTAAATGCATGAAATTCTTACAGCTGATTTGACATCGACAAAAATGGGGGAAAAAGGAGGAGCCATTGAGCACTGATCTAGTGCCTTATTCTTTCCCAGCACAGAATGGATTTTTTTAAAAATATAAATTAATTGATCAGTGTTATTTATTGAGCACTTACTGTGCATAGAACACAGTACTAAGCACTTGGAAGAGTACAAGACAGTGTATTTCAAGGAAAAAAGAATCTCAGTGATTTCAAAGATGTGTAGTTCCTGTTTTATGAATATGAGGTTGACTTAATTTCATGATTAGGGTTCAGTACTATTTTCTATTAAACTACTAGAAATTATGATCTGGAAATATGCTTCCTCTCTAGGAGTTTATTTCCAGGCAACAAACTTTAATCCTTTTTTCATTGTGTCAAACACGCTGTGCTTGTTCTTGCACTATACCAATGGCATTACTATTTTTTTTCCTTCCTTCGTCAAGGGGCACATCGTTGCTTCTCTTGCGTCAAAGACTTTCTAATCTTTTCCAATGTCAAATCAAAATAATCTTTTCTTAATATCAGACACACTCTGCTTTTTCATTTTCTTTTCCAGCTGATGTTAATGTTAAGGAATCGTTTCCTACACAATATTAGGTGCTGCATACAGAAAATCATGTTATCTTTATCAAATTCACACAGAATTTGAAGATACACCACAGTAACCGCTGATTTTCCTTTATCAATTACTTATGCTGCCCCCAGTGGTTATTTACACTGTAATTCAATTTTGGGATGGCGTTGTTATGTACTGGTGATCTGCTTAATCTGATCCTTAAAATCAATTCCTCTACTGGTGGGCTGAACAGAGTGGAGGGGAAAAAGGAAACTGCCTTATTAAGTTATATCTCTGTAGGAAACTAAAAACTCAGGGAGAAAACTGTGCCTACATTGTTGCAGACTCTAAAGGGATGAAGTATAAAAGATATATTGGAGAGGTGAGGTTTGCCATCTTCCTTAAAGCAGTCCATGAAAATAGTGAATAACTGATTTTTGTGTGTAACCAGAAACAGCAATGTAAAAATCCAAGTAGTACAAAAGCTGAGTATTTTCCCAATGAAAACTCTTACTACTATGAGCAAAACCTAATATTTTAGAGTTCATCAATATAGTGTTTTCTCTACATTTTACATATGATCTTGACTTAGAGTTTTGGGACATGTAACTATGACACAGACTATAAAGATTATAATAAAGCTGGTATTTGTGAAGCGCTTACTATGTGCCGAGCACTGTTCTAAGCGCTGGGGTAGATACAGGGTAATGAGGTTGTCCCATGTGAGGCTCACAGTCTTCACCCCCATTTTACAGATGAGGTCACTGAGGCCCAGAGAAGTGAAGTGACTTGCCCACAGTCACACAGCTGACAAGTGGCAGATCCGGGATTTGAACCCATGACCTCGGACTCCCAAGCCCGGGCTCTTTCCACTAAGCCATGCTGCTTCTCTAAATTAATCTAGATTAAAAATACAAAGGAAATATTCAGCGTATTAAGTCAGAAACTGGGGTAACAGACCAGAAAAATTCATTCTTTTTACTGATTAATTGAGAAAGAAGCAGACATATTTAACCTAGCTTATATTTAAAAAAATTAAAAAACTTCTTACTCAGCTTGTGCACTGGCATTAATGGTATTCTAATCATTACAGCATTTTTGCTAATAATAGTTTGGGGTTGAACAAACCTGTAAGCCCATGATTAGACTGTAAGCCCGTGATTAGACTGTAAGCCCGTCAATGGGCAGGGACTGTCTCTAGTTGTTGTCGATTTGTACATTCCAAGCGCTTAGTACAGTGCTCTGCACATAGTAAGCACTCAATAAATACTATTGAATGAATCTATTAATGTGTAGAATTTAAAATCGCACTTTTGTTTAGGAAGTGCACTACATTAGGTTTTTATGGGTAGAGGATGGGTGTTTCACCTCCATTATACTTTCTCAAGTGCTTACACTCAATAATAATAATAATGGTGGTACTTGTTAAGTGGTTATTATGTGGCAAGCACTGTACTAAGCACTGGGGTAAATTCAATATAATCAGATTGGACAAATTCCTGTCCCTCATCTGGTTCTCGGTCTAAGTAGGAGGGAGAACAGGCATTTAATTCCTCTTTTGCAGATGAGGAAATTAAGGCAACAAGAAGTTGACTTGCCCAAGGTCACACATCGAGCAAGGGGCACAGCGGGGATTAGAAGCCAGGTCCTCTGACTCTGATTCTCTGCTCTTTCCCTAAGCCACACTGTTTCTCCAAAGGTTGCACTCAGTAGATACCATGAATACTGTTATGAGCCCAGTGCCTTTTCATTAACCTATTTCAGTTTAATTTTGCCCACCATCTTTACCAGATATCTTTGGATTAATAGTACAGATAGAGGGATCTGTAAAATCACCCTGGTTGATTTAAAATCTTAAAGTCACAAATATAGTTCCATTATCAAAGACTGTAGATCTTAGTATTTGTGTACTCTGGCTACATTTTATTTTTCTCCTCATACACTCCAGTCCTAAATATTTTATTCTGATTAGCGATACCTCCAATTAGGAAGCAACTACTTTTTCTTGATATAAAAATAGAGTGCCTGTTGCTCTTGAGAATAATGTGAAAATAAGCATTCTCTAATTCTGCACACAGCATCATCATCATCTCTTGTGCCAATGATGAAGATTATTGATAATTATTCATATCAGTATTGAACAAATCAAAGAGTAACATTATTATTGTTTCAAACTTTTGTTAAAATAGAGGACTCTAATCCTGGGAGCAAAGCTCAGATGCCCAACAAATACCTAACAACTATTAAAGTATATGCTCCTTATATTTTACTTTTGTTGTACCTTCCCAAGCATTGCACTTAGTAGAATAGGTGCTCAGTTAATCGATGCTATTTTTTTGAACACTTACTGTATCCAGAGCACTGTGCTAAGCACTTGGCTCAATAAAAACCACTGCTATTATTACTACTATTTCATAAGAGCACTTCAAATCTGACCCCTTTTAACTCTAAGGAACAGTGAGATTTTCTAACAGATTTTGAAGGCGTAAACAAAAAAAGAGTCACTTGTTGACATAATAAAGACCCAAATAATATAGATTTTTTAGTTAGGCAATGAAGTCACAGTCAAAGCCTGTGTCCTTTAAAAGTCCTTCAAAGCAGAACTGACAGCAGAATTTACAGGGAAGGAAGCAGAATGAGAAAAGCTACTGGGACATTCTGGGAGGAGGCCAGCTCCTTGCTAATAGTGAGAAAGCCTCACCCATCTGGGGATGGGCTGAATTCTCTTCAGGGAGAGTTTAGTGAGGAAGTTCAGTTTAACTTTCTTAACTTGGGATCATAAACTATATCTAAGGTAAAACGGAAGCTAGAGTGAATGAATTTGGAATTCCTTTTAGCCTGTTCACTTTACCAGACACTTCTCCAAGCAGAGCTTGCACTTAACAACGCTCTTAGCTTAGCACAGGGTGACCAGTTTCTTTTAATCAGGCAGCAAAGTTGGCACTCGCAGCTTTAAGCCTCAGTAGCATAATATATCATCTTTGTATTTTTCTAACGCTATTCTTCCCAATTTGTTAATATTGTTTTTTACCTCAACTTTGGCCAATGGCTAAGATTACTAAGGCCTTCACAGAGCTATCGACTGGATCCTGCCTGGAGTTTTTAATCGCTCATTTTGAGTTCCCTTAGATATGAAAAGCAAGTCAGTAGGAATGACAGTGTAGCTTTGTGGTTTCAATGGGTCAATTCCCCAAAGAATTTATACACTGGGTTCTGCAGTAAAACCCTATATTTCTCTTTAGACATGAAATGATAATTCCATTTTTGACACCTGGACGCCCACCAAGCTAAGGGTAAAATGTATCAAAGTTGTTAAAAGAAGTGGAAGTCATAAGGAAGTGGGATAATTAATGTCCTGCTTGTCAGTGAAGTCACAGCTGAAGTGGTGAACTTTAAAATCTTATCAAATAGACCTGGCTAAAAGCCTGCCAGGAAAAATGCAGGTACCAGGTTAGTAGAAATCCTTCATGAGATAAGGTATTTCTCTCTATTTAACATATACCCATGGCATAAGGGGCCAGGGTCATCTAATTTGGGGTTATTTCAATTAAAAGGTTTCCAAACCCTTCCCCAAGATCACATGGTAAGTTGCTTTTGCTAATCAGGTAATTAGGTCACACATTTCAATCAATCAATGGTCAGCTGTGTGACTTTGGGCAAAACACTTAATCTCTCTGTGCCTGTTACCTCATCTGTAAAATGGGGATCAAGACTGTGAGCCCCTTGTGGGACAATCTGATTACCTTCTAACCCCCCAGCGCTTAGAACAGTGCTTGGCACAAATTAAGTGCTTAACAAATGCTATTATTATTATTATTTATTGAACACAATACTAGGCGCTGGGTAAAGTACGACACAACAGAGTTGGTAGGTGTGATTCAATCCCACAACGAGCTCATTAGCTGCTTTTGTCTTCAGGGGTTTCATATACCATTGTGTGAAGCTCAGTCTTTGCATCTCTCAGTTGATACTCTTTTCAATTTGTAATATTGATTAAATCTTGACTTTGGCCCTTATTCTGTTCAGGAATCTGGTTCATCCATTATTACTGGGGCCTTCGCAGAATTAGCAAATGATTCTTAGCCAACATCTACATATTCCTGCATTCAAAGTTTCAGTATTTCGTACGAATATAGAATTCGTGTGCTTTGGATATCATTAGGCATTCATCATCATCATCATCACTGTGATCATCATCAACAGTATTCCACAATAAAGGTATATATTGCTTCCCTGCTAAGTAATCTTTAGATATACTTAGGATGTATACCTCACTGCTGCATATATGGATACTGATCATTACACTCCCTGTTTGTTCATGCATATGATGTCCATTCTTCCCGCTTTAGCGATGTTTTAGAGCTAAATTTGTATTGTAGGTTGAATTAAGTATTAAATTGGAAAAGAAACAAAAGAACCGAACTCTCTAGCCCTTATTCCAGCCAATTAGTGTGATCCTCCTACCATATACTCAAAAAAGAGGAAATAATTCTTTCCACAGTTCCCCCCCCCCCCGAAAAATGTCATATCTACTCAATTTAAAGCTTAAAACATTTTTATTTCTTTTAGATAAATTATGTTATGTAGATCAAAGATTCCACCACTAGAGGGCGAGCTTGTAGTCTCGAGAATATGGTAGATCGGCGTTCTATTTAAAAAGGTTCATAACGGAGAAAGTCAGAGTTAAGACAAAGTGCACTCCTTAATTGGTACCAACCTCTAAATACATGACAAATTACATGCAAATTAGATTTAATTTACCTTATGTTTTGTAGTTCACAGGAGACAAAAAAGACCTGCAATCACTACTTCTGTTCATTTTTTTCCCCACAGCCTCCACACCATTGACAGTGCTTTGGATACGATGTCACAAACCAAGAGACAAAAATAAGGGTCACGTACTGATGTCAGATAGGTGGCGTGTACCCCGGGGTATCAGATTTCCTTTCGAATTAAATAAAAACGAGATGTTTGATCATTTAAATCATTCTCTGCCGGCATCCTCTTGACTAAAACTGAAAGTACATACTGAATTCAGTACCCACAATAGGAGAGGATAATGCATATCCTGGAACAGGAAAGGGTAGAAAGGAAAAATATATAACTTGTCCCAGTGAGTACATGAATCACAGAAATTAGAAATGGAAAAGCCCTATTAAGCAACAAAGACTACAGCTCAGGGAAAATACAGCTCCACTTATGCTTATTTCAGATTACAGTGCTCAGCATTTATGCTCTCCTTTCAACAATAGCTCCTTCTTCTCTCCAAAGACCAAATACAACCTATAATATTCTGCAGAAGCTTTTTTCCCAGACTTAGCAGGATCACTTATTAAATGGCTTGGTTCAGACTAGCACAATTAACTAGGTAATCCCTCTAATGTGATTATTACATAGCATCCTCTTCTAAGTCAAATTAGAACTTGTGATTCTGTCCATATCTCCAATGTGCAAATTAGAAAACACAGAGGAATGATTTATCAAACCACCGAAAGGAATGGAAAAGAACTACTGATACTTTTTTTTAATATGCCAAGATTTAAAAAAAACAAACAAATAAAACAGATTAGGATCACAGAGTACATCACAGAGCAAATAATGATTTAATCAATATGAAAATTGATTCATTTTAGATATCTAATCCTTCTTGTGTGATGACTGTGAATTATGTACATCGATAAGTATTCCTCAGAAGTTCACTACCAGAAACCTGTGCCTCACTCCTGCTTCCTTTGAATTAGCACTTTAATTTTCCCCCCCATTCAGATGTCAGTTAGGAAAGGGATCAGTTAGTCCTGGTCCAGAACAGGGCTAAGAAATAACCCAGTGAGTCTTTTCTGTCTATAAATTTATCTTTTCATTATACTGAGCTTGAAGATATTGAGCTAAAACTGTAACACTGGTGTCTTTTCAGTGTTCTATATTTTGAGAGGAAAAACTTGTGTAAGGGTTTAAGCATTCTCTCAGTGCTTGTAGATCTCAGCAATTTTGTTATCAGGACTGGAAGCTTTACCATTTTTCATGGTTCTAACTGCTGTGGAGACTTACTCAATAGTGGGAATCATTGTTGTGAGTTCTCAAGGGTGCATGCATTTCCTTTCAAACTGCTTTAAAATAGTGATCTCATTTGTCTTCAAATCATCCCTGTACAATAGTAATGGGAAGCTATTATTATCACCATTTTACAGATTAAGGAAATGGAGAACAAGTTGAATGCTTTTCTCAAGGTTACCTGCAGGTGAGTTTGGCAGTGGTTTTCTTGTTTCATTAATCCTCATAATATCCATATGGCCTACAATATGGATATTCATAAAATTATTTTTTACTTTTATGGAAATCGAGTCACAAAGAGATTGGTCATTTAGCCTAAAATCACATGATGAAATGGAAGAGAGGATATGTATATTCCAGTACAGTGTGCGGTCTAGCACTTCATGACTCATACAAAAGTGAAGTTTACAGAAGCCCTTGTCAGAATTTGCAACTCAAGATAAGTATGTGTGCAATGGAAGCTGGGATTCTGAAGTAGAAGAGATCCAAGGCTATGCAGCCTGCCCTGAGACCAGGAACTTCTACACATTGCTAAGGACATTATATGGCCCCATACTTGAAATGACAACACCTCTGTAACTGTACATGGATCCAGTTTCGTCATAGTCAAGGTGAGAATATGGAAGAGATGGTGAGAGCATTTCAATATTCACCTACTACCGAAGAGGAAGAATTTCAAAGCTTAGAAAACCTTCCATATGTGAAGAAATGGTGTTTGTTTCAGCTACTGAAGAAGTCACTCCAGCAGTCAGAACCACAAAAAAAGGCAAAGCACCTGACCCCAGCTGAGATGTATAAACATGGTGAGGATACCCTGCTTAAATACTCTCAGTCAACACATGGAACACTGGGCAGGTGCCACAGGAACTGAAAGATGTCACCATCATCATCTTTATGAAAAAACATGAGAGATCGAATTTCAGCAATCTCGGAGGTACTTCATTATCTTACCCTCCAGCTCTGACGTGATACTAGCCAGAGCAGTCCTGGATCCGCTTTTAAAGCTCCTGGAATTGACTGAATGCTCCTGGAATCTCATCGTGGCTTCACATCACCACACAGCACAGTAGACATGATCTTTGAAACACATTAGATAAAAGAAAAGTGAAGAATGCTGCACCAGCATCTCTATTCAGTTTTCAAAGACACTTCTAAAGCATTTGAGCCCATCAGTAGAACTGGAATCTGGAAACTACTTAGTAAATTTTGACTGCCTGAAATCATTTAGATTCTGAGACTACTTCACAATGGCATGGTTGGCCAACTCAGATGTAGAGGGGTCCTGCCTTCTGGGAAACTCGTACAACTCAATTGACTTTGAGCACTATCCAAAGTCCTAGAGAGCAAGAGTCTCTGGAGCTCTGGGGCTGAGAGTGAGAAGGGAGCAGAAATGGACGGATGCATCTGGAATAACCCCTCTGGACTGTAAGCTCCTTGTGGGCTGGGGACATGTCTACCAACTCTCTTATATTGAAGCAGCATGGTGTAGTGGTCTGAGAATCAGAAGGCTGTGGGCTCTAATCCTGGCTCCACTACTTGTCTGCTGTGTGACCTGGATGAGTCACTTCACTTCTCTGTGCCTCAATTACCTCATCTGTAAAATGGAGATTAAGACTGGGAGCCACAAATGGGGTAGGGACTGTATCCAACTCGATTTGCTTGTATCCACCCCAGCACTTAGTACAGTCCCGGGCACATAGTAAGCACTTAACAAATACCATCATTATCGTATTTTACTCTCCTAACTGCTTAGTGCAGTGCTCTGCACACAGTGAGTGCTCAATAAAAACCACTGACTGATTGATTGATTGAAGAATTGATGAATGCAGATGACACCAGCCTAGAAGCACACATCCCAGAAGACATGTAAATGATTGTAAACTGCTTCACCAAATCAGCTAGGCTTGACAAGCTGACAAGAAGTCGAAAGAAAATGGATATAATGAATCAGCCTACACCAGGAAAGCTGTATATATACCCAGAAATCTATACTGGCAACATGGAGCTTAATTCTGTCACAGAACTCAGTTACCTAGACAAACTGACTAATGACACAATGATATTCAAGAAAGTATGAAATCATAACAAGAAGGTAACTGGAAAGTCCCGGAACAAAACAGCATGGCCTAGTGTATAGAGCATAGGACTGGGACCTTGGTTCTAGTCCTGGCTCCACTATTTATCTGCTGTTTGACTTCAGGCAAGTCACTTGACTTCTCTGTACCTTAATTACCTCATCTATAAAATGGAGATTATGACTGTGAGCCCCATATGGGACATGGACTGTGTCCAACCTGATTGCCTTATATCTACCCCAATGTCTAGAACAGTGTTTAGCATATAGTAAGCACTTAATAAAACTATAAAACAAAAACAAACAAAAAAAACCAAAGGCAGCCTCTAGCATTGAAGCTATGCTCACCTCATATATCTGAACTTGTTGTGGGCAGGAAATGCGTCTGTTGTTGTATTGTATTCTCCCAAGCATTTAGTACAGTGGTCTGCACGCAGTAAGTGCTTAATAAATACTACTGCCTGGATGAATGAATGATACACTTGAGCAAAATGGATGCCAGGAACTGATGTATGGCAAACTGAAACCGACATACTGATAGTCGGCGGGCAGAGGAAGCATTTTAAGCATACAGTCATACAAGATCTTAGACTTCATGTAGTGCTCTATACATAGCCAGCACTCAAGGAGCACTCAAGAAGCAGTATGGCTTAGCTGATACACCACTAATTGGGACTGGGAATCAGAAGGACCAGGGTTCTAATTCCAGATCCACCACTTGCCTGCTGCATGAACTTGGGCAAGTCACTTCACTTCTCTGTGCTTCAGTTACCCTCATCTGTAAAGTGGGGAATGAGAGTGTGAGCCCCATATGGGGCAGGGACTGTATCCAACCTGATTGACTTGTATCTACCCCAGCACTTAGAACAGTGCTTGGCACAAAGTAAGTGCTTAACAAGTACCATAATTATTACCAATCATTAAGTACTATTGATTGACTGGCAATGCTGTATTTCATCTGAAAAATGGTAAATTGCTGGAGAAAGATTAGTATGGTGCACTGACATTAAAGAAGGAGTGATTCTATTTGAACAAAAGCTTTGTAAGGATTGCCAGACATGGAGGCAATAATGAAAATAAAAACCTAGAAGCTGAAAAATATCATAAATGACATCACAGCAAGGGACATCCTATATCCAGACAGTGTGATTTGAGACTCACTCATAAGTGAGTTTTACCATTAGTGACATCATCCTCAAGAGTACAAGTACAAATTTATACACACACATACACACACACTCACATATATGCACACCAACACATGAATATAGGGTAGCATACTTGTTTTATAGGGTAGCATACTTGTTTCCCAGTTTAATACAGTTTTTTTAACCAATAGAAAACTTTGAGCATCACTTTTGCATTGTGAACCAGAGAAATTCAACCACTAATAAAACTAGGGCAGAGGAGACTCTAAATCTTTGAAGTGGTTTTGTTTTTCTATGCTTAAAGATTTTTATTTTGCAGACCTTTAATACCTCCAAACTCAGGCCTTAAACAAGATCATCTGGGCACAATTACATCAACTAATCTAAAATTGCTTGCTACTATTACATCAATTACAAAAGGGTTCAAGTTTTTATTTTAAAATGTCACTCAGGTTTATTGTGGTCATCTGGCTTTGCCATTCATGCAGAAGTAAATGCTCTTTTTTTTTTTGCCTCCTGTCTGCTAGAATGACCTATTTTTCTCTTGCTTAGCTTGAGAATTTAGCTTTATTTATTGTTCTACTACACAGAAAGAACAACCCCTTGAGACTAGAGATACAAATTCCCTGGCGTCTGATGAAAAATACAATTCTGTTTCTAGGAAGGCAAATCTATCTATAGGACAGACGATTTGAAAGATAGGTTTCAGAATTAGGAGGCTACATAACCAAACTGACACAAAAACAATTATGTTTTAAATAAAAAAGAGTCATGGAACACAAACTTTATTGAAGGCCAAAGAAGGAAAGGAAAAATAGAAATGAATATTTTCATTTTTTCTTAATCTCTTATTGCTCATTCCTCCTGGATGTCCCTGCTGGTTTAGGGGTCAAGAGGTTGTGCTATACAAAGACACTTAACTTCTTTACCATGTATTAGCCAATGGAATACCCTCATTCCTTGACATGATTGATAACCAATAGCTAGAAATTGTATAGATAATTTCCATAAGGAATCATTTGCTTGATTCCAAAAAAGCTCCTCTACTTTCTGGCCCAGAATTGTTCAAGTTTCCTACTGCCAACATTTCCTAGCTAAGTGTCATTTCTGCTGGCACTTAAAATGAAGTATTTGTTCTCAGCACTGCTAATGGCCTGGTGAACATACTGTTAGTCTTTTTGGCATGATATTCTGAGGGGTACTTTACCTTCTGAAACTCTGCCACTGATCTGGGTCACACTTTAAAAAAAAGACCATCTTCAATTCACTGTAGTTCATTTTCCAGCTATGGGGATTAGTCCTGTAGTTACACTTTAAACTTTCTTTAGTCCATTTGCATCAAGGGTGGTAGGATCAAATTTTGAATCCTTATCAATAGCCTCCCAATTCACAGCAGGTACTCAGTATTTTATTTTAGCTTAAGTATCGATCCTTTAACCACTTCAATGAACAAGGACTTAATTGCACCTTCCCTTAATTACACTGCAAAAGATGTATACATAATCAAACCTATGTCTTCCACCCATCTGCTAAAAATTTAACACTTCTTGTCAGAGAATAAGCTGAAAATAGGGTGGTTCAAAAGCTGTTATTATTTCCAGCATGAAATCATACCCAGGTTGGACAATTTCCCACTGAGATATTTGTTCTCCATTGCTCTTAGCTCTGCATTGCGGTTTTAAATATTAAGTCCCTTGGTGCAATTCCTGCTTTACTGTCACCTGGATTCTGACATATGAAACTGCCAGAACTGCCCATTCCATCTGGCAGGTGAACTAGACAAAGGCAAAAGTTGTCTCACTAAAAATTTTGCTTGGTTGTCTACTTTGAACTCCAAATGATGACGTTTGTTGTGTAGTTAATTCTTATAAAAGGAACAGCAAAGTTCTGAAGTCCTTTCTTCCCTAGTTTTCTCTAGGAGTCCTCAGGGCTTGACAAAATGACAGCAATTTCTAGATGCTTAGCTCAAGTGTTCTGACCTGCAAGCCATAATGGTAGGCAGTCACATTTACCCTTCAAAAGCTGCTCACACATCCTTTTCAGGTGCTCCACACTGCCTGTTCAGTTTCAAGAAAGTGAGGGAAATTTGGATGTTTGACAGAGGTTGGATGGAATTATTGATAGACACATTTTTTTTCAACCAATATTTAAGTGACACTGGAGCAAAATGTCAATCACGTGAAACACAATAATCAAAAGCCTGAGGTCTTAACCATTTAGAAAGGGAAACATTTTTGATAAACAAAGGGCATTAACCACCTGTGGTTTAAATCTGATACAGCTTTTTTAAGGTTTTTTGTGGGGGGGTTGCATCATAGGCTTCAAGGCTCTCCATCACCTTGCCCCTTCCTACCTCTCCTCCCTTCTCTCTTTCTACCGCCCACCCCGCACGCTCCGCTCCTCTGCCGCCCACCTCCTCGCCGTCCCTCGGTCTCGCCTATCCCGCCGTCGACCCCTGGGTCACGTCCTCCCGCGGTCCTGGAACGCCCTCCCTCCTCACCTCCGCCAAACTGATTCTCTTTCCCTCTTCAAAACCTTACTTAAAAATCACCTCCTCCAAGAGGCCTTCCCAGACTGAGCTCCTCTTCCCCCTCTACTCCCTCTGCCATCCCCCCTTTACCTCTCCGCAGCTAAAGCCTCATTTTCCCCTTTTCCCTCTGCTCCTCCACCTCTCCCTTCCCATCCCCACAGCACTGTACCCGTCCGCTCAACTGTATATATTTTCGTTACCCTATTTATTTTGTTAATGAATTGTACATCGCCTTGATTCTATTTAGTTGCCATTGTTTTTACGAGATGTTCTTCCCCTTGACGCTGTTTAGTGCCATTGTTCTTGTCTGTCCGTCTCCCCCGATTAGACTGTAAGCCCATCAAACGGCAGGGACTGTCTCTATCTGTTGCCGACTTGTTCATCCCAAGCGCTTAGTACAGTGCTCTGCACATAGTAAGCGCTCAATAAATACTATTGAATGAATGAATGAATCATAGAATCATATTCATATCTAGAATTGCACACAGTGTGTCTCTAATTAGGTCAATGAACTTTACCCATTTAATCATAGTGGTTTTAAATCTCATCTATTGTCCCACAAGGTAGTTAACACAGGATACTATTATAGCCAGGGAGAAAACTGAGCAACAAAGAATTGTCATTAAGTAGGGAAGTTGGGGTTCCCCATTCAGAATCAAATCTACTTCCTCTGGGTCCAGCGGCTGACTCCAGTTGCGGATGAGATCGCTAGAATGAGTTTTTCAAATCCTTTCAAGCATTTCTTAACGTCACAGGGGCTGATCTGGGAAATTATTTGGGAAGCAGTATTCTGCTGCTAGATTAGAGCGGAAGAAGCTAGATTCTCAGAAATTCACTGCAATTCTAAGGTCAGTGCTACCATCTCAGTTTTAGACCTGCATACTTTTTCGGCATTTTTATATAGAATTATGGAAGAGGGAATGATAGATTGCAGGCAGAAGGTGTTGAAAGCAGTCAAAAAGACGTGCAAGGCCTAAATAGTTGCTCTTCCACATTCTGTCCAGATGATGGGATGCATTATTGCCACCGAACTGTTACTAGTCCAGACGATCATCTGAAAAACCCCAGAATGTATCACTATGGCTTAGCCTGCTTCTCAGAGTCAAAAGTAGATTCAGCCACCTCATTTTATTCCACTATACCCAGAAGAGGGAGGAGAATGTGTGCATGATGTGGAGGATGACAGCATTCAGAGTAGTTTGGGCCAGAGAGGCTCTTGAATCCTCTTTTGCTTGCTTCCAAGAACGTTTCCCTTCATGTCTGTCCTGTTTCTCCAGAGGGGACAAGGGACAGTAATAAATGAAGTGAGTGAGGTTGATAGAACTACAGTGTATCTTTGACTCACTTGTAGGGTCATTATGTCAGGGCTGGTTCTGGGATGGAACATAGCAAATTTCATGTCTGTTGTTGGGAAAACATACAATAGCTGTACATGATACATTCATTATGGCTACATAGTGGGTTATACCTGTAATTATATTTGTTCTAGGTCACCATTTGGAGTCAATCAATCAAGACATGGTGTTTTTTGAGTATTTACTATGTGCAGAGAAATCTACTAAGAGGTTGGGACTGTATTGAGTGCTTATACACTCTAGCAATGGGATAAACTGTGTTTACTTTTGAACACCCTACATTGCACTGTTCATAGGATTAGCTCAATAGATGATGTTGGCTCTATTAATTTATAAAGATATCTCCAAAAACACTCTGATTAATGGTCTAAAGAGGCAAGATTTCCAGCCTACAAATTACCAATAATGTGTTGGAATAAAAATGTGGAAGACATATTTTCTACAAATTTGACCATATTTTAAAGACATTTGTGACCATTGGGCCTAGGAGTCAAGAAGGTCATGGGTTCTAATCCCGGCTCCACCACTTGTCTGCTTTGTGACCTTGGAAAAGTCGTTTAACTTCTCTGTACCTCAGATACCTCATCCGTAAAATGGGAACTGAGACTGTGAGCCCCATGTGGGACAGAAATGGTGTCCAACCCAATTTGCTTCTATCCACCACAGCGCTGAGTACAATGCCTGGCACATAGTAAGTGCTTAAAAATGTCATTATTATTATTATTATTATTATTACATGAGAACAAACTTACATATAAAAGTCTACAATATCATATACAAATAACAAAAAATAATAATATACACTTGCTTTAGGGACACAAAGTTAATTAAATTTTCAAGAGATAACTGTACCTTCCACTCTCCTAATGAAAGGATGACTAGAGTTCAGAAAACAATCAGATGAAATTCACCTTTAAGAATTTTGTCCTAATATGACTTGGGAGGAAAATGCCCACAATACATATTCACTGGGCATCAATATGTGGCGATCTGTATTCTCAAAATAGGTATGTGGATTAAAAGCAGACAGAAAATGAATTATATGGTTGTACCAAAGAAAATCCTCAATGTTGTTTGTGTCTAAAGCAAAAAAAACCCCACAAAATAACACCTTGATCTATAGTTCTAGGCAATCACTTTGGAAATGCTGAGTTTAGCTCCATAGTTCATTTCAGAATTATACATATATTGGAAGAGGTCTTAGAGACAGAAAAAGAAAGTGTTTAAGAATTCAAGGTGAAACTGAAAAGGGAAAGGAATTTGCAGAGTGCTAAGGTGTATAGCTGTTTGATAAAATGTCCTTCTTTACAGTATGTTTCATGGAAAAATGAGGAGCCTGATTGGTGGAGTTACTGCATCCTCAGTCCTTGTCTCCACCGATTCTTCTTCAACGGTTGAAAGAGATGGGGGGTGGGAGCGGGGGAAGAGAGAATACAACACAATTACAGTACATCTCAAAGTTCCAGGATAGAATGTCAAATTAAAAATTTCCAAACAATGTAAACTGAGTCTATTCAAGCAGTAACATGGAACAAAATAATCTTAACTATGGATCATTGCTTGCCCACAGTAAGGCAGTAAAGGGATACTACAGATAATTAAAATCCAAAAATAATTCCCAAATCTGATTTTAACCACACACTCCATGAGTGTTTTACTGTGCCACCTAGCATTTCACAGAATTTGATGGATTGCAGTTTCATCTCTTCTTTCCTTAATTACGGAATGTTCTTAGAGCAAAAATGACTATTTTAAAGTAGGAATTATCTTACATTTATTTAGAAAACTCAGAAGCGAGCCGCATGGCCCTCTTTCCTGTCTCACAAGTCCCATGACTTTTCCATGGCATTCAGTTATCCTGTTGCCCTTCCCACAGCACAAACTAGTCCCCTGTCTCTCCCGATAATGTACACCTCCCTCTCTATTTCACATCTATTCTTTTACTGATTTATTCATTCTAAAGGTGCTAGTGCCAAAGGGGACTTCACTGGTATTGGTTCAGTGTCAGCAGTACCCCACACCTTCCAGGGCTGCAAATCTAGGGCTGAGCCAACTTGGGGCTGAATCTGGGAGAGCAGGCAGACAAGGAAAAGAAGGATGACAAGGAGGAAGTCTGCCATTATCTGCCTAGCTCCATTCCATAGACCTGGTACCCTGACTTGGCAGAAACCTCCAACCATGAAGGCATGAAAGCATGGGTGGTGATGGCAAGAGCATCAGAATGCTCTATGGAACCAGTGTTCCATTGAGAAGCAGCATGGTCTAGTGGGTAGAGCATGGGCCTGGGAGTCAGAAGAACTTAGGTTCTAATCTCGGCTCTACTGTGTCTGCTATGTGACCTTGGGAAAGTCACTTAACTTCTCTATGCCTCAGTTATGTCATCTGTAAAATGAGGGTTAAGACTGTGAGCCCTATATGGAACAGGACTGTGTCCGACCTGATTAAATTGTATTTACCCTAGTGCTTAGTACAGTGTCTGGCATATGGTAAGCACTTAACAAACACTGTAAAAAAAAAACCCCTCAAAAAACCCAAACAAAAAAACCCAGCAGCCACGGAGCTGTAGAACTATTACAACAATCACTCACTGTATTTATTGAGCACTTATTGTATGAAGAGTATTGTACCAAGTGCCTAGAAAGTACAATGTAACAGAGTTGTTAGACACATATCCAGGCAGCAAGGACCTTATAGTCTACAGAAGGAGACAGACATTGAAATAAATTATAGATGGGGAAATAGTAGAATATAGGATATTTATGTAAGTGAAATGGGGCTAGGGTGAGTATCAAACATTACAGAAATAGATATAGACTAGCAGGCCGAATGTGTTGGACAAACAAGGAAGTGAATTTGGAGAATGTAGAGGAAATCGGGAAAGCCAAAAGCCATGGGAACTGGGGAGAAATAGATTAAGGGTTTGGGTGGGGGGTGTAGAATTAGTTCTCCAACAGTTTACAAATGCAGAGACTCAAGTGGCAATCAATTCAAGAGGAAGTGATTTCTGCTGGTCTGACAGGAAGCTGAGCAGATGTCAGAAATACACAAGGAAAAATTCCAGAGACTGTAAGAACAAATAAATACCCAAACCACCTTTCATAGATCCTATCAAGGTAGTCCACAGTTTAACAGAACTCCATCTCAGTGACCCTGCTATGTCTTCTATGGACAAAGGTGGGAGAAATAGCCTTTACACACATTCCATTAAAATATCTCATCTATGGGATGGAATAAAGGTCTTTTGAACCTAAGTGGAATGGAAGCATGTCAAAGGTGCTTCAGTGGAATCTCTGTCATCTCCAGTGGTGGCCAACCTGTCCAGATCTGACCTAAATATCTGAGTCTTTAACAAAGAGAAAATGAAATCTACCTGCTGGGTCCAATGTGTAGTAATGATACAGAATTATATCACCTGAAATTCACTCGGTCAGAGTTTTAGTTCTGTTGGAGGCAGCAAGAGGGTTATGGCTACATCCACCCTCCCTTTAGACATAATGAAAAAAAAGCCCTGACCCCTCTATGAGGAAAGGAAGACAAGAAACTGTGAGGAAGACTATGACAATTTGCACAGGGTGGCCCAGATTTTAAAAGTGAGAGTGAGGAACGAACTGTTGGCTTTTGGAGTTGTTATTTCTGATTTTAATTTATGTTTTGCCGGATTTTTCCCCAGATATCTTTTCTTCCTTTCCACATTGATATATATAAGAACAATTTATGAAACAGTAGATAACAATAGGTCAGTTTACTTCTGTTGGGCAGGGATTGTATCTATCTGTTGCCGAATTGTACATTCCAAGCACTCAGTACAATGCTCTGCACATAGTAAGTGCTCAATAAATATGATTTACTCACGTACTGATAGGCTTTAATAAGGATTTAAATATTCAGTATTAAAATATTAATATCAAATCAATGGCATTTACTGAGCTCCTATACAATATGTACAGAATGGAGAACTCATTTGCTCCCATGGCTTCAATTACCATTTCTATGAGGATGACTACCAAATACAAGTCTCCAACTACAACTTCTCTCCTTTTCATTCATTCATTCGTATTTATTGAGTGCTTACTGTGTGCAGAGCACTGTGCTAAGCTCTTGAAAGTACAATTCAACAATAATGAGAGACAATCCCTGCCCACACCAGGTTTACAGACATCAAAACAAGTAAAACAGCCATCAATATAAATGAATAGAATTATAGCTATGTACATATCAAAACAATAATAATAATAATAATGTTGGTATTTGTTAAGTGCTTACTATGTGCCGAGCACTGTTCTAAGCGCTGGGGTAGACATAGGGGAATCGGGTTGTCCCACGTGGGGCTCACAGTCTTAATCCCCATTTTACAGATGAGGGAACTGAGGCACAGAGAAGTTAAGTGACTTGCCCACAGTCACACAGCCGACAAGTGGCAGAGCTGGGATTCGAACTCATGAGCCCTGACTCCAAAGCCCATGCTCTTTCCACTGAGCCACGCTGCTTCTCAGCAGCAAAACAAGTATACAGGCATCAATATGAATATATATATAATTATAGATATGCACATATGTATATAAGTGCTGTGTGGCGGGGAAAGGGGGGAAAGAGCAAAAAGGCGCAAGTCGAGGTGACACGGAAGGGAGAGGGAGCTGAGGAAAATGGGGGCTTAGTCTGGGAAGACCTCTTGGAGGAGGTGAACCTTCAGTAAGGCTTTGATGGGGGGAAAGAGTGATTGGCGTATTTGAGAAGGAGGGCATTCCAGGACAAAAATAGGATGTGGGCCAGGGGTCATCGGTGGGACAGGCGAGATCGAGGCACAGTGAGAAGGTTAGCACCAGAGGAGAGGAGTGTGTGGGCCTGGATGTAGGGAGAGAGGAGGGAGGTGAGGTAAGAAGGGTCAAGGTGATGGAGAGCTCTGAAGCCAATAGTGGGTAGTTTTTGTTTGTTACGGAGATTGATAGGCAACCACTGGAGATTTTTGAGGAGGGGGATAACTTGCCCTGAACATTTCTGTAGAAAGATAATCCGGGCAGTAGAGTGAAGTATGGACTGAAGTGGGGAGAGGTGGGAGGTTGGGAGGTAAGAAAGGGGGGTGATTCAGTAATCCAGTCGGGACAAGATGAGCGACTGTACTAACTTGGTAGCAGTTAGGATGGAGAGGAAAGGTTGGATCTTGGCGATGTTATGAAGGTGAGACCGGTGGGATTTGGTGACGGATTGGATATGTTGAGTGAATGAGAGAGTGGAGTCAAGGATGACATCAGGATTGCAGGCTTATGAGACAGGAAAGATGGTTGTGCCATCCACAGTGATGGGAAATTTTGGGAGATGAGAGGGCTTGGGAGGGAAGATAAGGAGCTCTGTCTTGGACATGTTGAGTTTTAGGTGGAGGGAGGACATCCAAGTTGAGATGTTCTGAAGGTAGGAGGAGATGTGAGCCTGGAGGGAGGGAGAGAGAACAGGGGAAGAGATATAGATTTGGCTGTCATCTGCGTAGAGATGATAGTTGAGGCCATGGGAGCAAGTGAGTTCTCCAAGCGAGTGAGTGTAGATGGAGAATAGAAGGGGACACTCTTGCATTTCCTCCTGCCTTCAGGACTTCTCTACTTTTACTTCCTGCTGATACCTCAAACTTAAAATGTCCAAAACAGAATGACTCATCTTCCCACCATATCCTGTATTCCCCATGACTTTCCCATCACTGTTGACACCACCATTTTTCCTGTCGCACAAACCTTCAATTTTGCCTTCCTCCTCAACTCATATTTCTCACTGAACCCACATATTTGGTCCATCCCCAAATCCTGTAATTCATAAAAACTGCTGCTGCAAACTCTAGACCCCCTCCACCACACTTGAGAAAAGCATCCATGGTAACTGCCACCTTTCCTCTAGCCACTGAGAGGAGAACCTAGTCGGGGATAAAAGCTACTGCTGTGTGCTCTTGGCATGACAAAGTAAGGCATACAAAGTAATGTAGCAATCAAGAAATGTAAAGAGCCCAAGTAACCAAATCATAACAGAAAGATGAGAAACAGAAATATCAATAGTCTTTAGAAAAACAGAGCAAACTTAGTTATAAAATCAATATCATCAGCAGCAGATGAAGTGATTTAGGTACTTAAATGACCTAGTGACCAGTTGAGAAAGCATTTTGAAACATTTTGCCAGCTAAAAGAGTTTGAACACCAAATTCAGAAATACAAGACAATATGATGAAAATGGCCTGCTATGAAATATAAGTATGAATTTTAAAGTAAGGGACTGTACACAATTTGGTATCATAATATTAGAGTTTGTGGTTTTTAAAAAGCAGATGTTACATAAATGGTCCTGGTCCCTGTGAAGGCTGGGTTTTCTAGGTAAATCAAAAGGGGAAAGGCTACTCTTGTAAATATACTGTGCAGTACTGCCAAATAGCTACAGCCACAACTTCAAAAATTACAGGTCTAGAATTTAACTTATTTTATTATATAATAAAAGCAATAGTTTATTGAACTGAGATACTAGAAACAAAATCTGTTTTCAGAAAGAAGGATAGTATAAAAACATTTCCTAAATATTTATCATAACTCACCACTTTATAATTTATTTATAAACATGAGATGTGGACCTATCACAATTTAATTAAATGACTAATAAATACAAAATTAGTACATTGATATTTTAGCAAGAGACATCTGCTAAAAAGGAAAAAAAAATCTCTCGGGTCTTCTATTTCTACCTTTCAGTGGGGAAAGATGTCTTGGATATCTTAACAAACAAGTGTAAAGAACTAGAAGGTTAATTACATAATTTTTCAAGTTCAGAAGTTGTGTTTCACTATAATGGGACAGACTGTGAAGGGTAAATAAATGCCTTCCTAGGTGTAAATTAGACTTCTCTGTAAAGAAGCATGAACCCTTAGGCCATGAGGTTGTTACTTAGCTCACTAAATGACAGCGAGGCAATGTTAACATTGACATTTACACTTTCTTTTTGGTTGATTAAAAAATCCTGACCCACTAGCTATTCCACACCACCAGACGACACAGCTCATAGCCTCGAGTCTCAGGACCACCATATGGACATTTTTTACCTGGGGTTCTAGGGAATGTATTCCAGACTGCAGGTGTACTGGCAAGATCTGCTTGCCCTCTGGTTCAGGTATTCCCTCTACCCACTAGGGTAGATTCTAGATTCTAGAGCTTGTGGTTGACAGTAAAGGCTAGATACTTTTTGATACTCCATCCCTTCTCTCCCTCCTCTCCTATGACACCCTAGCCTCACCACCATACTTCGACCCGTTGGAATTCTGAGTTCCATAGGGTCCCTGGGCTGAAACTGTCTGGATTCCTCTCCTTTCTCCTTTCCTCGTACAACTATGAGCTAGTAGCAGAAGGCTTTTTAAAGTCTCCCTCACACCAGGTCATTCTGAGTCCTGCGTTTCTGGGTGTTCTCTTTGGAATGACTATGCTTGGGAACTTGCCAAAGCCAGTAAACAAACAGGTTTGTGGTTTGGACTGCAGCAGTAAATGTTAGCCAGCAATGGAGAGCATACTCCCGTCATTCCCTTCACTAAATAACACTCCTGGAGCCTATGGAAAGTAATGCACTAACTTCCCTAATTTGCAAAAGGAAAATAGTTTACAAAAGGACCTGTCTCAAAAGTTTAACTCTGAATACAAAAAAAAAAATCATGGAAGTAAATTACATTGGTTGCAGTCTAAACATTTCGAGAATTAATGTATAAATATCTCTTTGCTATGACTACAGAGAATCCATTTTTTCTGAGGTGTCAAGGGAGCAATTAGGCCAAACATGATGATTTTCCTTTCACTTATCTCTTGAACTAGGCAATACATGTTTTAAAGCCAGTTGGAAAAACTCAGCATATATAAAAGTGTTTACATTTCTAGTAAAACAAAAACGGTTTGAGTGGATTATTATTAAATAACAATAATGATATCGGTCTACTGAAGAAACGCACTGAACTTATTTTGTGAGACACACACATGCATGCACACACATCTTCCTGCTGCTTAGCAATCATGTCTGTAACCTGATGCCAAATAAAATCTGTAGCCCATGAATGGCCTAAATCTGTTGGGTTGCCCAGCTGCCACATATTGCCCTAGTATCCATCAATTTGAGTTGCATGAGCTCTCATGTGGTTCTTGGGCAGAGGGGTACTGCACACAAAGCTTATAATAAAAATGGTGCTTATAAGCAAGGGTGGCATTTTCATTGAAGTTGACAAGGTACATGCTCAGGCTCAGTTGGCAGTATCCGGGTCTACTGATTTATGTGAGTACAGGAGAATGGAAACAAAATAGTTTAATCAGATAGAAGGTTACTGTCAGGTTTCTTAGCAAGTGCTATATATTCCAAAGAAGAACTTATAATATAGATATGAGAAAACTTTCCATGTTTTCAAGTCCAACTGTTTAGGTTAATGTGGCAAAAAGTTCTCTGAACTCTAAGCCTGTGGTAATGTATATGAAAATCTTAGAAGTGGGAACGTACAGTTAAATAGCTAGAGTTTGCTAACTGATGGTGGCAGCCGATACACTGAAAATGGATAGCTCTGTTTACACTGGAGTCTGCGAGTCAGTTTTAGAAGCTAAATAAGTTTAACCATCCAAACAATCAAGAACATATTTCCAGCTTTCAATGATTTATACATTCCTTGAAAATGTAAAGTTTTCCCTCTCTTTTGCCAAATGTCCCTACTGAAAATAAGGTCATCTTTCTGGATTCAGCTTGTACTTGGTATGCTTTAGAGATGAAAGAAATAATTAGTCATATTCTCCCATAAACAGCTTCAAAAGGTACAGCAATACTCCCTGGAGAGCCAGAGGATAGAGACTAGTTTTCTCTTCACTTGATCGTTCACCACCCGACCCAGGGGGACTGTCCTATCCCGTTCGAGGTGGGCAGGCGGAAGGCAGAGCTGCAACCACACTTTCTAATCTTCTAAGCATTTAGAGTGCTAGGATGTTGTGGTTGCCGGAGCAGTGAAAGCCTGTAAACTGCTCCTTCAGCTGAATGTAACAGAGCTCTTATTGTTTTTATTGTTGTGCTTGTTTTTTTAATTTGTTCTTGTTGGATTTATCATCTTAATCTTTCCTTGTGTGTATGCCAATGCACCCCTCCCTCCCCCCTCCCCCCTTTCCATTTCTCATAGATTGTGACCCCCTCAGGGCGCTGGGACTGGGTCTGAATTATGACCCTTATACCTTTACTGAGAGTCGAGTACTGTGTAGTGGACACACTAAGTGCTGAATAAATGCTACTGAATGAATGAACTGAGTGCCTGTCATTACTTCCCAACAGTAATGTAGCAAGCCTGACATCGGGTTCCTCACACTGAGCAACACTCACACTGGTGTGGGAAACTGATGGTAACACTGCTGTCAGCAAGACGACTGCCCAGACAGGTGGCCCGTAATGGCTGGGCCCAAAATGATGGGCCCTAATTTATGCAGGGCCCAAAGCACTTATCCTGCTTGCCCTTTTTCCCTTTCTTCTGGCTCAGTCAGTGTGTTTTGCAGAGTGTTATTCATAGGAAGAAGGTGCAGGAGTGGTTCCCAACAACTGTTAAATGCATAATTATTGATGGCATAATTGTTGACAGTGCTTACTTGCCTCTGGCCCTTTCATCAAATGACAATAGCATTTTTAGGGGTACACCTGGGGTCTCCATTTACAATGACATTAGTCTCATTAGACTTATGTCAAACTAATTTCCTCAAATTAGGAGGACACTAAACTTTTATACGAGTCTACCCATCCTCAGTACCTGTATATATATATATATGCCTATATATGTGTGTGTTCAAATGCATGGATAGGTGCATTCAGTTACTAATTTTGAATGCTCTGTAAATACTTTTTATATCTGTCTCTTCCATTATTGTATTTGCTCCTTGTTAGCAGGGAATGTATCGCTTGCTTGTTTTACACTTGCAAAGTTTTAATACAATTTCATTTCACCCATTGAGTGCTCAATAAATACTCTTACTTCCCTATTCTTACCAATACTGCTGATACTACTACTAATAATAATAATAACAATAATTGTGGTATTTGTTAAGCACTTACTATATGCCAGGCACTATAATAAGTACTGGGGTGGATACATGCAAATTGGGTTGGAAACAGTCCCTGTCCTCCAAGGAGGGACGTGGTCTGACGGAGTTGGGGAGGTAGGAGTTCCACACAAGTCAGAGGAAGATCACACCTGAAAGCATTGTGGAAGAAAATAAAGTGTAAAGTGAAGTTGGGGAGGGACAAAGGAAGTGGACTGGAAAATAGTGGGTGAAGAGAGCAGATAGGTAACATATCTAACCCAGTGCGTAAGGCAATGCTTCACACATAGTAAGCCCATAACAAATAGCATTATTATTATTTCATTATTATAATTGATGTGGAGTGACAGAGGGAACCAGTGGAAGATTTTGAGAAATGACATAGGCCAAGCAATGCTTCAGGGAGTTGATCAAATCACTAATGGTCTCTATATCAAAAATGAGTGGTACATTAAGCAGCTGTGTAGATCATGGAGGAAGGCCCAGTAATATCTGCTGCTGAAGAGGGCATCAAGAGATAATCTGTTTGCACTGCTTCTGATTTCACCTTTTAACCAGGAATGACATCTCAGTGCATGTGCTGTTGGCAACTTGAAGACAAGTTGATAAAATGTGTGGATGACTCACACTAGAAAATCATAAAGCACAGGTTCTTTAACGTTTGGAATAAACAGCTGTAAAAATATTCTTTTTTGGGATATTGTAACATCTAAAACAGGTTCAATGTTATATTTTCTTGAAATGTATATAATAATAATAATGTTGGCATTTGTCAAGCGCTTACTATGTGCAGAGCACTGTTCTAAGCGCTGGGGTAGATACAGGGTAATCAGGTTGTCCCATGTGAGGCTCACAGACTTAATCCCCATTTTACAGATGAGGGAACTGAGGCACAGAGAAGTTAAGTGACTTGCCCACAGTCACACAGCTAACAAGTGGCAGATCTGGGATTCGAGCCCATGACCTCCTACTCCCAAGCCAGGCTCTTTCCACTGAGCCACGCCACTACAATTTTATATTGTATAAAATTCCCAAATGAAAGGGTGTGTATCAAAACCTGGACTTACATGATGGAAATATAGAATGCATTTATGTGTCCCAATGTATCTATATCTTTCTTTACTGATATTTCCTACTGATAAGATGAGTTAATTTTATTCTTAGTACAGTGTCCTTGGTGTTCATTTACTTTATCAGTATAGCCATTACTACAGCCTATTGTGAAACTCTTGCAAACCATGCAAAGGCATCATATAATACATGATCATCCTGAGTACCCAGGGGTCTCTCAAAAATACCCACAGGAAATTAGATGCTCATCTTGCAGTGTAGCTAGAAAAGTGTTGATTCAATGTTTCATAGCTGATTGTGTTACCAGAAAATGACTGCTTAGACTTGCAACAATTATTATGAGATAAGCATCTGGCCCCAGTGTCCTACTATAGAATTAAGAAAAATAGGAATAGCCTATCAATCAGCTAAAAATGTGATAAAATTGGGCAGAATGTAAGCCTGCAGTATTGAATTTATGAACCACTCAAAAATAAGCTTTTGATCTACCTTTTGATTTTAGGGAAATTCCAGTGTAGTCAGGGTCAAGGAAGTCAGAGCAAGTGTTAGGGGTAAGAGAAGGAGAAGAGGAAATAGAGGAAGGTTTAAAGTGAATTTTGTTGCCTGAGTAGCTAACCAAATATACAAATATATATTATTCTCTAAGTGGGAGATTTCATAAAATTTCCAAGTCAGGATTTTGCAGAAAAATTCCTAGCTATGACAGAGTTACAATTTGACCACTGTCTCCACTTTTTACCTTCCTTAGAATTACCACTGCCCGGATCATCTTCCTACAGAAATGCTCTGGGCATGTCACTCCCCTCCTTAAAAACCTCCAGGAGTTGCCTATCAACCTCCGCATGAAACAAAAACTCCTCATTCTTGGCTTCAAAGCTCTCCATTACCTGGCCTCCTCCTACCTCACCTCCCTTCTCTCTTTCTACTGCCCACCCAGTACACTCCGCTCCTCTGCTCACCTCCTTACTGTCCCCCATTCACACCTATCCCACCATCGGCCCCTGGCCCATGTCCTACCGCTGTCCTGGAATGCCCTCCCTCCTCACCTCCACCAAACTAACTCTCTTCCCCTCTTCAAAGCCCTACTGAGAGCTCACCTCCTCCAGGAGGCCTTCCCAGACTGAGCTCCCCCCCCTTCTCCCTCTGTTCCCCTTCCACTCTCTGCTCCTCCCCCTTCCCTCTTCACCTACCCTCAACTGAGCTCCCTTCACCTCTGCTCCCCCTCCCCTCCCCACCCCACCCTCTGCTCCTCCCCCTCTTCCCCTTCCTCTCAGCACTGTCCTCATTTGTATATATTATTTATTACCCTATTTATTCTGTTAATGAGATGTAAATCCCCTTGATTCTATTTATTGTGATAATGTTGTCTTGTTTTTGTTTTGTTCTGTTTTGCTTTGCTGTCTGTCTCCCCCAATTAGACTGTGAACCCATCCTTGGGCAGGGATTGTCTCTATCTGTTGCTGAATTGTACATTCCAAGCACTTAGCACAGTGCTCTGCACATAGTAAGTGCTCAATAAATACTACTGAATGAATGAATTGAATGAATTATTCTGAAAAACAATTTTTTTCTCCACAACTGCCCGCAATGTGGTAGGTAATTTTTGCAGTTTAATTTTTGCTTCAAATAGAAGAAAGTGACTACTGTTCTTGTGTTTTCGCTGTACTTACTCTTTTCCTTGTATTGGTGACTGAAAACAACTTCATACTTTTCTTTGAGAATGTTTTAATAGTACATTTTCGCAGACTACTAGACACGGCAACAGTAGCAGCCAGAGAGGAGAAATCAGCTGGAAGAAAATGGCTATGTAGCACCTATTACTGAGAGATAGTTAATAAACTAAGACATCCTGTGAGGATGTAAACCCATAATATGGACAATTGGCAAACTTGCCAAATGAATTTTCTTTCCATTACTTTCACCTTGATAAGACTAAAATTTGTCAAACTCTCTTACCATCCTGAAGCAGCGTCCTTGGAAAATGAGACACTTCTAAGAACACAACACTGTCTAAAAAATGGAGGGCATGAAATTTCACTTGTTAACTTTCTACTGAGTTTGTTTCCTTTGAACAGCTGTTGATCCTGGATAGAGTGTACTGTTAGTCAAAGGATTTGGCTATCTTGTCTAAACACTTGTTAACTGGGTAAAACTTTCTTATTTGAAGTTGTATCTGAACTGGAGTCCACTGGAAGAAGTGTCTCAAAGAAAACAATTGAATCTAAGGTTAACGGTAAGATAATTAGCTGTGAATCATGCTCATATTCACAAATGCCTAGTGCAACTGCAATTATTTGCCCAATTCACACGAGTAATGGGATTTATTATCGATTAACAAGATTCATTCAATCTAGGAATTCACATTCTGAGGAAGTTTAAGATACAGCCTATATACAGGACCCAAAATATAATACAAGTACTACTGTCCCTCACTACTTCCTCTTGTCCCTCCCAACTCCAGTACATATTTCACTTTGCTGTTTGGATCATTTTTCTACAGAAATGCTCACGCCATGTGTCATCACTCGTCAAGAACCGCCAGTGGCTGCCCATCCACCTCAGCACAGAACTAAAACTCTTTACCAAAGGCTTCAGATGACTCAATCACCTTACCCCCTTGTACCTCACCTCACTACTCTGCTCCTACAACCCAGCTCACACATTTTGCTCCTCTAATGCCAACCTTCTCAGTGTACCTCAGTCTAATCTATCTCGCTGCTGACCTCTTGCCCACATCTTGCCTCTGGCCTGCAACGCCCTCCTCCTCAAATCCAACATATACTTACTCTCCCCACCTTCAAAGCCTTATTCAAGGCACATCTCTTCCCTGACTAAACCCTCATTTTCTCTTTTCCCATTCCTTTCTGCATCAACCTGACTTGCTCCCATCATTCATAACCCCCTCCCAGCTCCACGGCACTTACATAAGTGCATGTCTGTAATTTTATTTATTTATATTAATATCTGTCTCCCCCTCTATACTGTTACCTTGCTTTGGGAGGGAATGTGTCTGTTATATTGTACTCTGCCCAACACTTAGAACAATGCTCTGCACACATTAAGTGCTCAATAAATATGATTGACTGACTGACCTGAGCTTTTCCAAGAGAGGGGAAAAATACGTGTTGTCAATATAAAATGGCAGGGCTCTGCAGGCTGAATCAGCCGCCTGAATTAAAGAGGGCAGTGTGGCCTTCTGACATCTTCAGAACTGATGAGACCAGTTAGGGTTGCAACCAGCTGCCAGACATAGGTACACAGTGCTGCTTCCCAATGAATATTCACTACAGATTTCTCAAAAATTAAGGTGAATGGATAGTCAGAGTTTCAAGTGTCAAAATGTACTTGTTTCTTTGGTTGCAAATACATATGTCTTGAAATAGATGGAAGTCAGGTGAAACTACATAATGTATTGTTGAGCAAGTTTGGGAAGAGTTGTGAATTTAACTAAGGTACATTTGAAAAATATTAAACTTATGTAGTGTCCAGATTCCACTGCATTTTCAATATTCATATTGAACTATATCAACTAATATATATATATCCTCAGTGCTTAGGACAGTTCTCTGCACACAGCTGCTCAATAAATATGAATACTTAATTAATAAATAGTTCTTCACCTGGATGTCACTAGAAGTTGAGCAAACCTGTGTTATCTGGCATTTGGGACCAACCAATTGGAAAGATTTAGTAACCAGCATTAATGATATTCATTCAATAGTATTTATTGAGTGCTTACTATGTGCAGAGCACTGTACTAAGCGCTTGGAATGTACAATTCGTACAAGAGCAATCTTGGTTGACTGATCCCTTATAAAGAAGAGTTAAAGTTTGCCCTCATTATATACCCTCCGTAGACTGCAAGCTTGTTGTGGGAAGGGAATATGTCAGTTTTTGGTTATATTGTACTCTCCCAAGCACTTAGTACGGAGATCTGCACACAGTAAGCAATCAATAAATACAATAGATTGATTATAATACATTCGAACCTCCCCTGTGGAAGGAGGGTCAAGCCTGATAAAATTATCCCGGGGTCTTCATTTTTATTATGGCATGTGTTAAGTGCTTACTATTTGCCAGACACTTTAGTAAGTGCTGGAGTGGATACAAGCAAATTGGGTTGGACACAGTCCCTGTCCCACATGGGGCTCACAGTCTTAATCCCTATTTTACAGATGAGATAACTGAGATACAGAGAAGTTAAGTGATTTGCCCAAGTAAACACAGGAAAAGTGGCAAAGTAGGGATTAGAACCCAGGTCCTTCTGACTGCCAGGCCCAAGCTCTATCTGCTAGGCCACGCTGCAGTAATTTACTTTTGAATATTTTCTCTGATGAGACCCCATTATAAATTGAGAAAAGAAAAAAAATGGCTTTCAATCAACTGAACATAAAAGCTAAAATGGCTGATTTTTCTTCAGAGCCAAAATAAGGAAATAATGGGAAAGTAATTGATAAATTTCTAATCTATGTGTTTAGATCCACTTTCTAGGTGCTAACATCTAAAGAATCTGAGAAATTATATAGGAAAATAAACATACCTTAATCTTTTCCACCACCTGTTGCATAAACAGACAATCAGGAAAAAAAAGAATGTTTTGTGTAATCTCATCATTACAGGGACTCAAAGAGTTATCATTATGATGGCGCTAATTACTGACTTTCCATTATTTCAGCACAATACATTCTAAAAGACTGTCATTGTAACTATATTTCAAAATAAAGATGTCAAAGAGTTCATTTATGTGCTTCTTGTTTCACATGAAGAAGTGTGACTAAACATGCAGAAAATGACTTTTAATTTATCCTAACCAATTAGCAAGTAAATGAGAATAAAATCTTTCTCATTTGCATTGCAAGCTTTCTGGTAAAGCTTATATAGAATTAGAATTATATGTTTTTAACTCTTAAAATTCAGAGTGTTTAAGTCAAGGAGAACAGAAATGATCATTGAAAATAAAATCATCATAATCATCATCATTAACATCAATAATCTGCAATATGTCTTTGAGCTCTTGATCTGTGATCTGTGCAGAACACTGAACTAAGCATTGCTCTCACAAATATCACACACATCATATCACAGCCATTCCCATCAAGGACTCTAAAATTTTTAAATAAATTGACATAGTTTACAAATGTGTTCAGTCTCATAACCTGTGAGTTGGGAAAATTGACAAGTATTAGTTATAGTGACTTTTTCCTAATGAAGATCCTAAGATACAGACCAGTAGAATTTCTTCCTCAGCTCCACTAAAGAGAAAAATAATAAGGTGACCAAATATCCTGAACTTGGTAGGACAATACTCCTTTAGGCGAATCTTTTTCACTAACTATAAGAAATTAAAAACTGTAGAACTAAGCTCATCAACTTGGGGCTGTTAGACCACTTAGTTTGAAAAGGGAAAGTCACAGCCACCTTCTTGGAATGTGCTGGCATCAAAACAAGTAGATAAGGAAACTATGTAAATAAGTTTGTAAATAAGTAAATAAGGAAACTAAAGAGACTATGACAACTACTATAATCACTTCTAAGTCAGCAGCTCATCTGTCCATCCACTGCACTGTCAATAGTTATTCACTGAAAGGACATATATAAATGAATACTAAAGAGGGTGTAAATTCATTTAGTTCTCCTGTTCTCCCTCCTATTTAGATTGCCAGTCTCATGCAGGACAGGGACTGTGTCCAACCTAATTAATTTATATCTACCCCAGTGCCTTGAAGAATGTTTGATATATAGTCAGAACTTGACAAATACCATAAAAATTATTTTTTAAAAATCATAATTGTTATAAATATCTAAAGGGATATATGGCTAAGAGTCCTGGGAAATTGACTGGGGAAAGTTTGTGGGAGGAAGTAGAATTTTAGGAAGGATCTGAAAGTAGGGAGAGCTGTGGTCTGACTAACATGAGGAAGAAGAAATTTCCAAGCCAAGGAACAGCAGGAGTGGAGAGACAGAGGTAGGAGAGTTGAGAATCTGGTGTAACAAGAAGGGTGCCTTAAGAGGAATAAAGACACAACAGGTTGGGTAATTAGTCAATGTGGTTAAGTATGGTGGGGGCCAGAGGCCAACTGTGAAGAGTTTTTGTTTGATGGGAGGAGACAGGGGGAGACAGTGGAGAAGGATGATGATAATATAATAATGATAATAATGATATTTATTAAGTGCTTACTATGTGCCAAGAATTGTACTGAACTGGGGTATGTACAAGATAATCATGGACTTAATAATAATAATACTGATAATGGTGAACTTTAAGCACTTACTATGTGCCAAGCACTGTTCTAAGCACTGGGGTAGATACCAGGTTATCAGGTTGTCCCACATGGGGCTTACAGTCTTAATCCCCATTTTACAGACGAGGGAACTGAGGCACAGAGAAGTTAAGTGACTTGCCCAACGTCACACAGCAGACAAGTGGCAGCTCCAGGATTAGAACCCATGACCTCTGACTCCCAAACCCTTGGTCTTTCCACTAAGTCACGCTGCTTTTACATCTGTTACAGCTCTACATGGATGACAAAATACAAGATTATCAAAGTACAAGACTCACAATCTAAGTAGGAGGGAGAACAGGCATTGAATCCCCATTTGACAGATGGGGAAATGGAGGCACTGAAATGTTAAGTGATTTGCCCATGGTCACACAACTGGCAAATGGTGGAGCCAGGATTAGTGGCCTGGTCATCTGACTTTCAGGCCCGTGCTCCCGCCACTGGCCATGCTGCAAAATCCCGAGAACAGGATTTTGAGGAGAAGAGAAATGTGGGCTGAGTGATGCTTCAAGAAGATGACCCACACAGAAGCACGAACATAGATTAGATGGGATAGAGGTGAAGAAATTAACGCAATAATCTAGACTAGGCAAGACCAGAATGTCTGTTAGCATGGAAGCAGTTTTAGTGGAGAGGAAGAGGTGGATCTGGAAGATGTTGTGGAAGAAAAATTGGCAGGATTTGGCAGCAGAATGAATGTGAAACATGAACAAGAGCAGAAAGCTGAGGGGGACATTAAGGTTGAGGGTTACTGGGATAGAGAGTTTATTGGAGTCACATACTTGTCATGTACCTGTTCGGCTTTAGACATCTTGAATTTAAGGTGTTGGCATGCCAACCAAATGGAGATGTACTCCCCTCCTCAAAAACCTCCACTGGTTGCATATCAATCTTCGCATGAAACAAAAACTCCTCAGTCTTTGCTTCAAAGTTCTCAATCAACTGGCCCCATCCTACCGCACCTCCCTTCTCTCCTTCTACTGCCCACCCCGTACTCTCCGCTCCTCTGCCGCTCACTTCCTCACAGTCCCCCATTCTCCCCGTCCCGCCGTCGACCCCTGGCCCACGTCCTATTGCTGTCCTGGAATGTCCTCCCTCCTCACATCCGTCAAACTAACTCTGTTCTCCTCTTCAAAGCCCTACTAAGAGCTCACATCCTCCAGGAGCCTTCCCAGACTGAGACCCCCCTTTCCCTCTTCTCCTCCTCCCCTCCCCATTCCCCCTTCTCCTGCCCTCTGCTCTTCCCCCTTCGTCTCCCCACAGCACTGTGCATATTTGTATATATTTACTACTCTATTCATTTTGTTAGTGATGTGTATATATATCTATGATTCTATTTATCTTGATGATATTTACGCCAGACTACTTGTTTTGTTTTGTTCTGTTTTGTTTTGCGCTCTGTCTCATTCATTCATTCAATAGTATTTATTGAGCGCTTACTATGTGCAGAGCACTGTACTAAGCGCTTGGAATGTACAAATTGGCAACAGAGACAATCCCTGCCCATTGACGGGTTTACAGTCTAATCGGGGAAGACAGACTGACAAAAACAATAGCAATAAATAGAATCAAGGTGATGTACATCTCATTAACAAAATAAATAGGGTAATAAAAAAACATATACAATTGAGTGAATGAGCACAGTGCTGAGGGGAGGGGAAAGGAGGGGGGAGGAGCAGAGGGAAAGGGGGGAAAAGAGGGCTTAGCTAAGGGGAGGTGAAGGGGGGGTAGAGGGGCAGCAGAGGGAGCAGATGGAAAAGCTCAGTCTGGGAAGGCCTCTTGGAGGAGGTGAGCTCTAAGTAGGGCTTTGAAGAGGGGAAGAGAATTAGTTGTGAGCCAGGTATGCAGCCATCTAATTTGAGAAAGACAGAGACTTTAATGCATCACATTGTCTAAAGAGGCAGCTAATATACAACGATACCAGAATTAAATGTCACTCCCCTTCATAAATGGACCCCCAAATGATGATCATTTCGTCTTTAAGCATAAAAAGAGATTATAGCATTCTAGATTTGTTATTCTAAAGAGGGAAAGACCTGCAGAGTCTTTTTAGTCCAGAGTTCAAATGGTGGTCGAATTCTGTGTCCCTGATCAGCCGTCTGACTTCACAAACTTTCCTATCTTCCTCAAAATGGACAGTCAGAGGCTGCTTCAGGGCACACTTGACAACCTCTACCCCCCCTCCCCCATTTCTCTCCTTTTGAAAGTGAATATGAACCAGATCCTCCAAGTCTTCTTCTTCCTCCTGGATGTCTTTCAGACCAGTCAGAAGGATAGTTCTCCTGGAAATCCCTTCAAATACCTGAAACTTTTCCAAGTGTGTTTCTGTATATGGAGAAACAGTAACGTCATAGCAGTTTTCATTTGTTTTGAGAGGTATACTTTATTTCTCAAAATATTTTCAGCAACTCCTGCCTCCAGGAACATAATGACGGCAGTTTGGGCCTGGGGATCGTAATCCATGCTTTCGACCTCGCTTCCGCCCTCGTGGGATTTACAGAAGCTCAGTTCTAGTTTGTCTCTCATCTGCTCTCTGGGTAACTCCTCGGGAATGTTGGAAACGTTGATCTTCTTTTGAGAAACCTTTATGTGGACCTGAAAGGTGACACCTGTTTTGAGTGGCACAGGCTTAGCCTCCAGTTCCACCTTTCCATCCTCCAAGTTCACGAGATATTTTCCCTTTTTGATCACATTTTGGGCAACTTCTTCCGCCTCAAAAGTGATGAGTGCTTGACCTTCCTCCAGTTCATATGGAATCTGGGCTGTCACTTGGAACAAGCAGGAAATATCTAAAACCCTCTTTTCATCCTTGAAGACTTCAAATGATGTAAACTTCATGTCCTTTTCAGGGATATCCTGTTTAATCTGAAAATCAACCTTGTTCTTTTGCAAATCAATTTCACAGTCTCCCCCATTTAGACTATGAGCCCGTTATTAGGCAGGGATTCTCTCTATCTGTTGCCGAATTGTACATTCCAAGCAAATTGTACATTCCAAGCACTTAGTACAGCACTCTGCACATAGTAAGCACTCAGTAAATACGATTGAATGAATGAATGTACCAACAAGCACTTTGGTACTCTCCCCACCCCTACCCTCACAGCACTTATGTGAAGGACTTTACACTCTATTCCTTCTGTATCTGTAATTTATTTTAATATCTTTCTTCCTACCTATATTGTAAGCTACTTGAATGCAGGGATCAAGTCTACCTCCTCTGAGGTGCTTAGTACAGTGCTCTGCACACAGTGAGTGTTCAATAAATATCATTGATTGATTGACTGATTGATTGTGATATCCTGGAAGCAAGAGGAGATACAAGATTGCTGGTTGGATGAAAGGTCAGGACTAGAGAGATAGATTTGGGAGTCATTTGCAAAGAGGTGGTTGCAGAAATCATGTGAGTGGATGAGATCTCAGAAAATGGGTGTAAAATAAGAAAACTAGGGGACCTAGGACAGAACTTTGGGGGATAACTGTATGCTAAGTGGATGAGAAACAGAGGAAAAGCCAGTGAACAATACTGAGAAGGGATAATCAAAGTAGTAGAAGGACAACTAGTGGAGTATTGTGCCAACAAAACTGAGGCCTGATAGGGGAGTGGTGCAAGATGTCTAAAAGAGTGGGAGATCATGCTCAGGATGGATTATTGCCCTTTGGATTTGGCAATTAGGTCATTGGTGACCCTGAAGTCTCAGGGGAGTGAAGTTGTTGAAAGCCAGACAGCAGAAGCTAGAGAAGAGAGTTGGTGGAGAGGAAATTAAGGCTGTGGGGACAGATAATCTGTTCTAAGGGTTTTGATTAGAATGGTTGCAGGAAGGTGGAGTGATAGCTGGAAGGGAATGGAGGTTGGCAGAGGAATTTTTTAAAATGGGGGAGACTTGAGCATATTTGAAGGCAGAGAGGGATAGAGAGGAAGGCAAAAAAGTTTGCCACAGGCTTGAAAATGCCAATTTATGGAAATATTTGCAAAATTAATTGTCTATCCCCACCAACATTAAAGCAAATGTTTTTGTTTTTTAAAATATAACAATTGAAGCAAATGTTTTTACTTTTGATCACACTTACCAAAACAAATGTTTGCAATTGAAAGAGCCACTTTGGGATTAAACAAGGACAAATCTGAGTACTTGATGCAAAATGAGAGAAGTTAAAATATATGTGAGGGCTAATTTGATTATAATATTGATTTGTCCATTGGAGACTTGACACCAAATACATATTTTAAGCACCTTTGGCCACAAAATGTTTAATACTCTCTTTTGTCCTTAAATATCCTTATGCATTAGCACTGTGTATTCATTTCTTGCTTTATCTTTTACTGGCTCCATTCTATTGCAGGCGTCCATGCCTTCACTTTGTTATCACTGAAATGTGGAAAATTCCTGAAAAGTAAAATCTAATACTTGAGAGACCTATTAGGGCAGTTTTGTAGTGATTTGCTTACAACCCAGAGATTCATCGGGTGTTAGGTGAGAACCAGATTATTATCAAGATACAGCATGAAGTTCCCAGGTTGAACAGTCTTTCTCGATCAAGCACTCTAAATCGATCATGATACATATTCCATTTTATATATTTATCTTCTATCTCAGGCTAATTCAAGTTAGTAACAAAAATGAAATAATTTAAGAACAATGCATGACTCCTTTTAAGGGAAGCTAAATGTCCACAGAGATATTCCATCTCACTTCCAGTTTCTGACATTACTCACTCCTGTCACATTAAGAGACATACTATATCCATTATCATGTTTGGTTAATATAAAACAAGAGATTGCATAGCCTGATTTCACAACAGGAAATACAGAAATTAATTAAAATAATGGTTCCTATGGCATCAGACTTCTATGATGACAGTAAGCTCATTTTCAAGGCCTAAGAATTTCAAAAATGTTGTGACAACTACCACTGAAAAAGCTTTCATCCTCATTTCATTCTTGTACGGAATGCCAGATTTTTATGCATTTCTAATAGTGAACTTCTTCAAATGATGGAGAATTAGGGTTAGTGATTTGTTTTCCATTTATAAAAGATGTTCACATTTTAGAGGGATCTGCCATGGTTCAACATTCATTATAATATTAACCAGTATTGAAGTAGAGGCTTGAACATGTCTTCAAGTAATAAGATGTCTTTGAAAATGCTGAAGATAATGAGTAGGCGTAATGCAATCTATAAATGAGAATAAAAATGGTAGACCCCATATATTTTCTGCTCTATTTGCCTGACTTTAATGCATTCTTACATCAACAATTTAATAAATATTTTAGTACTACAGTTCTTTTTGCTGCAAATGTCTCAATTTGAGAACTCAAGAACTGCATTTTTTAAAATTTGCTACTCACTGGTAAATGTAAGGCAACAGGTAAAATTTTTAACAAACTACATGTTCCTTTTTATAAATGTCTATTTTTAAGTAACAAAATCTCTCTTGACCAAAAAAAAGTAGAATCATGAAGGGCACAGCTTTAGGATAAATTCATTATAAACACATTTTTGAGTTAAAATGATTCATATGCACTAACTAAATGAAGTTGTGAATTTAAATAATTGAGGCTCATATTACCAGTAAGAGAGACGTATTAGTATCCCCACTGAGACAGGATAAGGAATTGAAGCAGGGATGTCAATTATCTTTCCCATGAACAAAAAGAGAGTTGCCATAGATTTAAGATTATAAATGTCAACCTCCTGAGTCCTGGTGCTATAAAATGAGTAGCTTTAGCCTCATATACAGTGATCACCTGTGGATGTTAGTTAGGCAGTCCCATATTAAGGGATGAAAATGTGAATGAAATCTTGGTATCATATCCACATTTTCATCCCTTAATATGGGACTGCCTAACTATGACTATGCATCCTTATGCTGCCTCCAAATTGACTGTGGAGCCTACCTGATTAATAGATGCAGTCCAGGAGTGGGGGGTGAATCTGTACTATTCCCTTCCCTATGTTGCCAGCCCACCTTGAATCTAGGGACTGACATGAAAAACTAGGACTAGTGTCATCCATTTGGATGCTCAAGGGAGGGAAAAGTTTGGGGTCTCCCTCATCCCCATTCTGAACGATATCATTACATTTCGCTATAGGAACCTGCAACATTCTACCATTCTGCAACACACTACAAATTTTTTTGAAGTATGCCATCTAATGTGCACACAGCATTAGATAATGACATCATGAAAAATTCCATTTGACAGCTTGAACCAATAGATTTTCCCGGGGAAGGGTGGGGAAAGGCCTGACTTTAATGGGCAGAACACTTTTAACCTCTTCCCTGCATTGCCATTCGTATCATGTCCTGACGTGGTTGCTTACCTCTCCTACCATCTGAAGCCAGTCCTATGACCAGGATACCAGTGGGCTATGGAAGGCAGGGCTGGGAACTCGAAAAGCCTCAAACACAATAGGTCAGTCAATATGATTACGTCAATGCCAGGGATCCTGAGAAGGACTCTGGAGCAGAAGTAGCAGTGCACAACCTAAAAATATTCCCCTTGTCTGCATGGAGTTTTGCTTGAAGCAGATTTTGGAAAAAAAAAAAAATCATAGATTTTAAAAGGAAAAAAATTGAAATATTTGCTCTATGCAGACTCAACCAGTAATTCTACGATACAGTCTATGAAGATATGTTACAGTGAAATGGTTTTCCCCATTCATTCCTCCATGTCCACATTTTTCGAAGGCATTTGAATGCTTGAGCCAAAAATGTTAATGTATTGAATGTGCTATTTTAGAAGGCTACCCCAATTCTGCAAGAAAAAAAGTCTAAAATCATAACTCAGGCATCATTTCAATGTATGAGGGTGCTTAATATCACATGTATAAACAAAAAAACCCACACATTCTGTGAAAGAGTGACAGGTGTTAAGGGCATTCCTATGAAAAACTCCAGGATAAATTGGATATATTGAATGACTAAAATTAAGTTTGTGTAGGTCAGGTTTTACAAATATACAAATCATCCTCTGTAAACTACACCATAACATTAATCAATAGCTGAATAATGTCATGAGAATAATAATAGAAAAACTAATAAATTCAGCCTAAGGTGAAAGAATTGGAATATTTTTGGTAAAAATAATTTAAATCTTTTTTTCTTTCCAAAGTACATTACAGTTTGCTTTTTCCACCTCAAAAAAACTACCATCCTCTCTTTTCATTTCTTTTAGCAAAGCTCATTATTTTCTGAAAGCCACCTTGAATCAAGCTATTTTATCTGAAAATTTGCTATAGATCCTTCAATATATTCTGCAGCCTGGGGTATTGAATTTGATGAAACATTCCTCGTGAGTGGAAAACAAAAACAACTGTAAACAAAAATGGGTTTTGAAAGGCTTTCAGGTACTGCTAGGAGGGAATTGATATAAAAACCTATGGAGTTCATCATTAATAAATAATCTACAAGCATTGGCAATATTATTATCCCATTTGTTAATCTGGAATTGTCAAAAAGTCATAATAAAAATGTCATCTGGAGTTCCTTTCTCCTAAGGAAGTTAAATCATTCCCCATGTTTGTTCTGCTTCAACACTTTGCAAATGGTGGGATTGAAAGTTCATTATCATGCTAATGGTCAATTGCTGAATAGGGTCTAGAACTCAGAATTTTGACACCTTTTTCAGGGTTCTTTTCACAGGAATGCATTAATTGCCTTTTAAAATATTTTTTAAAAGCCTTGAAAGACTAAAAAAAACCACAACCCAAAAAGCCCTAGTAATTTTAGTCAGCAATGCCAACACTTTCAAACAAGAATAAAGGCCCATGACAACCAGCATGAAGAATGTCTCTGCAAAATACATTTCCCCAAAATAGGATGCTAAAATCAAAGATGAGACTACACTAGATATATCTCATCCCTTTATCCATAATGAGCAGAAACAATTAACTTCGATTATAAACCATGACCAGTTCTATTTAACCCAAATATTCTGATCCATTTTCTAAAGAGTACTTATATCACAACATTGCTCTAAATAAACAGGAAATTCAAAGTATGTTCCAAAAATCATTACACTTCAATTATTTTTGTTAGCATTTATTTGTACACCATTTATATTTACTTAAGCCATACTCTCTAAGGGCTAGGGAAGGGAAAAGTGAAGTAACCCTGGAGAGAAAGAGGAGCCCAGCCTTACTGAGCACGCTTCATTTTTCTGTGACTAAAAATGTAGACATTTTTCTAGATATCATTGATGATTAAATGAATGAAACTTCTGGATCACCCTCACTCTTCAAAAACCTCCATTAGCTTCCCATCTCCCTCTTCATCATAAACTCCTGCCATTGGTTTCAAGGATCTCCATCATCTTTCTCAATCTTACCTATTGGCTCCTTTCACTAGTTACTGTCTATCTCAAACTCTTTACTCCTCCGAGTTCACCTTCTAAGTAAACCTACCTCTCAACAATCCCTCTTCAACCCTTTACTCAATCTCTAGTTCCCATACAAGAACTCCCTAATCTCACAGATCTGTCCACAACCATCCTCCCCATCCTCAAAGTCCCCTTAAAATCCCACTTCCTGCAGGAAGCCTGCAGGGCATATTCATACTACTCTCCCCTTTATCCTTCAAGCACAAACTCCTTTGGGTTGCATTCAGCAAGAACTCAATATATACACTACGGCTACTGTAACTTTGTCATTCCTTTTGCTTCCTTATCAATCCTTTTTTTCTGTCTCCCTCATTATATTATAAGATGCTCGAGGCCAGAAAATGTGTGCTTTGCTTTGCTGTACTCTCCCAAGTGCTTAGTACAGTACTCTGTATTAATTTGTTGATTAATACACTAGTCTCAAGTCAATAATCAATCATATTTATTTAATGCTTACTGTGTGCAGAGTACTGTACTAAGGGAGAGTACAATCCAACAGAGTTGGTAGATACATTTGTTTAGTCAATACCAGTGGCTGAAATCGGAGAGTTCACACACCATCTGTGGATCTCCTGATTGTTAATAGAAGAATCAAGCTCAATTTCTCCTAATTTCTTCAAGATAAATGCTTAAGTGATCAAAGACAGAAAACAGAAAGCAGGGAAGCAGTGTGGCTTACTGGAGAGAACACAGACCTGAGAGTCAGAAGACCTGGATTCCAATCCCAGCTCTGCCACTTGTCTGCTATGTGATCTTGGGAAAGTCACTTAACCTTTTTGTGATTCAGTTTACTCTTCTGTAAAATGAGGCTTCAATCCTACTTGCTCCTACTTAGACTGTGGTCCCCATTTGGGACAGAGACTGTGTCCAGTCTATCTTAGATCTGTTCCAGTGCTTAGCACAGTGCTTGGCACATAGTGTTTTACAAATATTATTATTACTGAATTGAAATTAAAGTTAAAATAAAGGAAGTGCTAGTAATGAGTTCACATCCTAGCCTTCATTTTTGAAGATTATTCTATTAATGCTGATCAATATTTTTGTATGCAGGTGTAGATGAAAACACCAACATACAACCAACAGTTCCTTCTTAACCGTGAACAAGGCAAGGCCTGTCATATTTTGGGTTGAAAAGGAGTATAAAGAAGAGATACATTATTCTGGAAGTTCTTGTCTCTGAAGACCACTAGTTGATTGGAATTTCAGGCATTTGGTTGTCTAGATAGGTCCCAACTCCTACCCTTGGCCCAGGGTGAAGGGAATATAGCAGAATTCATGCCCTTGGTATAGCTAAGACATCAACTCTGTCCCAGTACTAAACCTGATATCCTAATTAGGCTTCATATCAAACTTCTTATACATAAATCAGATTTTAGTCGTTTGCATCTTCTGATAATGATTCCTCTCCTCTCTCCTCTCTCCCATTCAACCCACATATTCAATTCATCACCAAATCCTATCGGTCTCACCTTCACAGCATCGCTAAAATCAGCCCTTTCCTCTCCAACCAAACTTACAATATTAATACAATCACTCATCCTATCCCACCTAGATTACTGCATCAGCTTCCTTGTTGACCTCCCAACTTCCTGCCTCTCCCGACTCCAGTCCATACTTCACTCAGCTGCCTGGATCATCTTTTTACAGAAACACTCAGGACATGTCAACCCCTTCCTCAAAAATCTCCATTGATTGCCTATCCACTTCCATGTCAAACAAAAACTTCTCACCATTGGCTTTAAAGCACTCCATCACCTTGCCCTCTCCTACCTCACCTTGCTTTTCTCCTTCTACAACCCAACCAGCCTACACACTTAGCTCCTCTGGTGCTAACCTTCTCACTGTGCCTCAGTCTTGCCCGTCTCTCTGCCGATCCCTGGCCCATGTTCTACTTCTGGCCTGGAAAGCCTGCCCTCCTCAAATCTGCCAGACAATTACTCTTCCTGCCTACAAAGCCTTACTGAAGGCACATCTACTTAAAGAGGCCTTCCCAGACTAAGCCCCGTTTTTTCTCATCTCCCACTCCCTTCTGTGATGCCCTGACTTGCTCCCTTTGCTCTTCCCCCCTCTGCCTGCCCCACAGCACTTATGTATATATCTGTAATTTTATTTATTTCTATTGATGTCTGTTTATTTGTATTGATGTCTTTCTCCCCACCTCTAGATTGTGAGCTCATTTGGGTCAGGGATCGTCACTCTTTATTACTGCATTTTTCTTTCCCAAGTGTTTAGTACAGTGCTCTGTGTATGGTAAGCACTTAATAAATACAATTGAATTAATGAATGAATTATGAGCAACTGACACAACGTTGCGGGGCTTCCACTGCAGTATTGCCATCTGGTTATTCAGACCAACATCTAGAGTTCTTTTGTTAAATAGAAGAAAAAAGAAGCTGGAAAATGAACTATCTGGACATATTTTTTCACTTGTACAATAAACCTATTTTTGAGAATGATGGAGATAAGAATCAAAAGACAAGGACAAGCAGCCTCAAACTGTCAAAATTCTGGGCATTTGTGCTGCTACTTTGGTGATATATGCCTGTGTGTTATAAAAATGTTTTTTAAAAAATCCAAGGAGTTTCTCCTCTAAGACCCAATATCAGTGTATGGCTAGTGTGTACAGAGTACTTACAGGCAAATTGAATAATTAGGACCTTATGTGTTTATACATACATAGATTTTTTTAGTGAGTGTGAAAGAGTTTGATAAAATTTATTCTGGGTAGAACAGGTCCCCTGTTGGAATTAGGATCGGACATTCACTTCTATACATTTTTATTGCCTAAAACAACTTGTGAGATGATGCATGATTTTCCACAGCATGAGGTATTGCTTTACTAGGAGAAAGAAATAAATGGGCAAATGATATTAGCTGTCAATTACCTTCCATTTAAATAGGAAAAGTATACAGATTGGTTCCAGTTAAAACTGGGACTCCCCTGGTGCTAGGGGTGGGGTCTTTGTTTAGGAGAGTAAACCACAATGATCTAAATTGATATGGTTAATGCAGACTCAAGGACTTCAGGGTAGACTGGGGCCAAGGCAGGCTCCTCAAGGGTGGCGGGGGAGCGCAGGATCGGGAAGAAGAAGGAAGAGAGGAGATTAATTCCTGAATTTAAGGTCTGTTGGTGGTCAATTCAGTTAATTTAATCCTGATCATGATTCTGTAGGCCCAGGAACCCAATTTGGTTCCACTTGTCTGCAGAACCATGATTAGGATGGATCTCCAAGAGAGATCCTTTTAGGAATTGTGAGTCTGTACTCACCAAAGCTGGTTTATTGACTCAGGCCCCCAGGGGCCTGAGCAAGTAGAATTCTACTCCAAACTTAAAGGAAACAATAGTGGACCCAAAAATCACAAGGAGAGAGCCAATGGGTTCACTACCCTCTCCCCATATAAAACAAAAACTTCAGACTTGTAGTTAAATGCTTCGGGGGAAATGTCACTTAACCCACTATTCCCCAACCAGTTGTCAGTCAGTCAGTAAATTGTATTTATTGAGTGCTTACTGTGCACAGAGCACTCTACTAAGGGCTTGGGAGAATACAATGCAACAATATAGCAGACAACAATGAGTTTACAGACTAGAGGATGTCTTTGCACCTCCCAAGTAAACCTTAAAGCTGCACCTTGCACTAATGATCCCACTTCCATTCCCTCACTCACTCTTTAGCCCCTGCTTGTAACACCCTCTTTTCCCACATCAGACACACCTCAGCTCTCCCCATGGACAAATCCCTCATAAAATCCCACATCAATTAATCAATCTTTCAATGGTATTTATAGAACACTTCCTATGTGAAGAGTGCTGTACTAAGTGCTTGAGAGAGTACAAAAACATAAAGTGAATACAAGAAAGTAATATTCAAAAAGCTTTCCTAGATTAATTTCCTATCATCCTGAGCCATATAATAATATTAATAATAATTATGGTATTTGTTAAGCGCTTACTATGTGGCAAGCACTGTTCTAAGCACTGGGGGAGATACAAGTTTATTAGGTTGTCCCAAGTAGGGCTCACAGTCTTAATCCCCATTTTACAGATGAGGTAACTGAGGCACAGAGAATTTAAATGACTTGCCCAAAGATTCACAGCTGACAACTGGCAGAGGCGGGATAAGAACCCATGACCTCTGACTCCCAAGCCCATGCTCTTTGCACTAAGCCACGCTGCATCCCTTCAGGCTCCTTGGCACTCCTGTATATATGTCCATACAATTTATTTATTCTGATAGATTCGTAAATATTTTTATGTTCCTCTTCCCCATTAGAGTGCAAGATTCTTGTGGGAATGTCCATTGCCAATGCTCAATTCATTTTAAAAGAACTATGATTGAATAAGACAAAAATTATGGTAGGTACAGAGGTGCTACTGGACAAAATGGACCATCTCTTTGGCCAAATGTTCTCTAGTGCTTCTGAACTGTACTGAAAACTGGGTTCATCTTTGTAGTACACAGCTGTGGAGAACTTTAAGAAAATGCCAGGGTCAAATCTGAATTCCCAACTTGACTAGGCCTTACCTCTCTCACTTCTACTACAGCCCAGCCCACACACTTGGCTCCTCTAGCACCAGCTTACTTGCTGTGCCCCGATCTCATCTATCTTGCCACCAACCTCCTTCCCACATCCTTCTTCTGGCCTACAATTCCCTCCTACTCCATAGGCCAGACTACTGTCTGTCAGACTACTACTGTCCCCATCTTCAAAACCTTACTTAGGTTCCATCTCCTCCAGGAGGCCTTCTCCTTTAAACCCTGTTTTCCCGGTATCTCAAGCCCTTCTGTGTCATCTATACATTTGGATCTGTAAATTCTTTATTTATTTTAATGTCTGCCTCCCCCTCTTGACTGTAAGTTCTCTGAGGGCAGGGATCGTGTCTACCAACTCTGTTGTTTTGGACTCTCACATGAGCATAGTAAAGTGCTCTGCACACAGGATGAGCTCAATAAATACTGTTGAGGATGATGATGATTTGTGGCCCGGGTTGGGGGGAGGGGGTGCGGGGTGTGTCACACAATATTTAGATTGCTATTATGCATGGTTAGTGTTTTCATACATACATGTGTGGTTGTGCCCTATGCTCCTAGAACTAAAGCTCTCAGCTGTTTCTGTGCTTAATGCCACAAATGGATCCCAGGACCTTTTACATCCCATGTGGTTTGGGCTCTGACTAGGCTCATATGCCACATTCTGGGGTTCCCTAAGGGCTGGGCAGGAACTTGAATAGGGGAAGGTTAGGTCCCTGTTCCACAAAGGGCTCGAAGTCTAAGTAGGAGGGAGTATACATAAGGAATCCCCACTTTACAGATGAGGAAAGTGATGACAGAGAAGTTAAGTGACTTGCCCAAGGTCACAGAGCAGGGAAGTGGCAGAGCCAGGATTAGAACCCAGGCTCTCTGACTCCCAGGCTCACACTCTTTCTATTAGGCCATGCTGCTTCTCTTAGATTATCAGATGATAATATAATTTCACAAACACAATATTCTGTTTGCGATTGGTCTACCAACCTCAAAGCAGTACTTACTGCAATACAACTTCACTTACATTAACATGTGTCAGTAATTACTGAATGATGAGCTGAATGAAAGGGACTGTATATAGTCAGAACCAAATACTTTTTTTACACAATAAGCACAACCACAAATGAAATTATAAGTATGTGAAATGTTGGGAAAAACAGCAGCAGACTAAACCCACATTGGTATTTGACAATAAGGAATGAGGGTGTCTGTTTTAGAACAGAGGCTTTAGTATGACAAAAAGAAAATACAATCCATCCACCACAGATTAATTTTATATGTTCACAATGTTAAAAAAAAATTTAGTCCTGAGTCAGTCTTCGAAACCACACCACTTATAAGGAAAAAATCTCATTAGTAGCACCATCTTCGAACTCAAAGGACAGATTTTTTTTTTGAATTTTATTATGGTTTTTGTTAAGTACTTACTATGTGCCAGGCACTGTACTAAGCGCTGGGGTAGCTTCTAGTTAATAGGGTTGAGCAGAGGCCTTGTCCCACATAAGGCTCATAGTCATAATCCTCATTCTATAGATGAAGCAACTGAGGCACAGATAAGTGAAATGACTTGCCCAAAGTCACATGGCAGACAAGTGGTGGAGCTGAGATTAGAACCCAGGTCCTCTGATTTCTAGGCTCTTGCTCTATCCATTAGGCCATGCTGCCTGGTACTGTGTTCTAAGAGTGTATATATTTGACTTGAAATCAGTTTCAGAAGTTAAGAATTAATTTGTGTGAAGGATTTTCATAGATTTCAGATCCAGATCCTAAGGTTCTGTGCTTGGATCACGTTTGACAAGGCAGTGCCAACCAAGGTGAGAAAGTGGGGAAGAAGTGAGAATTTGGGTGGGAAGATAAGAAATATCAGATCCATGCTCAATTTGAGATCCAAGTGGAATTTACTTGAAAATTGTGGGAAAGATAAAGGACTGGAAAAAAAAAGTGGTCGCTCAAATCACAGAAGCAGATGAACTCTCTGAGTGAGTGGGTATATATTGAGAAGAAAGGGTCCATCAAGAAATTTGCAAATCCACTGCCTTAGTGGAGAAGAGAGAGGAAAAGAGGAAAGAGAATAACTAGGCTTCAAAATAAGAGACTACAGTCTGGCTTCAAAAGATGAGGATAACAAAGGAGAAGGGAGAGATTCACAATTGAGAACTATAGGGGGTGGGAAAGACAGATGACCCTGGATCAAAGCCCAAGAATAGAAAAGAATTGGATGAGCAGTGGCACAAGCAGTGGGCAACATGAAACAAACCCTGCCTCCCTACCTATGGGGTCATGAACGGGTGGGAGGAATGGGAAAGTGTTTGGGGAAAATATAACATGGTGTCTGTTAAAGCAGTATATTAAGGAGAGTATTTATTAGTTGGGTCTGGGAGCATTTGAATGGAAGGGGATGCAGAGATAAGCTACCAGTTTTAAGTGAATTTAAATTCTTTAGGATTTCTAAGATGCATGTAATACATCTAACCTTTATAACACAATGCTAATATCGCTCTTCAATATGACACTTTAAACATTTTTAATAATGCACATTGCTTAAATGTTGAACAGATTCACATATTAGCTTAGGTTTTCAACTTTTAAACCCCAAATTTTAACTAGAATTTCAATACGGAAAGTGAAGAGACAGAAACGCGTTACCAGTTTTTCAGGGACATCAGAACAAAAATCATAATGATGGTACTTGTTAAGGGCTTACTATGTGCCAAGCACTGTCCTAAGATCTGGGGTAGATACAAATTAATCAGGTTGGACACAGTCCCTGTCCCACATGGAGCTCACACTCATAATCCCCATTTTACAGATGAGGTAACTGAGGCTCAGAGAAGCTATGTGATTGCTCAAGGTCACACAGCAGACATGTCCTGGAACCAGGATTAGAACCCAGGTCCTTCTGATTCCCAGGCCCGTGCTCTATCCACTAAGCCATGCTCTTTCTCTAATCAGAAGTAATGGCAATCTGCTTTCAAGGTGATCAACTCTACAAGATTATTTACTTTTTTAGGAGGGGTAGGAAGGAGCCTTTATTTTTCCAAGTTGTTTTCTCTCTCAAGGACTGGTGAATAAAACTCACTGAATAAAACTTTAGAGCACAGTCATTAACAGCCTATGGTAAGGTCAATATCTGTGGGACTGAAGAGCCCCTGGTTCCCAAACTTTGTGTCGTGCTGTGGTGAATAAAGCCCCATTTTCCCAGGTTGAGGGGAGAACCTATGGACAACAAGCCTCCATCTGGGGATGAAACTCAAAGTGGGAGACTAGCAGTTTAGACTGGGCTGAATAGCTATATGAGACATTGGTAGGGCAAGAAGGACACCCCCCCCAAAACCGACAAAAAATTTTCTACCTAACCATCTTCCAGTTTTTTCTCAATTCATTATTACCATAACCTTCCCTCATGATCCTCAGATCTTGGTAAAAAAAACATGTTGCAAAGGTTCTATCTCTTTTTATAGTGTGGGGAGTTCCATATTCAACAACTGAATAAAAATGGATGAGAGCATAGCAGGTCTGTTTCTGAGGAGAACAGGCAGAGATATTCTGGTCCACATCCACAGACTGCACCTTTAACCCTGGCCAGCAGTCTCACAGTGCCAGCCAGTGTTCACAAGTAGACTGTACGGAAGTGCGTGAATGACTCTGCACAACTCGTCACAACTTATCTGATGGTGTACCAGTTCAGTCCTCCTCTAGAGGTCTGACTAACCCCTCATTTCCCCACCTCATTTGCCATTCCTTTGGTCCATTATATTAAGCGTTTATACCACACTTATGTACATATCCTTATATTCTGTTGCTCCCCCAACTGTAACTTATTTTATTGTCTGTCTCCTTCTCTAGGCCATAAATTCTTTGTGGGAAGGGAATGTGTTTACCAACTCTATTATATCATAATCTTCCAAGCAGCTTAGTATGGTGCTCTGCACACAGTAAATAATAAGTAGTGCAGACATGAGCAGTCCTTATAGGCCCCTGATGTGAAGGGGATTGCTGTTCATGCATCAGTCTTCTCAGCCATACTTCCACACACCAGTGTCTCACTATCATTCATTCAATCAATAGTATTTATTGAGAGCTTACTATGTGCAGAGCATGGTACTAAGCGCTTGGAATGTACAGATGGGTAACAGATAGAGACAGTCCCTGCCCTTTGACGGGCTTACAGTCTAATCGGGGGAGACGGACAGACAAGAACAATAGCAATAAATAGAATCAATAGAATCAACTATCGTTGGTAACATGACCTTCCCAAAGCTTGTTATGGACAGGGAACACGCTTGCTAATTTTGTTGTATTGTACTCTCCCAAGCGCTTAGTACAGTGCTCTGAACTGTCTGATTCTCCTAGCCAAGAGTAGCATCGGAGGAGCAAACACACAGTCCCTGCACAGGGGACAGGAGTAACTCATGGGTCCCTTATCTGAAGTAGGCCACAAATCGCATCTCGTCATGCCCAGGGGTTTTCCCTGTGTTTAGTCCCTGGTGCTGAGGGACTAACTATACCTGGGAAAATGGTTTGAAATGTATGTCTTTGTTAGGACATCGATAATTATTCATAAAATTGAAAAAAAAGAGGGAGAACCCTGAAATTAAATCAAATTGAATATGAAGTAGCTAAAACAAATACTATGGTTATACAATGGTGAGCACTATCCATATCCCTTATCTGTAATTTATTTCAATAAGTGTCTCCCCCTCTAGTCTGTAAGCTCCTTGTGGGCCCGGATCTTGTCTATCAATTTGGTCATATTGTACTTTCCCAAACAATTAGTGCAGTGCTTTGCACACAGTCAGCACTCAATAAATACCATTGACTGATTGATACATTGCCCTTCTTTGAAAACAACTTAATACTATGATCTCATTTGACATCATAGGCTTCTGAAACATTTATAATTTATGCATACTTCAAAAGTAGTTCTAATAAATGATAAGGAACTATGATTTGGAAAAGGCCAGACTCTGGCTAAAACAATGTAGAAATGAGTTTGGAAAAGAGGCTGCAGAGTTTGGTGGCTAGGAAAGTAGGCCAGCAAGAGAACATAAAGCAGGCAAGAACAATGAAAAATTACATAGGAAGATAGGAAGGAACTAGAAAATCCAGTTCGATAAATCTGCCTTATGAAGGAGTTGTGGTCTTAGGTGACGCAATAGAGGAGCCGACATAGGTCAGACATAACAGTACTTAAAGTATTTTGCAGAATCCACGTGTTTTTTTTAATTAGCCCAACAAAATCTGCCTCATTAGCCAGTTTACAAGTACGGAATTAGCTACTACTCCTTTTTGTCACACTTTTGCACTTTCTGTCAATCATGGACTCGCTGACATCAGGATGCCTGGGGAGACTCTGAAGCACAATTGGTGGTAAACGGCTCTGAGAGGTTTTGTCTTTCCAGCCATGGGGCAAGAGCTGCTAATGTTAGGTTGATGCTTAAGATTTGGTTTGTTTACAATGATCAGACATCCTGCGTTAGGCAGGGTGTTCACAATTTGGGGGAGTCTGTCTTCAATCAATCGATCAACCAATCAATGGTAGCTATTGAATGCTTACTCTCTGTAGAGCACTTACTAAGCACTTGGGAGAGTGCTTGGGAGAGTGCAGTATAACAAAGTTATCATTATTATTATTGTTGTATTCATTAAGCACTTACTATGGGCCAAGCACTGTTCTAACTGCTGGGGCAGATACAAGGTAATAAGATTGGACACAGTCACTATCCCACATGAGGCTCACACTCTTTATGCACATTTTACGGATAAGGTAACTGAGGTCCAAGGAAGTGAAGTGACTTGCCCAAGGTCACACAGCAGATAATGGAGGATCCAGAATTAGAACCTATGACTTCTGACTCCCAGGTCCATGCTCTTGCCACTGGGCCATGCTGCTTCCCGTGTTGGTAGACACATTCCCTTCCCACAACGACCTTACAGTCTAGAGAGGGAGACAGACCATGATAGAAATAAATAAATTACAGATATGTACATAAGTGTTGTGGGGCTTAGGGAGGGGTGAATAAAGGGTGCAAATCTAAATGCGAGTGTGATACAGAAGGGTATGGGAGGAGAGGAAATGAGGGCCTAGTTGGGGAAGGTCTCTGGGAGGAGTTGCGCCTTCAATGAGGCTTTGCCGGATATGAAGAGGGTGGGCGTTCCTGGGCAGAAGCAGTATGTGGGCAAGAGGTCAATAGTAAGATGACAAAGATTGAGGTACAATGAGTAGGTTGGCATTATTCAGTTTCCTTAAGTCTCTACAGCCAATTTCTCCATCAAAAATAATGTGACCTCCCCATATAATAATAATAATGATAATTGTCTCTCTGTCTTCATCTACCCTTCTATGTAGTTCTCTTTACTACATTTTGGGTCTCGCCTTTAAAATTTCCCCTCCCCTACTTCAGTTTGCTTTCCAAAACAGAAGGTCACCTAACTGGGTTCTGCAAAACTATCTTTTACATCACTTTTCTTGGGTTCTACAATCCATTACACCCCTGGAGGGCTGATGTTGTATAATAAGAGTATGTCAATTGATATTTCTGTGTATCTCTTTATCTGCATTTGTTGGGGGATGATCAAAGTATATGGTGTATTGTTGCCGTGAGCCTCTGGGTTAAATCAGTAATGTGAGTGATGCCTAGCTAATAATTTCCAAGTACACGTTCAGCATATTAACACTATCAGGTAGTGAAAGATGTAATTCAGCATTGAAATATGGGGAAAAATCATATGATGGGTTATTTTCTTCCTCCTCTAAGTTTTCTGTATTTTAAGAGCAATGCTATATTAAGGCGCTTAAAGGGAAATGTGTGTTCTGTTGAAATCCTATGATTTTTTGGGGAAAGAGCCATGTGGGGAAACTGTGTAGGTGTATATTCTTCTGTGCACTGCTAAGTTAAATTGAGTTAGTGCTACAGCTGGTGTTGACTGTGTGAACAGAATAAGGGTTATGGAATGACTATTTAAAACAATTTGCTTTATTTTTTTCTACAAAATGGTTTATGGAAAAACAAATGTATCTGAGGAATCAGGAAAGAAAAAAAGTATGTCACAAAATTTTCAAGAGATAAAGTCTTCAAATTCGTAAAGTAAATGTTCTAGAGCAATAACAATATCACTGTTTTCACTATTAAAGTGCTCAGCACCTGAGATAAATGGATGCTCGTTGCTCCTATACTTAATCTAGGAAATGGAAAATATTTACATATGACCAACTCAGATAAAGAGAAGCATCTTAGGAAGGGAGGCTCAGGGCTTAGTGTGGAAAGGATCTCAAAGATTTAGGTTCTGATGTCTGCCTTCTCTGCTCCCCTAAATCCCATTGAACTATAGAGTGTGGAGAAGCCAAATTCCTCTAGTTGCCCAGTGTGGGTTCTGGGTTGGAGGGCACATCACATCTTGGAACATTCCCCCCATAGGCAGCTGCATCCAGGATTTCCCCAAGACTGACTGAAATTCCTAGGGTGATCTCAAAGCTATCCTAGGATTCATAGGTGTCGGCCAGTTTGCTCAAAGGCCTCATAGACCTCTGAGGCCCCTGGAGCTTCCAGAATTCAGCAAAGGATTCTAGTAGAAAGCTCTGAATATGTTCAGTTAACATTGATTAAATAGATTCATATTGAAAAGAATCAATTGGGAATGAAGTATGAAAGAATACCATGATAATAAATAAAAAAAATTTAGTTCATTCATTCATTCAATAGTATTTAGTTGTTCAGTACAGTTGTGTTTGTATTCAGGTGTTCATTATTCATTACACAATTTAATATCATTTGAAATATTTTCAACATTTAATGAATGACAGTTCAAAAATATGCATGAAAACATACGTTTTAATCAAAGAATAGAAGTCATTTCATTATTTTATCTGAATTGCTCTAAGGATCTTCTCCAATTTATCTCTGGAAAGCTGGACAAATTGTATGATTCAAAAATCACTAGAGGTCCCAGTCTATGCTGGCATGAGCCTCACACAGGTGAGCAATCTGCACTAGCTACAGATTAGCCCAGACTAAACAGATCCCAATCCAGTTCTCTAGCTCATGCCATTACCAGCCCTAGCCTCAGTTAATAAATGTACACCAACAGAAAGTAGCTGTCCCTAGGGTTGGCCCAGCAGCCTAAGAGACAACTGTGGATGTGTGGAAATTTCTTCCAAATATGTTGGAAACAGGGAACATAGGAGAGCCTCTGCCATTCTAGAATTCCTAAAACATGGGGGAGGCTTGCAGGTGCCTGGGAAAGACCAACTGAGATAAAATGGGATAAAAGTAATAATAATAATAACAATAATGATAATAATGTACTGTGCTAAACACTGGGGTAGGTACAAGATGAACAGATTGGACACAGTGTCTGCCCCACACAGGGTTCACAGTCTAAGAGGGAGGGAGAACAAGTATTTTATCTTCATTTTACAGATTAGGAAACTAAGGCTGTGAGAAGTGGAGTGATTTGCTCAAAGTCACACAAGAGGCAATTGATGGAGCTGGGACTAGGACAGAGTTTTCCAGACTCTCAGTCCTGGGCTTTTTCCACTATGCCATGCTGCCTTTCCAGGGTTCAACTCTCTGTGTTAGCCCAAATCAGCTTTGCATGTAGGGTAGCCGCTGATGACACTCACAAATCCTGGGTGGCACTTTGCTTGCCCAAAGGTAGCAGACATGTCACATGTGCCATGCAGGCTCCTTGGTGTAACATAGTGACATCTCTCAGGTTCTACTGGGAACCTTGAACCTAGGGAGGGACCCCTAACCCTTTCCTACCTTGCTTCAGAGCCATTATGTTCCCTGTCATGTCCTGTATAATCAAGGTGATGGCTTCAGAGCTGTTCAGGAGGGAGACTGAGAGCTTAAAATAAAAATACCACTCAAAAAGTGCCATATAAATATGGGACAGATCAGCTGGATAAAAGCAGATGGATGGCTACCCTACTTGCAGTCCTGGGAATTGTGAAGTGGGCTCAGCCCCAGTAGTGTTCTAATCCTGAAAGCAAGAGACAGAAATGATCTATTCTTTGAGGTTTTCCACATCACTGAAGTGTATTATTGCTTGTAGTCAATTAAACACAATGGGTTAGTCACTGAAGTGGCATATCCATTTCAGGCCTCTGTACTTCCAAAGTTTTGCTTTTGGCTTTTTGTTTTCCCTCAAGCTATTCAGATAATTGCCTCTCTTTGGCTGTGAAGACCTTGCCCATGTGTACACACAGTTCTAAGGAGAAAAAAGCTTAGTGGTTAGAAGTGAAAAAGAATCTACAAAGCCTGTAGTGATTTCATAGAAGTAGTTCAAGGTCGAACACATGGTTCGCCCATCAAGGATTACAATGAATAAAAATTAAAGACACTAATCGGGCTCTGTAAAATGTTTTATTAATACCATTTTTAGAGTACTTTACGGTGGTTTGGACCACTTGCTTATTAAAGTCTAAGACATTGGAAATGTTTTATCAGAATGATCTGGGAAATGAGAATCAGAGGTAGAAAAGTAGGTCAGTACACCTCAGAAAAGAGGATACAAAGATTATCTAACATTCTAAAGGAAAAAGAGAAGGGGAAGTTTCAAGGCTCTTGAAACTAGTGTCAAATGCCAAACTAAGGAGGGATAGGGTGAAACTAACAATTCATTTCTTGAACGACCAGGGCAGTAATATAAATAATTCAAAATATATAAACCAAAAGAAAGAATGTATTTGATGGGTGGTAGAGGAGAAAAGACAAAATGTTGGTGGTAGTAGGGGATGAAAATTAATCATTATAGTGAAAGGATCTCATTTTTGTTTTGGGGATTAGATATTTCCCCAATATATTGGGTCAAATTGATTCCCCTTCTTGACATATTCATGGAGTATCTGAAAACAAAATGAAAGGGGATGTAGACAATGAAAACCAGGAAACCTAATAGCTACAACAACTACCATGAGGCAAATGTTTGGAAATTGGAACTGTTAAAACAGCTATTTGCATGCTGTGTTTGAAACCTCAGTCATTAAATAAGCTCAGGAGGGCCATAGTTCAAAATGATTGCATAGATATAATCTCTATCCACAAATAGCAAACAGAAGTCAGAAGATAAAGGTTTTTCTTAGTGGTAGTTAGGACAAATTTAGGCCACCCTCAGTACCATGGCATTTGCTAATTTCTGCTCTTGCTTGTACATTGCTGACCTGGCAGGCTGAATCTAAGTTGGGCAGACTAAATAGTGTAAAAGTGGAGATTCTATGCAAAGAAAAAAGGTCTGATATCTGTCCATGAGACATGAACATTCAGTAGAGATGTGAATAATTTAGAACACTTGTCCCCAGAAACCAGCAATCTGCAGATCATCTATGTGGCAGAAGAGGCCCAGGCAGGCATCCAATTTATTGGATCAGGGAGGGCCAGGTGGGAGCTTTGTCTGGAGCTCCTACTGCCCTGCTGGCCCCCGCATCTCAACTCTACCACCTTACCTGTTCATCGTCTCTCCCACAACCTCAGAAAGCTGGAGTTACCACCTGGATTTCTTTTGGAACCTGCAGACAAGAGCCCCAGAATGTGCCAATTTGTACAGATGTGTAGAAGGAAAATGTTCAAGTCAAGATAGTAACATGTACTACATAGTACGAATGTTAATAATTCCTGTTGGGATTTGGGGTTGTGATCCAACCAATTTAAGAACAATATGATCATTGATTGAAAGATTAGTGAGATTTATTAGGGTAACACATAAATCTGCTTAAAAAAGCACCTCATAAGGGCAAGATATATGGATTTGAAGCTGTTAGCAAGTTATGCTATTCATTCTGCAAAGTCCTCGAAGGTCTATTTCCTCCTTTTCCATTCTTGTCTCCCTTTTTATTCTAAGTGGTAAAAAAAGTGGGGAGGGATATTAGTGAAGTTTAAGGGTTAAGGGTTTGGCTCAAAAGAATACCTGTGCAACGCCACGTCTATTTTCACAACATCTTTACAATCTCTCCTTTCCACTCCCTCCAAACTACTACCATGCTGGTCCAAACACTGCCTTGATTACGGCACCTGCCTCATTCATTCATTCATTCAATTCATTCGATTGTATTTATTGAGCGCTTACTGTATGCAGAGCACTGTACTAAGCACTTGGGAAAGTACAATACGAGAATAAACGGACACATTCCCTACTCACACTGAGTTTACAGTCTAGAGGAGGGGACACAGTCATCAATACAAATAAATTACAGATATGTACATAAGTACAGTGGGCTGGGAGGGGTGAAGAAGAAAGGAAGCAAATTAGGGTGATGCAGAAGGGAGTGGGAGAAGAGGAAAGGAGGGGCTTAGTCTTGGAAAGTCTCTTGGAGGAGAAGGGCCTTTAATAAGGCTTTGAAGAGGGGGAGAGTAATTATTCGTCTGATTCGAGGAGGAAGGACATTTCAAGCCAGAGGCAGGACATGGGCCAGGTGTCGGTAGTGAGATAGGTGAGACTAAGGTATGGTGAGAAGGTTATCACTACAAGAGCAAGGTTTGCATACTGGGTTGTAGAAGGAGAGTAGTGAGGTGAGGTAGGAGGGGACATGGTGGTGGAGTGCTTTAAAGCCAATGGTGAGAAGTTTTGTTTGATACAGAGGTGGATGGGCAACCACCAGAGTTTGTTGAGGAGTGAGCTGACATTTCCTGAATGTTTTTGTAAAGAAATGATCCAGGTTGCAGAGTGTGAAGTATGGACTGGATTTGGGAGAGACAGGAGGCTAGGAGGTCAGGAAGGGGGCTGACGCAGTAATCCAGGTGGGATAGGATGAGTGATTGTATTAACGTGGTAGCAGTTTGGATGGAGAGGAAAGGGTGGGTTTTAGCTATGTTGTGAAGGTGGGACATACAGGATTGAGTGATGGACTGAATATGTGGGTTGAATGAGAGAGAGAGAAGTCAAATATAACAAAAAGGTTATGGGCTTGTGAGACAGGAAGGATGGTGGTGCCATCTACAGTGATGGAAAAATGAGGGGGAAGACAGGGTTTGGGAGAAGATAAGAACCAGGGTTCTAATCCACCTACTGTGTGACTTTGGACAAATCAGTTAATGTCTCTATGCCTCCAGTATCTCTTCTGTAAAATGGGGTCAACTACCTGTTTTCCCACCCTCTTAGACTCTGTCCAACCTGTTTATGTTTTATCTGCCCAACAGTGAATACAATGCTTTGCACATTGGAAGCACTTAAGAAACACCAAGATTAGGCTACCCCAATCGTGCTGCATCAAAGAAACCTGCATCAGGCCATGTTGTTTCATCCCATAACGAGGATATCCTTTAGACTATATATATCAGAGATTCACAAAGAGTCATCTGAAAGATGAACAGATTGGTAATGGCAACTGAGTCAGGTGTCATCAATATGGTTAACTGTCTGAAAACCAACAGTTCATTTCCGTTTTACCTTCGGATATTTGTCACCCTCCAACTCACCATTACCTTCCAGTTATTTACAGTTGGTAAGATATATCAATAAATCTATGTCACTACCACTCATACAGAGTCAGGAGATCCCTTGGGTACAAGTCAACAATGATACACAGATCTGATTCACCTTAGAGATTCAGTTATTCTGTTTGATTGTGAGGGACGTACAGTCTTTATTTGATGGACCATCTTTTTGTTTGTTTGATTTTTGGTCCTTTTTAAATAAAGTACTTAAGTACAGTGCCAGTGTTGGGGTGGATACAAGCTAATCAGGTTGGACACAGTTCATATCCCACATGGGGCTCACAGTGTTAATCCCCATTTTAAATATGAAATAACTTAGGCACAGAGAAGGTAAGTGACTTCTTCAAGATCACACAGCACACAAGTAGCAGAGTGGGGATTAGAACCCAGTCCTTCTGATTCCCAGGTCCACGCTCTATCCACTAGACCATGCTGCTTGTCCATTCTCATTTAGGAAGACTCCTGTAAGAGCCAATATATTCTTGCTCTTTAGGAATCTAAATTAATCATTAAAAAACATTAGGTTCCCCTAGCCCCTGGCAGCAGCATTCTGTAATTCACGTGATCTATAGTAGTATGGGTAGAATTAACAGTAACCACTGAGCATCCACTGCCTCCCTCTCCCACTCCTCTCTCCCTTTCTAGACTATAAGATCTTGTGAGTTCCTTGTGTCTACCAACTCTACTGCACTGTACTTTGCCTAGGGCTTAGTTGAGTGGTCTGCACACATTAAGTGCACAATAAATACCACTGACTTATTGATTGATTCATGGATCTATGGGTATAATACACTGTACAAAGGACTTGGGAAAGTATAACAAAAAAGTAAAATGTTGCCTGACTACAAAGAGCTTACACCCTAATGTGGGAGGCACACATTAACATATTTACAACTGGGGTAATCAAAATTACTAACGGAACATACAGGTGGATAGACATAAATCCATATCTACAACTGTTGAGGATGGGTATAAATAAATAGGTGCAAGAAATGACTAATCGATTTAAACAGGCTGGGGTTTTGGGAATTAGCTAGGGAAGGCTTGTTGTAAGACAGATAGGATTTTCGATATAGGATTTAGAAGGATTTTGTATATGGAGAGAACTGCTGCTGTCTCTAATTTGGGTATGGAGGGAGTTCCAGGTCCAGTGAACAGCATGAACAAAGTATGGTAATAGGAAGTAGTGAGCAAGGTACTGTTAGAAGGTTAACGTGGGAGGAATATAACTGTGAATGAGGAGAGAAAATAGTAAGATGGGGAGGTTGGAGGAGAGTCTGACAACAAATTGTCTAAATTAAAATGACAAAAATCAAATTGTGTACAAATGGAAATTCTTGAGAACTCCAGAAATGGAAATCAACCTACGAAGCCAATTGTTGTTTAAAAAAGTCAAAAAAATGAGGGCAGAAAGTCTAATTTTATGTTTTGAATACTTTTTTTCCAGGAACATTGGATAATTTACATTATTTAGACGAGTAGGTTTTAATGCTTTAATTTAGAGAATTTGCTATGCAAAGCTTTGGTGCTTTCATAATTAAGCACTAATCACAAAAAAAATAGTGTCTCTAAAATTATGCATGGTTTACTAGGGTACATTTTTATTAGCAAAAAAAGTTTTATAAAGCAGAAAAACAATAATACATCACTTTTAGTCTGAGGAATTCAAAGCACTTTACACATACTATCTCATTTTTTCTCTCAGGTCAGTGAGGTAGCTAGGGATAGGGGGGTTTACATTTTTGGACACCCTACAGATAGGAAGCCATGATATGATGTGCTTTAAGTGATTTTCATGGTCTTAGAACAAGGCTCAAGAGCTTTAGTATAGTCTTGTTATATATTTTCTATAACACTTTGTTCTTTTAAACCACTCAATCTTCTGATTAGCCTTTATTCTAACATTTAATAAATGTTTACTAATGAGTGAAAAGATCAATGCTATTGCTTATGTTATCCATACTAATGCCAACATTAACTTGAATATATTGAAATGATGACTCGGGGAATAAAACTTTGCTACTAATTCTAAATGTACTCACAATATATTGTACAAGGGGAATCATGTCTTTTGTGTGAAGTAAAACTAAATCTTATTATTGACTCTATTTTGTGCATTTTCAGACTTACAAAAGCTACAGAGATGTTGAAATGCACCATTCCTTCCTCTGTACTTGGTGAAAAAAACAACAGGACCACAGAATCAGTCACTCTTCTATAGTATTGAGCACCGTTATTGCTGTTTTATTACATCGAGGATAAAGGACAGTCTCAGTGCCTTAAAAGTAATCTTTTGTAGGACAGGATGAAGGAGAAGTGTAACCCAGGTGGGCTTAGCTGATGATCATCTCTGAGCTGCTTTCAGTTGCACTATTTCTATTTCAGTACTTTGGAACTTTTAGCTTTTTTCCTGCTATTAGATACAAAAGACAGCCCACATTGTCTAAAAATACACCTAGGTCCACTTCTGACAAAGGGCTCAATTCTACCACACTCCACAGGCAACTCTCATTAAACCAATAGTGAAGTCAGGATCATATATTAAGCTCCCACTGGAAAGCAGAAAGACATGCCCAGTGTTGACCTCTTTCCACTCAAAAGTAGGAATCTGATTTGTAAAAAGATATTGGTCTAACTCACTTAGGTATTAATGAAGCAGATCATAATGGGCCTGTTATTATCATGAGAGAGGTCTGTCAGTATTCCCATTGTAATCCCCTATCTCTAGTGGTTTACAATATGTCTATAAAAATCCCCTTCAGGTTGAAATTTGGCATATAATGATTCAGTCCAATAATGAATGAAGGGAGAAATCATAATCAGGATATTTCAATACAAAGCACTACATAGCAGACTGATCAAAGTCATGAAGGAAAAATGGGGAATACTATAAAACCCCAAGCATTAGCTTATTTTAATCCAATCAATCCATAATTCAATCAATTAATCAGTATAAGATATTTATTGAGCACTTCCTGTGTGCAGGGTGCTGTACTGAAACACTTGGGAAAGTAAAATTCAATACAGTAGGTAGATGCGATCTCTGCCCACATGGAGCTTATAGTCCAGAGGAGGAGACATACATTAAAATGAAGTACAAATAAGGGAAATAGTAAATGATAAAGAGATTTGCATAAGTACTGTGATGTTGGGGCGAGTATCAATGTGCTTGGGGGGGTATATAGCCAGGTCAGCCAGCCAACGTGATCCAGAGGGAAGAGTAGATAGGGGAAATAAGGGTTTAGGCAGGGAAGGCCTTTTGGAGGAGATGTGATTTTAGGAGAGTGGTGACCTGTCAGGTATGAAGGAGGAGGGGGTTCTAGGCCTGAAGGAGAGCATGGGAAAGATGAGCAGTGAGATAGATGAGATCGAGGTACAGTGAATAGGTTGACTTCAGAGGAGCAAAGTGCACAGATTGGGTTGCAGTAGGAGATAAGTGAGGATGGTAGGAGAAAGAGCTGTTTAAGTTCCTTAAAGATGATAGTAATGAGTTTCTGTTTGATGTGGAAACCGATGGGCAACTATGGGTGGTTTTTAAGGAATAGGAAGTGTTTCAGTCTTTCATCACATAGAAGAAAGATTACAATACAGTCTCCATCACCTGCGATGCCAGTTTACTAGTAAAAGTTAAAAGTGACTATTAAGGGCAACAATTACATGTCTCCACACACATTTACACTGATGCTCCCTATCTAGTCTTCACTCCATACTGTTAAATGATGACTCTGACGGTAGTGATCATTACCAGCTCATATATATACAATATCAATATTGTAGTCACTTTAATTTCTTTTGAAATCACTTTAATTTTTTTTAAGTGAAAGCCATGGCTTGCATGCTAATTTATTTTATTTTTCATCTTAATTCATTTAAATCAATCAAAGATTAGTATTTATTGCGCACTTACTCTTTGCAAAGCTTTGTACTAAACTCTTGGGAGAGTTAGGAGATATGATCTTGACCTTCAAGAACCTTATAATCTAATGGGCTCTGGCCTTTTGTGTCTTTAAGGAAAATATAATCTGGTATATTGTATTTATATACCTCTGAAAATTATTAATTCTCTCTTTTCTCTCTCCCTCTCCTCACCACCCCTCCTTCCCTCACTCTCTCTCAATTCCCCCAGTTCTCATTTGCCTTATTTTAACCCGCAGGGCAGAGGTTCTTGGATGTTGCCAAGTCTCACAATTCCAACATAATACTTACATTTAAATTAATTCAGTTCCTACCTCCAATTTTTATATACCCTCCCCAAGCCCATTAAAAAACATTGGGTGGTTACAATTATGCTATCATTAAAGTCTAATTATGGTAGTTTGACCATCCCATCAAAGCCATGCATATTTCTACTCTCAATGAATCTTGTCAAAAAAGCTAGTGAGGACCAGGAAGCTCTGGCTCTGGATACTTTAAGAAGGTCAGAATATAGGAAATTAACCACTGAGGTATTTTTCTAGGGTTCCTTTATGAGGGTTTAGTCATTAATTGGCATGTGTTTCAAAATGTGCTCAATAGATATTTTGTTAGAAACAAAGCAGCATTTAGAGACTTCACTCCTCAACATGAGAAAGGTGTGGGAACTTTGTGAATAATGAATACCAGTGCAAATATGCATTTTGCAGAGTGCAACAGTTAATTTTGAAAATGCTTTACCCTAATCAAACTGCCGAATGGCCTGTGGATAGATGAAGGAAGTGAATAAAAATAGCACTAAAAACTATTCATTTTTCACTTATTTTTATCACATATCAACCTGGAGAGTTGAGATTTATTTCCTTTTCAGGGACAGAAAGAGAAAAAGAGGGACAGTTCACTCATTCATTCATTCATTCAATCCTATTTACTGAGCACTCACTAAACTCTTGGAAAATACAATTCAGCAATAAAGAGAGAGAATCCCTGCCCACCCGGGGCTTACAGCCTAGAGGGGGAGAGACAGACATCAAAACAAGTGAACGGGCATCAATATACATGAATAAAATTATAGATGCATACATATATGCACATGTGCTGTGGGGCAGGGAGGGGAGAAGAGTAAAAGGAGAGAGTGGGGCCCAGGGGAAGATCAAAGTAAGTGAGTGGAGGTGATGTGGAAGGGAGGGGGAGCAGAGAAAAAGGGGGGCTTAGTCTGGGAAGGCCTCTTGGAGGAGGTACACCTTCAGTAGGGCTTTGAAGAGTGATTGTGGGTGGATTTGAGGAGGGAGGGCTTTCCAGGCCAGAGATAGGACGTGGGTCAGGGGTCGACGGTGGGACAGGTGAGATCATGGTACAGTGAGAAGGTTAGCCCCAGAGGAGGGGAGTGTACGAGTTGGGTTGTAGAAGTAGAGAAGGGAGGTGAAGTAAGAAGGAGCAAGGTGATGGAGAGCTTTGAAGCCAATAGGAGGAGTTTTTGTTTAATATAGAGGTTGATAGGCAACCACTGGAGATTTTTGTGGAGCGGCGTGACATGTCCAGAACGTTTCTTTAGAAAGATAATCTGGGGAGCAGAGTGAAGTATGGACTGAAGTGGGGAGAGGCAGGAGGTTGGGAGGTCAAAAAGGAGGTTGATGCAGTAATCCAGTCGGGACAAGATGAGTGATTGTACTAATGTGGTAGCAATTTGGATGGAGAGAATAGGAGGGATCTTGGCAACGTTGTGAAGGTATTTAGTTGCCATTGTTTTTACGAGATGTTCTTCCCCTTGACTCTATTTATTGCCATTGTTCTTGTCTGTCCGTCTCCCCCGATTAGACTGTAAGCCCGTCAAACGGCAGGGACTGTCTCTATCTGTTGCCGACTTGTTCATCCCAAGCGCTTAGTACAGTGCTCTGCACATAGTAAGCGCTCAATAAATACTATTGAATGAATGAATGAATGAAGGTGAGACCTGCAGGCTTTGGTGACGGATTGGATACGTGGGGTGAATAAGAGAGGAGAGTCAAGGATGACACCAAGGTTACAGGCTTCTGAGACACGAAGGATGGCTGTGCCATTTAAAAGTGATGGGAAAGTTTGGGACAGGACAAGGTTTGGGAGCTCTTGGGTTATCTTAGGAACTCTGTCTTGGACATGTTGAGTTTTAGGTGGGAAGACATCCAAGTAGAGATGTCCTGAAGGCAGAAGGAGATGTGAGCCTGGAGGGAGGGAGAGAGAACAGGGGAGAAGATATAGATTCGGGTATCATCTGCACAGAGATGATAGTGATAGATGATAGCCTTGTGAGTGAATGAGTTCTCCAAGGGAGTGAGTATAGATGGAGAATAGAAGGGGGTCAAGAACTGAATCTTGACAGGAAGAGAGATAGGACATAGAAAGAGGGAGGGACATGGGGAGAGACAGAGAATGAGAGGGACGTATAGCAATTAAAGGACAGAAAATGTGAACGATAGAGAAAGAGTGGGTCAGTGAGAAATAAAAGGACAAAGGGGGAGGGAAGAAAGAACATAAAGAGATAGCTGGGCAGAAGTGAGCCAGTTACTGAAAGAGAAATATATACAGAGAGAAACAGACACAAGATGGGAGAAAGAGAAGGGGAGAAAAAAGACAGGGAAAATCAGAGGAAAAAGAGAGAGAGATATAAAGAAGGAAACAGTCATTTTATGTATTGAGTGCTTACTCTGTGCAGAGCACTGGACTAAACATGTGGGAGAATGCAATAGAGTTTGTAGACTTGAGAAGCAGCGTGGCTTAGTGAAAGAGCACGGGTTTAGGAGTCAGAGGTCATGGGTCCTAATCCTGGCTCTGCCATTTGTCAGCTGTGTGACCTTGGGCAAGTCATTTAACTTTTCTGTGCCTCAGTTACCTCATCTATAAAATGGGGATGAAGACTGTTATCCCCAAGTGGGACAACCTGATTAGCTTGTATCTACCCCAGTGCTTAGAACAGAGCTTGGCACATAGTAAGTGTTTAACAAAGGCCAACATTATAATTAGTAGTAGTAGACAAGTCCTCAAATAATTAAAGATCTAGCAGGGGACATATATACTAAAATAAATTACAGGTAGGAGAAAACAATATAGTATAAAGATATGTACATGGGTGCTACCTGGATGTCTGACCGCCACCTAAAACTCAACATGGCCAAAACTGAGCTCCTCATCTTCCCTCCCAAGCCCTGTCCTCTTCCTGACTTCACTATCATTGTGGATGGTACGACCATCCTTCCCGTCTCTCAAGCCCACAACCTCGGTGTCATCTTTGACTCGGCTCTCTCATTCACCCTACACATCCAATCCGTCACCAAAACCTGCCGGTCTCACCTTTATAATATCGCCAAGATCCGCCCTTTCCTCTCCACCCAAACGGCTATCTTACTGTTACAGACTCTTGTAATATCCCGGCTGGATTATTGTGTCAGCCTTCTCTCTGATCTCCCTTCCTCCTGTCTCTCCCCACTCCAGTCTATTCTTCACTCTGCTGCCCAGCTCATCTTCCTGCAGAAATGCTCTGGGCATGTCACGCCCCTTCTTAAAAACCTCCACTAGTTGCCTATCAACCTCTGCACGAAACAAAAACTTCTCACTCGAGGCTTCAAGAATCTCCATTCCCTTGCCCCCTCCTACCTCTCCTCCCTTCTTTCTACTGCCCACCCTGCATGCTCCACTCCTCTGCCGCCCACCTCCTCACTGTCCCCCGTTCTCGCCTATCCTGCCGTCGACCCCTGGGCCACGTCCTCCCGCGGTCCTGGAATGCCCTCCCTCCTTACCTCCACCAAACTAATTCTCTTGCACTCTTCAAAACCCTACTTAGAGCTCACCTCTTCCAAGAGGCCTTCCCAGACTGAGCTACCCCCTTTCCCTCTGCTCCCTCTGCTCCCCCTCTACCACCCCCTTCACCTCCCCTCAGCTAAGCCCTCTTTTCCCCCTTTCCCTCTGCCCCTCCCCCTCTCCCTTCCCCTCCCCTCAGCACTGTACTCGTCTGCTCAGCTGTATATATTTTCATTACCCTATTTATTTTGTTAATGAGATGTACATCCCCTTGATTCTATTTATTGCTATTGTTTTTGTCTGTCTGTCTCCCCCGATTAGACTGTAAGCCCATCAAAGGGCAGGGACTGTCTCTATCTGTTACTGATTTGTACATTCCAAGCACTTAGTACAGTGCTCTGCACATAGTAAGCGCTCAATAAATACTATTGAATGAATGAATGAATGTGAAAATATCAAGTTCTTAGGTGACATGGAAGTGCTGAAATAGCAGTTGGGAGCAGTACTGTGGAGACATGAGAGATTAATCAGGGAAGGAAGACCACCTGGAGGAGATGTAGTTTCAGAAGGGCCAGGAAGACGATGAAACCAATGGTCTGCTATGTGTGAGGTGGGAGAGATTTCCAGAAAGAAGGAAAGGTATAAGCAAGGGGTCAGCTGTGGGAAAGATGAGAAAAAGGGAGAGTGAGTTTGAGAAGAATGAAATTTGTGAGCTGGGGTGAAGTGGGAGAGGAGTAAGGATAAGTAGAGGGAAGAGAGCTGAGTGTGTATCACCCAACTAAGAGTTTCTGCTGGATGCAGAGAAGAATGATCAAGCAGTAGAGAAATCTGAGGAATGGGCAAAGAAGAGATATTATAGAAAATGATCTGGGTGGCAATAGATGGTAGTTATTTGGGCTTACTGTATGCAGAGCATTACTGGGATAATACAATAGAATAGGTATCAATTATATTTAGATGTGATATACCTGCTCACAGGGAGCTTACAGATGAGATAGACATTAAATTACAGATGACTATGTACATATGTGCCATGGGGGTGAAGTAATATCAAAATGCTTAAGGGCTACATGCGCAAGTGCATAGACAATGCAGAAGGGAGGGGAAATAAGGGAAACCAGGGCTAAATCAAAGAAGGCTTCTTGGATGAGGAGTGATTTTAGTAGGGCTTAGAAGATGTAGAGTAGTAGCAGGTAAAAAGTGAATGAAGAGTTCCAGACCAGGGGGAGGACATGATGAGGGGAAAGGTGGGAGAGAGATAAACGAAGGGAGATAACAAGAGAGAGAGAGGTGGCAAGGAAGTCTGAGAGTCAAGGAGACAGAGATTGAAAGAGGCTGAGATGCAGGGACAGAGATATAGTGAGTGAGAAATACAAGACTGAGGGAGAGAGGCAAAGACAATTAGAGAAGAAACAGAGATAGAGAGAAAAAGGAAGAGGCAGAGATAGGAATGAAAGGGAGAGACATGGGAAAAGAGGAGGGAGAGTGGATGAATTTAAGCAGTCTCACTAATCATTTTTTGGTGGCAAGCTAGAACCAGAAGCAATTTCCCAGAGCAGCCCCTGCTACTGCCAGCCCACTAGAACAATGACTACTGTTTCATCCCCAGTTCCAGTGTTGCTCCTGTGGCTGTTCCATGGGCACCAGGCTGGGGAACACCATGGAGCAATAGTTCAGCTGGTTTTAAGTTGGAGCCATGGCTCTGGTGCCCCGACCCCTGCTGCATCCTCAGCAGATTCCCCCAGCTAGCTGCCTGAGAAGAGCAGGATAACAGCTGGCTCACCCTCCTAGGTCCTGGAGCCCATAGAGCCCATGAAAGATGAGTAAACAGTGCCGGCAATGGTATCTATGAGTATTTTCACTTTCCTTCTCTCCCCGCCAAGTCTTCTCTTTTCCTTTTCCCCACTCTATCTCTTCCTCTCACTTTTCATCCCTTCCACTCCCTTCACCTCCGACAACTCCTCAAAATGTATCATCCCCTCAAGGCCCTATCACCTAATGTCCTTTCCAAAGTTTACCTCCAGCTCTCAAAATGAAATGGTGATCCTTCTATTTTTAAGGAATATTTAAAAATCAATGCAATCCTAATTAGAAAAGGAATATGTTCAATCCAAGTCAACACAAACCTGCACAAAAATACTACCCAATACAAAAATTCCACAAATACCACCTCAGCCTGCTCTTTAGTATCTCTTGGGAGGACCTATGTAATTATTCCTATAAAATTTACAGAGAGTTCTATTCACTAATAAAGACAGGAACAATCTGAAGCCAGAATTTCATAAAACACTGTCACTTCCAGCTTATGGGTTTACCTGTCCCCTATTTCTTGGATAGAGAAGCTCTGTTTGAATAAACTGGATTCACAGAGAAAAATTGTTCTGCTTTATTCTTGGTACAGTTTATCCCAAGAACAGCCGTGACCAGAGATCCAGCTGGGGCTAGAACTCCCTGCTGCCAAGGTGGAAGCCCCATACCTGGGATTTTCTACCTGGTTTGAACGAGTCTTCAGCCACCAGAAATTTGAAAAGTTATTCTAGGAAAATAGAGGAAAGAGTGGCAGTGACTTTACTGCACCATGTACTCCTGTGGGAAACAGATTCTACTTTCTGTCTAACCCTTAGTCTTATGGGATCAACCTGGTAGTAAAAACAAAGATTGGTTTGAAAGGGACTTGGAGGTCATGGGTTCTACAAAGTTACACCTAACCCATTCAATGTAGGTAAGTATAGATCATATGTCCCAACCAACTCGGAGTTAGAGGTCATGGGTTCGAATCCCCACTCTGCCACTTGTCAGCTGTGTGACTGTGGGCAAGTCACTTCACCTCTCTGTGCCTCAGTTCCCTCATCTGTAAAATGGGGATTAAGACTGTGAGCCCCACGTGGGACAAGCTGATTCCCCTGTGTCTACCCCAGCACTTAGAACAGTGCTCTGCACATAGTAAGCGCTTAACAAATACCAACATTATTATTATTATAACCAGTGACTCAGGTGGTAATGAGACAGGTTCTGGGCCGTGCACAAACAGCAGTACAATGGTCCAGACTCAAAAAGGAAAAATGGAAAAGTCACAGCAGTATCATCAGAACAGAGCCAGGGTACTCTAATGAACCCCAATCAAAACATACAGGAACACTAAGCAAATGATCTTTATTCCACGTTAAAATTGAAGTGTACACTTACATTCAACTATTGCAGGTTTTAATGTTAACACTAACCTATCTATCCAAGAGCTGCACAAGTTATAGCTTGATATACAATACATTTAAAATTAAAAGATTTGATATGTAGCTTATGTGTTAAAAGCACTTGCCATTATCCCTTCATTTATTTTATGCAAGTTATCATGGATCAAGTGGAAGTGTTCATCTAGTGCCATTCCTCTCATTTACCACTGAATGAAAATGATTTCTCTTTGGTTTTTCAGTGACAGGCGATATTTGCACTATGTGCTTTTCGCTCAGGCACGAGGAGCCTGAAAATCTGCTCCTCTAGCGACAGCATCCTGCTGGTTTTTTTTTTATTTTGTGTCTTTGTCTTTTATGTTGTTTTAGTGTTTTATTGTTTCATCACTCCTGATGTGACTTCCCTCCCCCATTTCTATTCTCAGATTGTGAGTGCCCTGAGGGTCAGGGATCATTTTGTATAGTATTAAGCATTTACTATGTGCCAAGCACTATACTAAACACTGGAGTAGATACATTATAATCAGGTCTTACAGTCTAATTAGCGGGGAGAACAGGTGAATCCCCATTTTGCAGATGAGGGAACTGAGACTCAGAGTAGTGAAGTGATTTGTGCAGGTCACACAGAAGACAAGTAACAGAGCCGGTATTAGAAACCAGGTCTTCTGACTCCCAGGCCCATGCTCTACCCACTAGACTACACTGCCTGCCTATCCATGCCTGATTCCCATCTCGAATTCTTTCCCAGTGCTTAGTACAGTGCTCTGCATGCAATTAGTGCATAATAAAGACTATTACGATGACAAGGACTACTACTACAGTATGCCACTTTGTTTCTTCGATTCTGTTTAGGCATTCTTCGATTTTTGCAGGATTCATTTTTGCTATTTGTTCATGCTTTGGATTAGGCTAAGGAGACATAGTAAGGTTTACATTAACTTTACTAGTAATCATTAGTAATTGGGTTATTCCACTTTTAGGTTTAATATCAATTCCTACCGACTGCTTAAGGTCAGCTATCCTCTACCATAATTCAGTCTCTGCTTGCTAATTTGATCCTATTCCTTCTATCCGAGTAAAAATCTGCTTTATCTCTTAATTCTTTTCTTTCTCTTATTGTCAATGTTCCAGTCTCCACCAATGCCTTCTAAGAATTTATTATTGAATCTCTCTTTTCCCAGACATTGCTCTCTCACTCCTTCTCTTCAGACCATCCAGAAGGAGTTGTCTATGTCAGCTGCCTACCCTTTCTCAGGTACACTTTTCTTGCAATATCACAGTGATTTCAACTGTGAGATTTTCATGACTTCTGGAGGTGTGCAATTATTCATTCAATCCCATACTTTGTCATCCAAGGATATCTAACTCTAGATGCCTCTTTGCCTGTGCATGCTGAGTTTTAAATGGAAGAGATAAGTATTTCTACACCACAGACCTTCCACACTAGCCAACTTTGAATTACTCTGAATAATATTGCCATTGTATCCATTTTATAAGTCTCCCCAAGAAAAACCTTTAGAATGATTTTTTACTATGCATGGTTGGTCATACTTGATATTCAGCCTAAGACCAAATCCTGCTTCATTTACCTTCAGAATATTGCATATAACTATCCCTATCACTACAGGTTCATTAACAATACCTAGGCCAGTCTCTGGCTGGCTTTGTTCTGGTCTATTAATCTCCTCCATATTTGCTCTCCTTCCTCCGCCACCATTCAGCTGTTACTGCCCTTGACTACTACTTTGCCCATGCTAACCTTCTCAAATCCTTCTAATGGTGCCCAAAACCAAGACCTTGAGCCTCATGTGGGACAGGGACTGTATTCGGCCTTCTATCTTCCCCAGCGCCTGGAACAGTGCTTGACGTAGAGTAAGTGCTTAGCAGATACCATGACGATGTACAGTAAGTGCTTAGCAAATACCATGAAAAGCTCCTCATCCTCTTTTCCCTTAGAGAATGTTCCAATTCATTGTTTTCTTGCTTCCCTTTCCTTCTCTTCTCTACAGACACTCATCAACTCACCTGCCCTTCATCCAATTTCCACACGTCATTTCTATCCCTGTAATGTACTCACTGTACCTCAGTCTCATAATAATAATAATAATGTTGGTATTTGTTAAGTGCTTACTATGTGCAGAGCACTGTTCTAAGCGCTGGGGTAGATACGGGGTCATCAGTTTGTCCCACGTGAGGCTCACAGTTAATCCCCATTACACAGATGAGGTAACTGAGGCACAGAGAAGTGAAGTGACTTGCCCACAGTCACACAGCTGACAAGTGGCAGAGCTGGGAGTCGAACTCATGACCTCTGACTCCGAAGCCCAGACTCGTTCCACTGAGCCACGCTGCTTCCCCGATCTGTCTCGCTGCCAACATCTCACCCATGTCTTGCCTCAGATCTGGAATGACCTCCCTCTTCATATCCAGCACTCTCCCGACCTTTCAAGTCTTATTGAAGGCACATCTCCTCCAAGAATCCTTCCCTAACTAGGCCCTCATTTCCTCTTCTTCCACTCTGTGTCTCCCTTGCACTTGAATTTGCACCCTTGATTCCCCCAACAATAGTTTAAAAAAAATTTGAAGTTTCAAAGCAATGCAATACATTCACTTTTAAGAAAGTGAATCTCTAAGCAAGCTGAAATAAATATGGTTCAATCAGTCACAGTTCCGTTCAAGCCACCTGTCTTTTTGTGGACTAGAAATGTATTTTTTGCTCCATATTTCATTTCAAAATTTAAGACATACAATATATCACACATACAGCATACGACAAGATTGAAAATGAACTTAGTATAGTTTGGATGGCGGGCAAGTTAGAACAACAATTTTTATCTGAGCTAACCAAGGCCAACTTCTCAAAACCCAATATATTAAAGGATTTTCCTGTGGAACATTCATCAAGGAAATATTTTCCACAGATAAAGTTGAAAATCTAGTTTGCCTTCATGCTATTGCCTTGCAGTAGGCTAATGACAAAGTCTCCTAGCCCTCAGTATGCTCAATGGCATCACTCAGAAAAAAAAAAATCTATACTAACATTGCTTTCTCTGAAAGTCATTGAAAATATTATCATTTTCCTATCTGGAATGGCTTCCTAAGTCTCTTTTGTGTTCAGAAACTTCTTTATTTTCTTTTCAGTTGGACTGCAACAGTAACAAAGTTACATATCTTCAACCTAAAGAAATCTGTATTTTATTGTCATGCAACCTACTTAGCATGCAGATGCAAGATGAAAAGTAAAAGATGAAGTGGGAAGATAATGTGCCTGGAAGCCTTTGGTATAAGAATGCTGTTTCTGCCTATGCAAGCAGGAAATATGGTTTCAGTCTTTTTGAAGTGATGATCAACTGTTGTTGAAATTTGAGTGGGGTAGAAATAACTGACTGAAATGCTGTACAATTACTTTTGCTAGGAATTTCATTCCCATAAGAAATGTATGGTAATGTCAACGTGCCACTGAACACAGTCATTTCTGCTTGACTCCCTTACACTACCTTCCATGAGTTGGCTATTGGGAACTTCAGTGTAACTTTTATTCCATTCTCTCTTCCCAAAAGTATAACAGAATAAAGCTAAATAACATATACAGAATTTAGATGTGTAAAATAATTGTTTTATGGTGGGGGGAGGGGGTGGAATAAGAACCCAAATATGATCGTGCGATCGTGGCTGGAGGTAGGTGAATAGGGTTGAGGAGATCAATCAATCAGTGGTATTTATTGAGCATTAATTCTGTGCAGAGTACCGTATTAAGCACCGCACAATACAATAAAGTTAGTAGACATGATCCCTTGCCCACAAGAAGTTTACAGTCTAGAGAGGGAGACAGATACCATAGGTGAAATATATAAGGAGTATAAGGAAGCAAATGCAGATATCTCTGAGTATGTAGCTATATATGTTTATGTTATATGTATTGTATATATAAAGCACACATATATATCTATGTGTATTTAATTGATCTATATATGAACACTCCTATCATATTACATTCTGTAATATAATATTTCCCATTGGGCCCTTCTCCAACCAGGTGGGTGAATAAGCATCCAGCAATGTGAGCCTACAGCCAGTTTCCTTCCACTTCCACTGACGCCTTTTACCCTCTTCTTTTCTAGTGCAAAAAAGGGACATCGATAGTAGTCATAGTAGTAATAGTAATAATAATAAGATTGTATTAAGCATTTATTATGTGCTGTGTCCCGGGGTTGGTGTAAGGTAATGAGATCAGCCAAAATCCCTGTAGCACAAGAGGCTTTGAATCTATGTTATTTTCATTTAACTAAAGAGGAAACTGCGAACCACAGAGGTCACACAGTAGGCATGGGGCATAGCTGGAACTCAAACCCAGGTCTCTTAATTCCCAGCCTGCTGTTCTTTCCATTGGCCTATCCTTCTTTCTTGGAAGTTTCATTTTCCTAATTTTTCTTTACCTGGCTGACTGAAAAGGCCTATTTGCATGACTAACACCCATTCAACCCTGCCCATAAGATTGTTGTCTCCCATACTAATTTCTTTGCCACTTTCAATGTCTCTTATTCCTTTCAAAATAGTCTCGAGATCTTGGCCTCTGCCCAGGAAGAGCAATATCAGTCTTAAATGCAACATTCCTCTCTGTGGAAATGGCCACTCAACCACAGACTCTTATTATTGTAATCATGCAGTGTTCACGTGCTCAGCAAGTGGTGATCAGGTGCACAACACGGGGCCATTACATGCTGATCACGTGCATGGCACGGGGTCCATCACGCGGTGTTCACGTGCACATCACGTGGCCATCACGTGTTGATCTGTGATCTGTGATCTGTGACCCGTGGTCACAGGTTCATCACGCGGTGTTCACGTGCATGAGATGGAGCCTTCATGCACTGTTCACGTGACATCACAATGTGCTCACAAGGACATCACAAGCACATCACGAGCAGTTCACAATGAGTTCACAAGTTGCTCACCAGGAGCTCACAAGGTGCTCACCAGGAGCTCACAAGGACATCACAAGGAATCTACAAGGGAATCACAAGCAGCTCACAAGTAGTTCACAAACTGCTCATAATTGGTTCACGGTCTGTTCACAAATGGTTCACAAGGTGTTCACGAGTGGTTCACGAGGTGTTCACAAGTTGGATGATTGTGGTGTTGGTGTTAAATGGTTGAATGGACTCCATTAGAGCTGTCATTTTCAATTTTCAATGTTCATCCACATAACTTGAAAACTGATGCAAACCTTTTCAGACCCTAGATTATAGCTGGTGATAGAAAAACCATAGCTATGCTTTCATCTGTATGGGCAGCTTACAATGTTGTGTTGCATTTTCAAAGTTCAGTGAGGTCCTCCAGAGAAAATGCATTTACTTCAACGGCTTCATCACCCATTTCTAAATTAAGTTGCTTTCTAGTTCAAAAACTTCTTTGTTTATCTGCTCAGAGGCTTTCAACACCTTAGAAATCTGACACAAATTGCAGGCAGAGTTTCCTCCAAGATCCATTCATTGTTAGTTGGTTCATCTCAATGTAGATAGGTAGAGGGAAGGAGAGATTTACTTCCTCAGCCAGAATATCTAGGCTGTTCAGATCCATATATGGGGTAAGGTGTCAAATGATATAGATGATTGGATGATTGTACTATGGGGTAAGGTGTCAAACAATAATCAAACTGGGAACACGATGGTTGTACCCTGGGGTGTGTCTGTACTAACCAGCAAGTGACATCTACCATCCAACCAACCTCAACCAACACATGACCAGTTTAAGATGCATTCAAATCAAAATCCTTGGTCTCCGTGGGGAGAACTGGAAGATGGAGTCATCTGCATAGAAATAAAGGGACCGGCTTACTTTAACCTTGCAAGTAAGCCTATCTTGTTTAAGATGGAAAATCCCTTTAAATTCATTGTATTGAAGATTTACACAGATTCATTTGCCTATAATCCCCATAAATTAATGGGTGGCCTTCATAATACGCTGCTTTATGTTCAGCTGTTGATAGATTAATGTCCTAAATGAATACCTAAGTCCAAGTACTTTTCAATTAAGTTTTGCCATATTTTATATTTACTAAATAATCAGAAACTAGTAGAATTAATAAAATCTTTAAACATCTAACAGATGGTAATACATGTTGGATAGATGTTTTTCTGAGTAGTTAAAACATTGAGGTCCACTTCAGTTCATACTTCACTCTGCTGATTGGATCAGTTATCAACAAAAATGTTCAGTCCATTTCTCCCCATTCCTCAAGAACCTCCAATGGCTGCCCATCCACCTCTGCATCAAAGAGAAACTCCTTACCATTGGCTTTAAAGCACTCTATCAGCTCCTACCACATTCCAGCACACACACTCTGCTCCTCTAGTGCCAGTTCATTCACTGTGCCCTGATCTCATCTCTCATGCTGATGACCCCTTTTCCCCACCCTTCCCCTCATCTGGAGTTCCCCCCCCCCGTATATGCCAGACCACCACTCTCTCCATCTGCCAAGCAATATTAAAGTCACGTCTCCTCCTAGACACCTTCCCCGATTAAGCCCTCTTTTCCCTAGGTCACTCTCATTTCTGCATCATCTAATGCACTTGGATCTGTGACCATTGGCCATTTTTTATCTGTCCCACCCCCAACCGTGGAGCACATTTGTACATCTCTTTAACTTATATAATATAAATTACACATTTATTCATATTGATGTCCATCTCCCCCTTGAGCTGGTAAACTCATCATGGGCAAGGAACATGTCTGCTAATTCTGTTGCATTATACGATGAAACTAAGTACAGTGCTCTGCACAAGGTAAGTGCTCAATAAATACCACTGATTGATTGAAGTAAGGCTTATAGATGGTTTCATATTATCTTCAGCTTAGTCTTAGATGAAAAACGTTTTTAACCAGAAAGTTCTGCTTTCATTCAGTTTCAGTGAGTAGGATCATCCTTTAATGAAAGGGTTCTAAAACGATTCAATGATGAAAAATTAAATTACTATCATTATTAAATTTACTTGATTGATATCTGGTCTTATTTTTGAAATTTGATCATTGATTTTCAAGTTGCTTGGTCTGTATAAAGTGGGTCATTCTGTGAGGAAGAGCTGCTTCTTTGGTGACTTGAGGTTGTCTGTGTTATATCTGTATATTGATTTAGATGAATTATTGAGAAATATTTGGAGCTAAGGTTCTTTTTTGGTCTATTTTATTTCTTCTTTTCATAGGAATATTAAACTGAAACATATTTGGAAACTGCTTCATTAATGGCTTTATTAATTCAGCTAGTCATTGGTACAATTCATCAACTGCATATACCTTTGTGTTCTATTTTTGCTAAATGCTTCTTCTCTAGAATTTAAATTATGAAGAAAAACTGGCTGACTAATCTGAATTTCTCAATTTATTCAGGTTCAATAAAAAGCTATTCATCAACTTAAACTCTGCCGTGAGTTCAAATCAAATTTATGCCACCCGAGAGTAAACAAAATTGCTCTTCTTCCCTAGTATGTTGACTGTAGATAAAAATAACATAAATAAATTTTCAAGGAGCCCAGGATGCTAAACCTTTGAATTTTTTTCCCCTTTTCACTTACACATTTTTAATGGAAATAATTTCAAGAGAAGGGGAAAATACCAGGGCCTACCAGATCATCTGTTTTGAACGTAGACTGATTAATATCATTCCAAAAGAGTTGCATGCTATATTTTATTGGAACCCTGTAAAGTTGGTACATTTTGAATTATTTTATGACAAATGTCAAGTAACATATATATCAGTCAAATCTGTCTATGATTAGGTTGTTCACATGATTACCAAATGAGAATAGGCAGGAAAATACATATTTACAAAATGAAATGAAATAAGATTGAATAACCCCATGAAAAAATACCATTTCCTACTAAATGTTTAAAGGGTTACAGCCTCATTGTACAAAGCACTTTGTAACACTTATGTGCTTTCCCACATTAAAAACCTGACTGTTATACCATACTGCTAAGCACTGATTGAGGATTTATGATGATCCATTCATTATTTCAATAAAAGCACAAAACAATTTAAACCTTCTAGACCTTTAAATAGAAAATGTTCACTGACTAATTTGAAGTTTAAAAGGGAGTGTAGTAAACACAATGGGGACTGGACAAGGACTATGCAATGTGGAGGAAATATTGAAACCCTAACACCAAAGACCCAAGAGGGGCATTGTTGCTCAGCATGATGGAAATTTTCTTGATATGTAGATATATAGTTCTTCCAAAAATAGAAGGTGATATGATGTTGAGTAGTGTCATAGCTGCGAGGTTTTGCAGATGTGAACATATATATGCAATAAATCAAACAAACATATTTATTGAGTTCTTACTATGTACACAGCATTGTATTAAGCTCCTGGGAGATGCAGATTTGGGAATCATCAGCCTAGAGGTGGTAGTTGAAGCCTTGGGAGTGAATGAGATCTCTGAGGGTTTGGGTGTAGATGGAAAATAGAAGGGGACCTAGAATTCACTCCCACAGTTAGGGCATGCAAAAGAGATGGAGAATGAGCAGCCAGAGAGAGAGGAGGAGAACCATGAGAGGACAGTGCCAGTGAAACTAAGGTTGGATAATGTTTCCAGGAGGAGGGGCTAGTAGACAATGTCAAAGGCAGCTAAAAGGTCAAAGAAGAGTAGGATGGAGTAGAGGTCATTGTAAAGGAATTAGTAGTCAAAAAATATGCCAAAGACTAATGTTAGGAAGACTTGCTATGAAGAGCCTGGAAAAAGTTATGAAACGTATTGATGTGACAATTGCCACAAAAATACAAATTGTCAATTCTATGGTGTTTTCAGTGACAATATATGGATCCAAAAGCGGGACAGTGAAAAAACAGGATAGAAAGAACATTGATCCTTTTGAAGTGTGGTGTTGGAGAAGGCTTTTGCAAATACCATGGACTGCCCAAAAAACAAACAAATGGATTTTGGAGCAAATTAAGCCAGAGTGGTCTTTGAAAGGCTAAATGACTCGATTTAGATTAGCATATTTTGGTCACATAATCAGGAGGACTGATTCTTTGGAGAAAACACTAATGCTAGGAAAAGTACAGGGAAAACATGGAAGAAGCAGACTGGCGGCTAGATGGATAAAGACCATAACAATGATAACGGAGGAACTATTACAAAGGTTGCAGATTATGGCAGAGAACAGGGACACCCTGGAGAAGGTATATCCATGGAGTCGCAATGAATCGGAAATGACTCGATGGCACTTAATAGTAATAGAGGTCATTGGATTTGGCAAGAAGAGATTACTGGAGACCTACATTGGAGAGGGCAGTTTCTGTGGAGTACGGGGGCAGAAGCCAGATTGCAGGTGGTCAAAGACTGAATTGGAGCAGAGGAAGTGGAGACAGCCGGTGCAGATAACTCACTCCAGGAGTTTGCAGAGGAGTGGTAGGAGGGAGATGGGGCGATAACTGAAGGAAGTGAAGGAAGGTTTTTTTTTTTTTCTTAGGATAGGGAAAACATGATATATTTGAAGGCTCTGGAGAAAACACCATTGGAGAGTGAGCAGTTGAAAATGGCAGGCAAGGAGGGAAGAAGGTAGAATGCAAGTATGTTCATAAGGTGCAAAGGGAGGGAGTCAAAGGCTCAAGTGGAGGGGTGGATTTTGAGAGAAGCGGGAGATCTCTTGAGATGCTGCTGGGAAAGATGATAGAGTTGAAGAGGGGGCAATGGGAGGGCGGGTCTGTAGAGGAGCAGGGGAGATTTTAGAGAGATCACGCCTGATGGTTTCAATTTTATCAATAAAGTGTGTGATGAGGTCATTTGAACAATAGGTGTCAGGTCACACACTCCACATATAAGGTATACATTTTAATGTAGAAAATATAATCTGACAAGTTCATTATAGATAAATACATGTTCATTATAATTGAATGTTGGAACATTCCATACCCCTAAAATTCTTATCTTCCTAATTTAAATATATATATATTTAAATGTTCTTAAGTTTTTTGTGGATAGCAAACATGTGTTGATATTCTTGTTGTATTCCTTAGCACCTGGTATGTACAGTGTATTGCACTGCAGTACTACTAGAAGCCAGAGAGTGCCATTTTTTTCATTCATTCAATCGTATTTATTGAGCACTTACTGTGTGCCAAGCACCGTACTAAACGCTTGCTCTTCTGATATTAGGCAGCAGTCCTAAATTCTAAAATTTGCAGTCTCCTTTCCCACATCCCAGATGACGTTTAGCTACATATAGCTATGCAACTAGATTAGGTGGTGTTTAAGGGTGGAAAAGGGTGTGCCTGCAGTCACTGGCTCCTTCGAGGGCAGGGATCTTGTCTACTTAATTTACTGTACTCTTACAAGTGCTTAATACACTGATCAGCACACAGTAAGTGCTCGATAAATATGAATGACTGATTGACTGATCTGGCTCCAGGGCCTGATGAAATAACTAGAAGTTGGGGGCTGAAGAGGCAAGAGAATGGGCCAAGTTATACGCTGAAATTGTCTTACAGAACTTTGGTGGCTTTTATGGTTAAAGGCTCGATACCTCAGCAAATTCATTTGTCATTATGAAGGGAAGGCTTCAAATTCTAAGATAATTGTAAGCTCAGGGCAATTGTGGCATCAACTTCACACCAATGTATAACTCTATAAGATGTATTTATTATCCTGAATCATACAATACCAAAATGATCAAAAATAAGTAAAAGGTCTCAATGAATTAAATACTGTTTATAATCGAGTTTCCTGATATTTCCTTAAATTATAAGGCCTTTGTCATTCATGATGATAAATGATTGGCAATAAGCTATGTTGAATTACTGTGTATCTTATTTTTTTAGTCCTCAAAACCTTTAAGCATTTACAGGGTTTGTTCTCTAATGCCTTTTTACATTTGGAAGGAGTTTAGTTTGAGGAAAATGATAAAATATTCATAATAGTATTTGCAGCAAAAATGGATTTTTGGAGTTGTCATGCCTAGAGTCAACTATTTCCTTTGTGGTGCTTGTTTCTGCCAAGGAATTTATTCCTAGATTTTGCCTTTAAAATCTTTATAAGAACAGTAGCTTTTGTAACTATGCTTTTATGGGTAATATTACAATGACAATTACGGTAACATCTCATTTTAAGTAGTTTTAATCAAAAAAGGTGTTTACCCTAAGTAAATTCATTTCAGTCCAAACTTGAAATGATTAATCCTAAAATTTTAGAGTTTAATTTCTGAATTAAAGTCAGAGAAAAGTAAACAAACCTGACGATTTTCTGCTCTGTAGCAGAATAAAGAATAGAGATAACATTAACCAAATGTTGATCTCGGCAGTATTGGTTTAGGAAAGACTTAAAATCATGGTTTCTCAATCTGCACTTCCCCAAATGCATATACCACTTCACATGTGGTTTCAGGGAAGAAAGGCTGATGTTTCAGGTCACACATTCACACAGCTATTTCCCTTCTGTAGGGTCATAGCCATTGTCGATGATGGATCAATAGTCTCACGGAATTAATTAAGCACGTGGAAGAACTGATATAACAAGGCTCTTAGATGGCTAGACATACTAGGAACCCAATAAATACCCCCCGGGATCATTCACCTGCATTTCCTCTCTTGATTTTATTCCAATCAAGTATTATGTCCCTGAAGTCAGGAATGCCTGGTAGAAAACAAACTAAATTTGGGAAAGTACAGACCTAGAACCCCAGTCTTGGAGTTATGGTTCAATTTTCCTCCAGGAACACAGAGGTTTCTGTGCCTTATTTTACAGGATTTCTTTTTTCTCTATAAACAACACTGCAGATAGAGTGTTAGGTGAAGAAACAAGGGTAGAAACTGGGAGCCCATTGTGGGCAAGGAATGTGTCTATCAAGTCTGTTGTATTCTCACAAGTGCTTAGTATAGTGCTCTGCACCCAGTAAACACTCAGTAAATGTTATTGATTAATTGGAAAAGGGAGAAAAATTGAAAATAGTATGGGGGAAATTGGCAGGAGAGAGAAATCACAGAGAAATGAGAAAAATCAGGTCAGCATCAGGTGGATGTACAGTGTAAAGTGATCATATTTATTAAATTCAAAATAAACAGAGGGTTGGGCTTCCATGGGCATGTGCTTTCAGGTCGCAGAGGCAGTGGTCCAAGAACATAGGCAGGAGGAAGGAAAGGTACATAGTGGAGAGTAACCCTTCTCTCCTTTTCCAGCCCAGCCTGCACACTCTGCTCCTCTGCCGCTCACCTCCTCACTGTACCCCATTCTCGTCTGTCCAACTGTCGACCCCTGGCCCTAATCCTACCTCTGGCCTTAATCCTACCTCTGGCCTGGAATGCCCTCTCTGCTCACATCTGTCAAACTATCTCTCTTCTCCCCTTCAAAGCCCTACTGACAGCTCACCTCTTCCAGGAGGCCTTCCCAGATGGAGCCCCCTCTTCTCCTCTGCTCCTCCTCCCCTCCCCATCGCCCCTACTCCCTCCCTCTGCTCTACCCCCTTCCCCACCCCACAGCACTTGTGTATATTTGTACATACCTATTATTCTATTTATTTTATCAATGATGTGTATATACCTATAATTCTATTCATCTGCTTTGATGCTATTGATGCCTGTCTACTTGCTTTGTTGTCTGTCTCCCTCTTCCAGACTGTGAGCTCATTGTTGGGTAAGGGAATGTCTCTGTTGCTGAACTGTACTTTCCAAGTGCTTAATACAGTGCTATGCACACAGTAAGCGCTCAATAAATGCAAGTGAATGAATGAATGAATGAATAAATGGCAGACACGTAGGCAAGGTTAACAGATTCACACACAAACATGCTTATACAAAAAACATCACCTCAACCAGTATTTTAGCCTAGGACCAGAAATGGTAGCAACAGAATGCAGAGAAAAGTTGGGATAAGTTCCTTTTTCTCTGCATTTACTTCTGCCACTGTTATTGGCTGCCCAGGCAACATCTTCAACATTGCTCTGGCCACACTTGCTAGCCCAACTGCTGAAAGCAGAACTTTGGAGAATCCCTCTAGCATTGGCTTTTTTTTATGATGGACAGGTACACTCATTTGCAAATGTTCCGCCTGCCACATATCTGCATATCTGCTGTGTGACCTTGGGCAAGCAATTTAGCTTCTCTGAACCTCAGTTACCTAATCTGTAAAATGGGGATGAAAACTGTGAGCCCCACGTAGGACATGGACTGTGTCCGATTGATTAGCTTGTATCTACCCCTGCACTTAGTACAGTGCCTGGCACATAGTAAGTGCTTAATAATTACCATAAAAAATGCAGGATTCCTGGGCAAATTAGAAAGTGTGATTTACAAAGGTGGTTCTTCCGAAGGAAATTCCATCTGGATCCAGAATCTACAAGGGGCAAGTGTTAAAACTAAAGTCCCAACTTAGATCACTCCAAATTTTACTATAAAAATCAAATAAACATTAGAGAGTCAAACACCACTACTGAAGCCTTTTCCCAGTACCTCACCCTGCATTCTAGCTTTAATGCATTAACAGGGCTGATCCAATAAGAGAAAGAAATCCCACTAAATCTGTCAAGGCTAGGAGAACACAATGGGGATGGGGTTAGAAAATGGGGCCATTGATAATAATAATTAATAATGATAATTGTGGTACTTAAGTGTTTACAATGTGCCCAACACTGTTCTAAGCACTGGGGTAGATGCAAAGTAATCAAGTTGGAACCAGTCCCTATCCCATACAGTACTCACATAGTAATTGAACCCCATCCAGGAGACCTGGAAAGGGATTCAAAGGGTTTCCAAAGTGGCTTCTTCCTGCTGTGGGGGACTGAGTCTCCTCTCTTAATTTATGGTGTCATCCATGCCTCTGTCATTTTTTGACACCTGCCAACTCATGTATCACAAAGAGCATTGTATGGGCAAGGAAAACACCACACTATTACTGAATTAGCTAGGATGTCTTCCCTCATTCCCATCCTATTCTTTTTTTTTAATGGTATTTGTTAAGAGCTTACCACGGGGCCAGGCACTGTACTAAGCGCTGGGGAGGTACAAGCAAATTGGGTGGGACACAGTCCCTGTACCAAATGGGGCTCACAGTCTTAATGCCCATTTTACAGATGAGGTAACCGAGCATAGGAAAGGGAAGTGACTTGTCCAAGGTCACACAGCAGACACGTGGCGGAGCTGGGATTAGGACACAGGTCCTTTTGGCTCTTGGGACCCTGTTCTATCCACTAGGCCATGCTGCTTCTCTGCTATTCCTCCTCCCTTACTGTCTCTTCAGCACTTCTGCCTCAACTAGGTACTTGAGAACTCATCTCCATCCCTGGAGCACTTATGTGGAAAGAGCTCGGGCTTGGGAGTCAGAGGTCATGGGTTTGAATCCCAGCTCTGCCACTTGTCAGCTGTGTGACTGTGGGCAAGTCACTTAACTTCTCTGTGCCTCAGTTACCTCATCTGGAAAATGGGGATTAACTGTGAGCCTCACGTGGGACAACCTGATTACCCTGTATCTACCCCAGCGCTTAGAACAGTGCTCTGCACATAGTAAGCGTTTAACAAATACCAACATTATTATTTTTATTATTATGTATGCATCTCTAAAGCCTGTTGCTTCCCCCTTGAGGGCAGAGATCTTGTCTACTAACTCTATTGTACTCTTATCTTATTCTCCTAATCCTTTAGTACATTGTTCTGCACAGAGTACGGCTCAATAAATACAATCAATTCATTGGCTGATTAGTTAACTGTGCTTTGCTGTTTTTAGAATCCAAGGACTTTGAAAGGGTTCAACTGTAAATCGAATAAATCAGTGGTATTTATATGGTGCTTAGTAATAATAATAATACTGATGGCATTTGTGAAGCACTTACTATGTGCCAAGCACTGTTCTAAGCACTGGGGTGGGGTGGGGGGGAGAGGGGGGAATTTCAGGTGATCAGGTTGTCCCACATGGGGCTCACAGTCTTAATCCCCATTTTACAGATGAGGCCACTGAGGCACAGAGAAATGAAGTGGCTTGCCCAAAGTCACACAGCTGAAAAGTGGCGGAGCTGGGATTCAAACCCACTACCTCTGACTTCCAAGCCCATGCTCTTTCCACTAAGCCACGTCTGTTTATTGCTGTATTGTATTCTCCCAAGCTCTCTGCACGCAGTAAGTGCTCAATAATTGCGACTGAACGAATAACCATCAGATACTGCATCTGTTTTTGTTCTTGAAGGAGAGAGAGGTAAGGGATTCCGAAAACCAGTGGAAGGAGGTGAGATTCTGTCACTGGAGCAGGCCAACGGCAGGGCACTGGTAGACTGTTCATTCATTCATTCAATAGTATTTATTGAGCGCTTACTATGTGCAGAGCTCTGTACTAAGCGCTTGAAATGTACAATTCGGCAACGGATAGAGACAATCCCTGCCCAATGACGGGCTCACCGTCTAATCGGGGGAGACAGACGGCAGAGTAAGACAGAACGAAACAAAAACAACATGATCACGATAAATAGAATCAAGGGGATGTACACCTCATTAACAAAATAAATAGAGTAATAAAATATATATACAAATGAGCACAGTGCTGAGGGGAGGGGAAGGGGGGAGGAGGAGGAGCAGAGGGAAAGGGAGCTTAGCTGAGGGGAGGTGAAGGGGGAAGAGGGAGGGAGCAGAGGGAAAAGGGGTAGCTCAGCCTGGGAAGGCCTCTTGGAGGAGGTGAGCTCTCAGTAGGGCTTTGAAGAAGGGAAGAGAGTTAATTTGGTGGATGTGAGGAGGGAGGGCATTCCAGGATAGTGGGAGGACATTCCAGGACAGCGGGAGGACGTGGGCCAGGGGTCGATGGCGGGATAGGCGAGAACGGGGGACGGTGAGGAGGTGGGCGGCAGAGAAGCGGAGCCTACGGGGTGGGCAGTGGAAAGAGAGAAGGGAGGAGAGGTAGGAGGGGGCAAGGTGATGGAGAGCCTTGAAACCTAGAGTGAGAAGTTTTTGTTTCGTGCGGAGGTCGATAGGCAACCACTGGAGGTTTTTAAGGTGGGAAGTGACATGCCCAGAGCGTTTCTGTAGGAAGATGATCCGGGCAGCGGAATGAAGACTAGACTAGATTAGGGAGAGACAGGAGGAAGGGAGATCAGATAGAAGGTCATGATTAAGCCACCTGTGACATCACCGGCAAATCCAACACACGCCCACAAAAAAATCAGTGTCTGGGCACCTCAGGAGCCGACTGAATAATTACGGTACTTGTTAAGCACGTACTCTGTGCCAAGCACTGTTCTAAGCGCTGGGGTAGATACAGGCTAATCAGTATACAGCCCCTGATTTCTTCCCTCCTATAGCTACATTATAAGCTCTCTAAAAGCAGGGATCCTGTCTGGAAACCCCACTGTACTCTCCCAAGCGCAGTGATTCATTCATTCGATCGTACTTACTGAGCGCTTACTGTGTGCAGAGTACAGGGCACTGTACTCAGCACTTGGGAGAGTACAGTACAACAGAATTAGCAGAAGTGTTCCCTGCCCATAACAAACACAGTCTAAAGAGAGCTTAACATATAGAGCATTGTGATTCCACAAGGCAAAAGAGAATAGTATATATGTTTATATGCATGGCTCACTTTTTAGTTAGAAAAGCTTTATCAATATTCTGGGATTCTCTTTTTCTGAGATTATCTATTAGAGGAGAAGCCTTCGCTTCCATTAGCAGATATAACTTAAATACATGTCTCATCTGAGAAGCAGCGTGGCTCAGTGGAAAGAGCCCGGGCTTGGGAGTCAGAGGTCATGGGTTCGAATCCCAGCCCTGCCACTTGTCAGCTGTGTGACTGTGGGCAAGTCACTTCACTTCTCGGTGCCTCAGTTCCCTCTTTTGTAAAATGGGGATTAAGACAGTGAGCCTCACATGGGACAACCTGATTACCCTGTATCTACCCCAGCGCTTAGAACAGTGCTCAGCACATAGTAAGTGCTTAACAAATACCAACATTATTATTATTATAGAATAAAGCACCGTATGTGAAACAGTTTGCATTGACAGTTAAGCATCAGTTTATTAGCCACAGCATCCTACTGCTCTTTTTATATTTTGTGCATTTGTCTCCATTGTTTTTAAGGTTTCAATGCTCCAGTCTCTTCTCCCCATTTATAACCTTAGATTAGGAGCCTCTGAGGGACAGTGACTAATTCCCATCAATGTGTTTTCTCTCAGCACTTAGTACAATGTTCTGCACACAGTAAGCATTTAACAACTACTATTACTACTACTGCTAACCTGTTGGCTGACTTCTTTTCAGGCCTATAATCTTGGAAGAACTAGATAAGGGTTCTAACCTTTCATTTTCCAATGAATGGTTTCCAATGCATTTCGAGAATCAATCTAGTGACCAATGGGGCAGCACATTTTCTCCCCTGGAAGTTTTATACAGGTCCCTATCCTAAATCTGTATAAGAGGCTTAGAGAGCCCAAAGAGATCACAACTTCCCTGTTTTTAAGCAATATTGTATATGTATTTATATTCAGGTAAAGCCCGAAACCTTAAGGAACTACTGACCTTCCACTAGTGTTAGAAAGATCTGTTACCTTGAAGCTATTCATGCGTGCCCTCTGTGTCCTTTCACATCACTCAAAATATGTATTAAGATATGCTGCAATCTTAGTGCTAAAGAAGATATTATAGTCAAAGTTCCAGGATCTATAACCACCCCAATCCAATATGGGTTCTTTCATTCTTCTGACCCAGTAAAAATAAATCCTTCTCTCTGTTTCATGTCTTATTAAAATGAAAAACACCATTTTCCTCAGGGTGTTTTACCACAAAATAACCTGGACAATGTAGCTATGCATAGCAATGCATAGCAGAGATAAACAGTCAGGCTTATATTAGACAGGATCTCACAAGAGCTCAAATCTCTTTCCTTTTTTATGGCTATAGGTAGAAGTAGCCTGAAAATGTGCCCTCCTTTAGCATGAGGTAGTTTTCTTTTATCGTCAATGCCGCAGTATCAATCCTTGAGGTAAAGTCAACGGTTCCCCTACTCTTGCACAAAGCAATTTTTAACAACATCTCAATTCAGGAAAATGAGATTGAAAAAGTGAATGTTAAGTCCATGGAGTATGGCAGTTGGGATCACTCTACCTCCCTCTGACCTCTTGAAATGAGGCTATAAATCTCAAATAGTATTTGCTGCACTCTGTGATGAACGTGGGAAGTAGTTGGCTGGTAGAAATTCTTCCCTGCCATCCTGGAACTCAGCATGTTGAATAACGATATCCTTAATGAGATGAAGGGCTTCTGAATCCTTCGTTACATTGTTCTGACAGCTATTCATTCAAAACCCAGCAGTACATATGTGTGAGTGCTGTTACGCAATCCATTTCTAATTTGTTTTCCCTTTTAGGCTATTTACTTTTTTTTCTTAAAAATATCCTGTAAAGTCCTCATCTAACACTAGGTGTTCTGCTGCCTGGCTGTGTTGGAAAATGGTTGCTTCACACAAAACTGAACCTTTCGTACTTGTCTATACACCTTCATTTGAATCAAAATCGAAATGAATGAGCAAATGAAAAAGAAAAAAAAAACTCAGCCAAATAACGTAAAACATACTGGGCATGCTATTTTTAATAGCATTTTACAATGCCTTTATGTTTTGTGCTGCAAACTCCAGTGACACATTTATAAAGCTAAACTGAAAATTATTTTCTATTGCTTGGAAACAGTATTTGTTAGGACTATTTCATTTTATTTGAGAGAGAATAGCCTTAAAAGCAAAGAGTCTTATTTTAGTGGAAAAGGCATTTCTATTACTTTAAATGGCTGTTTCATACACCACAGTGGTTTCTATTTACTTTCGAAAAATATATTGCCCATAAAAATTAAATATCTGTATTTTAACACAAACACGCTAAATGAATATACACATATAATGAACCTTTCTTCATGATGTAAAATGATGTTTCAGTGTGGTTAAACTCGATTCATAGTCATTCCATAATGACTGCTAGAATTTAGGTAGGAAATAAATGTACCTAATTGGGTAGGGAATGTGTCTACCAACTCTGCTGTACTGTACTCTCCCAAGTGCTTAATACAGTGTTCTGCACACAGTTAGGTCCTTGAAAAATATGAGTGATTGATTGATAGTCCATATTTTCAGCCACTGGCTAAACCAAACAAGGGAAGGTATCTTCAAGCTAACCAAGGAAAAGATGAAAAGATCGATGGCAGTGTGTACATATATGTGGGTATATGTGCATCCATAAATACACTCACATACATATCCTAACACAGAGTTCTGTAACATAAATTAGCGCACATAGTGGCTGGAGAAATTCTATGTTTCAAGGCACTGTGCCAGTTACATAATAAATGTGATTACTTATGTTTGGCTTGAGCAAAGACTTCATTCAGACACATAAATCATACAAATAATAATCTTTGTGTCGTGACAAGGGCTTAGTCAGTAGACTGTTTTAAGAGATACCTCATGAGATCTTATAGCACATTTCTGGGATACATTCTCATCTGTATTAAAGACACTTTGGATATAACAAGCAACCAAATATTCCAAAGAAAAATCAGGAAGTACATTCACAAATAAATGTTGAATGCTTGGTACACACAAACACACACATATTTACAGTTCTCTCTCTCTCTCTCTCTATCTATATATATCTATATATATCTATAGAAAAATGGAAAGATAGTCAATCATTCATATTTATTGAGTGCTTACTGTGTGCAGAGCACTGTACTAAGCACCTGGGAGAGTACAATACAACAGTAAACAAACACATTCCCTGCCTTATATATAAAAATAGGGAATTCTTTCATATCTACATATCGAAAAGTCTATTTTTCATAAAGCAAAAAATATCAGTGATCCCTGTTCATACCTGTAGCCCATGATTCCGAATAAGAGCAGGCTAAAAAGAATCAATTTTCCACTGAAGTGAGGTACTGCAGAGGATAATGAGAGCAGAGGGTCCTGTTTCTGATATTAGTGTGTGGTCCAGGGACCTCCATCTAGGTCCAATGACCAGATAGAATTCAGGTCTTCCTCGTCCATCCCTCACACATCCAAAAAATAAAAATGAATAAGTTTCCCAAAGTAGGTTTGTGCCAGTAGAACAAAGGGGCACTGAGACAGACACTCACACAACAGACGCCAAGATAGATATACTATCTATGTGAATAGTGACATATACTTTCCTCAGAGACACAATGGGAATCTTAATGCAATATTTCTCTCTCCTATCTTCCTCTCTCTCCATATTCATACAGATGTATGTGTAAATAAGAATACATATATAAATGATACCTTCTGAACTGTCCTCGAGAGCTCTGATGAATTCTCAGACAATGCTTAGGCAATTAGCCAGGGGCCTGGGCATAGTGAAGGGCACGTGTAGCACAACTCATCCCATTTCGCTAAATACTTCATCCCCACCACCATCTCTTACAACATTCTCTACTAGAGAAGTAGTCTATGGCAATTTTGTCCCTAGGGTAGTTTCTGACTCCACCCCTCCTCCCATCATACTGGCACTACAGTAGCTTCTATCCCACATTCTACAGGGGTAGAATTGAAACTGTGGAAAAGGCCAACAGCACGAGCAAAGTCCCACTTTTGTCCAAAGTTGTCATCTTTCATAACAGAGAAGCCACATAGTACAGCAGAGCAGGAGATGTAACTCTATTTCCTTGAATGTTTCCCTTGACTCCCCAGTGGTTCCCCAAAGGGTTATGTATTTGCCTCAACCATTAATTAAGCCCATAAAACTATATTAGTGCCTGGCCTAGTGACTAGTGGGAGGGTTAGAAGCCAGGCTCACTGCCATGTCCCACCTTCCTTCTTCCCTTGAGGCTTGTGTGGGCACAGCGACTCCAGGAGTTGCTCTCCATACCTGGCTTTTTCAGAAACATTCTCTCTCTTTCTCAGTTTCTGTGTCCCCCACTATGATCTCCCTATTACCAGGAAATAAGAAGGGTGGTTAATAAAGCTTCAGCGAATGTAAACTGTCAACTGTAAAATGTAGAAATTTCTTTCTCTGTCAGAAGATTGGCAGATCTTCCAATCAAATAGATTCTGTCTGCAGGCACCAATCAGAGTACACACCTCGTGAGGCCTGTCATAAATCAGTTCCTTCAACTGAGTGGAGGACCACTGGATATGGGCGCCCAGGGACAGCCGTAATCGAGTCTAGCATAGTTAGACAAGAGGTACCTGTATCATGTTCCCTCTCCAACTTTCTTCTATGTACTCCCTCTCCCAATTCCTCCATTTCTGTCTTCACCCACGCTGAAACTTCCTTCCTTTTATGTGCTCTAAACTTCTCCTTTCCTCCAGAACTCTGCATTCGTTCTGTGTCTAGGTGTTCTGTATGGGTGTTCCTGTCTGTGCAACTATCAGCCCCAAGAACAATGTATGTGCTTTTTTGCTTTTAGATAGACTAATAAAAAAGTGCTCTCTGTCTGATTGCTGTCTACTGCTTAGAGAGAGCAGGCCATCAATTGGTACTATGGTAAATGATTGACTGATAGATTGAAATGCATCATAGATACTGCTAGATTGTAAGCTCTTTGAGGGCAGAGATCATGTCTACTAATTCTATTGTAGTCTCATCACTGCCTGGCATACACAGAGTAAGGACTCAGTAAATACTATTCATCAATTCAGGCCTTCATCCCCTTCTATAAGCCAGCCTAGGTGACTCCCAAACCTGTCTTCTGAGATTTGCTGATGTCTTTGCTCAGAATATGTGACCAGTGCCACCCTAATCATATGTTCTAACAGAGGAATGCATTTTAAATGATTAATGCCTTCAGTATAGCACATAATGAGTGAGGTCAATTGCTGTGTGTTCTTGACACATAACTGGGAAAGTATGTTTCTGCCCCTATTATATCCTGTTGCTTCAATTACAGAAAAATGACTTTTACCTCATTCCTATCCAATGGTTTTCAGGCCTAAGAAAATAAACTTCAATACAAAGGAACCCAAGGAATGTCTTGAATAACCAAAGAATCTCCGGGAGCATGTCTCAGACCTTTCATTTTTTCAAGATGAATGAACTAACACAGCATTCACTATCATGTTGAGATACTGAATGTACTGCTTTCAGGTTTGTGCTCACAGTGTATTATCTGCATCTTGCCAACAGCAGGGAGGGGAAGAAAAGGACAAAGAAAAAACAGGTAAAACAAAAGAGTGTATGAAGAGGATTCGGGAGAAACCAGGAAAACAACTTCCAAGAGCCTAAATAAAAATGATAAATCATTTTGTTTGAAAAATGCTTATTTTACTGTGGGTAAAATAATACTTTAAGAAGAAAAAATGCTAAAAACTGGACATATTTAGCACAGAAAGAGATCAAATATGCAGTAATAAATGAATGATGTCCATCATGTTATCATATATACAGTTTTTATGAAATCCATAAGGAACTCATTCTACAAATCAATGAACATGTGTTTCTCGGATTTTGTGGGGAGGGGTTAAAGGCTAGTCGCATTTTTATTGCTAAACTCTAACAACTCTCTGTACCTTCCTTCTCTCTGTACCTTCCTTTTCTATAACCCTTTCAGGATATTATTTAGGGTAGTCTTTCAAAAAATTCAGTATTCTAGGGAGAAGAATCCAAGAAAAACACCCTTAGCTAGACTGGTAAGGATGGAGCTATCCTGTACCTTTCTTTTTACTTTTACAGTGCTGCACTTAGACAGCAGGTAATGAGAGGACTGTAGGAGACTGCTTGGTTGAAGCTCCTTTAAAAGAATAATAGAATAAATGTTTGCTGAATCCAACTAAACTAATTTTGTCTCAAATAAAGGCATGCTGACAACTGGAAGTTGCTCAGTTCTTCAAAGCGCAGGAAGGCCTAATAATCACTTAACACTTCCATATATACCAATTTATTTTCTTGATTTATTTATTCATTTTCCCTACTTTTCCTATTACCAGATGTATCTGTACTTTCCTCCTGTTCCCACCATTTGTAACAAATTTGTGTTCCATGTTTTCTCCATTAGATTATAAAATCCTTGAGCTGTGTTCTTACTTTCATTGAATACTACTAATCAAAATGATAGCGGTATGTTAGGCACTTACTATGTGCCAAGCATAGTCCTATGCACTGGGGTAGACACAAGATAGTCAGGTCAGACACAGGTAAAACAACTAGTGAATCCCCATTTTTCAGGTGAAGAAACTGGAACACAGAGAAGTAAAGTGACTCACCCAATGTCACACAGCAGGGAAATGGCAAAGCCGGAACTCAAACCCAAGTCCACTGATGCCCAGGCCTGGGCTCCTTCCACAAGACTAGGCTGCTGATTATTTCCTCCCATTCACCCAGAACTGTACAAGCCTCTACACACAGTAGGCTCTCATTAAATATGATCAAATGAACAAATGTATGAGTGAACCAATCCTCCATCCTTCCAGGTGAAGTCTAGGTATCAAGATTGTAGTCTGAGAGAATGCTAAAGGGGAGACACTGCTTTGACTCGGGCCTACTGCCTAGAGCATGTATACCAACTTGTGTTCTGAGCATGGACTAGAGGGATGGGGAGAGGAAGAGGAGAAAGTGGAAAAAGTTATGAACAGGGTAGTGAAGAGAAAGGAGCACCTAGAGATTCTGTCTATCCTTTCACGGGTAAAGCTTGAGTACAGGGAATAACTTGAGATGCTGCAGATTTGGTATTTCCAGGCACATGTCCAAAAGGCAGCCCTCTTGAAGCTCCCTGTTTTTCAGATCCCAGAAGGAGAGTGAGTGGCTCTGTGAAGTTGTCACTGGGGCAGGAGCTACCAGGGAAAGGATGGTAAGAAGCTGTTCTTCCACTGATGACTGTGATTTGCTGTAAAGTTTGAATATAAAGGTTGAGATATTTCTCTAGACTATAGGCTCACTGAGGGCAGGGAATGTGTCTGTTATATTATCTATTACTCTCCCAAGCACTTAGAACAGTGCTCTACACACAGTAAGCACTTAATGAATGTGATTGAATGAATGGATTGATTGAAGGTCCAGTGGAGGGAATTAGTTGCCCTTGTCAATCCCAAGCCTGCACTGCCTCCAGAGGATGCCCAGCATCCTGGTAAGAGCTAAAGAGAAATTTTCATTCAGTTTCTCTTCGTTTTAGCTGTGGATTAGAAATGGGGAATGAAAGGGAACAGTAGGATAATCAAAACAATAGATTCAACAGAATATTGATCCTGAAAAGAACTAGATTTTGCTGAGGACAAGAAAGTTGAAAGGAAAGCTGTCCAGAGAAAGAGGGCCTATGATGAAAGTATCACTCATATTGACTTAGCCAAGAAAGCCCGCTGCTGGAAGCAACTACTGCATGCATGAATTTCCCTCAGTTTACCTTCTCCCAATCTTTGACCCTTCCTTCTGAACAAGTCAAAACTGTGTCAAAGTGAGGTTATGCCATACTGTGGTAACAGCCAGGTCATTAAAGACATGAAGAGTCTTCTGGGGTAGCACAAATCACCATCATGTAACTAAATCACATTTGCATTACTTTATATGAGTGTAATTGGGAAATATGTTCATTCTACCCTCATAATTACCGAGGAACAGATGGCTATGTGACTTGGTTTAAAATGCTACGTCCTTTTGAGTGCTGGACTATATCGACTTTTCATTTCAACACACGACTACGGGAAAAGTTATCTAAGATCAAGTTCAGTGTATGAGTTCAATTGTGAGCCTATTGCTGATCTGCACAGAGCCTCACTGAAAAATCACAATCCACCAAACGTATATGATTGATTATTTTACTCTTAATTTATGAGCCTATAGATTATACACTTTGAAATCTTGTTCACTTGGCTCTATTTCCTTATTTGGGATCAGCTCTTAAATGACTGAAAGAAGCAACTAAGCAGAAACTATTTTATCACATTAGTGCAACACACAATTTGATTTAACAATGAGTAAAGCATATGATAGATGAAAGGACAAGGCTATTACTTCACAATGCATTTATCATCTTCTACCATCTACTTCAAAACAAAATTAACACTAAACCATTTCAAAAGAGTGTTTTAAAAACTTCTGACTTTACAATTATAGGCCTTTGGATCATAAATAATGCCTGTATAAATGTAAAAATCACAAAATACTATAAAAGAAACTAAGAAAAATCACTAGTGTGTTGAAACATTAAGTATATTACACACAAAAAGGTGATCTTCAAATGAACAAATCATTTGTCTTTCTGACAGTTCATAACCCACCGCCACAACACACAGAAAATTGACTTCCTGGATTATTTTGACATATGGGAAAATCTAATGCTAATTGAAAAAAATGAATGAAGAGATACAGAGATTAGTAATTGTTTGGCACCTAACCAAATGCTGATGTCCAATGTGGCTACTTAATTGGACCTAGAGTTTTTGATAATTATGACTACTGAAGTCGTTCTTAGTTGATAATGACTGTGATTGCTTTCCAAGCCACTTTCTTTTAAAGATACTCTATAGAGAGCATGCTTATCAGAATTTGTTGATCATAAAAAGCACAATGAAATTTCATTCCCCCAGTATCAGTTTTCATGTTTAACATAGCAAAGATTGAAATGATGGTCTTGACCAAGATCATCCAATAATTCAAAGGATGTCCTGTGACTAGTGTAGAATGAGCAGCACCAAGCATTCAGTTTCCTATGCTTCCTATATTTGGCTCATATCACATATATTATTCTAACACATACTTTATGCAATGTGAAGAGAAAAAATATTTCTTCTAAGACTTTGGTAGTTATAAAAGCAGCACTAAAAAGAGACAGGATCTTCCTGAAGTTGGATACACTTTCATTCACCCCACATATCCAATCCGTCACCAAAGCCTGCTGGTCTCATCTTAACAACCTCGCCAAGATCCGTTCTTTCTTCTCCATCCAGACCGCTACCACATTAGTAAAATTACTCATCCTATCCAGACTGGATTATCCCGGCTCCGTGACTTGTCAGCTGTGTGACTTTGGGCAAGTCACTTAACTTCTCGGTGCCTCAGTTCCCTCATCTGTAAAATGGGGATTAAGACTGTGAGCCTCATGTGGGACAACCTAATTACCTTGTACCTACCCTAGCGCTTAGAACAGTGCTCGGCACAGAGTAAGCGCTTAACAAATACCAACATTATTACCGCATCAGCCTCCTTGCTGACCTCCGAAACTCCTGTCTCTCCCCACTGCAGTCCATACTTCACTCAGCTGCCCGGATTATCTTTCTACAGAAATGCTCTGAGCATGTCACCCCCCTCCTCAAAAGCCTCCAGTGGTTGCCTATCAATGTCCATATCAAGCAAAAACTCCTCACTATTGCCTTCAAAGCTCTCCATCCCCTTAGCCCCCTCCTACCTCAGCTCGCTTCTCTCCTACATCCCAGGCCGCACACTCTGCTCCTCTTGTGCTAACCTACTCACTGTGCCTTATTCTCGCCTGTCCTGCCGTAGACCCCTGGCCTATGTCCTACCTCTGGCCTGGAACGCCCTCCCTCCTCAAATCCACCAATCACACTCCCCCCTTCAAAGCCCTACTGAATGCTCACCTCCTCCAAGAGGCCTTCCCAGACTAAGCTCCCTCTTTCCTCAGCTCCCCTTCCCTTCCCATCACCCTGACTTGCTCTCTTTGTCCTCCCCCCCGCCTCACAGCACTTGTGTATATGTGTACATAGCCATAAGTCTAATTATATTAATTCCCATTTATTTGTTTTGATGTGTATATATATATATAATTCCATTTATTTATATTGATGCTATTAATGCCTGTTTACTGGTTTTGATGTCTATCTCCCCCCTTCTAGACTGTATATGTGTTGTGGGCAGGGATTCTCTCTCTTTATTGCTGAATTGTACTTTCCAAGCGCTTAGTACAGTGCTCTGCAAACAGTAAGTGCTCAATAAATACGATTGAATGAACATCAATCAGTCAATCAATCACCGTTACTTACTGGGTGCTTACTGTGTGCAGAGAACTGGATAAGCACTTGGGAGACCATAATACCATACAGTTGATAGACATTATCCCTACTCACAAGGAGCTTTCAAGTCTAGGGATTTCCTGAAAGGACATAAAACTTGTACCCTTGATCACTTGTGAATTTTTGCTCAGAAATTCAGAAAAGTGTTATGTTTTCATTTCAGAGAAAGCTTATCGTACTACATTTAAGCTCTAAATTGTTTCAGCTACAGAAATGAGTATATAGTTCACTATGCTTTTTAATGGAAAAAGTGAATACAGTACACTACACAGAAAATGTACTGGATACTCCTCCCTACCCCCAAAAAGATTAGACAATTTCTCTCAAAAATGAATTAGAGTTAAAAACTTTCAATTTCAATATCATAGATTTACTAGACTTTCATAGGCTATATTGCGTTGCAGGAAGTTCTTCCTAAAATCTAGCCTAAAACTCTCATTCTATAGTTTAGTTTTCTTTTGTGTCTTCAGAGAACATCAAATATCATTATCCTCAATATGATGATGTTCTATATGTTTGGCAGTCAAGTCACTCTTCTAGCTAATTATCCAGATTAAATAAATCCTATTGATTTATCCTTTCAACATAAGGACCCATTTTCCTACAGTGAATTATCTGAAGATCTGTTCCATGAAACTTTCCAGTCTATGGCTTTTAAAATTGTGACAGAAACTGAAAAGTGAATAGAGTACATCAATGAAATCTGAAAATATCTGAGGATCTTGCTAATTACCAACAGACAAGTAATTACTAAGGTTACCAACAGGGCCAGGTGAGTACTAGAAAAGCAAACACTGAGAGCTGTGATGGAAATGAAGAGAGTTGGATAATGTGATGGAAATGAAGAGAGTTGGATAATGGTGTATAATGTATAAAGAGTAATAAAGATCACTGAAGGAAGTGGGGAGGGAGAGCATAGGAAGAACGCAGAGATATTCAGATGAAAGCAATCATTCGAGAAAGGATGGCAATAAGAGGTTTTTGCCTGCTTCCACAATTTCCCTCAAACTTGGGCAAAAATACCATTTGTGAATAAACTCAGGATGCCCTTTGGTAATAAAATAGGTCTTATTTAGGCCTATTCCAGAGAGTTTCCCTTTAAAGAGAATTCCATGAGGTCTAGAGGGAAATTTGAAGCCAGTTTATTTAGCTACTTTTCAGTTATTGAATGGTGGTAAACAATTTTTTTCCAAATTGATCACTGTTTTTCATTCTTGACAATAATGTCATAAGGCTAACTTGGTAGTATTTTAATAAAGAGAAAAAAAAGCATGCACAATTTGAAGAAAACTGATTAACACTTTTTAAAATTAAGGAGGCTTAAAAAAATGTAGGTTTGTTCATGTGCATAAAAGTTATTTCATTTTAAAATGCATTCATACTCGTGGTATATTAGATTTAAAAAAATAGAGTTGAAAACTTATAAACCTTCATATTTCCCCTCTTCTATCACCATTCATCACAAACCCCTAACTAGAATGAAATAAGTGAAAACACAGTGATATAATGATGCATATCCACTTTGAATTGAGGAAGTCAGTATTTTCCTTATTGCCCAACTGTACCCAGTACTTTTATAAGCATTTTCAATTGGATTCCTTTTTTATCCCCTCCTGTTTCATTGTTCATAAATATGCTTATGTGTGCAATGAGGTCTCTTAACCATGTATCTAATTACCTTCTAATGTCTTCTAATTACCTCTCTCTCACATTCAAATGTGTCCTTAAAGTAAAACTTTTATGAACATTTTCCTGCTTAGCTTCCTGCTGATTGTTGAAAATAACCTAAAAATGTCACACAGTCCGATGCCTTTTATAGTTCCCTGTGGACAACTTTATTCTGCAGTGTGAGTTTCCTTGATCTCCTTGATCACTTATGTATTATTATTTATTACTGTGTGACCTATTGAGAAGTAAGTTCAAAACACAGACTAAAAATCATATCAGGACCTGGTACTTTCTTGGTATAGAAAACAGCTCTCTCCAACTTCAAGCTCTACTATAATCCCACCTCTTCCAAAAGTCTTCACAACATGTGTATATAAAATTTATTCAGTGATTTCATTCTGACATATTTGTACAGCCTGTACTAGTCATATTCTTCCAACAAATCCTAATGATTGGAAATCACTTTTGTCTCTCTGTTTCTTCTATTAGATTGTACATATCTTAAGGGCTTGTTTCAGTTATAGTCTCCCAAGTATTTGGTGATCAATCGATAGTATTTAGTGAGTCCTTACTGTGTGCAGAGCACTATACTAAGCACTTGGGAGAGTACAATATAGCATAATTGATAGACAGGTTCCCTGCTCATAGCAAGTTAATAGGCATTATTACAGATAGGAATACAGGCATTAACATAAATCAATTGTGGAGAAATACATAAGAGCTGTGAGGCTCAGGGAGGGGTGAATAAAGGGTGCAAATCAAGTGCAAGAGTAACACAGAATGGAGTGGGCGAAGAGGAATTGAGGGACTGGTTGGGGAAGCCCTCTTGGAGGAGATGGTCTTTCAATAAGGCTTTGAAAGTGGGGAAAGTGAACGTCAGTCAGATATGAAGATGAAGGGCATTCCAGACCAGAAGAAGGAGTGGGGCAAGAGGTTAGAGGAGAGTTAGATGAGATCAAGGCAGAGTATGTTGGCATTTGAGGAGCAAAGAGCATGGGCCAGGTTGTAGAAATCAGGGAGGTAAGGTAGAAGGGGGAAAGGTTATTGAGTGGTTTAAAGACAATGGTAAGGAGATTCTGTTTAATGCAGACGTGGATGGGCAACAACGAGGTTCTTGAGGAGGGAAGAAACATGGATTGAACGTTTCTGCAGAAAAATTATCTGGGCAGCAAAGTGAAGTACGGATTGGAATGAGGCAGGGAGGTCAGCAAGGAGGCGGATGCAGTAATCAAGGTGGGATAGGATAAATGCTTTGATTAAAGGAGTAGCAGATAGGATCTAGAGGAAAAGACAGATTTTAGCGATCTCATGAACGTTAAATAGCCAGGATTTGGTGACAGATTGAATATATGGGGGGAATGAGAGAGCTGAGTCAAGGATAATCCAAGGTTATGGGATTGTAAAACAGGGAGGATGATGGCACTGTCTACAGCAATGGGAAAGTCACAGGGAGAACAGGGTTTGGGTGGGAGCATAAGGAGTTCTGTTTTGGAAATGTTGAATTTGAGGTGTTGGTGAAGTGGTTGGTTGAGGTGAACAGTGCTTGCACATAGTAAGCGCTTAATAAATACCATTATTATATCCAAAAAGAGATGTCCTGAAGGCAGGAAGAAATGTGAGGCTGCAGAGAGGGAGAAAGATCAGTGCTGGAGAAGTAGATATGGGAATCGTCTGCATAGAGATGGTAATTAAAGCCATAAGAGTGAATGAGAGGGATTTCAGAGTTGGTGAGGGTAAAGATTGTACAATGACTAGAGATGATGAGATTGAGTGAATCCAAGTTGTGAGTGAGTGAGGTGGTTTACAGTACTTTACACTCAGTAGGTACTCTATAATACCTCTGACTATCACACTCATGTTAATCTTGTGAACTGGGTTCTTTCTGACCTACTTACTGTGGGACTATGTTATCCAAAGCTAGCTGGAGAAAGAGGGAAGGAGGGGAAGAGTGAGGGGAAGATCAAGAAGGGGAGAGAGAGGGAGAGGGGAACGTTTTTCTTCTAGGGCACCATTTGAAACCATAGCAACTCCACAAAAAGGTACTACTCTAAAATACGGGTTTAGTTCATGCAGAAACTAGCATTATTGAAAATTCGTCTTATAGAACTTATCCTTTGTGAAGTCTTACTGCATGCACAAAATTGTTTCCTCTGACATTGCCTTGGGGGGTGGTTCAGACAGGTGAACATTCTCAGGAAAACGTTCTCCAAATCTGTTATGTTCTTGAAGAATTGAGTGTAATTCATTTTTGTTCTTTTCTATTCAAGTATGGATGCAACATTCATAATAATGGTGACACTGCACCCAGCCACATCACTAACTCCAAATAACTGTTTACTGTGAGTTTGGAATAAAAGTAGGAAGTGGTTTAGCAGATAAAAAAGTTCTAAATTAATATTGAGTAAAATTGGCTTTTAGTTATTGGCAGGTAAACTCTGACCTCAAAGGCAAGTATAAGTACAGTTTAGCCCGATACTTGAATGGTTCATGATAATTGTGTAGTGAACAATAGCTTTCAAAGATTACTTGATGAGAAGATAGGAGAATTACTACAATTTACTTGTTTGAAAAAGTCCCAGAAATTTACAGAATTTCTTTTCAATTGTTCTTCTCTATTTTCATTCATTCCCTTGAGGAGTTTTTCATTTTCTCCTGGATAGAGTGAATTTCTAATTGAAATCTGGTAACTGAGAAAGTTGAGTAAGAATGAAATGAGTCTCCAAAAAAAGGAAGTGACAGATGCAATCTGATTGAGCATGCAAATGGGTCCTGACAGGATGGAATGCTGAGTTGATTTCCCTTAATAAAACCACTCTTCGATCTGTCACACTCTAAATGGGTCTTTTCCTGCACAATTCTATGGAGGGCTTTGTTGTCTACAGAATGGTATCATAGTTTTCTGCAGAGAGACTATGGCCCATTATTTCAGATGAAATTGGAATTTTTAGCTTCTTTACCTTTTCCTAAAATAGCTCATTGGATCAGAAATAAAATGAATTACTATAAAAATGAGACTTTTACACGAAATACGTACATTTACATTTATTGAATTTATGTTCTTTGATTTAGGAAAATTTAAGCATTCCTAAAGATGTAGTCTCAGAAATTCGAGGTTATTCTGAGTTAATTGCCCTTAAATAGCATATTTAAATTACCTTGATGCACTGGGTTAAAATCTTTAAAAGAAACACTTGACATAAAAAGGTAACACTCTAAATGTAGCATTGATTTATTTTCAATCAATCATATTTATTAAGGACTTACTGGGTATGGAGCACTGTACTAAGCGTTTGGGAGAGTACACTCAAGCAGAGTAGGTAGAAACATTCTCTGCCCACAATGAGTTTTGGAATAGTACTGATATTTCACTCATACTTTTTCAACAAAAGAAAAATTGTGAGATACCAAATTTGCAAGTTACACACTGCAAATAGTGAAAGAACAAGGAAAATTACTGGTGGCAAATAATAATGTTAATAATGTTGGTATTTGTTAAGCGTTTCCTATGTGCAGAGCACTGTTCTAAGCGCTGGAGTAGATACAGAGTAATCAGGTTGTCCCACATGAGGCTCACAGTTAATCCCCATTTTACAGATGAGGTAACTGAGGCACAGAGAAGTTAAGTGACTTGCCCACAGTCACACAGCTGACAAGTGACAGAGACAGGATTCGAACCCATTACCTCTGACTCCCAAGCCCGGGCTCTTTCCACTGAGCCATAGCTGAAGGAAATAAAAAGATACAGTTAAGTACAGCATCTTCCACAATATATAGATAGGTCAGATTATGAACAAATAAAATAATTGAATGAGGAGCTTTGATTGACAGCACCTGAGAGGAAGACAGAGTTGAGCAACAAAACACAAAATAATGGGAAAGTATGAATAGTTCTAAAAGGGGAGTAAAGTGATAGAGGCTGAAAGGAATAATGATTGCCTGAAGAGGTGGGTCGAAAAAGATTCACAGGCCAACTGATGCCTAAAGGGATTAGCATAATGGACATAATGGGGAAAAAAGTGACTGTTCCGAGACAAGGACAAAGGTAACTGTTCCTGGGTAGAATGGAATTTGCACCTGATAAAAATGAGTCAAAACTTTAGCAGATAAATGACTACAGTAAGGTTTACTTAACACCCCCAGTCCCATCTACCACTAATGATTCCTCTGGATCTCCAAAAGTAAATGATGCTCCTTGATTCAGTGTCATTAAATGACATAAATTCATTACATACAGCAGCACATTTTTACTCTTATGTGTCCCTCCTAAATTTGGATTGGGTGCTTGTAATTGCAAATACAATAAATAGAATGAGATTTAAACTGAATTGTAGTTGTAGAGTTGATAGTTAAATGAGCTATAAGTGAATGGCACACACAAAAGAAGCCAAGAAATGCTTATAATCCTTGGCTGTCATTTTAAAATTGGAATGGTTGAAGTTCAGCTGGAAGGGTATTTGTAGGGTTTACAGAGTACAATCCACTGTTTTAAAAATCAGCTCCTTTCCTGACCCTTACTTTCTGCCTACCAATATATGCATTTTTTTTCTAATGTTCTAGTTCTATGACTTTTTGTCCTTCAATCCCTTTCTCTCCGGGTCTATTTTCAGCGTGGCTGAAAAGCAGATGTATTGCCCCATGAGTACAGTACTTCCAGTCTGCTTACTCAATCTCATTTACAGTAGGATTTTTGCAGGTATTTCTATTGCTCATTCTAATCTGGTCATATTCCACTCAATTTCCTAACGTCTCTTACTTGAAATGGGGCTTATTCATCAATTTCATATCATTCTTCCTTTTCCACTGAAATCCATGCAAAGACTCAACTGTTTCCCTTGAAAATATTGTTACTAGGACTACAAGAATCTAACCGTGTTGAAGAATACCTTCAGGATCCCTACTCTAAAACAATAATAACAGAATGGAGATCAAGGCACTGTGGCTTCATCCCCTAGTGACCATGCATCCAGTTGGGATGCAGTACCTGCAAATCATGGTGCATAGCCATCTGCCACATGCCAAAATCCATAGCTGGGAAATTCTGGCCTGTAAGTGCTTCAGGAGCCCTCTGGAAAACCCAAGGAGCAATATAACAGTAATCATAATAATATTGGTTAGTGCTTAGCCAAGCACCGTACTAAGCACTGGGGTAGATACAAGATAATCAGGTCAGACATAGTCTCTGCCCCACATAGAGCTCACAATCTTAAGTAGGAGGAAGAACTCACACTCTCTCCCTGGAACTTCCTCCTTGCTCACATCCGACAGACCATTCCTCTCTCCATATTCAAAGTACTTCTGAAATCATACCTCCTCCAGGATGCCTTCTGTGATTAAGCTCTCTTTCCCCCATAACTACCACCTCAGCACTTTTGTGTCACCTAAGTACTTAGGCAGTCATACTCCACCAATTACTTCCTCCTCGCTGTAATTCATTTTGGTGTCAATTTCCACTGCTAGATTTGTAAGCTCTTGAGGACATGTCTACTAATTCTACTGTAGTTTCCCAAGTATTCAGCACACAGTAGGTGCTTAATAATATTACTGACAAATCAATCTCAAGATATCCTGAGACAGGGGGTCATGCCTTTCCTGAAAGCCCTTTCCTTAAAGCCCTTCAAAGACCCCAATCCTTAAAGGGCATTCTAGAGGTATGAGTCATATGAGATTGCAAAACCAAAAACTCCTCACTCTTGGCATCAAAACTCTCCATCACCTTGCCCTCTCTTACCTCAGCTCCCTTCTATCTTTCTACTGCCCACCCCATGCACTACGCTCCTCTGCCACTCGCTCACCTCCTCACGGTCCCCCGTTCGCGCCTGTCCCGCTGTTGACCCCTGGCCCACGTCCTACCACTGTCCTGGAATGCCCTCCCTCCTCACATCCACCAAACTAACTCTCTTTCCCTCTTCAAAGCCCTCCTGAGAGCTCACCTCCTCCAGGAGGCCTTCCCAGACTGAGCCCCCCCTTTCCCTCTGCTCCTCCTCCCCTCCCCTTCCGGCCCTCTGCTCTTTCCCCTTCCCCTCCCCTCAGCACTGTGCTTATTTGTGTATATTATTTATTACCCTATTTATTTTGTTAATGAGGTGTATATCTCCATGATTCTATTTACCTTGATGATGTTGTCTTGTTTTGTTTTGTTCTGTTTTGTTTTGCTTTGCTGTCTGTCTACCCCCTTTAGACTGTGAGCCCGTTATTGGGCAGGGATTGTCTCTATCTGTTGCCAAATTCTACACTCCAAGTGCTTAATACAGTGCTCTTCACATAGTAAGCACTCAATAAATACTATTGAATGAATGAGCACCTTTGATCAGTCATTCAGTGGTATTTATTGAGCACCTGCTATATGCAGAGCACTTTACTAAGTGCATGGGAGGATATGATACAACAGAGTTGGGAGTTACATTTCCTGGCCACAAGCAAGTTACAGTCTGGAGGGAGCTTACAGTCTAGAGGACTGTTTACTTGTAAACATTCATCTCTGTACTCACAACGACCCAAGGACCTGCATTCATTCAGCAACTGATCAACAGATCCACCAGATTAGGATAATACTGAAGTGGAAGTTAATGTTAAAATCAGTTATAACTTAAGTGGTTAAGCATTCCCAATTCTCATGTCCAGAGTATGGAGTCCTATCAAGATTTTCACATTTGAGAATATAGTGGAAATTTATCTACATTATAAGACTGGAGGTGGGAGCTGCAAGGCCCCATGAACTTGCAACTTGAACTTGCAACTACTTGTCCTACCTCCTACTTGTCTCATTAAATCTACCATTGGTAGTTTTTGAGCACTTACTGTGTGCATAGCACTGTACTAAGAGAAGGAGCATGGCCTAGTGGGAAAAGCCCAAGTTAGAACTTGGGTTCTAACCCCAGCTCTGGCGCTTGTCAGCTATGGGACCTTGGTAAAGACACTTAACTTCTCTGTGCCTCAGTTCCCTCATCTGCAAAAAATGGGGATTCAATACTTGTCCTTCCTCCTACTTAGACTGTGAGCCCCATGTAGGACCTGATTATCTTAGTACAGTGTTTTATACATACTTTTACATAGTAAGAGCTTAACAAAAACCACAATCATTATTATTATCATCATCACTAAGCTCTTGGGAGAATAAAATAGAGTTGGTAGACACAATTCCTGGTCTCAAGGAACTTAGGATCCATACGGGGAAACAGATATTAAAATAAATTGCAGATAGGGGAAGCAGCAGAGTGTAAGAATAAGCATATAAGTATTGGGGTGAATTTCAAGTCCTTAAGGGGAACAGATCCAAGTAATAATAATAATGATGATGATGGTATTGGTTCTGCACTTACTATGTGCCAAGCACTGTTCTAAGCACTGGGGTAGATATAAGGTAATCAGGTTGTCCCACTCAGGGCTCACAGTCTTAATGCCCAATTTACATTTTAGGTAACCGAGGCACAGAGAAGTTAAGGGACTTGCCCAAAAGTCACACAGCTGACAAGTGGCGGATCCGGGATGAGAACCCATGACCTCTGACTCCCAAAGCCCCTGCTCTTTCCTCATAGCCACGCTGCTTCTCAGGTGACCCAGAAGTGAGGGCAAATAGGGTAAATGAGGACTTATTCGGGGAAGGCTTCTTGGAGGAGTTGTGATTTTCGCAGGACTTAGAAGATGGGGAGAGGGATGGTTTGTCAGATATGAAGGCGGATGAGTTTCAGGCCAGGAGGAGAACATGGGCAAGGAGTGGATGATAACATAGAAAAGATTGAGGTACAGAGAGTAGGTTGGCATTAGAGGAGTGTGGGCTGGGTTGTGGTGGCAGATTAGTGAAGTAAAGTAGGCATGGGGAGAGATGATATAGCGATTGCTCCCTTTATGAATAGGGAAAAATATGCACTGGCTTTACAATCTCAGAATCTATGTTGTAAATTCCTTATGGGCAGGGACCATGTCTATCAATTTGGTTGTATTGTATTCTCCCAAGTGCTCCATACAGTGCTCTGCACACAGAAAGTGTTCAATCAATACCAATGACTGACTGATGCAGGAGGAAATTCTAAAATTTCTGCTGCATCTGCCATTTTTTCAGGGTGAATATTTGGGCCAGCATCTGTTTTGCAATGCTTATTTAAGGAACAGGGATCTCTGCTGCATTTTAACACATGGACTCACAGTCGCAAAGGTGCCCTAATCGTACTGTGATTCACACAACTGCCCACAGGCCATTTAGCAGCAGTCCTCTAAAGAGATTGGAATTCAAATTCCCAAACATGCCCAACTTGCTGTTTTATTTCTCCAAATCTCCACAGTCCACTCAGATAAGCCAAAAGAATGATTAGAATATACAGTGTTTTGTAACACTTCAACAGTGATTCCTTACCACTTTTTAATTAATGATTGCCAACAATGTGTCCGATATTGAACAGCAGGGTAGAATATTAAATAGACAAGTCCTCTGACCTTGAAGATTTTAGAGTACTGAATATTTTCAACTTCTCACCCCATCTCTCAGGGAAGATTTAAGATAAGATAATTGCTATAAGGGGTTCCATTATCTAGACTTTACTCTTTTGAAATCCACTTTAAAGGCTTTTCCATTAAATGTGGAGAGGGTGACATTTTTTGAAGAAAATCTTTTTGGACAGTAGCTTGATTTTTTTATCTTCAGAACCCATCAAAATTCCTCAAATGCAGGAATAAAAAATTGATTTTAAGGACAGTTTCCTATTAGAAAATAGAGAAGACTTCAAGGGGTTCAAAGCCACTTTATCCGCTGGGCAATCTGGACACCCCTCCCTCCCACCTACACTCTTATCTCTACTTAGCATGCTCTGGGGAGGTGGCAAAGGGTGAAATTCAACCTGCCCTGCCCATCATGGTTTCTCCTGCCTAGAGACCACATACTCCTTAAACTGGTTAGGATCTTACCCTGTGAGTAGATAGAACAAGGAAACCTATTCATTCTTGATTCAGAATGCTAGATATCCATTCACCAGTACCCATGAGAGGAAAGACAAAACAAGAGCAGGACCTCAGATCTCACCCAGATCTTATTCTGGTAGTGAAGCCTATATTTAAATCATCTTTTCAAACTTGACCCTCCTTCCTACTTCTTTGAAAAATAGCACAAAATCTGAAGTGATAAAACATTTCATATGAAGTAGAGTGGCCCAGTGGTAAGTTCACAGGCCTGAAAGTCAGAGGACCGGGTTCCAAACCCTGTTTCTGCCAACTGCTCGTTGGGTGACCTTGGACAAGTCACGTCACTTCTCAAATAGTAATATAGGGATTAAATACCTGTTCTTCTTCCTACTTAGGCTGTGAGCCCTGTGTGTGTGGCACAGGGATGGATGGTATCCAAACTGATTTTCTTGTATCTAGCCCAGCGCTTAGTATAGTGCCTAGCACATAGTAAGCATTTAACAAATACCATAAAAGAAGCATGGGGTTTATAATCTTAATCCCCATTTTACAGATGAGGTAACTGGAGCACAGAGAAACTAAGTGACTTGTTCAAGGTCACACAACAGACAACTGGAGGGGCCGGGAATAGAACTCAGGTCCTCTGATTCCCAGGAACAGGCTCTTTCCACTAGGACACACTGCTTCCCTTTTGACAGCAAGTAAGAACATAAGCATTATCATCACTGGGTCAGGCCAACAGTCCATACAGAAAACGTTCTGTCCCTATTAGTGGCAAAGGGATACTTGGAGGAGCAACGTGGCGTAGTGAATAGAGCACGGGCCTGGGAATCCGAAGGTCATTAGTTCTAATCCCAGCTCCACGACTTGTGTCTGCTGTGAGGCCTTAGGCAAGCCACTTCACTTCTCTGTGCCTCAGTTACCTGATCTGTAAAATGGGGATGAGGACTGTGAGCCCTATGCAGGACAGGTATTGTGTCCAACCAAATTGGCTTGTATCCACCCCAGTCAGTGCTTAGTACAGTGCCTGGCACATAGTAAACGCTTAACAAATGTCATGATTGTTATTATTGGAGAAACTGTGTGATGATTGCCCTCTTTGACATACAACCTAATGGTTAGGGACATGTTATCTAACATTTTTTTTTAAATGTCATATGTTAAGCTCTTACTATGTGCCAGGCACTGTAGTAAGCACTAGGCTTCAAGGCTCTACATCACCTTGCCCCTTCCTACCTCTCCTCCCTTTTCTCTTTCTACCGCCCACCCCACATGCTCCGCTCCTTTGCTGCCCACCTCCTCACTGTCCCTCGGTCTCGCCTATCCCGCCATCGACCCCTGGGCCACGTCCTCCCGTGGTCCTGGAGCGCCCTCCCTCCTCGCCTCCGCCAAACTGATTCTCTTCCCCTCTTCAAAACCCTACTTAAAACTCACCTCCTCCAAGAGGCCTTCCCAGACTGAGCTCCTCTTCTCCCTCTACTCCCTCTACCACCCTCCCTTCACCTCTCCGCAGCTTAACCCTCTTTTCCCCCATTTCCCTCTGCTCCTCCCCCTCTCCCTTCCCATCCCCTCAGCACTGTACTCGTCCGCTCAACTGTATATATTTTCATTACCCTCTTTATTTTGTTAATGAAATGTACATTGCTTTGATTCTATTTAGTTGCCATTGTTTTTATGAGATGTTCTTCCCCTTGACTCTATTTATTGCCATTGTTCTTGTCTGTCCGTCTCCCCCGATTAGACTGTAAGCCCGTCAAACGGCAGGGACTGTCTCTATCTGTTGCCGACTTGTTCATTCCAAGCGCTTAGTACAGTACTCTGCACATAGTAAGCGCTCAATAAATACTATTGAATGAATACAAGCTAATCAGGATGGACACAGTCCCTGGCCCACATGGGGGTTTCACAGTCTTAATCCCACATGAGGTAATCGAGGCACAGAGAAGTGAAGTGACTTGCCCAAATTCACACAGTAGACAAGTGGTGGAGGAGCCGGGATCAAAACCCAGGTCCTTCTGATTCCCGAGCCAGTGCTCAATCCACTAGACAATGCTGCTTCCCTAACCTTTCCTCCCTACATCTCTAACCTGCCCTCTATTGACCCATTTGTTCCTCCCCCCCATTAATGAATCCAAATCCTTCTAAAGTGGACTGATATTTTCTGCCTGCAGCTTGTCCTGTAGTAAAGTATGCCTTCTACACGCTTACTACTTAATGTGGGAAGAATTATTTCGTCTACTTGTTTTGAATCAATGAATTATATTTACTGAGCACTTACTATGTGCAGAACACTGTACTGTCAATTTACCACTTTAAAACTTCAGTAATGTCCTCTGGTCCTGGTGTTGTGGGATTTGGTGAACAACCATTCTTTGTTATTCCTGATCATACCCTTCAAGATTTTGTAAATTTTAATCATGTTCCCTCTGGGTCTACATCTTTCCATTCAAAGAATCCTAGTATTTTGGGGTGATTTTCTAGGGCAGTCTCTCCCAACCCCAATCTCTTCAGTGTCCTTTCTTTGTAGCTTCTCTGACTCAATTATGTACTTCTGAATAGGGAGTGATCACAACTGCACAAAGTAGTCCAGGTGTGTATCTATCATGTTTCTTAGACTGATAAACCTCTAGTTGTCAGGTTTTTTTTCTATTCCTCTGAGTCATATTATTTCTATGTGATTCCTATCCCCTGACTATCAGAGTAGTAGGTTCCATAGTCACATTACAGAGGAAATGTATCCCCACTACTGATTCTAGTCAACACTGCCAATCTCTTGAAGTTCCCTTTAACCACTTATTTCTTAGCAAAATGTGCCACTAATAGCAAGAATAAAACATCAAATTCATTAATCCTTGCCTTAGAAATAACTGCACATCAAATAGATCTGGCCTACTGAACGATGTGTCTTTTATTATGAAATGACAGCTACATTTAATCTATTATGGTCATGGTGGATTTAATCTGTAACACATTTTAAAATATTGTATTCAACTGACCTGGTTTTTCCATGGCTTTATCTGACACTTTAGATGTTTTGGGGAGTGATGATGTTCAGGAGCAGGAATATTAGGAGGAGAAGGCATCAGGTATGTTTGTGCAGTTCAACTAGGATCATAAGATTTAGCACTTGAACTCTGTATATTACGGTATAGTTGAGTGTTCAACTACCTATGGCCCAGTTTTGCATTAATCGAATACAGAAGTTGCAAGCCTAAAATTGCACTAATTGTCAAGATAATGCTGACTGGAAGAAGGCTTCCTCACAAATCTATATTTTGCTAAAAAAGAGAATTATGTGAAGCACATGAATGAACTGAATCTGAGAGAGCTTTTCAATGCAACCATAAATGAGTGTATATAGGCAGGGAAAAATTCCATTTAGTCAGTAACGTATTCAGAATGAGAAAGATCAGTGATCTTGACTCCCTGATACTCTGCTCTTGAAAAATAACAACCATGATAAAAGAGACATCTCAAGCACCATTAACATTTTCTACAGATAATCCTTCACATACAATCAGAAGGCAGAGACATACCAACATTTTAATCCCTTCACAAACAAAACACTGAATAACAACATTATGGTCATCTGACAGCCTACACTGGGCAGGTTTAATTCTTGACTATTGAAATAAGTCTTACAAGTCTTAACTTGGTATGGACACAAGAGAATGGACTCTTCCTGGTCAAGTTGAAGATGTGCAAATTTGAAACTAACCTCTAGGAGATAGTTTTCCAGAAGGTTCCACAGCAGCAAGGTGAAAACACTTTTTTCTGGGGTTGAGCAAAATTTAGATATCCACTAATGAACATACTGAAGGTGTGGCTTCATCCTGTCCCTCCTGGTCCAATGGAGATGTTTGCACCTTACAAAAGTGGTAACAGAGCAACCAGAGGGAGGACCTCTTTGAGGGGGGCAGGGCAGGTCTCCTCTGATTCTCCTGCCATGTTGGTAAGGGAATACAGAAAATCCCCCACTCCCTTAATCCTGGTGTTCTGCTCCTGCTCCCACCATTGCTGCCTTCTCTCAAACTGAGGTGGCAGTGGAGATTTACAAGGAGATATTTCCCTCCTCCTTGGAGCTGGGGACAGGAGAACATAGGCCATGGCCTCCTTAGCAGAAAGTGGGTGCCACATATGGGGCTGGGGCAGTTTCAGCTCTAAGTAGCTGAACAAGGAAGGAGTTGAATACTTAGCTACTAAGACTCCTAGAACAGCTAAACTTGCTTCTCTAATAGAAAACTGTTCAGAAAAACCTAATTTGGCATGAAAACCTATTCCAAGGAGCCTAGCATTTACAAGGTGCATGTCAAGAATTGTAACAGTGAGTTGGGAAGAATCAAAAAGCTGCAAGCTAAATAAACAATCCACAATCACCAGTTTCAATGTTCTCCCATAGTACAGTTTCTGTCACAGACTAAATGACGATTTTCCCCATTACGGAGTTTTGTAGAGGAGCCTCCTTCTCCAATTCTCTAACTGGGATCCATCCTGCATTCTCCAATTTGCATTACTGCTTAATATTTTGCCAGGCCATTAGAAGACCTAACTATAATCACAAGACCAACACTAACTACAAGTCATTGTGGGTGACTTTGATGAGGCACAGTTAATGTCCTTTAGTTAGATGCAGGGGGAGAGGGGAGAATGGGTACGATCCTTCACTCCCTATCTATTTCTCCCCAAAAACCCATAGAATTGCCTTTCTATGTACTTAAAACCGCTTGCTCTTCACTAGAGTTAGCTTCAGTATTATTAGTATCCACATTAAATTTGCCAAGAAGTTGGACTTACCAGGAGAAAGATTTAGGACTTCCCCTTTCTTTTGAAGAGTCAGGTCAGGAGCAAAACTTCTGAACTAGCATTTATCCAATGACCATTATAGGAAAAATTAGTGCAAATATAAGTTGTGAATTTAGAAAAGTTAGAAGTCTTTAAGAAATAAGTATTTAGAACAGTGCTCCGTGCTTAGAACAGTGCTTGACACATAGTAAGTGCTCAATAAATGCCATCGTCATTACAGTTATTATTAATAAATAAAAGAAAACTTATTGTGGCATCTTACCATTCATGTAACTGTTTGATTTCTTTTCTTTTGTTCATGATTTTATTATTTTTATAAACTGAAACATAGAATACATCAGAAGAAACTAGAAAGTCCTCATAGTCAATTATGTTTGGTTCTAACTTGGTGATGTTTGTTCAAAAGTGGTCATTTTAGTCTTGATGTTTGGAATTTTTTCTGGCCATCCCATCTAGCTGTTAATAAATACCAGTAGTATCACAGCAAAGGAAAATGTGTCATCAGTGTTCTGATCTTTGTAATTCACATGACTGAACCAGGTGGGATTGCATGGCACAGTTAAATATCCTGAGATGAAATGGATAAATGGATCTTGAGGAAGAGCTACTTCACCCTTTCAAGGGCATCCTGTGAATAATAGCTGATTTCATTACATAACAAAATTTCTATACAGACTTTCTCAGTTTAAAAGTGTTTAGACATGTATACACATTTTCCTTACTTTTCCTTTTACTTTAATATTCCTTTTTACGTTTTTCTTTCTTCACTGGTTGTGAAAGCAAAACCAACAAAATAACAGAAAGCTGGGTTTTCAAACATATCTAAAACCATTACAAAACAGCAAATGCTCCAACTGCTCAGCCCCTAAGATTAGCTAACCAATTGTGGAGGATGGTTTAAATGAGTTTCAATAAAGAGTGGAGCCTAGAGACCCATTGGCAAGTCCCAAATTTTACCTATGTGACCTGGTTCACCCCTCTCAGGATCACACCTGGAGAGTTTCCTGTACATCTACCACTCTTGGCTACGGGAAGGAGAGTCAAGCAAAGGCATACTCATTCCATTTCCAGCTTGGGCAGTGGCTAGTGAGTGGAAGGCAATCTGTTACAAGTCAGAACTCACCTGTATTGGGCAGCAGCAGCATGGGAGAGAGTCAAGGGCAGAGATTCAAGTTTACTACATGGAAGAAGGCAATGGTAAGGTCACTGTGGACAGGGAACATATCTCTCAACTCTGAACACAGTAAGCGCTCAAGAAATATAATTAATTGACTGTTGTCTGCCCGCATCCAGTGGTTTCCTTCTGGTAGTGGATGAGATGCACAGTCTTGGGGATAAAGCACTGGCCAGGGAGCCAGAGGACCTGGGCTCTAATCCTGACTCTACCACTTGCCTGCTGTGTGACCTTGGGCATGTCACTTCACTTATTTTTGCCTCAGTCACCTCAAATGCAAATGAGGATTCAATACCTATTCTACCTCCTACTTACTCTTTGAGCCCCAGTGGGACCTGATGATATTGTATCTATTCCAGTGCTTAGTACAGTGCTTGGAACAAAGTAAGAGCTTAACAAATACCACATTTATTATTATATTTCAGTGGGGGTTATTGCAATCCTTCTCCTTGCCAGAAATCAATCCTAAACTCCAGAGTATAAGATCTGCTCTTCAGTGATTGTGTTTATTTTCTTTATTACTGTCTTGAGTACATATTATTGGAGGAAAATGTTAAAAGGCAAAAAAATCGGTTCACTATTGTAAAATAGCATTGTATAGTGGTCTTAGCTTATTTTCATTCATTCTTCACATTGGCTTTGGAAACAATGCAACAATTCAGAGAAGCATTGTGGCTTAGTGGAAAGACCCTGGGAGTCAGAGGACCAGGTATCTTATCCTTGCTCTGCCACTTGTCTGCTGTGCAACCGTGGGTAGGTTGCTTCACTTCTCTATGCCTCGGTTACCTCATCTGAAAATGGGAATTAAAAATGTGAGCCATATGTGGCACAGGGATTATATCCAACCTGATTATCTTGAATCTTCCCCAGAATTTAGGACAGTGCCTGGCACATAGTAAGCACTTAATAAATCTGCTATATTGTACACTCCCAATTGCACAGTATAGTCATCTGCACACAATAAGTGCTCAATAAATGTGTTTTGACTGATCAACAAATACCAATAAAAAAATTCAGTGCAGATTTGCCATCCAAAAACCAGGGAGGCTTTACTACTTCACTGCAGAAGGCTTGTGTCATGTTCTACCTCAGGGCAATTTACGGAAAGGACCTTTTCCTCTCGTTCTGTAGCAAAGGACAAGTGATTGTTTCCCCTCTGTATCCAACTTAGAAATCTCCATCATGAAGCATACTGAGTCAGATATTTTTATCTTATCCTTTCCTGAAATGAATTTTCACCCACCCTTTCATTATTTCATTATTAAGGGAGAAGAATCTTCAGCTACCTTATTATCAGGAATCTGAATCAATGATAACAAGTAAATTGCTCTTCATACCACTAAGCAAACATTCATACCGTCACTAGCAAACATTATAACTTTCTCAATGCCCATATATAGGTCAAATGTTCCCTGACAGACCACCTCCTACTCCCTCTCCCCATCATTAGGCTGTGAGCCCCATGTGGGACAGGGTCTGTGTCCAACATAATTAACTTGTACCTACCCGATTGCTTAGAACAGTGTTGGACATCTAGTAAGCACTTAAATGCCATTTTTTAAAAAAAAGATACCTAGATAGAACCTCGTAGTTTTCTGCATCTCTGCTGCCAGTAGGGTGGTCAGCCCATCTCCATGGAGAACCAAGATAGTGTCAACAACAATACGGCCATTTTGCAGGAGCTAAGTAATTTAATTATTGGTTTCCTGTACCTATGTCAAAGGACTGTTTGTATTCGGTAAGAAAAATGTTTGCTGCTTCTCAATTTCCCAGCTTATTGAAACAAATACCACTCACTAATTTTAATTTGGTCACTCATAAGAAATAGCTGGCAGTCTACTCAATAGAACAGAGGACTGGGAGTCAGGAGACATGGGTTCAAATCCAGGCTCCACCATTTACCTGTTACTGTAGAACCTTGGACAAGTAACTAAACTTCTCACAGGGGACTGTTCTCCCTGTCTCTTAGACTCTGAGCCCCACATGGAATGGGAATTGTCAGGCCCCCTGTTCCTCCCTTTCCCCCATCCCTCAACTCCAATGATCTGGCCACCTACTTCATTACGAAAATTAACACTATCAGGTCTGAGCTACCCAATTCACCCCTCCCCCTTATCCATCCCCCCACTCCCAACCCTCCCCCTACTTTCCCATCCTTCCCTGCAGTATCTTCAGAGGACATCTCCTCCCTCCTCGCAAATGTCACCCCCTCCACCTGTGCTTCGGACCTCATTCCCACTCACCTTATGAAAACCATCGCCCCTTCCCTCCTCCCCTCCTTAACTTCTATCTTTAACCACTCACTCTCCAATGGCTTCTTCCACTCTGCCTTCAAACATGTCCATGTCTCCCCCATCCTAAAAAAACCCTCTCTCGACCCCACTTTCCCTTCCAGTTATCATCCTATCTCCCTCCTACCCTTCCTTTCCAAACTCCTAGGACGAGTCATCTACACTCACTGCCTTGAATTCCTCAACTCCAACACTCTCCTGGACCCCCTCCATTCTGGCTTCTGTACCCCCACTCCACCAAAACTGCCCTCTCAAAGGTCACCCATGACCTTCTTCTTGCCAAATCCAATGGCTCTTACTCTATCCTAATCCTCCTCGACCTCTCAGCTGCCTTTGACACTGTCGACCATCCCCTTCTCCTCCACGCTTTATCTCACCTTGCTTCACTGACTCCATCCTCTCCTGGTTCTCCTCTTATCTTTCTGGCCATTCATTCTTGGTCTCCTTCGTGGGGTCCTCCTCCCCCTCCCATCCATTAACTGTAGGGGTTCCTCAAGGGTCAGTTCTTGGCCCTCTTCTGTTCTCCATCTATACTCACTCCCATGGCTTCAACTATCATCTCTACGCAGATGACACCCAAATCTACATCTCCTCCCCTGTTCTCTCCCCCTCCCTCCAGGCTCGTATCTCCTCCTACCTCCAGGAGGTCTCCACCTGGATGTCTGCCCACCACCTAAAAGTCAATATGTCTAAAACTGAGCTCCTTATCTTCCCTCCCAAACCTTGTCCTCTCCCTGACTTCCCTGTCACTGTGGTCGGCACGACCATCCTTCCTGTCTCAGTCCCGCAACGTTGGTGTCATCCTTGACTCAGCTCTCTCATTCACCCCACACATCCAGTCCATCACCAACACCTGCAGGTCTCCCCTTCACAATATCGCCAAGATCCACCCTTTCCCCTCCATCCAAACTGCTACCATGCTGGTACAAGCTTTCATAATATCCCAACTGGATTATTGTGTCATCCTCTTCTCGGATTTCCCTTCCTCCTGTCTCTCCCCACTCTAGTATATTCTTCATTCCACTGCCCAGATCATCTTCCTTCAGAAATGCTCTGGGTATGTCACTCCCCTCCCCCAAAACCTACAAGTGGTTGCCCATCAACCTTCGCATGAAACAAAAACTCACTCTTGGCTTCAAAGCTCTCCATCACCTTGCCCACTCCTACCTCTCCTCCCTTCTCTCTTTCTACTGCCTATCCCGTGCACTCTGCTCCTCTGCCACTCACCACCTCACGGTCCTCTGTTGGCGCCTGTCCCATAGTCGGCCCCTGGGCCACGTCCTACCGCTGTCCTGGAATGCCCTCCCTCATCACACCCGCCAAACAAACTCTCTTCCCCTCTTCAAAGTCCTACTGAAAGCTCACCTTCTCCAAGATGCCTTCCCAGACTGCCCCCCTTTCCCTCTGCTCCTCCTCCCCTCTCCTCCCCCCCCACCTTCTGCTCTTCCCCCTTCCCCTCCCCTCAGCACTGTGCTTATTTGTATTTACTATTTATTACCATATTTATTTTGATAATGAGGTGCATATCTCCATGATTCTATTTATCTTGATGATGTTACCTTGTTTTGTTTTGTCCTGTTTTGCTTTGCTGTCTGTCTCCCCCATCTAGACTGTGAGCCTGTTATTGGGCAGGGATTGTCTCTACCTGTTGCCGAATTGTACACTCCAAGCGCTTGGTACAGTGCTCTGCACATAGTAAGCGCTCAATAAATACTATTGAATGAATGAATTGTGTTCAATCTGATTATGTTTTATCTACCCCTGCTGCTTCATAGTAGCATTCAACAAATACCCTTATTATTGTTATTATCATTATCAGTACAATCTGTGATCGTAACTGTCTATGATACTTTATGAATGCTAGTTGAGAAGCAGTGTGGCTCAGTGGCAAGAGCCCAGGTTTAGGAGTCAGAGGTCATGGGTTCTAATCCCAGCTTCACCACTTCTTAGCTATGTGACCTTGGGCAAGTCACTTAACTTCTCTGTGCCTCAGTTGCCTCATCTGTAAAATGGGGATTAAGACTGTGAGCCCCATGTGGGACAACCTGATTACCTTGTATCTCCCCAGTGCTTAGAACAGTGTTTTATACATAGTAAGCGCTTAACAAATACCATCATTATTAGTTGTTAAACACATCAGTGGTTTTCTGAAAAATGACAATTCCAGACCTAAAGTATTTTATAGATTATTTCATTTTTAAGAACAAAGACTATTCATTCAATAGTATTTATTGAGCGTTTACTATGTGCAGAGCACTGTACTAAGCACTTGGAATGAACAAGTCGGCAACAGATAGAGACAGTCCCTGCCGTTTGACGGGCTTACAGTCTAATCGGGGGAGACAGACAGACAAGAACAATGGCAATAAATAGAGTCAAAGGGAAGAATATCTCATAAAAACAATGGCAACTAAATAGAATCAAGGCGATGTACATTTCATTAACAAAATTAACAAAATAAATAGGGTATGTCAATCATATCTTGTTTTTAATTGTTTAAACTATGAGAACTGTCAGTACTGATCTATATTTGAGATATTGACTGACAACCACCAACACTTAATTTGTTCTGGAATATACTATACATGTGGGTATATGTATGTATGTACACATGTGGGTATATGTATACACATATGGGTAATCATATCATAAAGTTTTCATATGGGATGAACATAAATATTAACAGTATTTATCTTCCTGCATGGAGACAAATGGGGTTAAAAAAAGGAAGGGAAAGCATCCACCACTGTGCCTATAATATTCCCTTACAGCAATCTTCTGTTATCATGCTCTTCCTTTAGAGCTTTTTAACACTGACAAGTCTTAGACACTCTGTCACTTTGAGACAAGGCAACCAAGTTTACTTTGACTTAATTATATCTCTTTCTCTACCTATGAAGTATCTTGTTTTAATAAAGTGATTAAAATGTATCCTGAGGGGACAGGATCAGCAAAAGCTGGGACCCACCCACATGGAGCTACCATCATGAGATCATAATTACGAGCCTGCAGGGTGTTTTCATTTCCCAAGCGACTTTCTTCTGCCCACCCATCACTGTGGGAGCCTAGCCCCCTACCTCCTCCACCCTGCCCCACTCCCACCAAAGGAACCATGAGCTAGGAAAAAAACAACAACAAAAAAGCCCTACGTTTAAAAATATCAGAACATTAAGAAGGCAATGACAGGATGTGTTCAGGTACTATGGTCTGGAGTGGGGAAGGACATCAGGATTGTCTCTTCCAGGAACAGTTTAGTTCTACCTATTTATGCCTTAACTGATTATTGTATTTTGATTTCTCTCATTTTCTGTTTATATTTCTCTTCTATGTGTCTGCTCTCCTCCACCTAGACTGTTATCTTTTTATGGGTCAAAGACAATGTCTGAATTATTTACTTTGTATTCATCCCAGAGTTTGGTATACCATAACTACTTCAATTTAGCCCGGGATAATGGCCGATTTATTTAGCATAATGATAGACCTATAATGTGTTTATTGAATTAGATTTTAAATATTCACATATGTGTGCATGCAAACACCAAATTCAAAATATTTAAATTACTGGTCATTGCTATTTGATCATGCCACTGCATTCAGTGACCTTTTAAAATAGTTTTTAATATATTATGCTGTTTGGTCAATTTAATGATCTTGGGAATATATTTAATACACTTTCCATTATTTCCCCTGGGAAACTATTCTTCATTTAGCGCTCTTTCACCTAACACTCTCTTTGGAGGGAACTAATTAGGAGCGCTTACTGAGTATAGCACTACACAGAATCCTGGAGCTATTTTCATAATGAACTTTAATATTTTTTCATTAGAACACTACATCCCTAAACATAAATAGAACTTCAAGATATGAGTTTAAATATAGCTTAAGGCTATTGAGTCTAATGGTTCCCCACAGCAACAACAAAAGCACACTGCTATTTGACTTGGCTTTTGCTTCTAAGCTAAAATAACTCAACATGCTATTTTGTCAAGTATGGCCAAATTTTTCTGTTGACAGAATTATTAATTTATTCATCTGGTAGCAAATTCAGGATAACTTCATTAATGATAGAAATGCTGCTGTCTCTTTAGTTTTATCAACCTTGCTTCTGGGACACTTATACTCTGGTTTTTAACTCCTTGTATGATTTTGGGACAGAACGTATAATTGGCAGAAGAAAGAGATGTTGTGAAAAGGCAAAAAAGGAATTCCATGTTCTCATAAAAAGGGAAAAAGGTTGAGCATACAAACTGCTGTCTTGTGTAAATATAAACAGTAAACAGATGCTGATTAATTAAGTGTAGGCAGGTGATGACAAGGCACAGTGGCATATTGCAGACAGCTTTTATTCTAGCAGGTCATTTTCATATTATGCAATGAACAGTGCGTGCATACAAAACACCACATCAAAGCAATAATGAGGGGAATGATTCAGAATGCCTAGAGCTTTTAAAAAACTATTTAGTTCTACCTGTTTTTGAATGGAATAATCACTTTTCTGTTAATGTGTTTTATGGCTATTAAATTAACCTTATATCTGTCAAAGGTTCTCAGAGCACTACATGCCTAAAATGTTATTTATGATCTACTGTTGCAAACAGTATGACAACATGATAGACAGCACTGTTTGGAGCTTGAGGGACAGAGATGTGAGTATTAAAAAAAACAAACATAAATGAAAACAAGTATTTTAACAATGCAAAAGTTCTGGACAAATTGCAGCTAAGAAACAAAAGCCATGAAAAAAAAGTAATGGGGCCATAGATTTGAGAATTTTCCACATCTTTAGATGCATGATTACATTCCAGCCCAGTATTCAGGGAATCAAACTGATTTTATCATTACAATGCATTAATTCTATTTTAATTGCTAATATACATTTGTCACTTTAAATTATCATATCAAAAGTATATTTTAGAAAGTATTTGTCTAGCCATTTTGGATTTCAAAAGTAAAGGACTCATTGGAAGTCTTCATGCATCTCTTAATTTCCATCCAAAATCATAGTTGCAGAATTGTATGTATGCATCAAATATTAACAATATTATTGTGATCTATTTAAGTCAAATATTTTTGAAACTGCTATTAAGTATTTTATGCTGAAGGTGAGTCATTATACTGACTGTAATATCTTGTCCCCTTACATATTTTTAGACATCACAGACAAAAATTATATTATTAATAAAATGTTGGAGCAATAATTTAGGATAAATGTACTCTCAAAAATCAAGCCTATTCTGGACAATTTGAGTATTATACAAATGTTATTGCTTCTTTGGATGCATTCACACTAATGCACCCTAAAGAATAATTTTAAGGAAAATTTTCAGCATTGGAAAATTGTTTTAAATCTGACAAGCTTTAATAGACTTTCCTATTTTATGATGATTGAAGAACTTTTGCCTGATGCTCTTTTCTGTCTGGCAGGACTCTTAGCACCACAACCTTCCAGGGCTGAGGGAAGCCAAGCCTCCCATTAACCATCCCCAGTATTTTCTGAAGAGAGAATCGCAGAGATTCTCTCATCCACCACAGGAGTCACAGCTGTGTACTTGATAAAAGAAGAAATTTCAGGGAGAGGATATGTGGGTTCGAACATTTTTTATTGAGTACTTACTTCGTGCAGTGTACTGTACTCAGCACTTGGAAGAGTATGATGAAATCCATACACATAATTCCTGCCCTCAGGGAGCTTTCTCTCTAGCTCATAATGCCTGACTGATTTGGCAAAACAATTTACAATCATTTATGGTGGAGCCAGATGGTGGAGAGCCTTGAAGATGATGGAGAAGTTTGGGGGTGGGGGGAGGTTTATGGCATTTGTTAAGCACTTACTATCTGCCAAACACTGTTCTACAACATATGTTAATCAGGTTGGACACAGTCCCTGTCCTATATGGGGCTCACAGTTTAAGTAATAGGGAGAACTGGTATTGAATCCCCCTTTTTCCACGCACCACGTACTAAGCTCTGGAGTAAATACAAGCAGAGTGGACTGGTGGGAGAATATGGGTTTAGGAGTCAGAGGACCTGGCTCCTCTCATCCCTGCTCTCCAATTGCTTCCTTTGTGACCTTGGGCAAGTCACTTAATTTCTCTGACCCTCAGTTTCCTCAACTGCAAAATGGGGATTAAAGACCTATACTCTCTCCTACTTAGACGGTGAGTCCTCAGTCTAAGTTGGAGGGAGACAAGGTACCGAATCCCCATTTAACAGATGAGGAAACTGACGTAAAAAGAAGTTAACTGACTTGACCAAGGTCACAGAACAGGCAAGCGGCAGAGGATGGGGGTGGGGGGCGGTTTATGGCATTTGTTAAGCATTTACTATCTGCCAAACACTGTTCTACAACATACGTTAATCAGGTTGGACACAGTCCCTGTCCTATATAGGGCTATATCAAGCCCTATATCAAGGGCTTAATGGGTTCAGCTCCAAGTGCATAGATAGCTGTAATTTGATTTATTTGTATTGATGTCTGTCTCCCCCTCTCTAGACTGTAAGCCTGTTGTGGGCAGGGATTGTCACTATTTATTGTTGTATTGTACTTTCCCAAGCATTTAGTACAATGCTCTGTACACAGTAAGTGCTCAATAAATATAATTGAATGAATGAATGATGCAGAAAAGAGAAGGAGTTGGGGAAAAGAGGACTTAATTGGGGAAGGTCTCTTGGAGGAGATGTGACCTTAATCAGAATTTGAAGGTAGGGAGAGTGATGGTATGGCTTATATGGAGGGGGAAGAAGCTCCAGGCCAGATGGAGGACTGGGAAAGGGCTTAACAGCGACATAGTTATCAAGATCATGGTCTTTACTATGATCAGATTACCTCTATAAGGTGTTACGAAGGACCTGCTTTGTTGTCCATATTAAAGCAACTTGAGGAGGGATAGGCAATAGCAGGCCAATAGGATTTATGGACATTGATGGTGAGACAACTTTATTAATCCATTATCAGCAGTTAAGTATAAATTTGATATATTATATGAGGGGTAAAAAAACCCAAAGAGGTGGGTAAAAATTACCATGAAATGTTTTCCTTCTGCCTCACCTTCTCCAGCTGACAAGCCAGATGCACTATCATAGGGATTCCTCCCAACACATGGCTTGAGCCTTTTTATACCCAAGAAACTCTTTGGTACCTAGAATGAGTATATTAAATTCTAGAAGGTCAGTAGGATGATGCACACCCTAATTCCCTAGACAATTTCCCAGAACATAGAATACACACTACCATCCGTGAACTCAGAAGAGACCATAGAGTTGCTCAGTGATCCTTGAACTCACTGAACAGAAGAGCTAACTTAAATAAAGTGCTATTACTGAATTCTATACTATCAGCAGTCCAATTTAAAGATGGTTCAGATCCTAGGCCAGTTGTCAATGGCTAGAATGACATCAGCTCCTTCACAGATGGCACTCACTCTGGGACTACAATCGTATCAGGTCTCCACCAGGTGATGCTACTTGGTGCTATTCATGGGACTGCCTAGATGTCCCTCTTTGAAAACCAGTTCCCTTTCCACTAAACTAAACTATCAATGAATGGTATTACCTAGCACTTACTGTGTGCAGAGCACAGTACTAAGAGCTTGGGAAAGTACAACACAACACAATGGATAGAGTTGCCATGGGTCGGGAATGACACAAAGGCATTTGACAACAACAACGGAGTAAACAGCAGAGTATAAAGTCAAGGACATAAGTCCTGTGGGGATGAGAGTTGGTATCAATGTGTTGATGGGGTATGAACTTAAGTGCAAGATGACACAGAAGGGAGGGAAATGGGATGGGACATGAGAGATTAGTCAGGGACGCCTCTTGCAAGAGACAGATATTAAAAGGTCTTTGAAGATGGGGAGACATGTGCTCTGTCAAATGTAGAAAGGGAGGGAGCTCCAGGCCAGAAGGAGGATGTATGCAGGGTGTCTGTGACTAGACTGATGAAATTGAAGTACACTAAGTAGATTGGCATTAGAGAAGTGAAATGTATGTGAGGATAAGTAGGAAGAGGAGGGCTGATTTAGGGCCTTAAAGCCAATGGTAAGGAGTTTCTATTTTATGTGGAGGTGGATGGACAACCATTAGAGGTTTTTGAGGAATGGGGAGATATGGGGAGAATAACTGCTAATTATTATTCCAGGATAAACATTTTTCAAAATCTCTGAATTTATTTTTAGAAACAATCTGAGAGCACAGTAAAGTATGAATTGGATGATGATGATATTTGTTAAGCACCAGGCAAGCTTAACGCTGTGGAAGATACAAGCTTCAAGATACAAGATACAAGATACAAGGTTGGACACAGTCTATATCCCCACCACATGAGGTTCACAGTCTAAACACTCATTTTATAGATGAGGGAACTAAGGCATAGAAAAGTAAAGTGACTTGCCCAAGGCCACACAACAGACAAGTGGTGGAGCTGGGATTAGAACCCATGATCTTCTTACTCCTAGTCCTGTGATGTCTATGCCACGCTGCTTCCCTGTAATTGTCCTGTGCCTTGTTTGGCTATCCCAAAAGAATCCATAATATTTACTGAGTTTCTACTGAGTTCAGAGCATCGTACTAAACTGTTGGAGTCATTCCAAAGTAGCCCAGTGGCCCTGAATTTCTTCTTCAGAGGCCCTAGTATGCACCCTTCAGCTATTGTGAGTTTGTTGCATTCAGCTTTGGGATGGCCAGAAAGACCACTAAGCAAGCACTCATTGCTACACAACAAATCCCACATACTGCCACGCCTGCTTACCCAATGCAGAGATAATCCTAGAGGTAAGAATTCAACTGATTTGTATAACACATTCTTTACATAGCTCTTAATATTCATTGACCAAATTTTGCCCATCTTAAAACTTAAAATTTCATTTTTAATAGATGTATTTTGCCTTTAACAGTCTAGTTTGATTTTTGCTAAAAAAAAAATAGTGAAAATAAGGGCAAACTGAGTTATGCAGATTTTAAGAATAGGAGAGTAGGAAAATTATGTACCTGAACAAAGAGGATTTCAGCATATCCCTGCCTGGGGCATACACTTGAGAGAATAACTGTCTGCACTCAGTTCCTCCAGGGACCTGTGTCTCCACTGCGTGCTTTGGCTGGAACACGAAGGCAGGGTTGGGGAATGTCCCTCTGTCTGGATGTCGTGGTGGAGGGAGAATTGGAGATCTCCTCTTGGCAAGTATGAGTTTTCCTGAACGTGAGGTTCGGGGACTGGGTTTTCTTTAAAATTCTTTTCTCGCTTCCAAACTGGGGTAGTCGGCAGTGATCTCAAGCGCTTTGTGGGAAGGGGAAGTGTCTGTTTATTGTTGTATTGGACTCTTCCAAGCACTTAGTATGGTGTTCCGCACACAGTAAGCACTCAATATATACCACTGAATTAATTAATGAGGGGGGCCCTGTGATTTGAATTTTGATAGGGTGTTGAGGTCATAATGTAGATTCTGACCTCAATGTAGCTGGCCCTGCTCCACACTTTTGCAATGACTCCTAAATGTGGTTTAAAGGAGGTTTGGGAGGAGAAAGTAGGCAGGCAGGTGGTACAGTTAGCTCCTTCCCACGTAGTGTTTCTGTGCTAAGAGCAGACACACTCCTGCTTCAAATGGAAAATAAGGGAGTGCGAAGGAGGTATTTTCCAAGGAGAGAGTTAGGCTTAACTATAATACTCATTTGCAATCCCTTAAAAAATCTTCTGCATGAACTTAATGTGGTTGACTGTAGTGCTCTCAACTGCTAATTATTATTCCAGTATAAACATTTTTCAAAATCTCGGTCTTGTCATATGAAGACAGGATTTTATCCAATACCCTAACCAGGCAGTCCTATCATGTTTTACCCACAAGATTGCCCAGACTACGTTTTGTAACCTACTGTTCTGTCACACAAGGTTTGAAAGATTGCATGTCTGAGATTATTAAGGAATGCCAGCAGATGGGTATGACAAAGCTATTTATTTTAGACAGCTCTCTCAGGAATGCAATAAAGTAATCACTAAAATTCTACACAAATGGTATACTTAACCACCACTTATGAATACTTACTCTTGCTGCTGTTTTATAAAATGCCTACTGAACTGAAATTTTGTTTAAATTGAATGAAGTATTATTTGACTGTTCAGTTATACTAAAGACACACAGCATCAGGAAAGTGTTAGTGAGTATAATAGAAAAATCTATACTGTGAGGTCCCTCCTTTTTCTTTAGATTTCTATAATGTATTCCTTAGATGGCATTAACAAACTACTTCTAACTTCATAAATTGCCTCAAAGAAATTTTGATATTTTAAAAATCTAGCCTCTTTAAGCACTTTAAGAAAAATGTACAACAAAATCTGTCTCAAAAGGAGCCTAAACGATGTTATTAAGAACAAGCCATGAAAAAATAACTTCTGAGGTTGCTTGCTCAAATTTCAGCTGGAAATATTTTTCTCCAATATCTCAAGACATATTTAAGTATTTCATGACATATTTCCTTATTATTGGATAGCTGACTCTAGCTGTAGTGTGAACGACAATCTGGAGAGGGCAAGGAACTGCCCATAGGTATGTATCATGAGTCGGGGAGTAAAGACATTTGCAAGATGTCACCTATATTTAATATTCTTGAATAACATTTTTTTCCTCAAGCTGATGATCAGAATTTTATTGGAGGAAGTGAGTGTGCATGTGTTTGCATAAATCAAGCTGCTCTTTGTTCTTTATCTCATCCAATTACCCCTAAACCAAAATCCAGTTCAAGTGAGCAGCTCAGAATATTGGGTGTTGATCGCTGTTGAGGTGACAGAAGTGATAACAATACTTGGTGCCACACCAAGCACTTGAGCAGCTCTATTTAATAATAATAATGATGATGATGGTATTTGTTAAGTGCTTACTATGTGCCAAGCACTGTTCTAAGCGCTGGAGTAGATACAAGGTAATTGGGTTCTCCCTCTTGGGGTTCACAGTCTTAATCCTCATTTGACAGATAAGGGAAGTGAGGCACAGAGAAGTTAAGTGGCTTGTCCAAGGTCACACAACAGACAAGTGGCAGAGCTGGGATTAGAACCCATGACCTCTGACTCCCAAGCCTGTGTTCTTTCCACTAAGCCTTGTTGCTTCTCTTTAGGGGTGCACTGCTCACCACAAATAGAGCAGTGTCCTAAACATTGCCTGTCTCTCCAAACTTAAACCTGGCTCAGCAGAGGACCATGCTGAGTGAATCCTTATCCTAGCACATGGATAGGATCCTTACTGTCTGTGTTGCCATTTTCAAGAATGTAGGACAGCTACACATTTGCATGCAGACACACACAGACACACATACATTTGTATATGTTTTAGATAATAACCTTACTTATGATGAAATCTCAGACATGCAGGTAGAAATAGCTGAAAAGACCTAACATGGACAATCTATTTCATACTGAAAACATGTCAAGTTTTCTTTAATGCAGGTTTCTGTGAGAATATCAAAGGACATTTGGGTATACCTTTAAAAATCTCTGTTTTGCCCTTCCTGCTTGTATATACCTTATTTCACTTCATCATTCATCAGATACTCGGGTTTCCGATTATCATCCATTCTTCTCTCAATTAATCAATCAATAGTATTTACTGAGCATTTTCTCTGTTAAGAACACTGTACTAAGTACTTGGGAGACCACAGTAGACACAGTCCCTGTACTAAAGGATTTTAAAGACTAGAAGAGGAGACGTACGGTAAAATTATAGGTAAGGGAAGCAACCGAGTATGAGGAGATGCACATAAGTGCTGTGGGGGTGGCTGAGTACCTAAGTGTAGTGAGGGTGACGGTGAGGTGAACATCAAGTGCTTAAAGGGTACAAATTCAAGTTCATAGGTGACACAGAAGGAAGAGGGAGTAAGGGAAATGACAATCAGAGAAAGCCTCTCTTGGAAGGGATATGATTTTAAATAAGGCTTTGAAGTTGGGGAAAGTGGTGGGCTACTGTATATGAGTGGAAAGGGTGTTCCAAGTCAGAGGGAAGATGGTGGCAAGATAGACAAGATTGGGGTAGCATTATCAGCATTAGCAGATAAAAGAGTGAAGCTTGTGCGCCGGAATGTAGAGGGAGGAAATCAGTGAGATGATAGGAGGAAAGAGTTCTTTGAGGGCTTTATAGCCAATGATAAGAAATTTCTGTTAAGCAGCATGATCTAGTGGATAGAGCACAGGCTGGGAATCAGAATGACCTAAATTCTAATCCCAGCTCCAGCACTTGTATGCTGTGTGACCTTGGGAAAGTCACTTAACTTCTATGTGCCTCAGTGACCTCATCTATAAAATGGGGATTAGGACTGTATCCCCATGTGGGACAGGGATGTATCCAATCTGATTAGTTTGCACCTACCCCAGCACTTAGAACAGTGCTTGACACATAGTAAGTCCTTAACAAATATTATTATTATTATTATTATTATCATTATTATTATGTGGAGGTGGATGGGCTACTGCTGGAGGTTCTTGAAGAGTGGGGAAATGTGGACTGAAGCTTTCTTTAGAAAAATCATCCAGGTAGCAGAGTGAAGTATGAACTGCAGTGGGGGAAACAGGAGGCTGGGAGGTGAGGAGGCAGAAGCAGCAGTCAAGGTGGGATATGACAATGGAGAGAAAGGGGTGGATTCTAAGATGTGGTGAAGATAGAACATAGAGGATTTGGTGACAGACTGAATATGGGGGTTGAATGCAAGAAACACATTGAAAGTAATGTGAAAGTTACAGGTTTATAAGACAGTGGTTGTAGTGGTGTTGTCTACAGTGATGGGCAAGACAGGATGAGGAGAAAGTTTAGGGGGAAAGATGAGAAGTTCTGTTTTGGACATGTTAAGTTTGGAACTCCTCTTTGGTAACATAGTAATACAATGTACTGACCGTTTTGAGATGCATTGGTTGTGCTCATAGGCTAAGAAATCAATAGTACTTTGTATTTGTATATTCTTTGATTTATCTAAAAAACTTATTGGGCAGAAAGAGGTATCATCAAGGGGGCTGAAAAGGAAAGATCAGAGATAGATAAGAGATCTTCCTTAAGACTATCATTAATAATTGCTATAAAAACTGACTAGAGTAATAGGACTCCTAGTTGAATCTCTTCACTCTTATGGTCAGATTTTGTAAGGCAAGAAATGAAAAATCACCCATGGTCCAGAGATGAGGTGTGAACCTTATGGATGGAATTTTCTCCTTCATTAGAAATGTTGGGCTTTGTTAAAACTAGATCCTATTTATTGCATCTATAAAGTTTCATTTTCCCATTTTCAAATGAAAGGCTATGTCCTAGAGAGTTTTTGGTACCACAGTATGGTGGTTCACTTGATTTTTACCTTTAGCAATAATGGGTAATTCAAGACTCAGTTTAGATCATCAGTTAAAAGAAAACTAGAAATTGAAGGTTCCATCTTAGAACTTTAGAAAAACACCACTTTATATATAATGTATATATATATATATAGGCAGCATCTACCAAAGGAAAACTTGGAAAACCCAAACTGAAAACATTGAAACTCAAAGAGAAATGTAAAAATGTAAGGCATTTTTCATTACCAGTTAGGGGGAAAGTTCCAGATATTATATCAAAAATCAAAATGATTTTTGATGCCTAAATTCAGCCATCATTAATGGCCATATAACACTTTTCTTTTACTGATTTTTAAACTCATATAATTTGGGAATATTTCACCTTCATTTTGACATTTCATCTTGTCTCCAGGACATTTTAACATCGATGTTGACAGCACCATAATCCACCCTGGCCCAGAAGTTTGCAAACTTGGCATCTTCTTTGCCTCTTCACTGTCCGTTAACTCCCACATCCAGTCTTTTGCTAAATCCTGAACAATATTGGACAGTTCTCCATGCAGCTGGTCATCACTCTGATTCAAGTTCTCATTATCTCCTTCCCATGCTGTTCCTTCAGGCTCCTCACAGGTCACTCTGACTCTAATCTTTTCCCTCTTCAATATACACAACACTCTGCTGCCTGGATCATCTTTCTAAAACACAGACATCATCAGTCTCCCCATTTCCCAAGAACCGCCAATGGCTACTGATTACACTCAAGCAGGAACTCTTAACCATTACTATGAAAGCTCTCCAGCAGCAACCTCCTGCTTACATATCTGCAATCTTCACAGAATACTTCCCAGCCTACTTTCTTCACTCCTCACAAGATAACCACCCCAGCTTCTAAGCTTTCCTGAAAGCTTACCTTCTCTAGGAACCCTTCTCCTACTAATTTCCCCCATACCCGGTTGAATCATGTGCACTTATGTACATTTTTCCATGCCTTGCACTTAATGTATACAGCAATTTACATAATTTACTATTCATTCATTTATTTCATTCATTCATTCATTCAATAGTATTTATTGAGCGCTTACTATGTGCAGAGCACTGTACTAAGTGCTTGGGATGAACAAGTCGGCAACAGATAGAGACAGTCCCTGCCGTATGACGGGCTTGCAGTCTAATCGGGGGAGACGGACAGACAAGAACAATGGCAATAAATAGAGTCAAGGGGAAGAACATCTCGTAAAAACAATGGCAACTAAATAGAATCAAGGCGATGTACAATTCATTAACAAAATAAATAGGGTAACGAAAATATATACAGTTGAGCGGACGAGTACAGTGCTGTGGGGATGGGAAGGGAGAGGTGGAGGAGCAGAGGGAAAAGGGGAAAAAGAGGGTTTAGCTGTGGAGAGGTAAAGGGGGGATGGCAGAGGGAGTAGAGGGAGAAGAGGAGCTCAGTCTGGGAACGCCTCTTGGAGGAGGTGAGTTTTAAATAGGGTTTTGAAGAGGGAAAGAGAATCAGTTTGGCGGAGGTGAGGAGGGAGGGCGTTTCAGGACCGCGGGAGGACGTGACCCAGGGGTCGACGGCGGGATAGGCGAGACCGAGGGACGGTGAGGAGGTGGGCGGCAGAGGAGCGGAGCGTGCGGGGTGGGTGGTAGAAAGAGAGAAGGGAGGAGAGGTAGGAAGGGGCAAGGTGATGGAGAGCCTTGAAGCCTAGAGTGAGGAGTTTTTGTTTGGAGCGGAGGTTGACAGGCAACCATTGGAGTTGTTTAAGAAGGGGAGTGACATGCCCAGATCGTTTCTGCAGGAAGATGAGCCGGGCAGCGGAGTGAAGAATAGACTGGAGCGGGGCGAAAGAGGAGGAAGGGAGGTCAGAGAGAAGGCTGACACAGTAGTCTAGCCGGGATATAACGAGAGCCTGTAACAGTAAGGTAGCCGTCTGGGTGGAGAGGAAAGGGCGGATCTTGGCGATATTGTCTTGGTAACGGATAGGATGTGTGGGGTGAACGAGAGAGACGAGTCAAGGATGACACCGAGATTGCGGGCCTGAGAGACGGGAAGGATGGTCGTGCCATCGATGGTGATAGAGAAGTCTGGGAGAGGACCGGGTTTGGGAGGGAAGATGAGGAGCTCAGTCTTGCTCATGTTGAGTTTTAGGTGGCGGGCCGACATCCAGGTGGAGATGTCCTGGAGGCAGGAGGAGATGCCAGCCTGAAGGGAGGGGGAGAGGACAGGGGTGGAGATGTAGATCTGCGTGTCATCTGCGTAGTGATGGTAGTCAAAGCCGTGAGAGCGAATGCGTTCACCGAGGGAGTGAGTGTAAATGGAGAACAGAAGAGGGCCAAGAACTGACCCTTGAGGAACTCCAACAGTTTAAGGATGGGAGGGGGAGGAGGCTCCAGCGAAGGAGACCGAGAATGACCGGCCAGAGAGGTAAGAGGAGAACCAGGAGAGGACGGAGTCCGTGAAGCCAAGGTGAGATAAGGTATGGAGGAGGAGGAGATGGTCGACAGTGTCAAAGGCAGCAGAGAGGTCAAGGAGGATTAGAATGGAGTAGGAGCCATTGGATTTGGCAAGAAGGAGGTCATGGGTGACCTTAGAGAGAGCAGTCTCGGTAGAGTGGAGGGGACGGAAGCCAGATTGGAGGGGGTCTAGGAGAGAATAGGAGTTAAGGAATTCTAAGCATCGATTGTAGACGACTCTTTCTAGGATTTTGGAAAGGAAGGGTAGTAGGGAGATAGGGCGATAACTGGAGGGGGAAGTGGGGTCAAGAGCGGGTTTTTTTAGGATGGGGGAGACGTGGGCATGTTTGAAGGCAGAGGGGAAGGAGCCCTTGGAGATTGAGTGGTTAAAAATAGAAGTTAAGGAAGGTAGGAGGGCAGGGGCGATGGTTTTAATAAGGTGAGAGGGAATGGGGTCCGAGGCGCAAGTGGAGGGGGTGGCACTTGCGAGGAGGGAGGAGATGTCCTCTGAAGATACTGCAGGGAAGGATGGGAAAGTAGGGGAGGGGGTTGGTGGTTCTCTTTCCAGTCTTTGGCTACTACCAACTGCATCTCTATTTCTTTTCCTGACTCCCACTTTAAAAAAAAATAATTTTGTGTTTTCCCAAGTGCCCATTATCCTAAGTGGGTACACAAAGGAATAAAATTTTAACTTGGAAAGTGAATCCAAATTCTCTTCACAGAAATCACCACTGCCTAAAATTAATGAGCTCAGTGGAGCAGGGTACAAGATGAATTAGGAAAAGTCAATTTTAAGCAATAAAAGAATTTAAAGTAAAATGTTTCATGATTGCCTGTTGGCATTCCATTCATTTTTTTAAAGCCTATGAAATTTATGCAGAAAACATACAGTTTATCAGTCTCAAAGATGAGAAGTTGAAGATAGAGAAATATGGGGGAGATGACTTGATTCTATTTAGTTGCCATTGTTTTTACGAGATGTTCTTCCCCTTGACTCTATTTATTGCCATTGTTCTTGTCTGTCTGTCTCCCCCGATTAGACTGTAAGCCCGTCAAATGGCAGGGACTGTCTCTATCTGTTGCCGACTTGTTCATTCCAAGCGCTTAGTACAGTGCTCTGCACATAGCAAGCGCTCAATAAATACTATTGAATGAATGAATGAAAAGGTAGCCATCTTGATCCATCTGTCTTCTGTATCTCAGAAGCTGGCTGTGGAGCCTGGGAGAGTGATGTGATTGCTATGAGATCATAATGCTAATAATAATGAGAATAATAATAATTGTGGTATTTGGTAAGTACTATGTGCCAAGCACTGAACTAAGCATCATGGGTAATCAATCTAAAATAATCTAAGATAATCAATCTAAGTAATCAAGATAATCAAGTCTCACATGGGACTCACAGTATAAGCAGAAGGGAGAACAAGGTGATGCGAGGTTCTCTACACAGGATTACTTTGGCCCCCTGTTTCTTGCCACCCATGCAGAATACTCTGGGGTCTGGGCAGGGGTTCCTGCTGAGAATCCAGCCAGGTGTTGTGCCACTGCAATTCTGCCCCTCCTGGACTCTAGGGAAATGTCACGTCTTTCCCAAAATGCCTGTCCAGGTTGGAATCATTTACAATGATTCCTTCATGAGGTTTTAAGCCATTCTGAGGTACCCTTGACCAGTGTACAAGGTCTTGATTGCTGCCCAAGATCGATTTTTGACCAAGAAATATCCTCACCACTGGGCAAAGATTTCTTGCCTAGGGGATTTGGGAAGAAACTGTCTTTATTTGGACAGACATCATCTATGTTAAAATAATTGAGAGCTACACGCATAGTATAGTTATAGTCACGCTGCTTCTCTTCTCTCTCCCTCTTCAGTGCAAAGAAAGTTCCTTGGGATCTAAGGGCAGAGGGAATGAGGGTGGGGGTTTCTGTTGAGGGAAAATGGTCAAGGATTGAGGTTGTGGTAGGAGGAGGAGGTGAAGCTGTAGGGGGCTCAGGGGTTTGGGGAGGCATCCAAGGTCCTTGACTTGCTCAAGGTCTGAGTGCTTGCCAGGAAGTCCCTCTAGATTGTAAGTTCATTGTGGGTAGGGTTGTGTCTATGACTCTATTGAACTGTACTCTCCCAAGTATTTAGTACAGTGTTCTTCACACAGTAAGCGACAATAAATGCCACTGATTGGTTGATTGATGGTTTAAAGTATGGCTGGACATACAAATGAGTCATCCATATCTTGACTATAAAGATTGCTGTGTGTTTCCCTTCTTTCTCACCAGAAAGAATTTAAAGGCAAGAAAGTAGCTCCAGCAAAGCCTCAAAAGCTGTTTTCCCTTCTTGAGACATTAAGATTATTTTTCAGGATCAGTTTCCCTTTGCTTAGAATTCTTGTTGCCACACAAGACTTAAAAAAAAACCCTCAATAAATCACCAAAAGTATTTGGGGAAAATCCTTCATTCAGCTCTAGCATTTATAAAACTGAATTTCAGGATCAGGAAGAATCTAACACCAGTTAGGTTGCATTAACTCCTTCAGGGTAAAACGATAGGACAACTGAAAATACAGATCAAGTTACAATCAGATTGTAACCAACCCCCACCCCCCGGGACAGGGACCGTGTCTAATTCCTATCTGTATATTTTTCCCCAGGACTTAGTACAGTGCTCTGTACACAGTAAGCACTTAATGCTACTAGTACTACTATAGGTGATGAATAAATGGCACTGATTAACTGCAGAAGCAAAGGAGGACAAGTAGAAACTATCTCCTTAACATTTAGAATGTTGGGGAGTTATGGCAGTTGGATATGGCCACTCTCGCTGAGGCACTAATAATAATAATAATAATAATGTTGGTATTTGTTAAGTGCTTACTACGTGCCAAGCACTGTTCTAAGCGCTGGGGTAGATACAGGGTCATCAGGTTGTCCCATGTGAGGCTCACAGTCAATCCCCATTTTACAGATGAGGTAACTGAGGCACAGAGAAGTGAAGTGACTTGTCCACAGTCACACAGCTGACAAGTGGCAGAGCTGGGAGTCGAACCCATGACCTCTGACTCCGAAGCCCAGGCTCTTTCCACTAAGCCACGCTGCTTCCCCAAGGGGACAAGGTATGAACTGTTACCTTTTAGTGCTATTGCTTCTTTGTTTTATTTTGAGGTTCTTATTCCTCTATGCCTGTTCTCCCTGTTTTTGAGATAATGAGTCTCATGGGAGAACTGTGTCCAAAATAGCACTTTGCAAATTCTAATCCCGGCTCCACCACTTGTCAGCTGTGTGACTTTGGGCAAGTCACTTGACTTCTCTGTGCCTCAGTTCCCTCATCTGTAAAGTGGGGATTAAGACTGTGAGCCCCATGTGGGACAACCCAATTACCTTGCATCCCTCCCAACGCTTAGAACAGTGCTTGGCACATAGTAAGTGCTTAACAAATACTATTATTATTATATCTAATTATGGACTAAGGAACTTTCATCCTGCATTTACCTAAACCATCCTTAAATTTCCCCAAATGTTTGTCCAGTAGGACTTTCTGTTGTAATGAATTCGTATTCTTATCACCCATTGTGTGTATTCATTCATTCATTCAATCGTATTTATTGAGTGCTTACCGTATGCAGAGCAGTACAATTATTGTCTGTGGTATTGTTTTGACTACCAGCCCTCCATAGTAATTTGACCTGTAGCTCAGACACACGTCTCTTTAGCCATTTCTGGTTCTCTTCCTTTATCCCTGATGCTCCCCCTTGCTCATTCTCATGAGAGCTCTCTCTCTCTCTGTCTCTCTCTCTCTCTCTCTGTTTCCATCATTGCTTTGGTTCTGCTAATTCTCCACATTTTCTTCATAACAATTATACTTGTGGTATTTGTTAAAGCCCTGGGTTGGATACAAGATAATCAAGTCCCATATGTGGTTCACAGTCTAAGTATGAGGGAGAGCAGGTACTGAATCTCCTTTTTGTGGATGAGGGAACAGAGCCACAGAGAAGTGAAGCGGCCTGACCAAGGTCACTCAGTAGACAAGTGGTGGAGCTGGGATTAAGACCCATGATCTTCTGACTCCCAGGCCCATGCTCTATCTATTGTGCCACACTGAAGCTACCCCCAGATCTCAACCCAGCCTCATTCATTCATTCATTCATTCATTCATTCATTCATTCATCCAATCAATCATATTTATCGAGTACATAGTGTATGCAGAACACTGTATTAAGTGCTTAGCCTGATCTATCACCTCCACCCCTCTAGTTTGGCACAGAGCTTTACACCTCCTTTCCAGACCAAACTGGAGATTCATATTCTCCCACTCTCCAGGCCTCCTTCCATCAAGGCATAGTCTGGCTATTTCGCCTACTACTGAAAGCAGCTAGCTGTTGTTGACTCCTCACCGCTTCTACTATTAATAATAATAATGATGACAATAATGATAATCGTGGTATTTGTTAAGCACTTACTATATGACAAGCACTATACGAAGTGCCGGGGTAGATACAGGATAATCAGATCTCACACGGGGCTCACATTCTAAGTAGGAGGGAGCACAGGTACTGAATACCTGTTTTTCAGGATGAGGAAACTGAGGCACAGAGAAACTAGTTCACTTGCCCAAGATCACACAGCAGGTAAGTGGCAGAGCCAGGATTAGAACCCAAGGCCTCCGAATGCTAGGCCCATGCTTTTTCCACTAGGCCATGCTGCTTCCTAACACTGCTACTGCTGATGCTAGTACTTTGCTCATTTTAGTCATAGTTCAGGTAACAGGTCTTGACAGAGTTGAAAGGTATATTTATTTCCTACTGGCCTGTGAATACACAACTATGCACCTGTCATTTGGGCTTGCAAACCCCCAGCAGTGCCTGCTTGTTCCAAGAAATACCCTCTGACCCCAGCATTGGATTGAAAGATCCTTATGGGCAGGGAATGTGCAGGGAATTGGCCTCTGTTAACCAATCGATCAATAATATTATGGAGTGCCTACTGTTCTAAGCATTTGGGAGAGTAAAATAGAGTTAGAAACCATGATTCTTTCTCAAGACCTGTTCTCAAGGAATTTACAGTCAAGCATGGGAGCTGGACAAAAAATAATTCCTGCGGCACTTCACCAAGTACTTAGTAGAGTGTGTTGCTCTCAAGAAACAACTAATAAATACTATTTGAAATAAAATATTTATTGAATGCCCACTTGGTGTGGTGCACTGTACCAGACTCTTGGAAAGTAGAAGATAAAGAAGAGATATTTTCTGTGCCCACAAGGAGCTTACTACTCTCCTGGAAATCCAAGTCTCAAAGACATTTGAGACCAACAGTAACTGCGAGGTATCACTGTGCGGGCATGACACCAGGGATCCAATAGGAGCTGTGAAGAGAAAGCAACTCCTAATGCTTAGCAAAATTTGCTGAGCAACCAATATTGTTTTAACTGGAGATCTGTTCCCAGGATACGTATTTATGAAAGAAAATACAGCTCTCCAAAGCCATAATTTTCTCCATTTGTTTAAGTAAACAATCTCGTGCTTGCAATTCAACAGGTGAATTTAGTTTCTGCTTAGCTTTTTCTCCAAGGTAAAACTCAAAATTCAGTTGATCGATTTTATTTTTGGAAAATTTATTGCTCTGAATATTTAAACCATAAAGAAAAGCCAAATCTTAAATCAGAAAGATGAGAGAAAAAGTTGCCTATTCAGAGAGCAGAGTAATTAATTTTCCACTTAATGAAAGACTTGATAGAGTCAGGACAGATTCACTACCTGTTCATTTAGATCACTGTCATATTCATACTACTCAAACTAGGTTTGGATTTAGTTTTAATTTAAAAACAAAATATAAATTGCAAACCTATTCCATTTTCCTAATATTAACTTATTTTGTAGTTAGCCTACCAGAGTACCTATATGTGATGTAGTCACTTCAGTGATTCAGGGATTCATTAACTAGGGTTTGGATTATGCAAGCTTCTGCTTTCTCTTCTTTTCCCTCTTGATGGTTGTCCTTTAGCCATTTTACTCTTCATAACATCCCACCTGAAGATGTCCCGGGCAAAGAAGTGAAATTTCAATCCAACATTTTGGCTACCTAGCAATTCTCATTTAAAATAAACGATTTAGACTGTGAGCCTCATATGTGACAAGGACTGTGTCCAATCTGAGAGTCTTTGCTCTACCCCAGAATTGAGTATAGTGTCTAGCATAGGGTAAGCATTTAACAAGCACCATTAAAAAAACAAACAAAAAAGTCCTGCTGAAGAGAGGAAAGTTTGAAACTGTTGACTAAAATGAAATATGAGGATTTCATAACTTTCATAACTTTTCCAAGCCTCTCTTTCTCTTCTTTTCCCTCTCGGTGTTTGTCTTTTAGATTAATTTGTATCTATCAGAGCGTTTAGTACAATGCCTGGAACATGGTAAGTGCTTAATGAATAGCATTTAAAAAAACATTAAAAAAAAACTGCCCACACTCTTTCTGTTCCACCATCCCTCTAAAACTAGAGAGCATGTGTCTTTTTCTTATTTGATCTTGATTAGTCCCTGCTCTGTCTTTAATTGGCGTGATTCCTTATAAAGACACCAAATACGCTATCCCAATTTAGGACGCTGCCAGATTTTTGTAAACTGTCCTGGGCAATTTTGGAAAAGTGAACTTTCCTGACTCAGACCTCGAGTCCTCTTCTCCCACTCCTTTCTGTGTCACTCTTGCACCTGGAATTACACCCTTTATTCACCTCTCCCTCAGCTCCTCAGCACTTATGCACAGATCTATAATTTATTTGTTTATATTAATTTCTGTAAATGCGTCTACCAACTCTCCCAAGCACTTGGTACAATGCTCTGCACATAGGAAGTACTCAATAAATATGATTGATTGTTTGATTGAACAAAGAGCCAGGGATTGGGGTTATGCAAATAAACTTATTGGTCTCCCTTGAACCAAAACCTTTTTATTCCCTTAAAATGCTTATCTTACACCTCCTTACCTCACACTCTTTACATCATAAAAGATCTGACTGAAACAGAAATCGATACTGAATTTTAAGTTTACTGATTATTCCTGTTGTATCAGCACCATTAATATATACAACCACTCGATTTAGATTTTATGCATTATATTAAAAAGGCAAGCGATAACCAAAAAATAAATTTGACTAGGCATTTTCACACCTACTTAACACCTGATTAAGCACTAGTTAGTTGGCACAGATTGCATTCACCATTAAATAGTATTTATGATAATTAGTATCCTTATTAAAAAGCAGTCATTACCAGTCACTATCATTAGGCTAAATCGGATCTCTGGGATATCTTTTGATAAACAGCCTGATTAAATGATATGCTACTCGACTCTGAACACAAAATAATACTGTCCATTTGGATCCAAATTATAATGGGGATATATTAATTGAGGTTTGGATAGGAATATCAAATGTTGTTTACCTAGATTTTGACCAGACAATTAATAAATCAGTAGTTGTCATTGCATGCCATCAATTAGGCATGATGCAAATATTCCATCCTAGTCACATTTTAACACACTCCAACATGTGTATACTACATCTGTCTTATATGAATCAACTGGTATCAAAGGTACTAGAAATGACTTGCCTTTACTATGAGTAGAAGAAATTCTGTAACCAGAATAACTTCAAGTTAATTTATTTATCAAACAATTTTTGATTATCCTAGATTTCAACCGGAGGGGAGTATAAAACAAAATATTATTCCCCATATTCCTTGAAAAAGTATTTCTAGCAATACATTCCTACGGTGTCATGGCTGATGGAAGAAAAAGTATATGGTAGAATGTTAATTTGAATCCAGTAGCTTGACTCTCAAAAAGGAAAAAAAAAATTCAAAACTTAATGCACAGCCACTTTGGAAAGCTATTTATCCTGAATCATATTGAAAAATCTTAATTTCTAAAGACAAAGTTGCCTGAGGCTAGTTTTGAGCATTAGAAGACAGTGAGAAGCAGGGTGGCCTAGTGGAAAGAGTACAGGCCAGGGAGATAGAAGATCTGGATTCTAATCCTGGCTTCCCCAGTTGACCTTAGGCAAGTTACTGAATTTCTCTGTGCCTTAGTTATGTCATCTGTAAAATGGGGATTAAATCCTCCTCCCTCCGATTTAGACTAAGAGCCCTATGTGGGACAGGGACAGTATCCTACCTGATTATCTTGTATCTACCCCATAGCTGAGAGTGGTAGAGTATTGAAACTCTCCAGCTGCAATCACCAAGTAAAGAGCGCTATATAAAGTGCTTCACAATTTCTTAATCATAAAGATTCCTTTTTTATAAGAATCCAGTCTAAACAAGAATACAAGAGCAGACCTGAATAATAATAATGGTATTTGTTAAACTCTGACTATGTGCCAAACACTCTTCTAAGCACTGGGGTAGATACAAGGTGATGAGGTTGTCCCATATGGGGCTCACAGTCTTAATCCCTAATATACAGATGAGGTCACTGAGGCAGAGAGAAGTTAAGTGACTTGCCCAAAGTCACACAGCTGATAGGTGGCAGAGATGGGATTAGAACCCACAACTTCTGACTCCCAAGCCCGTGCTCTTTCCATTAAACCCAACAGCTTGATCTATTCAGCAAGGCAGAAGTGCAATTTAAAGCAAAGACTGAAAATGTGAGAAGACTGCACCTGCTAAACTTTCAGGGCACAGAAGTTTGAATTACCCTCACAGTACCTCAAAACATGTTTTCTTTTTAATTCTAACTGAAATTCAAATTTTGAGAATCAAGAGGTTTGAGAAATGTTTGTAAGAATGTACATGATTTTTCTTCTCAACTCAATTATTAGAGTTTTTCCTTCATCTCTGAAAAGTGTACTTAACACAGCTTGTCTAGTGAAAGGAATAGTTCACATAAAATACTGCAACATTAACAAAATTTGCTATACCAAAATGTTTGTTCATATAGGAGATGAGAAGGGCTTTTCTATTCCAGGCAAGATGGGACCAAAGTAAGTTGCAATGATTCTAACTTGAGCAACAGCCAATCTTTTCAATAGAGTGAAATCTCTTCCAGAAATCTGGGGATTTTGGAAAGGAAAATATAAAAAATATAATAAACGAGTGGGTTATGTAGAACATGTGTTCTTTTATGCGGCATAATGGACAAACAAAGCCTAAGAGGTCTCAAGGAGTTTTAAAGATGCCCAAGGAAGACCTATGATCACACCTTATCAGTACACATGAACAGCAAGAAGGAAAATGAGATGTCAAGTGGGTAAGCCTAGCATGATATAGATATCTGAAGGACAAATGTGTATGGCATATCTTAAAATACAAAGAGATTTATAGCCTAAATCATATTCAGTCTACTTCCAAATGCTGACAGTTTTTGCTGTACACCATTTCCTAGAGCCACCCCTTCCTTTCCACACTGTTAGAAGCTCTGGTCTTGCCACAGCTAGATTATTGCATTAGCCACCTCACTAGTCACTCTCCTCATGAGAAGCAGCGTGGTTTAATGAATAGAGAATGGGACTAGGAGTCAGAAGGACCTGGGTTCTAATCCAGGAGCTGTCACTTTGCTGTGTGACCTTGGGCAAGGCACTTAAGCTCTCTGTGCCTCAGTTCCCTCATCTGTAAAATGGGGATTGAGACTGAGTTCTGTGTGGGGCAGGGACTGTGCTCAACCTGATTGTCTTGTACCTACCACAGTACTTAGAACAGTTACTGGCACATAGTAAGCGCTTAACAAATACCAACATTATTATCATTATCACTAGTTGGCCAGCCTATCCTGACTCTAATCTATACTACATGCTGCTGCATGGATCATCTTACTGAAACACTGCATGGCCCACATCTCTTCCCCAAACCCCTGGCTCACTATCTCTTCTCATAAAAAAATGATAATAATTATAACTAATGGCATTTGTAATAGCACTTACCATGTGCCAGTCACTGAACTAAGCACTGGAGTAGATACAAGATAATCAGGTTGGTCACATATCCTGTCCCATGTGGGACTCATTGTCTAAGAAGGAGGGAGTAGGATTTAATCCCCATTTTACAAATTAGAAACTGAGGCACAGAAATGTCAAGTGACTTGCCCAAGGTCACACAGCAGACAGTTGTCAGGGTCGGAATTACAAATCAGGTCCTCCGATTCCTAGGACTGCGTTATTTCCACTCTTCACAGTCAGTTTCAAGGCCCTCTGCCATCTGGTCTCACCTTTCTTATTTGCTCTCTGAACTCACCCTTCCCCAACTGGCTATCTTTGTTCCTTTCATGCCAACTTCCTATGTGTACCTTGTGATCAAACTCCCCACCTCTATCTCCCCACTCCCACTGTCCCCCCGAGCTTGGAATTCCCTCCCTCCCCTTATCAGACAAATTGCACATTCATTCATTCAATCATATTTATTGAACGCTTACTGTGTGCAGAGCACTGTACTAAGCACTTGGAAAGTACAATTCAGCAGTAAAGAGAGATGATCCCTGCTCAGAAAGGGCTTAAGTATAGATGGGGGGAGACAGACATTAAAACAAGTAAACAGGCATCAATATAAATACATAGATAAATATATATTTGTGTGCTGTGGGGCGGGAAGAGGGGGGGAAGAGCAAAAGGGAGCCAGTCGAGATGACATGGAAGGGATGGGGAGCTGAGAAAAAGGGGCCTTAGTCTGGGAAGGCCTCTTGGAGGAGGTGCGCCTTCAGTAGGGCTTTCATGTGGGGAAGAGTGAGTGTTTGGCAGATTTGAGGAGTTATAGCGTTCCAGGCCAAAGGTAGGATGTGGACCAGGGGTCAGCAGCAAGACAGGTGAGATCAAGGCACAGTGAGTGCACCCACCATCAGTACTAACTGCTTAGTACAGTGCTCAGCACACAGTAAGTACTCAATAGATACCACTGATTGATCAAGCTGGGTTCCTTCCTCTCCAGTTTGCAGCAAGTCCCACCTCCCTCTTCCCTGCTTGGAAGATCAGGATCAAACTGGAAAAACAACCCTATTTGTAGCTAAAGATCCATCATAGCTCCTGCAACTATGAATCATAACTCTCATTTGAGAAAGTTTCATTTAAAACAAGAGATTCCTTGTGACCTAATTATTTGATCAATTCTTGATTCAATTTTCAATGAACCTTAAACCTGGAAACTGTGACCCTAACAAGAAATACCAAAAATAACTTAAAATTGTAATTCAAATTATATTTTTGGAATTTAAATTATTTGAGCTTTATAGGGTCTTATGCTTAAATAATGAACTAACCCAGATTAAAGGAGGCATCAGCTATGTGGTTGCATAATTAATCATATTAATTGAACACTTACCATGTGCAGAGCATTGTACTAAGCATATGGGAGAATACAATACAACAGAAACGTTCCCTTGTCCATATTGAGTTTACAGTCATAGGATTCTTGACTTCTGGTGTTCCCCAAATAATTTATGAAGCATTAAATTTATCATAAAATGAGTTTGTCAAACTGTTTTTGTAAGAGGTATTATGAAAAAAATAATGTGCTAGTTTTAAAGAACATAATGTACAAAGCTTCACAGTGTCAAAACACTAAACGAAAAAGTGCTTGAGAGTGTTTTTTGAATTTTGTCAATATTTTCCTGGCACAGGTGCCAAAAAAACTTCAATCCAGGATTGAAAAGGAAAATTCAAGTGACTGCTCTCTTTGGTAAGTCTTTAGCAAGCATATTTTACCTTCCTTCACTGTTAGGATATAAAGGGTAGATATAAGAGAGAAGTCTAACAAAGGGAATTTCATCAATGAGATGTCTTTATCACAATTGGTCATACATGTCATACTTGACATGTAGGTAATGCCAAACATTATCAACACATTCATGTATACAGTTTTGGAAGGCAAATAGATAGCCCATGAATTGAAAACATGTATTTCTGCATAGGAAGAATAAGAGACAAGGAGCTTGATTTTTCACAAGTCAAAAAGATTTTCCATTATGCTATTTTAACCAAAAGTACCAAGACATTTTTCTATTTAGAATAGATGCAAACTGACATACCCCTTACTAAAACAACCCAATAATAAGTACACATTTATGTCTTCTGCAAATCTGTGAAAATATTGTAAAACAAAGAAAAAAAATCAAATTATGAAGTCAAAATGTGTTAGCCAGAGACAATTGTGAATATACTTAATAATTATAACAACAATGGTGGTATTTGTTAAGCTCTTACTAAGTGCAAAGCACTGTTCTAAGCGCTGGGGGCATACAAGGTGATCAGGTTGTCCCACGTGGGGCTCACAGTCTTAATCCCCATTTTACAGATGAGGCTACTGAGGCACAGAGAAGTTAAGTGACTTGCCCAAAGTCACACAGCTGAGACGTGGAGGAGGCAGGATTAGAACCCATGACCTCTGACTCCCAAGCCCGGGCTCTTTCCACTGAGCCATGCTGCTTCTATACCTCTGACAAAGGAAACAAACAATTTTTAAAATGGCCTTAGAACAAAAAATCAGTCAAAATGTTATTTTCTTTTGGGGCAGGGAACATGTCTACCAACTCCGTTACAGTGAACTCTATCGAGATCTTAGTACAGTGCTCTGCACACAGTAAGTGCTCAATAAATACCATTGATTGGCTCTGGGTTAAACCAGTGGTTCACCCATCCAAGCATTCTGTTTCTCAAAGTGGTATCAGAATATATGTGATTATCTTGAATCTACCCCAGTGCTTTGAACAGTGCTTACAGAGCACGGGCCTAAATCAGAAAGACCTGGGTTATAATACCAGCTCTGCCACTTGCCTGCTGTGTTACCATGGGCAAGTGGCTTCACTTCTCTGTGTCTCAGTTACCTCATCTATATAATGGAGATTAAAAGTGTGAGCCCCATGTGGGACAGCACTGTGTCCAACCTGATTAATTTGTCTCTACTCCAGGGTTTAGAATAGTGCTTGACACATAGTAAGTGCTTAACAAATACCATAAGTATTATTATTATTATTAGTAGTAGTAGTAAGCACTTATTAGTTCAAGGAATGATTCGATGATTGTTTCCTTTGACATCTACCCTCATGATTATAGGTGTACCATCTAGCATCCCAAACTTTTCCTTTCATAACCCATTATCAATGTCTCAATCATCCCACTTATTCATTCAATAGTATTTATTGAGCGCTTACTATGTGCAGAGCACTGTACTAAGCGCTTGGAATGAACAAGTCGGCAACAGATAGAGACAGTCCCTGTTGTTTGACGGGTTTACAGTCTAATCGGGGGAGACAGACAGACAAGAACGATGGCAATAAATAGAGTCAAGGGGAAGAACATCTCGTAAAAACAATGGCAACTAAATAGAATCAAGGCGATGTACAATTCATTAACAAAATAAATAGGGTAATGAAAATATATACAGTTGAGTAGACGAGTACAGTGCTGAGGGGATGGGAAGGGAGAGGGGGAGGAGCAGAGGGAAATGGGGGGAAAAGAGGGTTAAGCTGCGGAGAGGTGAAGGAGGGGTGGTAGAGGGAGTAGAGGGAGAAGAGGAGCTCAGTCTGGGAAGGCCTCTTGGAGGAGGTGACTTTTAAGTAGGGTTTTGAAGAGGGGAAGAGAATCAGTTTGGCGGAGGTGAGGAGGGAGGGTGTTCCAGGACCGCGGGAGGACGTGGCCCGGGGGTTGATGGCGGGATAGGCGAGACCGAGGGACGGTGAGGAGGTGGGTGGCAGAGGAGCGGAGCATGCGGGGTGGGCGGTAGAAAGAGAGAAGGGAGGAGAGGTAGGAAGGGGCAAGGTGATGGAGAGCCTTGAAGCCTATAGTGAGGAGTTTTTGTTTGGAGCGGAGGTCGATAGGCAACCACTGGAGTTGTTTAAGAAGGGGAGTGACATGCCCAGATAGTTTCTGCAGGCAGATGAGCCGGGCAGCGGAGTGAAGAATAGACTGGAGCGGGGCGAAAGAGGAGGAAGGGAGGTCAGAGAGAAGGCTGACACAGTAGTCTAGCCGGGATATAATGAGAGCCCGTAGCAGTAAGGTAGCCGTTTGGGTGGAGAGGAAAGGGTGGATCTTGGCGATATTGTAAAGGTGAAACCGGCAGGTCTTGGTAACGGATAGGATGCGTGGGGTGAACGAGAGAGACGAGTCAAGGATGACACCGAGATTGCGGGCCTGAGAGACGGGAAGGATGGTCGTGCCATCCACGGTGATAGGGAAGTCTGGGAGAGGACCGGGTTTGGGAGGGAAGATGAGGAGCTCAGTCTTGCTCATGTTGAGTTTTAGGTGGCGGGCTGACATCCAGGTAGAGACATTCTGGAGGCAGGAGGAGATGCGAGCCTGAAGAGAGGGGGTGAGGACAGGGGCGGAGATGTAGATCTGCGTGTCATCTACGTAGAGATGGTAGTCAAAGCCGTGAGAGCGAATGAGTTCACCGAGGGAATGAGTGTAAATGGAGAACAGAAGAGGGCCAAGAACTGACCCTTGAGGAACTCCAACAGTTAAAGGATGGGAGGGGGAGGAGACTCCAGCGAAGGAGACCGAGAATGACCGGCCAGAGAGGTAAGAGGAGAACCACGAGAGGACGGAGTCCGTGAAGCCAAGGTGAGATAAGGTATGGAGGAGGAGGGGATGGTCGACAGTGTCAAAGGCAGCAGAGAGGTCAAGGAGGATTAGAATGGAGTAGGAGCCATTGGATTTGGCAAAAAGGAGGTCATGGGTGACCTTAGAGAGAGCAGTCTCAGTAGAGTGGAGGGGACGGAAGCCAGATTGGAGGGGGTCCAGGATGGCAATGCCTGTTCCCTCTCCTTCTTCGACTGCCAGCCCCCCTTGTAGGACATGGACCGTGTCTCACCTGATTATCTTGAATTTAACCTAGAGTTTAGTACAAGGCTCAGCACATAGAAACACGTAATAAATACCACTTTTATTATCATCTATGAATCTACACAATCCCTTTTGAATCATTTGTCATTGTCTCCCTCCACAACAACCCATGGTAATGGATTCAATCTGCTTGCCTTTCACCGCGTGAGAAGAGTTGTATATTTTTTTCCCCCTTTGGAGCTGTCTCCTCGAAGCTTCAAAGGCCACTACCCCTCTAGTGGTAGCATCGCGTCTGCTCAAGCTTCTCTGTCCAGCCTGAAAGCTACTAATTGGTTTTTAGTTTATCCTCTTACAGAAGCTGCTCTATCCTTTGACAATTTTAGTTGCACTTCTCTCTTTTCCAGCTTGATTTTGTCCACTTTTATGGTATTTGTTAAATATATATACCACACATGGTACTATGCACTGGGATAGCCACAAGGGTAACCAGGTTGGACATGGTCCATCTGCCCCATGGGGCTCATGGATGAGATAACTGAAGCACAAATAAGTGAAGTGACCTATCCAAGGTCACATAGCAGACAGGAGGCAGAACCAGGATTAGAACCCAGGTCCTTCTGACTCCCAGGTCCTTGCTCCATCCATTAGGTAACACTGCTTTTTAAGATGAAACAGGAAAGATATTGGCACTACTTGAAATGCAGATATATCACGGTTTTATGCAATGCCCAGGATATATCACAGTTTTATGCAATGCCCAGGTTGCACATAAAAATAATTTCTGACATAATTTCTAACAGGAACTCTGCCACCTCAGTTGGTGGGGATGGCTGTAGTTGCTATGGAGATAGGAGGTAGGCACATGGTCAGCCTATTGCCAAGTTAGGACCTGGATTGACCCTAAAATTTATTAGTGCAGACCAGGGCACCTGGATCGACCCTTCAACTCTAAGTGTGTTCCCAGCAGAAAATAGGGGACTTCGGGGAGGAAAATATTCCCCTCTTGCCAGATCCTGAAGATATGGTAGACAATAAATAGTATAGTAGGTATTGAGGACCTACTGGGTGGAGAAAACTGTACAAAGCTCTTGGGAGAGTGAAATATGATTAGTATACATGATCTCTGACCTCAACAAGATCAGTCTAGCTTACAATTTTGCACTCAGTAATAGATGCAGCATATTCCCTATTTTCCTGATGTGCTGTGGCAGGGTTGTTCCTTTCTGAGCTGCTTCAGTCAGCGTTGGCCCAGATTTCACTGGATGTCTTCAATCATGGCTCTCTCGGTAATGCTGTGGTTTGCTTGACTCCACTTTATAAATAGACTGGTGGGTCTATCTTGGGACTGGTGTTCAGTAGCAGAGAGAGCTATTCTGAAAATGAGCAGTACAACCTAAACAAAATATCAACTAAAGCAGTTCAACAGGAAATAACCCACTTATAACACACATCAAGAATGACACCATTATTTCTATTACTGATCACAAAAGTGTACACAAATGCAGACCCATCTGATCTGATCCTATTGCTAGGTATAGTGTCTATTAAAATAGAGATTCTACTGAGATTGATTTTTACACATCTGACTCATAGGCCACACTCAGAATCACTGATAAAAGCTCACTTTTTAGGAGCATTATATTCAGTACCTGCTCTCCTTCCTACTTAGACTGTGAACCCAATGTGGAACAGGGACTCTAAATGGCCTGATTCACTTGTATCTACCCCAGCGCTTAGAACAGTGATTGACACATAGTAAGTGTTTAACAAATACCATAAAAAACCCCAATGGACTGCTCTATGTACAGAAGGAAGCAGAGTGGCCTAGTGCATAGAGCATGGGCCCAGGAGTCAGAAGGACCTGGATTCTAATTCCAGCTCCACCACCTGTCTACTGTGTGACTTTAGTTGAGTCAATTTATCTGTGACTCAGTTCCCTCATCTATAAAATGGAGATTAAGAGTGTAAACCCCATGTGGGACAGAGGCTCTGAACAACCTAATTAGCTTGAATCTACCCCAGTGCTTAGTACAGTGCCTGGAACACAGTAAGCACTTAAATATCCAAAAAAAAGATAGAAACCTGCTCTCAACAGACTATTTTATTCATTTGCACGGTAAATAAACCCATTCTTCAGTGTAAACATGTTATTATAGCAGTGAGATATTTTCTAATGCTTTAAAAGGCACTCCATTCTAAATGTTTTTTGGTAACTTCTCAGTGAACCTAAGTGCACTGCATCATTTGAGGTTCTACTTCATTCAGTCGCTAAAATGCTCTCCCGCTCATGGTTTCCACATGGAAACTCACTACCAGTAGCTTCCTAGGTGGCTCACTGATGATCTTTCTCTTTTTTTGTTCTAGTGAGCAAATACATGATTGTCTGATACTGTAGTTTAGATATTTACAAAACTGAAGTTCCAATGACTATAGGATAGAATGTTTAGCATTAAATGCATCTCTTTGTATTTTTAAATCAAGGCACTTCACATTCTTTAGAGTTGTGAACACTTTCAAGCCCATAAGTTGCTACTGAGATATCAAGCTAATGCTATAAATCTGGTGTACCTGTCAACAGGGAAAAGTTCAGTAAGGCTAAGAGCAGCAGACTGATGCTTAATGGTGTTGAATAGTCACACTTAAGAGCTCCCTGCAATGACACCAGTATCCCAGTGAGAAAGACTGAGAGTATTACATAATTGACCTGCATGAACTTTCATAAAGATTAATCACTAGGTTGGGGCTTAACTTGGCTTCATCCATGGCTATCTGGGAACCCCAGAAAACAATTTCACCTATTTTAAAGCACCATTAGCATGATTTAAACAGTATACCGCCCAAAGGTGGTATCACTGGCTACTTCTCATTTTCTGATCAACACTGGGAGACTGATTACATGAGAAAATGCCACTTGAGTAATTAATGGAAGTTTTCACTGTGTAAATTAATTGCACTTCACAGCATCTGGCACTGCTTCTAAGTCTTTTTTATGATAAAGACAAAGATACCCCTATTTTTAATCAAGATGACGGCAGTAATGACAGAAAATACAACTTTTCAGCTTTTTGAACCCAATTTGCATTTATAAACTAGAGCCTAAATTGTAATTTTTTTGCCATCTAACCCAAAAGCTTAGGGAGCACAGACTGGAACATTGATAAAGGCCTATGCAACAAGATATCACTCTTTTACTGGATGGTTTCTTAAATTTAAGGTATTGTGGATTTGCAAAATATGCTTCCAGCAGATGGCACTTTGCATAGATAATAAAGATGTTCCCATCTCTAGAGACATGTAATTACCTCAAGAATTAGAAGGAGTAAATCCCTTCTACTTCCCTCAGTGTCTGTTCTATTTTCATAATCTGTATTCCATTTCAATTTTCATTGTTCTCAGAAGGGTATGCTCACAGATCAGAAACTGGAGTAGTCTAAATTGCAGATACAATTTAATTGCAGCACAAGAAAATAACTCAACACACACAAAATGTATCCAAGCCTTTACGTTTGATTTTCTAGCTCAAATGTCAGCTATCCCATAACATTTATGCAGACGGAAAGAGCATTCTGAGATTTGCAATGGAAATAAGGACATAAAAAAATTCCATTCTGCTTCACTAACATCTAGTTGCCATTTAAAAAATCACCATTTAATAAACAAAAAACCTAAACAACCATATATCAAGGACTTGGCAAACCATCTTGATGAGTGTGAAGCTCTTATGTGGCTTAAGTCTCATTCACTAAGGGCACTGTGGTTAAAACTGTTGAAAACCTTCCCAGAATTCTGGCTTGGAGAGCTTGTGGAAAAACAGGAGTATGGCTACCATCAGTTCATTTACATATCAATATAAGAATGCTCTTCTCATAGCCATTTTAGAGAAACAAAGGCAACTGAATTCTAGGAATTAAAATGTAAGGCTTGGATGTACATGAGGGTCATCTGAATTTTGCATGTTTCTTTGCCAACATTCTAGTTAGCTTTCTCCAAAAGGATACAACTTAGCCCCTTATTATTCTGAGGAACACAAACTAGCTTAGTGGAAGCTGGTAAAAGAAGAGGATTTTTCAGTTAAGAGAGAATTCACAACCAATATTTTTTCAAATAGAATAATTCTTTGCCAAGCATTTAAGGGCCCAACAACTTGAGATCTCTGCCTTTTTTCATTTGTAGTTTCATTCCTTCCCCCCTCCATAAATTAAATGAAATATGAGCATATTTATTCAAGAAAGCCAAGTCATGAGTAATGGCTTACAAAAAAAGGGTAGATTTTCTCACTTTTGCTATTAATCAACCAGACCTTGTGTTGTTTGAGGAAACCAAACAGGAACCAATCAATTTGGCTGTGTGCATAGACACTAATTCTGCTTTGAGTACTGCAGTAAACTTCAAAGCAAAATGGTATTTAATTTAATCTATCCTTGAAATAGTATTGTACTGGGGTGGAAAAATGCTATTCATGTGTGGAAAATCATAAAAATTGTAATATTATTGAAGGCAGGAGATTATGTCTTTATTTTTTGCTCTTAAGGACCTAGTACAGTGCCTTTCACTCAATGCATAGATGGCATCTCCTGTCAGAATCCCGGCTCTGCCACTTGTCAGCTGTGTGACTTTGGGCAAGTCACTTAGCTTCTCTGTGACTCAGTTACCTCATCTGTAAAATGGGGATTAAGGCCGTGAGCCCCATGTGGTACAACTTGCTGACCTTATATCTACCCCAGTGCTTCAAACAGTGCTTGGCACATAGTAAGCGCTTAACAAATACCATAATTATTATCATATATGATGGACGAGCCTCAGTCCAGTTACGAAGACTTCGGGATCAAGAACCTCGGCAAAGTAATTGATTCCAGTCTCTAAAGTGCAAGCCTCTTTTTTATGGTATTTGTGACTACGTATCAAACACTGTTCTAAGTGCTGGGGTAGGTACAAGTTAATTAGGTTGGACATAGTCCCAGTCCCGCATGGGGCTCAAAGTCTAAGTAGGAGGGAGACCAGGAGAACTGAGGCCCAGAGAAGTTAAGTGACTTGTACAAGGTCACACAACAAACAGTTGACAGAGCTGGGATTAGAACCCAGGGCATCTGACTGACTCCCAGGCCCATGCTCTTTCCACTAGGCCATGCTGCTTCTTGTGGGCAGGGGACATGTCTACTAACTCTGTTGTATTATACTCTCCCAAGTGCTTAGTACAGTGCTCTGAACACAGTAAGCTTTCAATAAATACCACTAATTGATTGCTGCCAGTCATGCCTTCATTGGGAAAATGAGTCCATGGTGAGCCAGAAGGTGGGCAGGCATGCAGCGCACTGTGAAATGCATGCCAGAACTTTACGTACAAAACCAATTTACCGTCAAAGTGAGTGTAACAATGTCAATGCTCTGTCACAGTGCCATAGACAAGCTAGTTTCCAGGGTAGCAAAGAGTAAACACTCAATGAATATGGATGATGAGGAGGAGGAGGAGGAGGAAGAAGTAGAAGAAAACAAGCCTGGGGGAAGGAAGACATGACAAATAATGCACTTTTAGGTTAGATACCAACGGAAACATCTCATCTTTGTCAAGTCATGTACCCCTCTCTCTCCCTTTAAGGAATCTTTAGTTTTTTTCTTGTTTTCTCATTATTTTCTTCCCTTTCTATAGGCTTATACCAACAGTACACACACCTACCCACGTAGAGAAGTGCTCTGGCTCATGCCCACATATTTGCTCAGGCATACTCGGGCACACACACAAACACACTCACACACTCACTCACATAACTCCTCACCCACTCGCACCCAGATGTGCTATCGACAGCCACTGCACATTGCAAGTTCACACATTATTTTACAGACTGACTCAAATAGTCACAACTAAAAACACACATTTTCCTGTTAAAAAAAAAAGAGCTAGCACAGACACCTGTCTCTTTCTGCTGAGATTCAAACCTCTTCCAGGAGTTGGATAAGTGAGATGCCTCCCTCCCCACCCCCCTTCCCCCAACACACACCCTATTTCCCCTCTATTCTGAACCTAACCAATTCCACCTGTGGAAAGAGGTGAGGAAACCGTTGACTTGATCCATCTGGTAATCTGATCCCAAGAAAGCAGAGTGCCAGGGATAGAAACAGAGACTTCCTCCTTCTTTCCTTCTCTTCCCATACCTTAGCAGGGCAGGGAAGGGACAGGGGCAGGATAGGGATCCTGCAGTTGAGCCACAGCTTAACACTGCCTAGCTGAGAGAGAGGACTTTGCCAGGAAGAGAATGGAGGAGAAAAATGGAGGCTTAAGAGCCCCTCTGAGGCTATAGCTGCTGGACATGAGGGCTGAATGAGGGGAGAGAGGGGAGGTGGGTGACATGGAAGAAAGGGGCAGAGTGGTCAGCATAAAGGGCGAAGAAAGAGGAGGAGTGGGAAGAAAGAGAGGAGGGGAAAAAGGACCTAAAAGCTTCCTAAGTGTTCTCAGAGAGTGGTGAAGAGAAAGAACTGAGTCTTTGGGAGAAAAAACGAAGGACTACAGCAGGAATAGCAGCAGAAGCAGAGATTGTGGAAAAGGAGCAGAGATTTTGATAGTAACATGATTAGAAATTAGGGCAGAGAGGGAGGTAGTGAATAGAATTTTTAGAGAGGTGCTGTTAAATGGGGTGGCAGGAGAAGGTGGAAGCAATAGAGCAGTGAGAGCTAGGGCTTAGACTTGGACCTGTGACTACTCTAACCTGTGTGGCAACAGGTACCTGGAATCCCACTTGCTGGAAGGTGTTGAGGAAGAAGAGACATCTTTGATGCTTAAAGTCCCCTTTTTGAAAAAGGCCCTGGCAGAAGGGCCTCCCACTAGTAATGGTTTGAGAGTATTGCAGTTGGACAGTCCTGCCATATGTTCCCACATTACACCCTAAGCCTTCCACGGCAACCAAAGAGTACTTTGTGAGTTAATCTGAAATGGTAGCAACAGTTGGAAAAGCCAAAGTGCCTCAGTGTTTTCGAGGGGGTAAGAGTTATGTTGGTTATACTGTTTCCAGGCCACCACTGACATGTGGACCCATCTCTGGATGGCTTTGCCAAAGATTGGGAGGAGGAAAGGAGAGGTGTGTTCCACATTGTCAAAATCAGACGAAAGGTTGCAAACTAGAAAAGTAGCGTAGCTCAGTGGAAAGAGCCTGTCTGGGCTTGGCAGTCAGAGGATATGGGTTCTAATCCCGGCTTCGCCACTTGTCAGCTGTGTGACTTAGGGCAAGTCACTTAACTTCTCCGTGCCTCAGTTACCTCATTTGTAAAATGGGGATTAAGACTGTGAGCCCCACGTGGGACAATCTCATTACCTTGTATCTCTCCAGCGCTCAGAACAGTGCTTGGCACATAGTAAGTGCTTAACAAATGCCATCATTATTATTATTATTAGAGGAAATTCCACTGGATTTGGCAAAGAGAAGTTATTGGTAACCTTGAAGCCTACTTCCTCGGTGGAGCGCATGGGGCAGATATTAGATTGTAGAGGGTCAAAAAGGGTGTTGGAGGAGATGCAGAAACAGCTTATGTACCCTTCCTGTTCGAGCCCTTTAGAACTGGAATGGGAGCAGGGAGATGGGGGAAAAAGCTGGAGCATGCAGTGAGATCCAGAGGTGGCTGGCAGGGCTCAAACAATTATGTCATTTTACATTTATATGATTTTTAATGTGCCATGCTATCATCATTACTACCAAGGATAACAGTGCTCCTGCGGCCAGGGGCTAAGCTAAGCCCTGGCAATACCTAACCCAAATTAAGCATAGAACATCACTCTGGGACTCAGCCGAGGGTGTTCTTAGGCAAACAAAAGAAACCATTTTTTAAAATTCTAAAATCTCTCTCATCCTTTTCCTCCTATTTCTTTTTCTCTCCTGCCTCCCTTTTAAGGTGGTATGTTAGATTTTATTTTCCTGTTTTATTAACTCTTTATTAAATGTTCTAGAACCCCAAAATCAAAGCCATGCTTTTGCATCCATAGTGTAAAGCAGGAATATTACAGATGTTAATCATCATGACAATGTCACACAACATTTTAGAGAACCATTTGAATATTTACAAGAGAACAATCTAAGAATACTAGAAATATACCACAGCATCCTCAAAGAATGAGTTTGTTTCTAAATCATTGTCGCACAACAGTTGTGTTTAATGCCATTATAAATGTTCTGAAATTTGTTTAACTATTATTTGAGTAAATAGATGATCAAATTACTTTCAATTTACTTCTTGGATCTAGATCAGGTCTAGCAGAGAGTGGGATGAATACTAATTGCTCATCTCCTAGCAATTACCAGAGTCAAGCTGAAATATATTTTAACAGTCTCAGCAGATTTCCAAATGTAGTTTGCAAGATCAAATAATTCCCATTAACAATTTGAAAATCTCATTATACGAAGGCCCTGATGCCTTTTTTTCAAATTCTAAAAACCACAGTATTTTATTGGTTTCATTTGGATCATTAAAAAGAATATATTCCTTTTTGTAATCTCTAACCACCTGCACCAGAAATAAGTTACAAGTAGCTATATTTTCTCAGTGGAATATACATACTGAAGCACTGCAAAAAGTACATTTAGCTCCAACTCCCTTCCCGACCCCCCCCAAAAAAAACACAAAATAAATCACACAGCCAATAGTCCCAATTTGGTCAGCCATATACTGAAGAGTCTGTGGATCCAAAATGAAGCAATGCACAGTTATAATTTATTCTGGCAATTTACATACAGCAATCAGGTTCCTTTGAGCAGGCCTGGCTTACTAACAAAAATTCCCATTAGAAAGATTCTGTACATAAACATGCTTAGCAGAATACGAGAGAAAAAATAAAAATAAATAAAGATAGTTATGGCACACCATTTGGCCGCTAAGAGCTAAAATTAGGTGCCATTCGGTAATATCACTCTCTCTTATTCCTGAATTTGCAAAATAAAATTAATGCTGGCACAAAGTAGTACTGCCCAATGAGACAAACAACAGCTGTTTGGTAGTCAACACTCATGATCTTGTAACACAAAAACTTTTTTAACACGTTAGGAAAGCAATCATTAAAAATTGTCACTATTCCCTTATTTTCTGGCTACTTGGTGTACAAAACAAGTACATGCACTTAAATTCGGTAGTTAACACATATATTAAGGAGAAATACCCAATCTGCAACTGGTTGCTCTTTCCCTTGCCTCTGTTCCTGCCTTACTTCTTGTTACTCTTCCTGAACTCCTACTTTTGCAGCATTCACTAAATCAGACTTTGTTCCTATTAACGCCGGACTGCTTTTCTCAAGGACAGACATTGTTATTCTTCTCTTCTTAGCCATTCTGATCACTCAGGCTCTCTGACCCCAGCCCTCCTGACACCCAAGTCCCTCCCCGTCTTCTCCAATCATGCTCCTCAGACTCTCCTCTGCTCCTACCCCTCTCCATAGCCCAGCTCCTTCAATCAATCACCCCCTAGGAGCCAACTGCAAGCCAATCAGAGTACTTAGTGTAAGGCAGAAAGAGAACAACTTCTTTTTAATGTGTAGATGTACCCTAATATGTATTTAATAAAGCTGTGAAAATATTAGGTACTTTGATCTTTCTGCACAATAGAATGTTTAAGAACACAACATTTACAACTACATAATTGAAATTTACTTTTAAGTGAATCACCTTTAATTGAATTTTAATGTGGATTTTGGGAGTGATATTTGTTAAGCACTTACTATGTACCAGGCATTGTTCTAAGCTCTGGGGAGAATACAAGCTAATCAGGTTGAACACAGTCCCTCTTCCACATAGGGCTCACAGTCATAATCCCCATTATATGGATGATATAACACAGCACAGAGAAGTTAAGTGATTTGCCCAAGGTCACACAGAAAGCAAGTGGAGCTGGGACTAGAACCCAGGTCCTTCTGATTCCCAAGCCCATGCTCTATCCACTAGGCCATGCTGCTTTCTCTCCAATCCTTCCCCCACCCTCCTCCTCCCTATTAAAAAAAAATTAGAAGTTGATATATTTGTGTTCCCACAGGTCATGCGACTCACAGGTAATAGAGATAACTGCTTTGAATGGCTCTTGGAATGCCCATTATTTCACTGTTGGAAAATGATATAGATTTTGCTTTTGAGAATTCAGGACAGCCTATGGCATCTCTGTGAAGTGAGAAGCAGCATGGCTCAGTGGAAAGAGCACGGGCTTTGGAGTCAGAGGTCATCGGTTCAAATCCCAGCTTGGCCACTTGTCAGCTGTGTGACTTTGGGCAAGTCACTTCACTTCTCGGTGCCTCAGTTACCTCATCTGTAAAATGGGGATTAAGACTGTGAGCCCCACGTGGGACAACCTAGTTCCCCTGTGTCTACGCCAGCGCTTAGAACAGTGCTCGGCACATATTCATTCATTCATTCATTCATTCATTCATTCATTCAATAGTATTTATTGAGCGCTTACTATGTGCAGAGCACTGTACTAAGCGCTTGGGATGAACAAGTCGGCAACAGATAGAGACAGTCCCTGCCGTTTGACGGGCTTACAGTCTAATCGGGGGAGACGGACAGACAAGAACAATGGCACTAAACAGCGTCAAGGGGAAGAACATCTCGTAAAAACAATGGCAACTAAATAGAATCAAGGCGATGTACAATTCATTAACAAAATAAATAGGGTAACGAAAATATATACAGTTGAGCGGACGAGTACAGTGCTGTGGGGATGGGAAGGGAGAGGTGGAGGAGCAGAGGGAAAAGGGGAAAATGAGGCTTTAGCTGCGGAGAGGTAAAGGGGGGATGGCAGAGGGAGTAGAGGGGGAAGAGGAGCTCAGTCTGGGAACGCCTCTTGGAGGAGGTGATTTTTAAGTAAGGTTTTGAAGAGGGAAAGAGAATCAGTTTGGCGGAGGTGAGGAGGGAGGGCGTTCCAGGACCGCGGGAGGACGTGACCCAGGGGTCGACGGTGGGATAGGCGAGACCGAGGGACGGCGAAGAGGTGGGCGGCAGAGGAGTGGAGCGTGTGGGGTGGGCGGTAGAAAGAGACAAGGGAGGAGAGGTAGGAAGGGGCAAGGTGATGGAGAGCCTTGAAGCCTAGAGTGAGGAGTTTTTGTTTGGAGCGGAGGTCGATAGGCAACCACTAGAGTTGTTTAAGAAGGGGAGTGACATGCCCAGATCGTTTCTGCAGGAAGATGAGCCGGGCAGCGGAGTGAAGAATAGACCGGAGCGGGGCGAGAGAGGAGGAAGGGAGGTCAGAGAGAAGGCTGACACAGTAGTCTAGCCGGGATATAACGAGAGCCCGTAATAGTAAGGTAGCCGTTTGGGTGGAGAGGAATGGGCGGATCTTGGCGATATTGTAGAGGTGAAACCGGCAGGTCTTGGTAACGGATAGGATGTGTGGGGTGAATGAGAGGGACGAGTCAAGGATGACACCGAGATTGCGGGCCTGCGGGACGGGAAGGATGGTCGTGCCATCCACGGTGATGGAGAAGTCTGGGAGCGGACCGGGCTTGGGAGGGAAGATGAGGAGCTCAGTCTTGCTCATGTTGAGTTTTAGGTGGCGGGCCGACATCTAGGTGGAGACGTCCCGGAGGCAGGAGGAGATGCGAGCCTGAAGGGAGGGGGAGAGGACAGGGGCGGAGATGTAGATCTGCGTGTCATCTGCGTAGAGATGGTAGTAAGCGCTTAACAAATACCAACGTTATATTTGAAGATGGCTGTTGTCTTAAGCATCTATAAGATGGAAACAGGCTGCCATGGCAAAATTTGACATTTCCCCCACTGGCCACAGCTAGCATATAATGGGCCATAACCCAGCAGATGCACATCTCTTGGAGTGATTACTCTTCATTAATAAAATTAAATGACCCAAGACTACTGGCCATTTTCTTATTCTTGGTATTCGCTGGGTTTCTTCCTTTCTCATTTGACAGGCAGTAGGATGGAGAGATGGGCCCAATTACAGGAATTCATGGATTTTTGTTTCCCTAAAATATTTTCAGTGTAATTACGTAACTGGGGTCCAATTCTTGGGCAACAATTAGGAGTGATTTCCACCATTATTTAGAATTTTGATGCTTCTGATTGAATTGTCATTTCAAGCAGATATCAGGTAATGGCCAACCTACAGTATGAGCAAACTCAACTATTTACTGACTTATCCCAATAAAAATAAGTCCTCCTTCCCAATATTATATACAATCAATTCCCTCTCTATCCTGACATCATGCCACACCTTTCCTGTTCTCCCCTGTTCCCAGTGGTTTACCTGTCCCCAGTCCTACATCCCAAACTAACCCCAGGGAAAGCAGTGGTTTCCTGCTTAGAACCCCTGCTTCCCATCTAATTCAAAGCTCTCAGAACACCCATGGCAGAATGGATCAGGTGGAGGAGCCAGAACAGTCCCTTGCCAAGTCACTGCTGCTGCCACCATCCAGTTTTGGCCACAGCAGGTATATGAGGTTGCAAGTAGGAAGGGGGAAGGGAGATAGTTGCAATGTTCATAACAATAGTTGTCACTATGCTTATTTTTTTTTAAGGAAAAAAAAAAACTAGGACAGTATTTTACATGGGAGAATGAAGAAGGCAAGAAAGGGGGGGAAACTGGGGTTACAGAGTAAGGTGGCAGAAAAGCCACTGGGAACATGGGATGGTAGGGAAATGGGCAGAATGAAGGAAAGAAGGGCTGAGGATGGATTTGCAGTACATATTTATTATTAAATTGGGGCAGACTATCGAATTACATGTAAACCAATGGTTATTTACATAGTGGAATAATTCAAGTAGTTGCCAGACTACTTGTTTTGTTTTATTGTCCATCTCCCCCATATAGATGGTGAGCCTGTTGTTGGGCACAGATTGTCTCTATCTGTTGCCGAATTGTACATTCCAAGCCCTTAGTACAGTGCTCTGCACATAGTAAGCACTCAATAAATATGATTGAATAAATAAATAACTTGGTTTTGTGAAGAAACATGCTTATAATTTGGCTTTATCCTACTGATAGGAAAATGTCCCAATTGCAGAAGGAAGATTTAACTCACTCAAGCCTCATCCCTTAGCAAGTACCTGAGCGTGTAAAGTATAACAGAGTTGGTAGATACATTTCCTGCCCACAACAAACTTACAGTCTGTCTTTATTACTCTCAGGAAGGTCTGTGTTAAACAAAGTAGCAGGAAATTATTCTAATTAGAACATCAAATGCTTTGAAAATATTATTTAATTAGAACATGCAGGTAGAGTATCCTGTAAAAAAGTTATGAAACTAAGAAGAAAGTGCATTTTCCCTGACCCAAAAATAAGGTTGAGAGAAGGGTACAGATTAATATTTGTCATTCACATGACTTCATCTTAGTAGCAACTCTACTCTCACATTGTTCTTCTTTTTTTTTCCCCTCCACATAATCCAGCTAGTTCTGAAGCAAACACACCTTTGGGAATCCAGCACAATGGAGAAGGACTTTTCAAAAAAAAATTTTCAAAGAATCTGCTCCATAGCAATACTTTTAAAATGATATGGAGCTCATTATTGCTTTAAAAAGGATGTCCATCACCTTTTTAAGAAATGTTTTCCCATGGTTTTTTGAAGTTACTAAATTGAGCCAGTTGATTCTATTTGTAACTCAGAAAAGAAAAAAAAAAAGAAAATGGTCATAAGAAAAAATATTAGCATAAATACCAATTAATATAGCACAAAATGAGCATTATTTTCTTCCACTCAATGTGAAAGGGATAAAAGGATAAAACTCTTCTGATTCTCTTTAGGAATTTCATATGAATGAAATTGGCATTAAATATTTTTTTCCCACTGTGCAGTAATGATTTTACCTTACAAAAACACAGGATTCAAAATATCTTTTGAAAACTTTACCTGAGAAGACAGCTTCTGAGTATTTGTTTACAAATTGAATATGCAAAAGGAATAGATTTTATGTAGCTCTTTCATAAATTAAATTTACAAAATAATAATGGTATTTGTTAAGCACTTACTCTGTGCCAAGCACTGTATTCAGTGCTGAGTTAGAGCAATATTTACTGAACATTTACTATGTACAGAACATAGTACTAAATGCTTGTGGAAGTACAATAGAATTGGTGGTCACAATTCTTGACCACAAATAGTTTACAGTCTACAGGATACATGTCCCTGTCCCACATGGCACTCACAGTTTAAGTAAAAAAGAAAGAATAAAAAGAGATATTTAAATCAGTATTTATTGAACACCTAATGTTCACAAATCACCATATTAGGTGCTTGGGAGCATAGTGTAAAAGAAGACGACACCATTCCATCTTGAGGCGTTTACATTCTAATGGTGGGAAAGGGCACAAATAGGAATAAGAGGGAAAACACAGTCACAAATGGAAGCAATAAAAGAAAAGCAAACCAATGAGGGGAATCAATAACCATATATACACACAAGGGTTAAGGGTGATTGACCAAGGAGGTGATAATTAATCATGCGGTGTTTCAATTAGTCAAGAATGTTTTTAATAGGAGGATGTTAAATGTGGGGAAGGATGTGGTCTAGCAAATGTGAGTGGAAAAGGAGTTTCCCTTTGCTTGAGGAAAGGCATGTGCAATTTTCTATAGGTCAATGTTTTTTTTTTCCTTTAAGGAAAATTGGGTCTTCTCATTTACTGTGCAAACAGTTGGCTAGAGCTGATGTCTGTAGAAGTGATTAAGACATTTTGGCAGAATTTTTTGTTTCTGAAAATAGTGAACGCATTACAAGAATTCTATTCGAAAGCACTGAGCCAGAAACTTCAAGAAAGTTTGGCATGTTGCTGGTCTGGCATATAACTCGCACTTGTGGATGTGAAACTAATTTTATAGGAGCTGGTGTTAATCTATATTGCTCTGTGACAGAAGCTCTGCAGAAAGTTCTTGGAAATTAAATAGCCAGTACAAAAATAGTGTTTGTCCTATTTTTGAAATAAAATCTTACTTAGTGTTGAACATGTGCAATCCTTTTTACTGAAACTTTAATTGCCCCTGAAAAAAAATTCCATAATGTATGTATTTGAAATTTTACATATAACAACAATAATAATAATAATGGTATTCATTAAGCACTTACTATGTGCCAAGCACTGTTCTAAGCACCAGGGTAGATACAAGGTGATCAGGTTGTCCCACGTGGGGCTCACAGTCTTAATCCCTATTTTACAGACGAGGTTACTGAGGCACAGAGAAGTGATGTGACTTGCCCAAAGTCACACAGCTGACAAGTGGCGGAGCCCGGATTAGGACCCACGACCTCTGACTCCCAAGCACGTGCTCTTTCCATTAAGCCATGCTGCTAAGTACAGAGTGAGAGTACATATTTGCACTCTCATCTTAAAATATGTAATCACTTATTATAGATCAACGCTGACAAAGATTTCATATTGGAAACCTTTAGAAACGACAGAAGGTATTTTCTTATTAATAGGTTTCTTTAGCCTTTGGAATAATGTATACAATCACAGGAACTGTAGATTATATTATGACTCAAACCTTTAAAAATCCTGAAACTATCATGCTAGAACTTGAAGAAATGTTCTGAAGTTATGTACATATTCAATCTGTCACCAAATCCTATCATTTCTACCTTCTCAACATTGCTAAAATCTGGTCTTTCTTCTCCATCCAAACTGCTACCACGCTGATTCAAGCACTTATCCAACCCATCCTGACTACTGCATCTGCTTCCTCTCTGAGACCTTCTGTCTCTCCTCACTCCAGTCCATACTTGACTCTGCTTCATGGATCATTTATCAACAAAAATGTTCAGTCCATGTCTCCCCATTCCTCAATAATAATAATAATGATGATGTTGGTATTTGTTAAGTGCTTACTATGTGCAGAGCACTGTTCTAAGTGCTGGAGTAGACACAGGGGAATCAGGTTGTCCCACGTGGGGCTCACAGTCTTAATCCCCATTTTACAGATGAGGTGACTGAGGCACAGAGAAGTTAAGTGACTTGCCCAGAGTCACACAGCTGACAAGTGGCAGAGTTGGGATTCAAACCCATGACTTCGGACTCCAAAGCCCGTGCTCTTTCCACTGAGCCACGAAGAACCTCCAATGGCTGGCCATCCACTTCCGCAGCAAACAGAAACTCCTTAACATTGGCTTTAAAGCACTCAATCGGCTCCTACTACAGGCCAGCCCACACACTCCACTCCTCTAGTGCCAGTTTACTCACTGTACCCAATCTCATCTACTCCTTTCCCATGTCCTCCCCCTAGCCTGGAACTCTTTCCCCCTCCATTTACACCAGATCATCACTCTCTCCACCTTCAAAGCATTATTTAAGGTCACCTCTTCTTCAAGAGGCCTTCCAAAATTAAGACCCCTTTTCCTCAACTTGCTCTCTCCCTTCGGCATCATATATGCACTTGGACCTGTAGCCTTTGGACATTTTATATTTAGCCCACCCCTAACCCCATAGCATGTGTGAACATATCTTTATATTTTATATCATAAATTACCTCATTTATTCATATCACTGTCTTCCCACTAGACTATAAGCTCATTATAGGCAGGGAACATGTCTGTTTATTCTGTTGCTTTGTACTTTCCCAAGCACTAGTACAGTGAACTGCACACAGTAAGCATTCAATAAATACCATTGATTGAGGAGACTTAAGAGTTTTCCAGGCAGTATCCTGGAAAACTTAAGACAAACTATTTTTGGAAAATGAGGAACCTGATTATCTGTCTGTTGGTCCAGGGCGCAAGCACCTATCTCAATGGCAGAACTGCTGTTTGGGTAACATGCTCAATTCTTTGGCTGAACTTTACTGAGCACAGCTGAAGTGCTGAGTACTCCCACTGACCCAGTTGGAGTCTTCAAACTTTGAGATGGTGACAATTGCCTACAGGATTTCCTGTGGCTCTGAGTGCTTTTGGGGGCCCTGCATTGAGCTGCAGTTGAGCTACAAAATTATAATAAACTGGGCATGATTTGTATTTCAATAGTATAACTGTAAATAGAACATCTAACCAGGAATTTATTTGCATAATTCACATGTCCACATCACCTAGGCTGAAAACTTTATGGACTCAGTATTATTTGATGTTACATTTTCTGCCACATTTGTGTCACCAATTGGCGTTTCTATTAAATAAACCACAATTTATCATCTCTGAAATTATGGGAATCACAGGAATACTGTTCCTTTGTTGAACTGTTCCCTTTCCATTTGGTAATATTATTTTTACTGGAGTTGTGTCAGGGAAAAAAAGATGTGGGGTAAAAGATTCTGTGACAGATACAGGAGTAAGAACTGGAGGGAGTGTGAAGGGAAATGAAAATAATTGATGGAGGGTAAGAGAGATAATTACGAGACAATAAGGAAGAAAGAATAAAAGCAAGTGAATGGCGAGAGGAGAAAAATTATGGGAGTGGTTAATATTGGCTTCTGATTGATGGTCTTTATATTTTAGATTACTAGGTCACCTGTCTTTCTAGGGAAGAGGGAAGCGGGACTTTCCTCTGGAGCCGACCTCCACCGCAGGGGCAGGCGGGCCGTGTGTGGATTGCAGGACCAGAGAGTGGTCAGGTGGGTGTGCACAATGCTACAAGACCTCTTCCCCAGAGGTGACCCCCATGATGGGGCATAGTGGGGACAGTCTGTCTGGGGACGCGTATGGATTGCAGGGCTGGGAAATGGCCTGCATCCTGCTACAAGACCTCTTCCTTGGAGGTGACCCCAAGATAGGGCTGCCACAGCCGGCCCTCCCAAGCAGGTGCCGTACATGCTGCCCAGTGTTATCGTTAGAGGAGCAGATAACAGCTCTTCACCACTCATCCTGACTCCTACTAACTTAGGCTGTGAGTCTCATGTGGGCCTATTTACTATTTATAAACAAATTCTGTCTGCTCACATTCCCCATTGAATTTTAAACTTGTGTACAGGGATTTTGTCTTTATCTTCTACTATACTCTCCTAATCACTTAGTACAGAGCTTTGCACAGTAGACACTCAATAAATATTGGTGAATGGTTGAGTGATCGGGTGTTCTGACACTGCACCTCAAGGAAAACTACTGCTAAGAAAATTGGATCCTTCTGGCTTAAGTGTAGGTTTGGTGCCTTATCTAAATCTAGTTTAGAAATGTGTCTTTTCTGTTCATGTCTCCTTGCACTTTCAAAACTACTTCTGGCTCAAAACTGGAATGAGCTAATTTAAACTCTTTTACATTTCTACACTTAGCTGGAACATAAAAATTGTTCCTACCAAGAGCTAGTTATAGACAATTAGATTTCTTTTATTATGATGGTAGTTATGTCCAATGCTCCCACAATTAGTCTCTTATGTAAGTAATTTCAAGTACCATCATTGTGTCTATGCTAATTGAAAATATAAAACTAGAGCATTCATAAAAGAAAGCCTATCTACAAGTGAATTCAAAAATCTGTTTTCAAATGCATCCATAGAATTAATTCCGTGGAGAATAATGGTAGCGATGCTAATGATAATGGCAATTACTAAGCATTTCCTATGGGCTAAGGACTAGGGTAGATGGAAGATAATACAATCGCAGATTTAATTTTATATCATTTTTAAGAACAAAAATAAATTCAGGCAGTGCCGATTTTGTCAATCTCAACTGAACATTCATGTACAAATTGATGGTTTTACATTGATTAAAAAAAATCTATATCCACCATATTATCCACCAGCTCCAAGCCTAATAATGCTTGTTTGAAGATGGTAGCATTGGTATTGACTGTTAAATGACATCCATATTTAAGGCTGATTGGTTTTCACTCTGTGTGCAGAGACAAATTTGGGGCTGCTCCTCAGAAGGTGGGTCTTGGGAAAAATGAAAGATTTTCATTTCAAACTGAGAATAAGTGAGGAGGCGTTCCCCACTCTTTGGTTCCTGATGTTTGTTCAGTGATGCTGCAAATATAAGAAGATTTGACAAAAACAAAGAAATTATAAGAATAAAAGAAATATTATTTCTGAGGGGAAGCCAATGAATAAACCTTGATGCTTCTGCACAGGAAAGCCAGGAGTTTATGGTAATGGGCTTAAAGACATCCCTAAGCTACTGAAAGTTTCCTCTGGTTTAGATTTATCCTGCTTTATATCTTAGTGTTGACAAAAGAGGCCCCATTTGGTTTAGTCCTTAAGCCCTCAGAATTTATCTTTTCCAGACATTGTTTGGAAGCCATTTAAATTTCACAGCTGGGAGAACATATTGCAGAAGTTAATATGTTGCTCCATCTAACTTCATCTATATGCACCCATGATGCACACATGCATGAAGTCTCCTACTATATAATAATAATAATAATGGTATTTGTTAAGTGCTTACTAACTTACTTGTTGAGTGCTGTTCTAAGCATTGGGGGAGATACAAGGTTATCAGGTAGTCCCAGGTGGGGCTCACAGTCTTAATCCCCAATTTACAGATGAGGTAACTGAGGCACAGAGAAGTTCAGTGATTTACCCAAAATCACACAGCTGACAAGTGGCAGAGCCGGGATTAGAACCCACGACCTCTGAATCCCAAGCCCGTTTTCTTTCTACTAAGCCACGCTGCTTCTTGTAATTATACTACCACATAATTATGACTGGTGAATCCCTTATAAGTAAAATAACATATCACTATATCACAGACTGATGGTAATAAAAAACCTCTGACCATGACTTTCTTCTGCTAATCTGTTAGCTCAATGGCCAGAGGTAGTGATAACTAGATCTAATCCTCTCTCCCTCTTACCTATCCACTCTACTCCCAATATGCCCTCATTCACACACTGTTTCCCTCAAGTTAATCCTAGTTAATCAAGTTTACCCTCATGAGTATAAACTTGTGGTGGGCAAAGAATGTGTCTACCAACTGTGCTATATTGTACTCTTCCACGAGTTATCTTACCACAGTGCTCTGCACACAGTAAGCACTAAATGAGATTGACCGAATGATCTGTGCCTCATTCTCAACTTTTCACCAACACCTTGCTATGTCTTTCTCACTGCTTGGATCTCCCTCCCTCTTCACATCCAACAGGGGACTGCTCTCATTTTCCAAGCCCTTTTGAAATCGTATCTCCTCCTAGAAACTATATCCAATTAACCATGAGTCTCCTCAGTTTATATTTCCCCAACTTCCATTTCAGCACCACATAAGCACTGTTGAACTCACCACCATCCGTAACACTTCGGTACAAATCTTAGATTCCCCATTACCTAAGCATTTTCTCATAGCGTGTCCCCTTTTCCTTCTGCCTGTAAATCAGTTTGATATCTGTCTTCTCTGCTGGATTGTAAACTCCTTGATGATAAAAATCTTGTCTATTTATTCTATCCAGCTCCTAACAGTGCTCTTCATACAGTAGGTGCTTTATAAATACTGTTAATTGACTGATTTACTGTATTCTGAGAAGAAAGTAATACAAGAATTTTAAGAGTGAATTTCTTTGAAAATACTTGAATTATATTTTTATTAACTTCAATTTTCCTAAAATGGAACATTTTCCTAAGAAACAATACAGTGACAGTGTTCACTCTTGTTCACTGATGTTGCCATGTTTGTTAGATTTCAGAGAAAGTCCCACAGCAGAGAAGCAACATGGCCTAGAGGAAAGAGTACAGGTCTAGAAGTCAAAGGACCTGGGTTTTAATACCAACTCTGTCACTTGTCTGCTGTGCGACCTTGGGAAAGTGATTTAATTTCTCTGCATCTCAGTTACTTCATCTGTAAAATGGGAATTAAGACTGTTAGTCCCATGTGGGACATGACTGCGTCCAATGTGATTAGCTCGTGTCTATTCCAGTGCTTAGTACAGTGACTGGCACATAGTAAGTGCTTAACAAATACCATTAAAAAACAAAAAACAAAACTATGTTGTGCTAAATGGCAAACATCAACCAGAAAGCTGTATAAAGCAAAGTTTAGAAAAATATTCTATAATGAAAAGCATAAGGGATTTGATTTTTACATCAGTTATACGCAAGTGTCCAATTTTATCTAGATTTATATCGACTATTTACATAAACCTATCAACATGCATTATAATTGTATACATTCTACTCAGTTTTATTTCTTTGAGTGTCTTTTCTAGTTCAGCAAATGGGCCTTCTGGTTCATTATATTCCTTGCATTTTACAGTGAGGTACAATTTTCTGAAATAAAAGTGATTATGCTGAAATATCATTCTTCAAAGATTGAAACATATCACATTACATCATGCTTTTAAAGGCATAATGTGAGGAATGCAACACATTTTAGGTTATGAGTACTACTTATGAGTCAAGGAAACAAATTTGGAAGATTGCATTTTAAACAGAGTTTTACATAGTACAAAATGAACCTTGCTGTATATCTTTTTCACTCTATGTAATTTTACAAAACAGTTTTTATCTGTCATGGGAGTCTGTGATAGATATGAGGGAAACATATGTAAATAAGGTATAAAAAGTATAACTGCAACCCAAAAAACAATAGTCTGCAGTTTCCATATAGCATTTTATTTCAAGGCTCCATCAGGGGCCGCAACAGGGTGAGAGTTGTGTCAGAGGCATTTGCTTGGTTTATGAATGTGACTGGGCATCTTATGGTACAATCCTAGTAGAAGGGGTTGAACTACAACCCAATGTGGTGCCATCTCCTGTACAACTATCTGACAGTCACATGATGCAATCTGACACCAGCTTGGCACCCACCACGCCCACACATGTCTCCAGTGAACGGTCCATTCCCCAGCTGCACCAGAGACTTCTGCCTCTGTCAAAGCAGCCTCTCCATCCCCTGGACGGGTGGCAGTCCCGGGGGCTGGAAGGATATGGAGGAAAATGTCCTGGGTGGGCACGATCCCTCCTGAAGAGTGGGATAGAGCTGCTTTCTGTATGTGTCTTGTCTTCAGTCTGGCAGAAGAAACCATGTGTGCATTCCCCACCGCCCCCACTTCCTGGAACTCCCCATCCATCTCCTTTCTGTCTCCTTAAGGGGTAGTTGTCATGGGAGCTATGGAGGAAATTCCCTGTGTGGGCACGATCCCTATAAAGAAACCAGGACAGAGCCATTTGGCTTTTCACTTGCCCCCCGTTCCAGCTGAAGAAATCACACACACACACAGATCTGTGCATCCCTGATGGACAGTCTACTCCCCATATGCACAGCCCCTCCTGCAGAGACCTCCTTGTACCCCTCTCTGGTTCTGAGCTGGCTGCTCGACAAAATCACTTGGTTTTTCCTGTTAAGAGTGATTAAGGAAGCCCAGATCAGGAATTGTGATGCATATATGGCAGTGGTACATGGCATATACGGCACCTGGCTGGGCAGCCCTATTGTAGGGGTCATCTCTGAGGAAGAGGTCTTGTAACACGATGCACGCCACCCAGGCCACTTCCCGGCTCTGAAATCCACACATGTCCCTGGACAGATTGTCCCCCCTACTCCGGCACGGGGGTCACCTCTGGGGAAGAGGTCTTGCACAAGCCCACCTGACCACTCTCTGGTCCTGCAATCTACACACGGTCTGCCTGCCCCCGTGGTGGAGGTCAACTCCAGAAGAAAGTCCCGCTTCCCTCTTCCCTGGAAGGTCAGGTGACCTAGTAATCTAAAATATGAAGACCATCAATCAGAAACCAATATTAACCACTCGCTTATTGGATCATTTGAAGGATTTTATCCAATTAATGTGCCATAGAGCCAAATGTTCCAATCCATCGTAGAACCCTCTATCAGGCTCGATTATGAGTTTCTAAAAATGAAAGTTTTCTTAACCTAATAAAAAAATTTCATTACTACAAATATGGAAATTGATCCATTCCTGATGCCTTCTACTTCAATATAAAACCTTATGTGAAGTAATTTTATTAGAAGTTGTATTTAGGAATTAATAGGCAAAAATCAGAGATTAATCCTGAAAGGTGTCCTGCCTGCCTTTCATTACTTCAAACATTTTAATATGATACTTTTCAATCAAATGAAAAAAGATTGGCAATTTCTACAGTTCTAAGGATTTAATAATCAGCCTGTCATTCCCTACCCGACTCTTTCCTGGTCTAAATATATTCTAATAACATGCTGATAGCCATTATTGTGACTTGATTATTAAAATGTTTGTTTTCATATTTCCTTGTAGATACCAACCAGTGATGTAGGGTACCTTTAAAAATTACAGTTACACCTCCATTCACTCGTTCAATTCATTCAAGCATATTTATGGAGCACTTACTGTGTGCAGACCACTGTACTATGTGTTTGGAAAGTACAATTCAGCAATAATAATAATAATAATTATGATATTTGTTAAGCACTTACTATGTTCTGAGCACTGTTCTAAGCTCTGGGGTAGATACAAGGTAATCAGGTTGTCCCACGTGGGGCTCACAGTCTTTTAATCCCCATTACAGATGAGGTAACTGAGGCACAGAGAAGTTAAGTGACTTGCCCAAGGTCACACAGCAGACACGTGCCAGTGCCAGGTTTAGAACCCACATCCTCTGACTCCCAAGCCCATGTTCTTTCCACTAAACTACACTCCTTCTCACACACAATCCTTGCTCACATCAGGTTTACAGTCTAGAAGGGAGGACACAGACATCCAATATAATAATAATAATAATAATAACAACAATAATGTTGGTATTTGTTAAGTGATTACTATGTGCAGAGCACTGTTCTAAGCACTGGGGTAGATATAGGGTAATCAAGTTGTCCCACGTGAGGCTCACAGTTTTAATCCCCATTTTACAGATGAGGGAACTGAGGCACAGAGAAGTTAAGTGACTTGCCCACAGTCACACAGCTGACAAGTTGCAGAGCCGGGATTTGAACCCATGATCTCTGACTCCCAAGCCCGTGCTCTTTCCACTGAGCCACACTGCTTCTTTGTGGGTTCATAAATGCAGTATTGATTAGCATCAAATTTATGTCATTGCAAGACTCCTGGCTATTGAAACAAGAATTTTAAAAAACAAACCAGACTGTTGATATGTATTGACTGATATGTCTGTCCTTAGGGCCCATCAACAGGCAAGAGCCACAGTTAAGAATAAGCCTGAAAAAAAACCCCACTGAGATCATGCACAGTCCAGCATACAGGAAACCACTCCCACCACACCCCAAAGATTCCAAAGATTCTACAATTTAGGCACTGCTCTATCCAATGTTACATAAATAAAATAGAAAGTGGAATCAAGAAAGCCAAAAAGAATTTGAGAGATTGACAGAGTTTGTTAACATAGTGAGAGTAGTGTTCTTCCTTGTATATATTTGGGAGACCTGTATCTACCCAAATAAAATACATTGGGCTTCTCAAGCAGTTTTATCACTGTCATTTCAGACCACCATAGCAGACAGACCAACTTAGCATCAGGTATTCAGGGGAAGGATTGCCTAACATTAGGCATCAAAAAGATTGAGAGACTAAATAATAATGTTGGTATTTGTTAAGCGCAGCAAGTGGAAAACAAATCAGAGATGGAAATGGCAATCTTTGTATACACTTTCACTGTGAAATGGAGTGTCAAGAACACATTTCTTCAGTCATACCTACATGTATGAGTAGGATCTCACCATCATATTCAAATATGAAGCACGATTATTGTATAATAATGTTGGTATTTGTTAAGCGCTTACTATGTCCAGAGCACTATTTTAAGCGCTGGGGGAGACACAGGGTAATCAGGTCGTTCCACATGAGGCTCACAGTTAATCCCCATTTTACAGATAAGGTAACTGAGGCACAGAGAAGTTAAGTGACTTGCCCACAGTCACACAGCTGACAAGTGGCAGAGCCGGGAGTCAAACCATGACCTCTGACTCCGAAGCCCAGGCTCTTTGCACTGAGCCACGCTGCTGGCACTAACACCATAGGTCATCCTTGACCTTGCAACATTTGAGTCACAATGACACTTTTTGACATTTCTAAAGTAACACCCTGTTCTGAATTTAAGACTGATAAAGTGTTCTGAGTTTAGTGACGCCAGGTAATTATCTCCATTCCAATCTCTGTCCCAGTTTCCCTTACCCAGCCATCCCTGATTCCTGCCAGGAGTAAATTAAAATCTGGATTTCTGTGGTAGGCAGATTTATTAGGCATCATTTAAGTAAACTATAAACTATAGCTAAACTATATGTGAATTTGCAAAATAATTTGAAATCAATGCTACCTTTATATGTTAGTTCCTCCGTGTTCATTAATCCTTCTACTTTATGCTTAGAACTGAGGGTAACAAAGCTTTTCGATACAACGTCATTGCATTGAACTTTAACAGTGGATGTTAAAAATTGAGACTGCAACACCACAGGAAGTTGTTCAGGCCTTAATTATCTGAAGGTTCAAGATAATTGTAAGTCCATGGATGAGAAGCCTCTATTGAGTTACTTGAAAGAAAGTTAGGTTTGAAGAATCAGTTAGGGATCTTCCTCCAAGTAACCTGTTGCCTCTGTGGCAGACCAAATAATGGGCTGGAAAGACTGTTATTGGGCCAATGTGGTACTGGCATTGTCCCCGCTCTTATGTGTATTTTTGTTGTTACTAAATTATCACCTGTTGCAGCAGCAACACAATTTATCAGAAAAAAAGAAAGCTAAGAAAAACTATCTAGTGAACAAAATAGAACTTATAATAAAATTGCCATCAGAAAGTGTGGGTTCTCATAAGCTGCTTTTAAAATAACAGATATTGAATGACAAACCGTTAGGCAAGGGGATATTCCCTTTTAAAGAAAGTTAAGTACATTAAAATGAGGAAATTAGTTTTCTCAATTCTTTGGTACCTTAATGAGAACAATTTTTGTCTAAAAATATCAAGCCTCTTAAAAAGCCGATATTTTATGTTTAATTGGTAAATAAAGCTGGAAGAATAATATATGATTTACTTTTTCAGCAGGATAGAAACAATACAAATACAGTTTACTAATTTTCTGTGGTCAATTTAAACCAAGTGCATTCTATACATTTGGCTTAAGGAAAGAGTGAGAAAAAAGGGAAGGAGAAAGAGGGATGGAGGGGGAGAGGGATGGAGAGACAGAGAGGCAGATTTCACATCCATTATGGGTGAAGTATAAACAGGATAATCCCTAGGGAGTGTGTAGAACCCAGGGCAACCAAGTGCAGTGTGAGACATCATTGGTTGGTACAGAATGGAAATTCCTCTCTTCATTCTATTCCGTCTACACCACAGATCAATACTGTATGGTGTCTAGCAGGAAATCAAGCACAGGAAATAAGCCACAGCCACTCTTGCTTCCCTTAAAAAAAAATCATGGTATTTGTTAAGTACTTACTATGTGCCAGGTATTGTACTAAGCACTGGGGTAGGGAAAAGCTAATCAGGTTGGTCACATTACGAATTTCACATGGGGCTCACAATCTTAGCCTGCATTTTACAGAGGTGGGAATTAAGGCACAGACATGTTCAGTGACTTGCCCAAGGTTACACGGCAGTGGCAGAGCTGAGGTTAGAACCCAGCTCCTTCTGACTCCAGGCCGATGCTCGATCTACTAGGCCACAACTGCTTTTCTTTGACAATTCCCAGAATGCTCCACATAGCAGCAGCTTTTTAGAAGGGACAAGGCTGCCTTGAGCAGACCTAAGAAACAGGACTTTCTGAAATTACAATTAATATATATTCATTGAGTTTCCATGTTCATAGCATTGTATTAATGCTATTCGAATCCCAGCTCTGCCACTTGTCAGCTGTGTGACTGTGGGCAAGTCACTTAACTTCTCTGTGCCTCAGTTCCCTCATCTGTAAAATGGGGATTAAAAAACTGTGAGCCCCACGTGGGACAACCTGATTACCCTGTATCTATCCCAGCGCTTAGAACAGTGCTCTGCACATATTAAGTGCTTAACAAATACCAACATTATTATTAAGTGAAAGAGACTTGATTCCTGCACTCAAGGAGTTTACAGCCTAGCAGGGAAGATTAATACAAGACAATTTTCAGATTGGAGGAAGAAGAGAGTAGAAAGATGGATATGTGAATATATAAACATTCAAATGAGTAAATGTAAATCTGTACATACAGAAGTGATATAGGTGGTTGTGAGTGCTTAACAGTAGAGGTAGCACAAATGTTCTAGGGTGGCAGTTGGGGGAATATGACTCAGGGGAAGGAAAATTAAAAAGGGAAGACTTCCTGGAGGAGATGTGATTTCAGAAGGATTTTGAAGATGGGGAGGGCTGTCCCATGGTGGATTTGAAGGGGGAAGAAGTACTGTAGGAGGAAGAGAATGAGCCCCTTAAGGGATTGGATGTAGGGATTCAAGATGAGGCACAGTGAATAGGTTAGCATGAGAAGATCTCTCTCCCTCTCTTCAGTCTCACGTTTCCTCCTGCCTTCAAGACATCTCTATTTAGATGGTCTCCCATCACATCAAGCTTAACATATCCAAAACAGAACTCCTTATCTTACCACCCAAATCCTGTCCTCCCCCCTGGCTTTCCCATCACTGTAGACAGCACCACCATCCTTCCTGTATTGAAAACCTTTAACCTTGGCAGTATCCTTGATTCCTCTCATTCAACCCACATACTCAATCCATCAATAAATCCTGTCAGTTCCACTTTCACAACATCGCTAAAACCTGTCATTTCCTTTCCTTTCAAACTATTACCACGTTAATACAATCATTCATCCTATCCTGCCTGAATTACTGCATCAGTCTCCTTGCTGACCTCCCAGCCTCCTGTCTCTTCCTACGCCAGACCATATTTCACTTTGCTGCTCGGATCATTTTTCTACAAAAACGTTCAGGACGTTTCCCCACTCCTCAAGAAACTCCAGTGATTGCCCCTCTTCCTCTATGTGAAACAAAAACTTCTCACCATTATCTTCAAAGCATTTAATCACCTTGCCCCTCCTGCCTCACTTTGCTCCTCTCCTACCAAAACAACCCAGCTCACACACTTAACTCCTCTAATGCTAACCTTTTTGCTGTTCCTCAACCTCATCTATGTCACCACCAACCCCTCGCCCAGGTCCTGCCTCTGACCTGGAATGCCCTTCCTGCTCAAATCTGACAGATAATTACTCTCTCCATCTTTCAAAGCCTTATTGAGGGCACATCTCCTCCAAGAGACCTTGCCTGACTAAACCCTCCTTTCCTCTTCTCCCACTCCCTTATGCGTCACCCCAACTTGCTCCCTTTGTTCATCTCCGTTCCAGCCCCACAGCACTTACGTTCATATCTGTCATTCATTTATTTATATTCATGTCAGTCTCCCCCTCTCTAGTCTGTAAGCTTGTGGTGGGCAGGGAATGTGTCCATTTATTTTTGTTCTGTACTCTCCCAAGTGCTTAGTGTTCTGCACACAGTAAGTGCTCAATAAATATAATTGAATGAATGACTGAAGGAAGGAATAGTGTGACCTAGGGGGATAGTGAGAGAGGAAGGAGATGTAGGTAAGACATATGCCTTGAAGTCAATTAAATGGGCGGTGGGGTCAATGGGACCAGCCTTTCTCTTCCTATTCTTACTGGCAGAAATAAGGGTAGGCTCCGGCATTGTGCCTTAGTGGAGGCCATCGAATGCCAAAGATCAGCAACTGTGCAGGGCAACAAGTGTAGGAGGGATCAAGGAGATGCCAGTTACTCAGGCTCTGGTGTTTCACTGACTGCTCCTGTCCTCTCCCCACTTGCCAACAAGTCCTGACCACTGAAAGGGGGATGGAATCCCCTAAGGTGTGGAGTCCAAGACAATTAAGCAGCACAAACATGTTTTGGTGTATAATGGACAATAAATTTTAGACCAGTAGTTTTTCTTGGTTTTGTTATTTTCAATTTTTGCTACAAAGTAGGCCACAGAAAATAAAATGAGTGCCTAAGTCTTTTAAATTCAGCTTCATTTCATACTGTGTACTTCCTTTCCCCTGCAATATTTAAAGGGTAAATGTGATGTAATCCCAATTGCATTTTATACTCATAGAGATGCAAAATTTAGACTGAGCCATGCACAGACTATATATATGAAACATATTCATTTCATCTTGTCGTTCTTATGTCCTTTCATAACATTATGCATAAAAACTTCTATCTCATGAAAACCAAACCACCTTAAATATTGAGCAAAGAAATGCAAAAGTAGTTGAAGGCAAGAGCTGCAATTTAGCATAGTATGAATTTAATATTTTTCAAAACAAGGAACTCACTAAACTACACATAAAAAGAAAAAAAATTCTCTAAATGTTTATTATTGAGGACTTTCATGGATTTAAAATTAACTCCTTCTTTCTGGTATTTGTCATATAAAGTGCTTATAATTGGTGGTAGCTTTGGTTCAGGGAGAAGACCTGAAACAATTAAAGATCTGGGAACAAAAGCAAGAACAAGAACAAGAAGCAGTGTGGTCAAGTGGAAAGAGCAAAGGCCTGGAAGTCAGAGGATGTGGGTTGTAATCCTGGCCTTGCCATTTCTCGATTGGGGGACCTTGGGCAAGTGATTTACCTTCTCTATGTCTCAATTTCCTCATCGGTAAAATGGGGATTACATCCTACTCCCTCTTATGTAGACTATGAGCCCCATGTGGGACAGGGACTGTGACCAACCTGATTATCTTGTATCTATCCCAGCACTTAGTACGTGTGCTTGGTACATAGTAAGCACTTAAATTCAGTAAGGAAGAATTGAGTCAAACCAAAGGAATTTGGATTATTAGCCTGAGGAGTTGGTGGATTGGGGCAGATTCAAAAATAATTTAAATCTGCAAAAGGGGGGTGGGGCCAATGGTACCAGTACAACAGCTGAATATTTCTTCCGAGTATAGAATAAAAGGTAATAGGTTTAAATTTAAGTAGAAAAAATTGGCTTAGATGACAGGAAGAATTTTCTTCCTCTAAAAGTGTGAAGCACTAGAGCATATTGCCAAGAGAGGTGATGTAATGTCATTTTAAAAGTAGTCACTTTTTGGGATGCTTTAGATATAGCACTAGGTAGAACTAGGATAATGAACTAAATGACGTCTTGTGATCTAGTTCCTTACTGCCTCTAGGGTTATATAAAATTATATATTTCAAGCTCTTCATTTTTCCTCCAAGTCCAGCTCTCCATTACGTTTACTATTTTGTCACCCCTACATGTTCTCAGAAGCCTTAATTTCTTAGTTGTAAAATGCATCTATGAGCTAATTATAAAATAAACAAGAAGAATTATTTCTTGAATATTATTTCCTGGCTGATCTTCTTGAACAAAACAGGCAGCAGTGTGAACTGTACAATAGGTTAAGGCATTGATCTGAATCTTTTTCTCCTGAGTTGCTTGCTAATTTGCATTAATGTTATGCCCATTCCACTAACAGGAAAAAAAGAAAAAAATGTTATTAATTGGGTTTATTATTACTGTAAAGATTTTAAAGATTTTTCACTATAGTCACCTATGACCTGAGACATTGTAACCCTACTCAGGTGTAATTTCAGTGGTGAAATTGTACTCTTGAATACTGTATCAGCCTTCTTGCTGACCTCCCAACCTTCTATCTCTCTCCACTCCATTCCATACTTTACTCTGCTGCCTGAATCATTTTTCTACAAAAATGTTCAGGACATATTTTCCGTGTCTCAAGAAGCTGCATTGGTTGCCCATCCACCTCTGCATCAAACAAAAACTCCTCACCATTGGCTTCAAAGCACTTGATCACCTTACTCTGTCCTACCACACCTCACTACTCTCCTACTACAACCCAACCCACACACTTCACTACTCTAGTGCTAACCTTCTCACTGTGCCTCGACCTTGCCTATCTCACCACCAAACTCTCGCCCAGGTCCTGCCTCTGGCCTGGAATGCCCTCCTTGCTCAAATCTGACAGACAATAACTCTCTCCACCTTCAAAACTTTACTGAAGGCACATCTCCTCCAAGAGGCCTTGCCTGACTAAGCCCTCCCTTCCTCTTCTCTCACTCCCTTCTGAATCACACCAACTTGCTCCCTTTGTTCATCCTCATTCCCAGACCCACAGCATGTATGTACATATCTGTAATTAATTTATTTATATCAATGTCTGTCTCGCTAGACTGTAAGCTCATTGTGGGCACGGAATGTACTCCGCACAATACAGTGTTCTGCACTCAGTAAGCATTCAATAAATATGACAATAAATGAACACTCTTGTTTTGGCGAGCTCTACAGGCTGTCACATGAGACACTGATCTAATACCTCTGGTCTAGCCATTTGAAATATATTTGACAAAAATGATTTTATAAATTACCATCAGAAAATGTGAAGAGTTGCCATGATGGGAAAAAAAAGGTTGAAAGGAGGAAACTGTGAGTTTAATATTTGAATTTACTGATTTATATTTCATTTCCTGCATATGACTTATCTTTTATTTGGAATATATAGAAGAAAGTGTATAATGGCAATTCCAGTTGAAATTATAATAATGACAATTTGGAAAAAAAAGTCCTTAAGAATAACTTAAAATCTAACTATTCCTTCTGAACAGAAATTTTTCAAAGAACTTGTTAGGGTTCTTAAGGTGGGATAGCTTCCCCATTCTTCCTTGCCACAACAAAATGAATGAAAATGTTAAGAAAAATATAGCAAGATGAAGTTTTAGAAAGAAAATGGAATGAATATAGGTCACTTGAAGCAGATTTTTCTTTTTTTTATGCTAGTCAAAATAGGGTCTGGAAACAGTATAGTAAGCCTCTAATGGGTTAACACAATTAAGTCACAGTCTCTCTAGTCCTTGGGAAACATAAAATCTAAACCTAAGAGATAGCATTATAAAGAGACAAAGAACTGTAAGTAAATTAACACTTCATACATGTATATATAGCTGCAGGTCTTCAAAAGGTGCACACCACTTTGTGAAGACTTCATAAAGTAACACTTAAAGAGTGTTTTGAAGGAAGATGGGGATATAGTCGAAAAGAGGTGGTGGTGGTGGGTAGGTGTTTCAGGCTTTAGAATGGTAAATATGGTGTAAAGAGAAAAGAATGGAATGAGTTTTGAATAGGGATGATAGGAAGGTCTGTTTTGCAGTAATGGAGAACATGGGATAAGATGTGAAAGAAGATTTCAGTAGTCCACAAATGAAAGATGAAAAATGATTCCAAGTCTTGAACCCATCATAAAGAGTTTAATTTTCAGTCAATCATCAGTATGCAGTACACTGTTTTAAGTGCTTGGGAGAGTACAATAGACATGATGACATAAGCATGAAACAATTAAGTCATAGGTTTTGATAAGAAAAACAAAAAAATAGCTGATTCTTGCTTCATTGCTTAGAATGGATGGTATTAGAAAGAAGCAGGGAGGCTGGCCAGGAGTTCCTACATGCCTAAGAACCACTTAAGACTTTTGAAATTAAAACTGGCAAAGCTAATATTCCACTTTCTTTATAAAACCATTTTAGCAGAAATGTTTCCTTTCAGTGACAATGATGCAGTTAATGTCCTTATTACCAGCCACTTAAATCAACATGTTATTGCAAAAAAAAAAGAGCTTTAATCCCTTTATGAAAAGTGTTCTCTCCCTCATTGGACTTAGACTAAAAATTGGTTTCCTGTTTCCTCCCACATGGGATTCCAAATAAGCAGCAGACCCAATCCCTGATTTACCCAACTCTGACAAAAAAATGTATTACTTTCCCTTTCAGCAACTGCTGAACCAGAATCTCTCTACTGATTTGGGAAGTAAAAGCATACCCCAAAGTCTTCAATTGGTAAACTCCTAGTGTAAATGAGCTCTAATAGAGACAAATAAAAATTATCTGGACACCTGGAAAGATATGAGCAAAACGTTTTTAAGAAACTCAGTCCTTACCTAAGCTGATTAAAGAATTAAGCAGGGAGACAGTGTGGTCTTGTGGAAAGACCAAGGGGCTGGGAGTCAGAACATCTGGGATCTAGACCCAGCTCTACTAGCCTAATGTGTAACCTTTTCAAGTCACTTGACTTCTCTTTGCCTCAGTTTCCTCATCTGTAAAGTTGGGAATAAATACCTGCTCTCTCTCCCTCCTAGATTTTGAGCTCCGTATTGTAAAGAGGTGTGATCTGATAATCTTGTATTTACCCCAGTGTTTAGCACAGTATTTTGTATATAGTGAGTGCTTAATAAATGTCATTATTATTATTATGGAGTTTGGCAACGTTGGAGTATAATTATGACACAGTGTGACTTAGTGGAAAGAGCATGGGCCTGAGAGTCAGAGGACTCCTTCCTCTAGGTCATTCGCTTAAAAAAATTATAAAATTCATAAACAGTATTCTTAAAACTGTAAAATTCAGCATCACAAAACTATGGTTTATTCTTGTTAAAATAAACTCTTTGTTAATTGAAAACAAAACATCACAATTTTAGTGAAATTAACTTTTGTGATATGGTGTTGAGTCATTGCCAGGAGTTAAGGAGTAGCTTGTTAAACTGATTGTGGTATTTTTTTTCCCAACTTTAGTGAAGAATTTATCCACTTGACGCTGAACAGTAGTCTTCTTCTTAAAGCTCCTCTGATCACCACTTGGCACCTCCTCTTCTCTGAAGTTTTCAATTATTTTAATAAATGGACCCACTCTATTGAAAATTGCAGCCATATTTCTTAATCCCCCAGTTTTAGCAGTGGTGGTGAGACTACAGATTTTTCTTCATCTGTTATATCTTATAATGATTGGTTTCCCCTCTCAGGGTCATACCTGGAGAGTTTCCAGTACTCTATCAGTCTCGACTATGGGAGGGAGAGTCAAACAGAGGCATACTCATTCCATTCCTAGCTTGGGCAGCGGTCCCTAGCAAGTGGAAGGCAATCTACTCCAAGTCAAAACTCACCTGTGCTGGACAACTGCAGCACTGGAGACAATGAGGGCAGAGACTCGATTTTACTGCATGGTAGGTGGCAATGGTAAACCACTTTTATATTTGTACCAAGAAAACTCTACGAATACACTACCAGAATAATTGTAGATGGAGGTGGGGTGTTCTGGGAGAGATGTGTCCATGGCGTCGCTATGGTCGGAGCGTAAAACAAGATAATGATGGATTGGATTATCGCAATTCAAAGTTCATTTCTAAATGAAGTAGCTTTCCCTTTCCATTACTTTTTTGGTTATCTGCTCAGGGGTATCCTCAGACCCTTGAAATCCTGAAGTAAAATATGGGCACAGCTTCCCCCAAAACCCATTCATTGTTCACTTCTTATTAATCCTAGCCCATATGGGAGAAAGCAGAAGGGAAATTACTTTCTTGAAGTGCTCGGCTGAACAACAGGGAGGTTGGAATTTTGTAAATGCTGTGATTTTAATGTGGAATTGTTGCAACCTGGGATAAAATATCACACAGTAGAGGATACATCCCCTGTAGGTATACATCGTGGGGTAACTGTAACTTAGTGAAGAAGGCCTGGAATTTTTTTTTCTACTATTTCCTCACATCATTGTGTTACTATTCATTCATTCAATAGTATTTATTGAGCGCTTACTATGTGCAGAGCAGTGTACTAAGCGCTTGGGATGAACAAGTCGGCAACAGATAGAGACAGGTCCCTGCCGTTTGACGGGCTTACAGTCTAATCGGGGGAGACGGACAGACAAGAACAATGGCACTAAACAGTGTCAAGGGGAAGAACATCTCGTAAAAACAATGGCAACTAAATAGAATCAAGGCGATGTACAATTCATTAACAAAATAAATAGGGTAACGAGAATATATACAGTTACTAAATATCAAGTATTAATTTTGCTTAGTTTGGGTTGTTGCAGAGAAAGGAAATGTGTTCTCAAAATGGGAGAATGACATATTTCCTTACTGCAGCATTTTCTAAGCCTATTTATAGCATACAAATGAAACCAGAAATGAAGAAGTCTTTTTGTGTCCTCAAGTCCCAAAGTATATGGGAAAGACCAAGAATCCAATTCTGATTCAAGATTTTTTAATTCCTGCTCTTCAAATTTAGCTCTGGCTGATAAGTAGAGAATTCTGAGTACAAAATGTATTATTTTTTGCTGTATAATAATGATGGTATTTGTTAAGCACTTACTATGTGCCAGGCACTGTACTAAGCGTGGAGAGGAGACAAGCAAATCGGACTGGACACAGTCCCTGTTCCGCATGGGACTCACAGTCTTAATCCCTATTTTACAGATGAGGTAACTAAGTCACAGAGAAGTAAAGTGATTTGCCCAAGGCCATACAGCAGACAAATGGCAGAGCCGGGATTAGAACTCAGGACCTTTTTCTACACTAGACTTGGCTTTGCTACCTGGGAAATAAGACTGAATGAACATCTCACAGGAATAGAAAACCTTGATAGGGGGATAAACGTTAGCAATGGCTAATAATCACGTAATGCATCCTCAACGGAGAAACAGCATGGCATAATGAAAAGAGCTCAGGCCTGGGAACAAGGAGATCTGGTTCTAATCCTGTTCTGCCACTTGTCTGCTGTGTGACCTTGAGCAAGTCACAGCTTCTTCTGGGCTTTAGTATTTTCATCTACAAAATGTTTAGTTTTCTTAACTGTAAAAATGGGGATTCAATAACTGCTCTCACTCCCTTTTAAACTGTGAGTCCACGTGGGACAGGGCCTGATTTTAGTCAGATTATGTTATACCTTTCCCAGTGCTTAATACAGTTCTTGGCACATAGTAAGCGCTTAACAAATGCCACAATTATTAACTTTTGAACTTGAAAAGTCAAAATTCTCTTTTGCAATCCACCTATCATTCTTTTCCCTTGATTGCAATGCTGACTTTTACTTCTCTGGATCATTGATATACCCTGAAGCATATTCTCAATGATCTAGTCCTTGGTGCTAGTGCTAGAATGCTATCATTCTAAAATGCTAGAATGAATGAGTAAAATAAAGGTGATGTACTGGGTGTCTCTTTTCTGTGCCTGTATTCTCTCTCTGTGTGATCCAAAAGAATCTACATTTCATGGACTGGGGGGAAAAGTACATTAGAGAAGAGTAAAAGGGGAGAGACTTGTCCTTAATATTCCATCTTTTGGAGCATAATATGTCTTGGATGTGAGGTATTGTAAAAGATGTTACAAATGACTGGATTCTGCCTGAACAAATCTTACAGATTGGCAGAGATACTTTAGGGTTACCCAAGTTTCAGCTAGGCAATGAACAGGAGCTGAAAGTGGGCCACTTAAAACAAATGAGTTTCATTTCAAAGGATTTTAGTGAAATGAATCAATGCCAGCTTGCAAATACAAAAACTGAAAACAATAAATTGACAGGGTTGATGTGGGTATTTTAGGGAGTCTAGTTAATTGGTATGGGATCACTCTCTCAGTTTTAATTTTGGTTTATTTACTTTTTCTAATCTGGGACTACATCTGCATTCTTTTAACTGGTCTTTAACTAACTTATTTTATAGTTCTCAGCTATTGTCTATCTTACTTTGGTGTAGTCTATAGGAATTAGCAAATTCTGTCAACAGGAATTTATTACATAGCAAATTAATAAAATGTCTACTACCACAGGTACTTTTAACCAAAATCTTCCTTGTAACTAAGGAGTGATCTTATTGTGCCTTTTACAATGCACTCTGAAAAAATGCCACAGGATTATAAGATCTATCTAAAGTTCTATATGGTGATAAACCATAACCACCCAGTTCAAGAAGAAAGAAATTGCCATGGAATATTGCTGCTCTCCACTGCCAGCAATATCCTACTGAAGAATATCATTAACATAACATCATTAACATGTCCAAAACAGAACTCATCTTCCCAACCAAACCCTGTCCTCCCCTTGTCTTTCCCATCACTGTAGATAATACCACTACCCTACCTATCTCACAAGCCTGTAACCTTAGTGATGTCCTCGACTCTTCTCTCTCATTCCACCCGCATAGTCAATATGTCACCAATCCTGTTGGTTCTACCGACACAACATCGCTAAAACCCACCCTTTACTCTCAATCCAATTGCCTATTATGCTGATCTAAGCATTTATTATCTCCCGACTTGACTACGACTTCTTCCTCTCACTAACCTCCCTGCCTCCTGTCTCTCCTTGCTCCAGTTCCCACTTCACTCTACTGTCTGGATCGTTTTTCTCAAAAATGTTCAGTCCATGTTTTTCCACTCCTCAAGAAATCAGTGGTTTCCCATTCACCTCCTCAAACAGAAGCTCCTTACTATTAGCTTTAAAACACTCAGTCAGCTTGGTTCCTCTTTCTATAGCCCAAACCACACATTTTGCTCTTCTAGCACTAGCTTGTTCACTATGTCACAATCTCATCTATCTTGCCACTGACCCTTTCCCACGTCCTTCCTCTAGCCTGGAACTCCCTCCCCTTCTATATACACCAGACCACCAGTCTCCTCATCTTCAAACCCTTATTATGATTACAGGTCTTCCAAATGACTTTCCCAATTAAGCCTTCTTTTCCCTGAATCCCTCTCTCTTCTGCATCATCTGCATCACTTGGATATGTACCCTTTGGGTATTTCGTATTCACCCCACCCTCAGCCCCACATCACTTATGTACATAGCCATAATTTATGTATTTACCTTAATGTCTGTCTCTCCCTCCAGACTGTAAGATCTCTGGGGGCATGGAACATGTCTTCCAACTTCGTTGTATCATATTCTCCCAAGTCCTCAGTACAGTGCTCTGCACATGTTAATCGCTCAATAAATACTTCTGATTGATTGATTGAATATAAAATCTTTGATATGCATTGGATCTGAGTAGACCCAGAAGAGATTATCTCTGTAGTATGACTATGCAGAGAATTGTTTAGAAGGATATGCAATGGGGGCATGATTTGCATAAGTGGCATTTGTTTGGGTTACAAATGTTTCTGGGTATCCTATCAGATCTACCAATCCCTAGTAGAGGGGTCGACTTACAACCCAGCACAATGCTACATCCCTTATGGCTGACATCTGCTAGGTACCCACTACCCCAATCCACTCATCCTCCCTTCCCCACCGGAACTGCATCCCAAAGAGCTGGGACAGAGGCACTTTGGTTTTTTCTCCACCACCTCTTTATTCTGGGTGATTGCAGCAGCCTGGACAGGGGGATTTTGATGTTGGTTTGGCAGCATTGGCAGTCGGTGCACCAGTTCTACACCCCCAGCTGGGAGATCCCCAGCTCCCACCCTTCCCATAGAGGGGTCTTTGTCCCCCTCTGCGGCTCTCCTCCCTCAGGCACCCCAAAATTCACATGCAGCCCCAGCTGGGGAAACCATGCACCAGAGACTTTGTCCACTCTGCCCCTGCCATGGGGGTCAGTTGCATAGCAAAGTCCCACCTCCCTCTTCCCCGGCCATAGGGCAACTTCATAATTCTAACTATGAAGACAATTGTTCGGGAGCTGATTTTATCCTTTTGAAGGATTTCACCTGATTAACGTGTCACAGCACAAAATGTGCCACTCTATTGTGGGACCACTTAGAGCACTGAACACCATCATTAGATTTGGACTCTGGCATATAGTGAATGAACAATCATGATGCCGCACCGCTATCATAAAGGTCCAGCTAGTAAGAGTTCAAAATCCTGTCTGACTCTTTACTAATGATGTAAAGCAAGACTACATAATAGTCAGCCAGTCAGTCAATCATATTTATTGAGCACTTACTGTGTGCAGAGCACTGTACTAGGCTCTTGAGATAATACAATAAAACACAGTCCCAGCCCATGAGCTTACATTCTAGAGGAGGATTCTGTTTAACCTGTTCTCTGCTACTCTGCTTGAGGATGTAACAAGTGACAGGAGAATTTCTAATATATTAGGAAACACTTCCAATTCAGCATCAACAGTAATATAGGAGCCCCAATCTGCTGATTGATCAATAGTATTTATTCAGTACTTACTCTGTGCAGAGCACTGTGTCAAGCACTTGGGAAAGTAAAATAGGGTTGTTAGACATGAACCTTGCTCAAAAGAGCTTTTCTAGAGGCACACACGCAAGACTCACCACAAAGCTGTGGACTGAAGATAAACTTGAAAAAGAAGGTGGTCATGAATTAGGCAGCACTAGAGAAATGTTTGAGTAATTTCGTAAGTACCACTTATGAGTCATGCCCAGTGGCATATGACAAGACTGGAGAACCAACAGTGAAATATCTATAATTTACTTTAATGCTTGCCTCCCTTGTTAGATTATAAACTCCTTGAGAGCAGGGACCATGTCCTGAGAGTCAGAAGAACCTGGTCCTAATTCTGGCTCTGCCACTTGTCTGCTGTGTCACCTCAGGCAAGCCACTTCACTTCTCTGCGCCTGTTACCTCATCTGTAAAATGGGGACAAAGACTGGGAGTCCCATGTTGGATAGGGACTATGTCCAACTTCATTAGTTTGTATTTAACCCATTGCTTAGAACAGTGTTTGACACACAGTAAGTGCTAAAAAAATATTATTATTACTAATTCTATTACACTTTGCCATGGTCTTAGTACAATGCTCTACACAGAGTAACTGCTCACTACTTATTACTGATTGATTGTTTGTCCTAAAATACAGTCAATTCATCGGCACTGAGCCAATGTTGATCTCACCACAACTTTACTGGGCTCGATGTGTGAGAAGAATGAATGAGTACAGGATATCCAAGCAGCTGTTGTATAATGAAATGAGGCATATGAAAGCAGAGAGAGCAGAACAAACAAATTAAAGCTATAGTAAAGTGCAGTGTCAGATAATGTGATAAAGCAGCAGACAGACCAACTGGACATAGGCCAGTCAGGAACAGGATTGCTCTCCTTGAACAGAAGCTTCATGGATATATGATTTCATGAACCTCTTAAAAGAATTTCCTTCAATCCTTGCCTCCTTCTCACAATTTTCAAACATTCTCTCTCATTTGGCTACTTTACCGAAATACTTGTCTGCCCTATTCCATAAAATCTTCCTCGTGTTCCTATAGTCACTCTGCATACCACCCCATCTCCCACCCCACCCATTCCTACTCAAATACCTTAAACATCCATTTACGGAATTATACCCATTGCCTTCCCTTCTCCACCAAATTTCTTCTTGCAGTACCTTCTTCTTGTACCTACAGTTACACATCCGGTTGCTTCACTCCACTGAAGCTGCATTTTCCCAAGGTCACTAATGACTTCCTTCTAGTCATGTCCAATAGTTTATATTCTATTTCTATTTTTTTCTAATCCTCCTTGGCCTCTCTTTCACCTTTTACTGTGAACCACTCTCTTCTTCTTAAAGACTAGCAGACCGAGGTTTTTCTGACGGGAAACTCATTTGGAACTCAGATGAAACCCTTCCTATCTTTATGACTGCTCCTTCAAAGTCTCATTCATTGGCTTCTCTTCCACCTCTCATCTCCTAAAGATGGGTGTGTCCCTCAAGGCTCTGTTCTGAGTTTCTTACTCTTCTTTTTCAATACGCTGTCTTGGGGAGTGTGTCACCTTACATGGCTTTGACCTATAAATACTTTGTGAATTATTTATAAATCTACCTCTCTAGGCCACACCTTTTATCTAACCTGCATGTCCTTTTTCCTCCAACATATCTCCACATGGATCTTCTTTCAAGCACCTCAAGTTCATGAAGTCTAAATCTGAACTCATTTTTCCAATTAAAACCATCCCTCCTAACTTTTCAGTCTCTTTCTATATAGAACACCACCATCCTTCTTATCCTAAAAGCCCAAAACCTTGGTTTTAGCCTCAATGTTTCACTGACTTCCAGTTCTCATACTGTCTATTGCTATTCAATCAATTGTATATCTAGGACACTTCCTGTGGGCAGATCATTGTACTAAGTGCTTGGGGAGACATGATCACACCAAGTCCTGCCAATTCTTCATACACATTTCCTAGATTCATCTCCTCCTTGTCACCTAAATAGTTGCCTCCCTTATCCCAGCTCTTGCCAAATCACTATTAGCCAAAATATCAGGCTCTTCACTAGTCCTTCTACCTCCAGTCTCTACCTTTGCCAATAGACACTGCATTGCAGTATACATTACCGCACCTGAACTTTTCACCTTTCCTTCTAAAACTCTCTACTCCCTGGCAACCTTTCCAGCATTGTAGATAATACCACCATCCTTCTTGTCTCACAAGCTGGAAACCCTGGCATTATCCTGGATTCATCTATCTCCTTCAACTCACATATTCAGTCTGTCACTAAACCTTGTTGATTCTAGCTTCACATCTCCAGAATTCATTCTTCCTCTCCATCCAAAATGCTATTAGGCTGGCCCTAGCACTTGTCATAGCCTGTCTTGTTTACTGCATCAGCATCCTCTCTGACCTCCCTTCCTCCAGGCTGTCCCTTTTCCAGTCAATATTTAATCTTCTTCCTGGATCATCTTTCTAAAGAAAAACATTGTGTGTTTCCCCACTCCTCAAGGGCTTCCAATGGTTACCCAGCCATCTGTGCATCAAACAGAAACATATCACCAGCAGATTCAAGGCACTCACTCATCTCTCTCCTCTTTACCTACCCTTGCTCCTCTCCCAGTACAGCCCAGTCCATCAATCAATCATATATTGAGCACTTACTGTGTGCAGAGCACTGTACTAAGTGCTTGGGAAAGTACAATATACCACTATTACAGAGTTGGTAGACACATTAACTGCCTCTACTACCAGCCAGTTTACTGTCCCTATCTCTCAGAAGACCCACTGTTGACCCTTTGCTCACACCCTCCCTTCTGCCTAGATCTCCCTCCTGCTACAAGTCTGACAGATCAGCACACTTCCAATCTTCAAAAGTTCTACTGAAATGCTAACTCTTCTAGGAAGATCTCCTGGACTAAACTCACTTTTTCCTCTCCATTGCCTCTCTCATGCTCTTAGTCGCACCTCCTAAGCACTTAGTACTCCAACCTAACCATCTTCCACAGCACTTGGGTACACATCTTTATACTCAGTCACTTCTCTTTCCTGAAATTTATTTTTTAATATCTGTCTTCCTCAGACTGTGAGGTAATGTCTGTTTCTTCTTAGACTGTAAGCTCTGGGAGAGCAAGGATCATGTCTACCAACTGTATTGTACTGTCCCAGGTGTTTAGTACAGTGCTCTTCACAAAGTGTTCAATAACTGCCACTGATTGATTTATTGATGGAGCATCCTCTTGGCACAATGCACAACACACACCTCTCCATTACTCACAATATTCCAATGGTTTCCTACCTCTTTTCTCCTCAATAACAATGCCCATAGAGATAAAGATGTAAAAACATTCATTCATTCAATAGCATTTATTGAGCGCTTACTATGTGCAGAGCACTGTACTGAGCGCTTGGAATGTACAAATCGGTAACAGATAGAGACAGTCCCTGCCCTTTGATGGGCTTACAGTCTAAGCAGCAGCAGAACCTATAAGTGGTTCATACATCAAGCCTGGTCTAGTCATTTTTAAAAAGCATGTGTTGTAGAATGGCTTCTCAGTATCAGATATTACAACCACACTTACACATATGGATTGCATCTCACCCTCTATAGAAACATCTTGAAATTGAAGGAGGCACTCATAGCCACACATATGAAGAGTTATTTTTATAAGTAGTAAATTGCAAATTAATTAAGCTAATACTAATCCACTACCCTTTCAGAGTTTTTTTAATGTAATAAGAATATTTTGGGTTGCTAGGTACAAATGCAACTTCTTGAAAGCAGAGATCTTATCTTTTCCTACTTTTGTACATCCCTAAGTCTGTCACGCACACAAAAGACCTTACCTAAGTCCTCATTTCCCCTACACCCTCTCCCTTCTGCATCACCCATGCACTTGAATCTGTACCCTTTATTCACCCCACCCTCAGTCCCACAGGACATATGTACATATCCATAATTTATCTTAATGTCTGTCTCCTAACTCTAGACTGTAAGCTCCTTCTGGTCAGGGAACAGATCTACCAACTCTGCTGTCTTGTACGCTTCCAAGCAGTTAGTACAGTGTTCTCTGTGTACACAGTAATCACTCAATGAACATCAATGATTAATTACTGACAGTGCCTAGATAACTTTAGGCGCTTAGTACAGTGCTCTGCACATAGTAAGCACTCAATAAATATGATTGAATGAATGAAAGTACAGGAAAAAGGTAGAGTGCCAGCCACATAGCCTCAGGATTCTTCCCTAATGTAACTCCAGGAAGTAATGAGCAACTCTGCTTCCTCCCAACCCTTCACCTGCCCATCACTGTCTTGTGAGAGTGGAACAAGCAAAAGGAGTATTAGTAGCATTCATTCATTCAATCATATTTATTAAGCACTTACTGTGTGCAGAGCACTATACTAAGCTCTTGGAAGAGTATAAGACAAGAATGAACAGACACATTTCCTGCCCACAACAAGCTTACAGTCTAGATGAGTGAAGACAGACATTGATACAAATAAATTACAGATATGTACATAAGCGCACTGGGGCTGAGATGGGGGAAGAACAAAAGGAGCAAGTCAGGGTGAAATAGAAGGGAGTGGGAGAAGAGGAATGGAGTGGCTTAGTCTAGGAAGGCCTCTTGGAGGAGATGTGCCCTCATTAAGGCTTTTAAGCAGGGGAAAGTAATTGTCGGATTTGAGGAGGGAGGCCAGAGGCAGAACGTAGGCTAGGAGTCGCTGTGACTGTTATTCTAGAGAAAGCCCAGTGGGAGTGGTGAGAAACTAGGAAACTGCTCCATTAACAGCAGTAGGTTATTGCTAATTTATTGGTTTGCTTCATCCTGGGGTTTTCTTGTGTGTCTCCTCCACCTGTGCCTTTTGGGGTTGTGAGCCCCTTGAGGGCCAAGGAGTGATTGAATTATTATTCCTGTACTTTCTCCCAACACTTAGCACAAAGCACTTAGTAAATGCAATATATAATAATAATATTTATTAAGTATTTAGTAGTTGCCATGCAGTATTAGACACTGAAGTAGATACAAAGCAATCCAGGTCAGACAGAGTCCTGGCCCCCCATGGGGCTCACAGTCTAAGTAGGAGGTAGAACAGGTATTGAAATCCCACTTTACAGATAAAGAAACTGAGGCACAGGAAATTAAGTAACTTGCCCAAAGTCAAACAACAGAGCAGCAGAGCCGAGATTAGAACCCAGGTTGACTGACTTCCTGCCTTGTTCTCTTTCAATTGGGTCATGATGTTTCAATAATAATTTCTTTCATCTATAAACTGTTCTTTGCTAATCCCAGATTTCAGTTCTGTGGCAACTAGCCAATTTTGCCACAGAGAAAATTGTAAATATTGTTTCCTCTCTACCCCACTAGATTGTAAACTCCTTGAGAACAGGAATCCTATCCACTAACTCTTGTACTCTTCCAATCACTTAGCACAGTGCTCTGCACAGATTAAATGCTCCATGAATGTATTAATTTCTTTTTATATCAGATATGTTAGTAAATAAGGTACAAAAATAGTTCTTCCCCAGCATTATTATTCCTTTTTTAATTTATTGTGGAGGTCAGGAGAGGTTGATCAAAGAACACTGAAAATTCAAATTAGATCAAATAAACTTAAAACATGTTCAGTCAGTATGAATATAAAGATGTTTATCTATTTAAAGCACTGCTGAAGAAAAAGCCCATTAAGATAAAACATCTAATTTGAAAGAGACAGAAAGATATAGAGAATTATTCACATTATAACTAGCTAAAGGCATTATACCCATTAAGAACAACTACTTTATGCAAGATTTGGAGCTCTTTGAACAATAATATTTTAAATAATGTAGGCATAGTAGTGTCTTTGTTTTTATAACAGTTGGCCCAATCATAAGTACTTAAATTTTTAAAAATGATCTATACATACATTCATTTGTTGCTTATTTTTCAATGAGTCTTTTAATACTTGAGCATCTGTAATATTTTACCAGCCAGATGTTCACATCTTGAAATTTTCTAGCCCATGACAAAGGATGCTTTAAAATTTTCCTTAGAGAAGTGGCTTATTTTAAAATATCTATTGAAAATGAACACAACCCTGTATACAAGATAAACCCAGCTCAACTAGAATGTGAGGGTTGTGCTCTTGAGAAACCTCACATTAAGAACTTAAGTGTCTCCTGTCTCCCCCACTAGATTGTAAACTCCTTGAGAGCAGGAATCCTGTCCACTAGCTCTCCCAAGTGCTTTGCACAGTGCTCTGCACACAGCAGGCACTCAATAAATATGAATGAATGAATGAAATGCTCTGTGAATGCACTAATTTATTTTTTATATCAAATAAACCCCACCAGACACCCAAAAGACTACTCCAGGTACCTGTCACCTGTCCACAGGGGCTTCAGGGTCCTCAGCAACCAGCATCCTCCTCTAGAGGATTGCGATGCTGTCTCCCTGAGACCTACACCAGCTCCCCTCCTGCTCCCCCTTGGTAGGTCAGAGAAAAGCAGCCTCAGCCTGACTCCATTGTCTCAGGAAGGTGATAGTGGCTTCTGCTGTAGTGAACCCTGGGGCTGCAGTTGTGACTGCACTCTGAGCTGTGAGGAGCCGAAATTTTGCTCCTCTAGCCACGGAAGCCCACTGATCTTCGTTTTTGCCTCAATATTTATTGTAGTGTTGGGTTTCATCTCTCCTTATGTGTCTGTCACCTGTCACCTGTTCTCCCACTTCCCCATTTTATTTTTTAGATTGTGAGGCCCGTGAGGGCCAGAGACTCTGGCTAATTCTTACCTGTGTATTCTTTCCCAGTGCTTAGTACAGTGCTCTGCACACAGGAGCTGCTTAATAAATACTATTACTGCTGCTGATTGATATGAGATAAGGGCAGGACACAATCACTTTGACATGGGCAAAAATTTCTTACTGGTTAAGGGGTCTCAGTGAATGTAGGTTGTTTTGTCTCACCTTGTCTCTTCTCCTCTGTGCCCTAGAAGAGCTCAGGACCCATAAAGGAGATTTAAAAGCCATCAATTTCATTTCTATAAGCATAGATATTGGAGAATCCGACAAAAAGGTTGGCATTTGATACAGTGAGTAGATCTGGGGGCGGTCTGGATAATTCTTTGGATGCCAACAACTGGGGACAAGTCCATAAAGACTGCTTTGAAGCTTCCTCATTTGTATGTTCCTTGACAGCAAGGATTGTGTATTCTAACTCTTCCAAGCACCTAATACAGTGCTTTCTGCACAAAGTGGGAGATCAAGTAATATTCTTGGCCAGCTCTAAAAGCCAGAGGAACCTCAAGAATCTCTGGGACTCAAGAAATTTACATTCCTTACAAATCAAGGCTAGTTGAATGATGCCAACTCAGCAATCCTCTCTGCAGGTGCAGTCTCCAGGTACGTCTACTTCCTTCTGAGAACCAGGGATGGGGCACACCCCTCTTTTGGAACCTAGTGGACATTATTGAACTTCCTGCACTTTCAAAAACGGAAATGGGATTGATAGTTTTATTTGTGATGCCTAATTGCCGAAAGGAGCAGTTGCTTCAAGAGAGAAAAACAATTATGCTGATGCTTAAATTGAAATCAGTTTTTTTATCTTCAAGGTAAAACTTAAAGTGGTCTTCCCAGCTCTAAAGGAGATTTCTATGAAAGATCCAGTGATGCCCACTGACCTTTACAATTTCACTGATTCCTATTATAAAGCAGAGCCCATCTCTGCCAAAGTAAGTAGCCAATTTTCAATAATGATGAGTGAATAATAATTTTGGTATTTGTTAAGCCCTTACTACGTGCCGAGCACTGTTCTAAATTCTGTGTAGATACGAGGTAATCAGGTTGTCCCACGTGGGGCTCACACTTTTAATCTCTATTTTACAGATGAGGTAACTGAGGCACAGAGAAGTTAAGTGACTTGCCCAAAGTCACACAGCTGACAAGTGGAGGAGCCGGGATTAGAGCCCACCTCCTCTGACTCTCAAGCCTGTGCTCTTTCCACTAAGCCAGATTTAAAAACGCACTTGAATTGAGTGGGATTTGAAATATTCTTTGACTTTCCATGAATATAATAAACTGAATGTAAAGGAGGTTCTTTTTGGGGTTAAGCGATGATTGTTTGGAAACAAGGGCAGTGGAAATATATTACTGAAGTACAATAAACTCTGTATAGATACCACAAATTGCCTAAAACACAATCCAGGAGATATTCAGCAGATGGAAATAAGAAAAAAAAAGAAAAGAGGTAAGGAGCACAGGCTAACCCAAAGTTAACAAGGATGGAATATACATTTTGGCTTGAAACCATCCTTTAATATGGCAGCACAGGTCAATTTGAAGTAACTGTTTTGCCAAAATGATTAATCAGACTGATGCAAATTCATTATAAAGAATCTAACACCGAAGCCTGAATGGATCATCATATTCCTTTCAGTAATTGAATGGAGCACTGTATTCCTTGAGAAGCATGGTGTAGTGGATAGAGAATGGGCCTGGAAGTTACATGGTCGTTGGTTCTAATTCCTGCTCTGCCCCTTTTCTGCTGTATGACCTTTGGCAAGTTACTTCCCTTCTCTGTGCTTCAGTTACCTCACCTGTAAAATGGGGATTAAAACTGTGAATCCCTTGTGGGACAGAGCCCGTGTCCAACCTGATTTGCTTGTATTCCCCATCAGTGTTCAGTACAATGCCTGACACAAAGTAAGTAATAATAATGTTGGTATTTGTTAAGCACTTACTATGTGCAGAGCACTGTTCTAAGCGCTGGGGGAGATACAGGGTCATCAGGTTGTCCCACGTAAGGCGCATAGTTAATCCCCATTTTACAGATGAGGTAACTGAGGCCCAGAGAAGTGAAGTGACTTGCCCACAGTCACACAGCTGACACGAGGCAGAGCTGGGATAATTAAGTGCTTAACAAATGCCACAATTACTACTATTATTATTTCAATGGCATATAGAAGCCATGTAAAAGCAGCATGGTGTAGTGGAGGACAGGCCTGGAAGTCAGAAGCTCATGGGCTTTAATCTGACCTCCGCCATTTGTCTGCTGTGTGACCTTGGGCAAGTCACTTAACTTCTCTGTGCCTCAATCAGCTCATCTGTAAAATGGGAATTGAGACTGTAAGCCCCACATGGGACAGGGACTGTGTCCAACCCGATTTGCTTTTATCCACCCCGGTGCTTAGTACAGTTCCTGGCACACAGTAAGTGCTTAATGAATACCATCCATAATTATTATTATAATTATGTATGTTTGTCACTATGTAGAAATTGGTCCAACAACAGTAAAACCAAGTTGCTCGGATGCCTCAGGGCAGAGAGTTTCAGGTGGAATTCTTTTCTCAGGTATCACTGAAAATGTGAATGCAGGAAAGGCTACAGATTTCTAGGCATAGATGCCAGGTCTGGGGAAAACATAAAGAATGGGATTGGGACCACGGGACCAATGCCATCTTCTTCATCTCCATAGCTTTTTGGGCAGAGGGTGCAGTCCTAGTCAGACCACTCCACATGTTCTAGTTGGATCGGGGCTGGTTGAAATCTGAACTCCTGAGATAGCAGCTCCACTTTCTGTCAAGCCCTCCCAACCCAGCAGGTTGCGACAGGCCCAGGCTTTCTGGGTCAGGCCCAAAGCCAGAGTGAGAATGAGAGTCACTCCAGCATCAGTCAGAAAAGAGACCAGTGCTTGCCCCAGAAATAGCCTTAGGAAGTGTCACTTGTACTTTTGGGCCTAGAGTTCATGCAACGGGAGCTCCATAAGCTTTCAATACAGGTTTCAAAGCACAGACACACTTCAAACACCATATTTTGGGTGGTGCTCTGGAATAGCTTGGAACGTGAGAGGACTTCCATGGACTGAACTTCAATGGAGTAATCTTGACTTTCTATAATTGCTACCCCCCCGCCCCCAACCCCATCAAATTGCAGTAGTCCTGACTACCGCAAATGTAGTTGTATCCCTGGATACAGACAGGAAGGAACCAAGGGAGGCTGCTGCTCTTCAAATCAACAGTTCCGCAAGGGGCGGGGAACAAACTATTCCAGTATACAGGACAGGAACTATACCAGCACACTTGCCCATCTGTGGTAAATTCTCTCTGAAGCTCCACCCCAACTCTGCTTCTGGTACTGCCTTATACACATTAAAATGAATAACATTAAAACCAGAAGAAATTTAAAACCAGAAGAAACATCTGTGTTTCACATCCCCACTCTTTCATCTTTCACATCTAAATATGTAATTTCCCTTGTCGTCACTTCAGTCCCATGGCCCCAAAAGGTGCTAACAGGGCTCTGGGTACCAGCTTAACATATCTCATGTTTAAAAGTATTAGGCCTAAAAGTTGTTTGATCAAATGGACTCTATGGTCTATTGATAGCATCCATCTTTACCAAGGCTTCATCTGCTCTTTGGGCTTCTGCCAACATCTTTCCCCAGTTCTCACCCACATCGCCCTGACCACCAAATGTAAGAAACAGCAACAGCTATGAGGGCTCTGAATACCACAGGGCTATATCTCAGCAGTCAAAGTTAGTTACTTGCTACCTCATGAAAACAGAAAGAGCTGAACATCTAATTTTGTTAGCTTTAAGTTACGATTGATTTTCACATTACATCCTTCCTGTGCCAATATTAGCACCTCGAGTGAACACTAGTCTCTTCTACCTCTTTGCTGGAGCTTCTTCCATTTTGTCTGCATTTTAAAGATCATTGATTTTTAGAAAGGGCCAATTCATATGCCTGAACACAGACCTAACGTATTTAAGAACGAATAAACAATTCAACCAAAGGCTATATCAGGTCTTAGAACAATAACGACAATCTTAAGCTTCCTTTTTACTCATTTCCAGACTCCTTGAATGAAATTTTACACCCACTGCCTCCATTTCCTCTCCTCGACCCCCTCAGATATGGCTTGCTACCCATCCATTCCAAGGAAACTGCCTTGCAGTCACCACCGTTGACTTCTGTTCTTTCAAATCCAAATCCAATGACTTTTACTCCAACCTAATCCTCCTTGACCTCTCACTGCCTCTGATATAGTGGTCCAGCCCCTTCCCCTTGAAATATCTAAACTTGGCTTTACTGACACCATCCTCTCCTGGTTCTCTTTCTATCTCTCTGGCCACTCCTCAGTCTCTTTTGACAGCTCTTCCCCTGTCTACCAATCCTTACCTGTGGGAGTCTCTCATGGTTCAATGCTGCGTCCCTCTTTCAATTTCCATATACACCCATCCCCTCAGAGAACTCATTCACCCCCCATGGCCTCAAATACCACCTCTACATGGATGATTCTCAAATCTACATCTTCAGCTCCAATCTCTCTTCTTTTCTGCAGTCTCATATTTCCTCCTGCCTCCTATCCAATAGAACACCACTCTACTATCTTCAATCAATCATATTTATTGAGTCCTTACTGTGTGGTGAGCACTGTACCAAGCACTTGGGTAAGTACAATATAAAAATGAAACAGAGTTGGTAGACTGGGTGCCTGCCCACAGTCCTACTAAAGTTACATCTCTTCCAAGAGGCCTTCCCTATGTAAGTTATCATATCCACTATTTGCCCAGCCTTTTCCATCACCATGCATTTGCACCTCTACCCCTTAAGGCACTTGATGTTCACCCCCAAGCCTCCCAGCACTTGTGTATGTATCCTAATACTCTCCCATTTCCAAAATCTATAATTTATTATTAGTGTCTTTTTCCCCTTCTAATCTGTAAGCTCCTTGTTCCTCGGGTTTATATCAACTTTGTTGTACTGTACTCGGCTAAGCACTTGGTATGGTGTTTTACACACAGTATCTGCTCAATAAATACCATTGAGTGACTGAATAAAGAACTAGTTAGTCATGTAAGATTTAAAATGGACTGCCAGAAAGGAAATTCTAGCATCTAGATACCTGGTACAACTTGATTTGATATTTGCTGGATTTAAAGACCCCAAAACAATGTCTTGGCTTTTAATGAAGCATCAATGAATGTGCGCTCTCTAGGGATAAATAGTTTTCTTGCACAAATCTCCCTCTAAATGGTTCGCTCTCCAACCCATCCTTTCATCCCTGAATCTGGATAGGAATGTATTTTTTTAATGGTTTTTTATTGTACTTGTTAAACACTTGTCAAATACTGTTCTAAGCACAGAGGTGGGTATGGGTTAATTAGATCAGATACCAATTCTCATTCTCTTCTTTTCCACTGCTCCATATTCTTTAAAAACACAGTCCCAAGGTAGTCCACTCTCTTCTTCTTCTTTTTTCCTTTCCACAATCCTCCTTGCTTCACCTTTCTAACTTTCTTGTTCTCTCCCTTCCCTGATGACCACTCCAGTTGCAGATATTCTCTGGGTCCTTGGTTTTACTAGAAGAATATAGATGGAATTCAATATTCAGCCAATTACTTTATTACCCCATCTGCTCCTGATACATTTCCAGATTGCTCTGAACACCACCAAGTCATTTGATAAGAAACCCATGCTCCTTAGAGAAGAGAGCAGACTGGGAGTTGCCTAGGCTCCAAAGGGACCAGAAGGAGACTGCATGAGTTTTTTGTTTTTAATGCCATCGGCTAAGCACTTACTATATGCCAGGCACTGTAGTAAGTGGTGGGGTAGATACAAGCTAATCTGGTTGGACACAGTCCATATCCCACGTGGGGCTCACAGTCTTAGTCCGTATTTTACAGATTAGGTAACTGGGGCCCAGAGAAGTAAAATGACTTGCCCAAGGTCACACAGCAGAAAAGAAAAGGATTAGAACCCAGGGCGTCCTGATTCCCAGGGCAGTGCTCTATCCACTAGGCCATGTTGTTTCTCCACTGTTGCTTTTCAGCTTTTCTGAGTTGGGCTTGCAATCCAGAGAGGGAGATATGAGACAAACCAGTGGAAAGAGAAATGACATTTTTGAAAGAAGTCAGAAAACTGTGCCCTCTATCCTCTATCACGCCCTCCTACAGCATTCCATTTCCATGATTATAAAGTTATGCAATTAGAGTACACAACTCTCTAGGTATGAGAGATTGAGAATGAATTCCTTGATTATGACTATGTAAATGAACACCAACTCTGCAGATTCAGCCCAAGATTGGCCTTATTTAGCAAACTATCATAGATTACATGTTCTTTATCACACTGTCAGAATTAAGGACACATTAATATCTATCTCAGCTAGCAGAAGAAATGAATACTTTCTAGAAATGTGACTACAAAACAGTCCCTCACTTTCCCAATGTCATTAATGCATATGCGATGCAAAACCAAATTTGAGTTCTTCCATTTTTAAATGAGCAGAGATTTTGATAGAGTTGCACTTTCTAAGCGCTTAGCACAGTGCTCTGCACACAGTAAGCACTCGATAAATACAATTGAATGAATGAACTTGACCTTTTAAATTTGGCCCAAATATCTACCCATGACTGAAAATTCATTCTGATCATCATGGATCAGATGGCATGGAAAGTAGAAAAGACCTGATCCCATTTACCAATATCTTTCCCAGAAGAAATTCCATTTCTCTGCCATCAAAAATAGAAGATTTATTGGCCAGAATTTGTCCTTGCAAAATGATGTTCATTTTATCAAATGCTCTTTCCTGTTCTTAGTTTTTGAATGGTTTGGGGGTATTTACTTTACATTTTCTTTAACGGCATTTGTTAAGCATTTACTATGTGTCAAGCACTGTTCTAAACTCTAGGGTAGATACAAGATGATCAGAATGGACACAGTCCATGTCCCACATGGGGTCACCGTCTTAATCCCCATTTTACAGATGACATAATTGAGGCACAGAGAAGTTAAGTGACCGACCAAAGTCACACAGCAGACAAATGGCAGAACCGAAATTAGAACCCAAATCCTCTGACTCCCAGCCCTGCCCATGCTCTTTCCAGTAGGCCATGCTGTTCTTTTATGACAAAGCTATATTTAAGAATCTCTCTTTTCCCATTTTAAAATATAATTCCTGAACTGGCCCATTTGCAGGCTTCAGGTCCTTTTTTAGCCTTTCACACATTCTCCAAACAGACAACAAATCAATCAGTTGTATTAGCTGAGTGCTTACTATGTTCAGACCACTGTACTAAGCACTTGGGAAAGAACGATGAAGTTGGTAGACATAATCCCTGCCCTCAAGAATCTTACATTGTAGTGGGGGAGACAGAGATTAAAATATATCATAGACAGGGGGAACAACAGATCATAAGCAAGTGAGTTTGTAACACATGCCTGTCTACTTTTTTTGTTTTGCTGTGTCTCCCCCTTGTAGACTGTAAGCTCATTGTTGGGCAGGGATTGTCTCTATCTGTTGCCAAAATGTACATTCCAAGCGCTTAGTACAGTGCTCTGCACCCACTAAGTGCTCAATAAACACGATTGAATGAATATGCCTAGAGAGTACAGTTAAATCGTGTTTATTGAGCAAGTGCAAAATGACAGAACAGGGAAGGAGAATAGGGTGCAGAGGGAGATAAGAGGTTACTTATGAAAGACTTCCTGGAGTCGATAAAAGGAGTCAAGATTTAGGCATCGTAAGTAGATTGGTACTAGAGGAGAGAAATGTGCAGGCTGGGTTGTAGTGGGAGAGGAGTGAGGTTAGGCAGGAAGTGTAGAGCTGAAAGTGTCTAATATTCAGTGCTGAACAGTTTCTGTTTGATGCGGTGATGAAGGGGCAAATATGGAGGGTTTTGAGTGGGAAGAAGTGTGCAGAATTTATTTATTTATTTGTTTTTACAAAAATGACCTAGGCAGTAAGCCGACTAAAATAGACCTGTTTATTGTTAGGAATGTGTCTGTTTATTGTTACATTGTATTCTCCCAGGTAGTTACTACAGTGCTCTGCACACAAGAAGTGCCCAATAAATACAATTGAATGAATGAAAAAATGAGCATGAAGGTCAGTGAGGAGACCTGCAGTAGTCAAGGCAGGATATGATAAGAAAGCTTGGATAGAGTGGAAAAGTCAGAGTCTAAAGATGTTGTGAAAGTAGAACCAAATGGATTTGGTGACTGACTATGTGAATTGAAGGAGAGAGATGAGTCCCTCTCCCATTCCCTGTCCCTTCTGGATCACCTAGGCACTTGGCTCTGTACCCTTTGGACATGATAGTCACCCACATCACTTAAGTACAGATCCATAAATTATTTATATTAATGGCTGTCTCCCCCTCTATACTGTAAACTAAACTGTGGGCAAGGAACAGGTCTATCAATTCTATTGAATCATATTCTTCCAAATGCTCAGTAGAATGTTCTGCACACAGGAAATGCTCAGTAAATACCACTGATAGCCCAGTAGGCTTGTGAGACAGGGAGGATGGTGATGTTGTCTACCGTGATGGGATATCTGGGGGGAGGAGAGGATCTGATGGGAAGATGAGAAGTTCTGTTTTTAAAATATTAAGTTTGAAATATCAGTGGGACATCAAATTAAAGCTGTTCTGTAGGCCTGCAGAGAATCTGGCTACTTCCTTTAGCACCCTAGAACATAAAATCTCTAGGCCTCATGGATTTGAACACCTTTAACTTTTAAATAATCTTTCACCAGATTTCACTAGTATCTCCCATTCTAGTGGGAAATGTTGTCTATTTCCATTTATTGTGCTCTCTGTTCTATCTGTCAAAGACTGAGGAAGTGGTTGTTGTTGATGTTTTTAAATCCCTTTAAATCTTGGCAGTTATTTTATTTACATCTCATTTGACTCATTCTCTGCCCTGACTTTTTTGAATCCTAAGAATTCCTTGGTAAGTTAGTCCTGTTTCCCCCTGCAGCTGTCCTATTTGTGTTTTAGGCCCTTATACAGTTCTTGTTTTATTCAAATAGTTCTTCCTATCTATTTTTTTTCATATGGACAGTCATTCTCTTAAAATTATTTCAGAGTATGCACCTCTTGTGGATGCTTTCCTTTTTGCTCCTTCTCTTGAAGCCATTCCACTATTTCTCTGTCAGCTTAAACATGCTACTGTAAAATTAACTTGGGGGTTGCTTCTTCTTCCCTTCCCTAAATTGTAGAAACGTGCAATCACATGAGGTTGATAGTCTGATTTAGTAGAGAGAACACGGGACTAGAGTCAGGAGACCTGGGCTCTAATCCCAGTTCAGCCCTTGGGCTGCTATGCAAGTTTTGGTAAATCACTTAAGGTTTCTGTGCCTCTGTTTCCTCATCTATAAAATGGGGGATGAGAGACCCCATTGTAAGAGGTACAATTGGGGTCTCCAGAACGTCACTTGCTGTTTTGCATTGTTTGAGATTGTGCTTTTTTATGTCTATAAACTGTTTTTGTTTTTTTCTTCCATCCTAGTGTGCGTGTACTTCCCTTCAGTTTGATGGTATTTATTAAGCAAGTACTATGGGCCAAGCACCATCCTAAGAACTGGACTGGATATATGATAATCAGATCAGACGAGTCCTTGTTCCTCACAGGACTCAAAGGCTATGTAGTTGGGTGGGGGGGAGAGAGGTATTTTTCCATTTAACAGTTGAGCAAACTGAGGCCCAGAGAGGGTGAAAAATGTGCCCCAGGTCACTCAGCAAACAAGTGATGGACCCAAGACTAGAACCTAGATCTCCCAACACTCAGGTTCTTGCTCTCTTCACTAAGTGTTTGAGTATCCCACTGTGATTCATTCTCCTTGCATGTCCTACCCAAAGAAACTATGTTGTTGTGAGCACTGCAGGAAAGAAACAGTGGCCATCCTGGGGGCAGGGGAATCCTTATTGAAGGTGACAATGGTGTGAGAAGGCAGACGTAGGGAAAGTGTAAATGCCTGATAGTCTATCAAATACACAGATACTTATTGGCAGTTGGTGGACTCAAATAGAGTAGTGGCCTCGGACTTTTGTCTGCGTATACATGTTGAGCTGGCACAGCTTATTTTTTCTGCCTGAAGGTTTAGATAGAAAAAGAATGAAAGGAAAATAATAAAAAAATTCAAAAAAATAAGCAAGTGCCTGAAGACTGAGCCAATATCCAGGGTGAGGTGTAACACTAAAGATACAAGGAGAAAGAGAGGGTCTTCATTTAATCTGTTACTATCCCCTGGGGAGTCTGGGTTTTTGTATAATCAAGGTTTCTTTAAATACTTAAAACAATAAATTAGAACCTTTTCTAACCCACCTGTCCCTCTACACACTTTCACTACCAATCCCCATCAGAAGCATGAGTTAGAGTGATAAAAGGATTGTTACATTATCCTTGGTGCATAAAAAGCCATTTTAGTGATGCAGTTAGAGCATTTTCAATCTTGGCAAGATAACTACAGATTTAACAACAATAAAATAATTTCCCAGGTGTACTAGTGGCTAACAATCTTTACTGTATGGTAAGTGTTTTCAATTAAAGACCCTAAACCAACTCCCTGGTGTTTCTTTATGCACACAATCTCTGGCTTGAAGAAAAATACAAGTAAATTCTATTTTCTGTGTTGGGATATAATATTACTTACTAATGCACAGTTTGAAAATGTAATTCCATACACAATGGGCTTATTTCCCAGGTGAGATTGTGCTCCAGCTTCACATTTGAGCCTTATGGAAATGCTAATTCCAAAAGGTAGACAACAAAAAACATCCAATCTACTGGAAAAATCAAAACACAATGAAATTAACGCCCTTTTGTAGACTCTCGCCAATGAGATAAAGTAAGTTTAATCAATTTCTTAGACTTCTATAAGTTGCTAGTTGAAATTCAGTTTGAATCTAAAACCATTCTGGCTAAACATTAGATTTGAACCTAGATTTTCAAATTGGGTTTCATTTTTTACTAGAAAAATAAATTTGAGAATTGAGATAATTGCCTATGTATGTAATTGAGGAAAATGTGTTCGCCCACCAGAATTGTCTGGATGTTTGCTTCAAATGTTCACTTCACTTGGTTAATGAAGAATTGGCCCTAGAATGGAATGGTGTGACAATAATGTTCTTGATGAATTACCTTCTAAGGGGCCATCAAATTTATTTACTTATAATTTAAGGCTATTCATCACATAAATGAAAATAGCAAAAAACCCCACCCCAGTAACTTGAAGGCTGAATTCACAGTGTTGTATGTTACATACATACACACACACACACACACACTTTCTCTCTCTCTTTATACTCAATGAAGATACCAGTGACGGTAAAATTCACCTATGGATTTATGTGTGACTGAAAAGGCCAATACGACCCAGAATCCAGACAGCATTGTATATACACAAAGACAGTCCCTTGCTGTGCTTTCATGTTTGTTATTTGCAGCCCTTCACACTGTTTTCACTATTGCCTCACAATATTTAAGAAGCTTCTGCTTAAAAAGAACTGTTGCTTTCTTGATTGCAGTGCACCGTGCTGGCCTATCTGCAGCAATTGCCTCCCAGTTTTCTGCTGAAATAGAGCATTTCTTTTATACATAATTGTATGAAAGTAGTTGGCTTATTGGATGAATCCTAATAAGGTAAATCAGTTGTCATTTTTGAAACTGACACAAGTGGAAGATACCTCATTTTTACTCAAATGTAAGGAAGATTTACTCTTACTATAAAACCTGGATTATGCAGTGCCATATCAACCTGAAGGCTCTACAGATGGTTTGGCACACTTTATTCTAGCAAATCTGATTCAGGAAAAATCCTTACAGATGCCATGACAATCCTGTGATTTTCAATGGCTAATGATTGATGGTATGAATTACGAGGTGATCGATCTGGCAAGCAGGGGGCAGAGCAGTGGAGGAGGGAGTCTCATAAAGTAATTGGGATATTACTTAGTAAGCTAACCAAATGCATGATGTGCCAATTGCACCTCCATTGCGAATCTGGCTCTACAAATCCTTATTTCAGGCATTCCCCATTCCAGGTCAATATTGGTGGATTGATCTCTTGTGGAAAAGGAATCAGAAAAAGCATTATTTACTTGTAGAGTCAAATGTTTCTTAGTTACATTGTTGTATAGATACTAGCTAGCTTAATGGCTCAAACAGAGTAGTAAAAGACTGACTACTACTGAATGAATGCATAGAGTGAGCACTCTATAAAAGCTGTGGTTCCTGTTGAGTTACCTTTTATTATTATTATTATGCAAAGCCACCTTCTAGTCAGCCATGACCCTAAGCTAATCAGACTTTTTGTTAAGCAGCATTAATCACCTGCTAGTTCTTGAATTTCAAAGTGGTTTTTTTGTTTGTTTGATTTTTACTGCATAATTTAGATGGATCAGTTAAGTGTGATGGCTTTCTGGGTGACTTCATCTTTGGGCAGAGCCAGGGCTAAATGGACTCACAGTTATCTTGGTGGGCTGGTGCCTATATAGGCCAGTGTGACCCATGCCTGACGCTGAGTGGTTGACAAAAGCTCCTTTATTTCTCTCCTCTTCTCTGTACAAATTCTCAGCAGGTCAGGTGCTATTTAGAACCACTTAGGTGCCCAAGACAACAAAATAAAGGTGGGGCCCATCTCCTATCCCCTCCTCCCCTCTCAATTCTTACCAATATCCTTATCAACATTTTAGAGACATTCTGGCCCTGGACAAGGCTCTTGCTTGGTCTTTGGGACAGCCTCTGTCTGAAAAGGTGGTAATTTTCCAATGAATCAATCAATCAATCATTGATTGAGCACCTACTGTACTGGGTATTTGAAAGGGTACAAGAGAATCAGTGGACAAGATCCCTGGCTTCAAAGTGTTTACACTTTTAAAAATTCTACATTTCTGTTCTTATAAGGAGTTTTGATCTAGTTCTTTGTAATGGATCTCATTTGCTGTGAGTTTGTTGTGGGGAGGTAATGTATCTGTTTATTGTTACATTATGTTATATTATATTATACTCTTCCAAGTGCTTAGTATAGTGTTTTGAACACAGGGAGCACTCAATAAATGTAATGGAATGAATGAATCAATGCTACTGGCAAAATGGAGGATGATTTCTTTTCTCAGAGGTTTTGCTGGCAACAGTGGAGTTAAGGTTGAAATGCAATTTACTAAGTAGAAACCTAAAAATCATAAATTACACTGAAGCACAAAATTTAAGGGGGGAAATTGGGTCTGTATAGATGATAGCAAAAGGGACTAGTTTCATATTCCTGGTTTGATTATTTTTAAGAACTATCTTCTTTTTCCGCCATTAAGTAATCTGTGGGCTTTGATTTTTTTTTGTTTTGTTCTCAAATGAGCTCTGATTTTGTTCCATCACCATTCGGCTTTTGTGTTCCCGCTCTTGAAGAGCCATTTTATGTTTTAAAAAGTTGTCCATTATTGAAAATTTTTTTTTTTTTTTTGGAAGTGGTGTGGGGTCTGTTGGCAAACCACTCAGTTGCAAACATTGCACTGTGATTCATGGATTGTCAGGAGAACAGAGCCTACCTAAGCTGCAATGCATTATTAATAAGTCTATGCAACTGTAATTACCTTTTGAGTCTGTCTCTTCAAGCTTGAAAACAGCTGCCATCTCCCCTGTTCATGCTTTAGTGATCACATTCTACTGCAGTTTGAAATCTCCTACTGATTTATCCTGGCACATCTGGAACAGAATTCCTATGTCAGGGACCAGCCAGGTTTGCTAAGCATTCAATAAATACCATTGATTGATGGCATGCACAATGAAGGCCATGTAGAATTTCAATTTCTACTATTTAAAAGTCAGAAATCATGACCTTTTGGATGTTATTCACTGTTAAGGGATATGCTTCTCTCCTCTATCAAGTAAAAAACATTTGGAGCAGATGAGCTCTCCACAATCTTTTTGTGATCAAGGATCTGATTTAATTTTTCTCTTTGATCGATCATGGATTGCACAGACAGAAGAAGAAGCTAGTGCTCCTTAAAGCTGTTTCCTCATTTAAACATGAGGCTTTAAGTGTTTACATGCAGCTTAACTAATAGCTTTCAAAAAAATTCAGGAACTCTACCAACTGTATAGCGAAGGGTTATGGGATGGATTGTTTGGCAAATGATATTTAATCCCATCTCCCAGAATTCAATTTGAAGATGTGCACTTAGATTTAATGATTGCCATTATGAAAAGCATAATTTTTCAGTGAAATACTTTCATCACCAAAATGCTATTACTGGTGTAAATTGTAATAAAAATATGTATCTGGCTTTTCAATCATGAAAGATTTTCAAATCTTTACATCAAATGAATTTCCGTTTATACTTTGTACCACCTATCATTTACATATTATAACAAACAAGTACATGATTTACATACCAATGCACCTATTTAGCAAATGATGCCTAACAATCTAGCTCAATTATAAATAATGGTTTCAGATACACATTTATATTGCATTATGGAGACCTAGCTTAGGAATAGTTCTGCACTTAGTATTGATAAATAATGTTTCACAGTTGCTTAAGTCAGCAGTGCCTACGGAGAGGAAAAAAGAGCTGACTACATGTGCTCTAATACTGTATCTTCTAATCACACCTACCTCATTAAATTTTCCAGTGGTAAAATGAGAAACCAAGGCCTGAGAGAGCAGAATCAGTGGTGTGCACTAAACATGATCAAGAGCATTGTACTGCTTAGGACTACAATCCAAGTACAGCAAATTACTGTCATTATTAGATAATTGAAGAAAAAACAAACAAGCAAAAATAGTATAAAAGTCCCACATACCTGAGCATTTATGGAAGAAACAGGGTAGGCTTTGGGAAGGGGGGTTTTGTTTTGTTACCGGGAAATTGTAGCTTGGATAACTGTTCCCAGAATCCCAAATCATGGGATAAAATTAAGATAGATACAGATAGTTTAAGTAGAAAATTGAAAAGAAGATATGAAGAAGGGGAAAATCTGACAAACTACAACCTGTATGCTGCTACAGTGGCATCTTAGCAGGAAGAAGATGAGATCAAAAAGATAAATAAAAATAGGTGACAACCAGAAGGCTTCTGGGAGAGTTTCAAAAATATTACATGGTACCATAAGTTAAATGTTAAGATTTCCCCAGAAAATGAATTCACTTTACTCACTTAAGTAGTTTAGCTTTGAAATCAATGTGCCAGATGAGCGAGAAAGGTAGATTTATCAGTTGGAAATTGATAAAAGTGGAATTCAGTGTCTTAAATAGTTGGGAGAAAAATGGTACTGTGAAGATTAGGTTCAAGAGACTTGGAAATGCATTCAGGTCTGAAGATGAAGTAACCAAAATTGATGTGTTGAGAAAAATGTTTAAGTTATAATGCTGTTTTCAACATACTCAAATTTAAAGCCCATTTAATAACTGATCAATTTATAAAAGACCAGTGAGTAGTCTCTAGCAGTCACAAATATGAACATCTTGCACACAGTTTAACGCATGACAGACTCACAAAAGATATTATGCATGACAAGTCAAGGCAACACTGGCACACTCGATTGTAAGAAAATATCAAAACCACAGACTAGTAAATGGAAGCTATACTAGCAAATATTCCCAGAACTTTTTTTTTTAAAAAAAAACCACATCTAACTACCAGACACATCCACGTACCTGGCTGAGGCAGTATGAATGGTGCAGTAAAGCTCCCTCCGAATCTGCAGAGGAGAAAGAAATATCCCTATATTTCCATCCCTTATTCTATATTTGATTGGAACAAATGGAGAATCGCTGCCTGGGCAGATGTGCCCTTCAATGAGGCCCATTGTGCTTCCTCACCTTATGTCTCTAAGTAAAGTTGAAGGGTTGTCATAAGAGAAGAGAGCAGGATGGTGGAATCATGTTCATAAAGAATCACCAGTAACATTAAAGTGACAGACTTTATGAAACTCAAAGCTGGATGCCCTCCCTTCAAGGGTCCAGGCTTACAGGGAAAGGGCTTTTAACAAAGTGGGTCAATAATCTAAACTAGTGTAGGGAGAAAGGAGAGAAAATGCCATAAAAGGAAGTCAGAGGCAGGAATAGAAAGAAAAATGAAACAGAAAAGGGAAGCAGAGACCCAGTTTGCACTCACAGTTGTGCCTATGACAGGTCTCTGAGCCTCACCTTTCCTCTCCCCACTGAAAGATTAGTTATATGAGCCATTACAGGAACCTGCTTTACCCTGGTCTTGACATCCACCTTCCTCCTTCACTCTATTCATCTTACCATTCACCTTGAAGGTACTGGTGCCATAGCAGGAACTCAATAATTACTCTCTGACTGTTCATGTCAGACACTGTCTACTTTCTAATACCAATAATAATGATAATAAGGTTGTTAAGAGCTCTTACGGCAAGCATTATAGTTAGAGCTGGGATAGATTCAAGATAATCAAGTTGAACATAGTCCCCTGTTCCACTCTTGCTAGAGTAGGCCAGGCCTAGGATAACTACCTTCAAAGTTATATAACCAGAATCACATGATAATGAAATATAAATAAGCACAAAGTGATTATCTGATTTAGGCTCCCAAAATATGCTAAAATAAATTTAGAGGCATCCAGGTACAAATGAAACTTTTAAAAGAGAAATATTTTCAAAAATTTCCCACTGGGGATTTAGACCTCCTCTTCATTAATGTTCCACTGTCACCTCAAGCTCAATATGTACTCTAAGAACACTAAGATTTCTCATAAATATAGGCCTTGTCTAAATTTTAAACATCTTATACCTCTCTTCTTGTTCTGACTGGACAAAATGCTTTATCAACCAAACTTACCAAGTCCAAAACATAACTCTTCCCACCCAAAGCCTGTTCTCCCACTGTCTATCTCACTGTAGACAATACCACTACTCTCCCTGTCTCAAGGGCCCAAAACCAGGGCATTAACTTCAATCCTATTGGTTCTACCTTTATAACATCAGTAAAATACATTCATTCCTCTCGATCCAAACTGCTTTTACCCTGATTCAAGCACTCATCATATACCACCATGACTACTGCAGCAGCTTCCTTGCTGACCTCCCTGCCTCCTGTTTCTCCCCAGGCCAATCCTTCCTTCACTCTGCTTCTAAGATCATTTTTCTAAAAAACAAAACAAAACATTCATTCATTCAATCATATTTATTGAGTGCTTACTGTGTGCAGAGCACTGTACTAAGTGCTTGGGAAGGTACAATACAACAATACACAGTGACATTCCCTGCCCAATAAGAGTTTATAGTCTAGATGGGTGGAGACAGACATCAGTTCACATAAATAAAATTACAGATATGTGCATAAGTGCTGTGGGGCTGAGAGGGGGGGAAGAGCAAAGGGAGCAAGTCAAGGCAATACAGAAGGGAGTGGGAGATGAGGAAAAGTGGGGCTTGTTCTGGGAAGGTCATATGACTCCATATGTTTTCCCAGTCCTCAAGAACTTCCAGGAGTTGACCATCCAACTTGGCATCAAGCAGAAATTCCTTACCATAGCCTTTAAAACACTCAATAAGCTCTCCCCCTCCTACTGTACCTCACTGATTTCTGAATACAACCCAGCCCACACACTTTGCTCCTTTAATGCCATGCTACTCACTGTGCCTCTATCTCATCTATCTTGCCACTGACCCCTGGCCAAATATCCTCCCTCTGAGCTGAAACTCTTTCCCCTTTTATACACATCAGACCATCATTCTCTTCACCTTCAAAGCCTTATTAAAATCACAGCTCCTCCAAGAGTTCCTTGATTAAGTCCTCATTTCCCCTACTCCCACTACCTTCTGTGTCACCTGTGCACTTGTAGCTGTACCCTTTAAACACTTGATATTTACCCCATTCTCAGTCCCACAGCACTTATTAGACACAGTCCACATCTCACGTGGGGTTCACAGTCTTTAGCCCCATTTTATAGATGTGGTAATTGAGGCCCAGAGACCTTAAGGGACTAGCCCAAGGTCACACAGCAGACATATGGAGGAGCCAGGATTAGAACACAGGTCCTTCTGACTCTCAGGCCCATACTTTCTCAACTAGGCCATACTGTTTCTAAACACTTATGATTTAATAATTTATTTAAATGTCTGTCTCCCTGTGCAGACTGTATGCTACTGGTGGGCAGGGAACATGTCTACTGATTCTATTATATTGCATCTCCCAAGCGCTTAGTACAATGCTCTGCACACCGTAAACACTCAGTACATACAACTTATTGATAGATTCTTTAGTACAAACCACATATACCTCTAGGGGAATCTCTAAAACTCAACATGAGCAAGACTGAGCTCGTCATCTTCCCTCCCAAGCCCGGTCCTCTACCAGACTTCCCTATCACCGTGGATGGCAAGACCATCCTTCCCGTCTCTCAGGCCCGCAATCTCGGTGTCATCCTTGACTCGTCTCTCTCGTTCACCCCACACATCCTATCCGTTACCAAGACCTGCTGGTTTCACCTTTACAATATCGCCAAGATCCGCCCTTTCCTCTCCACCCACACGGCTACCTTACTGCTACGGGCTCTTGTTATATCCCGGCTAGACTACTGTGTCAGCCTTCTCTCTGATCTCCCTTCCTCCTCTCTTGCCCCGCTCCAGTCTATTCTTCACTCCGCTGCCCGGCTCATCTTCCTGCAGAAACGCTCTGGGCATGTCACTCCCCTTCTTAAACAACTCCAGTGGTTGCCTTTCAACCTCCGCTCCAAACAAAAACTCCTCACTCTAGGCTTCAAGGCTCTACATCACCTTGCCCCTTCCTACCTTTCCTCCCTTCTCTCTTTCTACTGCCCACCCCGCACGCTCCGCTCTTCTGGCGCCCACCTCCTCACCGTCCCTCGGTCTCGCCTATCCCGCCGTCGACCCCTGGGCCACGTCCTCCCACGGTCCTGGAATGTCCTCCCTCCTCACCTCCGCCAAACTAATTCTCTTCCCCTCTTCAAAACCCTACTTAAAACTCACCTCCTCCAAGAGGCCTTCCCAGACTGAGCTCCCCTTCTCCCTCTATTCCCTCTACCTCCCCTCCTTCACTTCTCCGCAGCTTAACCCTCTTTTCCCCCCACTTCCCTCTGCTCCTCCCCCTCTCCCTTCCCATCCCCTCAGCACTGTACTCGTCTGCTCAACTGTATATATTTTCATTACCCTATTTATTTTGTTAATGAAATGTACATCGCCTTGATTCTATTTAGTTGCCATTGTTTTTACGAGATGTTCGTCCCCTGGACTCTATTTATTGCCATTGTTCTTGTCTTTCTTCCCCGATTAGACTGTAAGCCCGTCAAATGGCAGGAACTGTCCCTATCTCTTGCCGACTTGTTCATTCCAAGGGCTTAGTACAGTGCTCTGCACATAGTAAGTGCTCAATAAATACTATTGAATGAATGAATTTTGAAAAAAATCAGAAAAAATCTATCTATATTTAATTTCAACAAGAATATTCACAAAAACATAGGAAACTGGGTCAGACTAAAATCTACCCATTCTAATATTCTTTTCTTGACAATGACTTCAGGATGCTTTCAAGAAAATATAATATTTTTTAAGCACTTATTATGTACCAGACATTGTTCTAAGCACTGGGTAGATACAACGTAATCAGGTTGGACACAGTCCATGTCGCACATGGAGCTCATAGTTTTATTCCTCATTTTACAGATAAGGTAACTGAGGCACAGAGAAGTCAAGGAACTTGCCCGAGGTGTCACAGCAGACAAGTGGCAGAGCTGTGACTAGAACCATGTTCTTCTGACTCCCAAGCCTGTGCTCTATCTATTGGGTCCACCCTAATGATTAGGGATCTATTAGGCAGCATCTCTAACCTTTCCCTCTATATTCATCTAACTTTTCCTTCTAAAAGTCTGTGGCAGTACAGGCTCTCTTCCAGCCCTTGAGTAGCTGAAATAACCCCAGAAACCACATGAAAGAGTGTGTTTACCACATATTGTATAAGCATTTATTTTGGTTCCTTCATATTCTACCACCTTGAGGGTGCAGTATACATCCTAAGGGATTTGATAAACAGCAATTCTATTTTTGCCCTACCCATATCTGTTCTCATATTGGTTGACCATCACACCCTTTCTCAATCTTTGTCTTTCAGGATAGAAGAATCTTAATCTTTACAAATAGTCAAAAGATAAATAACCCATTCATCAAGATGAAAGGCATGAGATAAGATGTCAGAATATTTGTATCTCAAAGCCTTCTCCCTTACCTAACCTCCCTTACCTCAGGTTGGCAAGGCAGGCTTGCCTTTTAACTCACGGTGGTGCATGGCAGAGGGGTTAGATGGGAGACAAAGTATAGGATGAGTAAGGACACTCTGGAAACTGATATTGGGCTATGTTTCTCCCCAGCCTCTAGCCATCATGATAGACTGAGGTGTCAGATTCAGATGTCTCCATTCTAGTCAATCACATTTATTGAGTGCTTACTCTGTGCAGAGCATTGTACTAAGTGCTTGGGAGAATAGAATATAACAGAGTTGGTAGACACATTCCCCACTCACAACTAGCTTACAGTCCAAAGGGGGAGACAGATGTTAATATAAATAATTCTAATAAATAATAAGAAGATTAGATTCAGAAGGCAAGAACATGCTTCAAATTACGGGACCCTGGAAATAGCCTTTCCCACCCTGCTCTGTGTCAGACACAGCAGCATTCATTCCATATTAGATTTTGCACCACAAGCTGCTTAGACTTGGAGCTAGTCAAACCTCTGCATTCCTAGTCTCCCATAAAGTCAGTTTATTTCCCCCTAATCTCAAGAGTTATCTGACAAACCTACATTATCTACTGGTCTAATATGATTAGAAACTTAAAATTGCAACTCAGTGGAGAAAAGTGGGAAACCTTTCAGGTTTGATTTGTTAGCTCTTGGGTAGAATATTTCAATTCATATAATATCAAATCCACGCCCTTAGGGTGGTGGATTCGAAAGCATTTGACACCTCATAAATTCCAAACCACGGGATATGGAGTAAATTGAACATTCTTCTGAATTAGGCGCAGATATCTTTGTCCTTTTTGCTGATTTGCTATAATGTGTGAGAACTAATTCACTTATATGCAGAGAAAAGAAAATATGTAATTGGAATGAAGGAATCTAAGAATGATGACATTTAGCCCACTTCTACTTTATGTGGCATCTGAGGACAAAGAGAGACAGCACCAGGAATGGCCAAGGGGAGAGCCTCCATCTTCTCACTGTACCCTATTGCTTTCTACGGTGCTGGAAAGGAAGCAGAATTTTCGTGCTGTGTTCCCGGTGTCCGGGCAGTCCCATTTAGGAATCAGCTGCTCGTTCCTTTGGGTTTAATCCTTTTCTCCACTCACCTTGCATGGTTCAGTGTGGAAGAGAGAGACTTTTCAGCACAATCTTACATAGGGATGAAATCTAATCATTGGCATGTTGCCTTTGAACACAAATAATAATAATAATGTTGGCATTTGTTAAGCGCTTACTATGTGCCGAGCACTGTTCTAAGCGCTGGGGTAGACATAGGGGAATCAGGTTGTCCCACGTGGGGCTCACAGTCTTAATCCCCATTTTACAGATGAGGGAACTGAGGCACAGAGAAGTTAAGTGACTTGCCCACAGTCACACAGCCGACAAGTGGCAGAGCTGGGATTCGAACTCATGAGCCCTGACTCCAAAGCCCGTGCTCTTTCCACTGAGCCACGCTGCTTCTCCAAGCACTGCTACCCTTGATCTCTGATTGCAACAGATACCCGTACTTTATTCCCATTCAGGTCAGATAATGACCAACCAGATCAGGCTAAGGAGTAGGGTGACTGGAGTCCTGGCAAAAGTCACTTCCTCCCAAAGTGACAGTGCTTGGGTTTCTGCTTTTACAAATTTACCAGAAGAATAATCCTGACTCCACCCCTCTCCCAAACCATTTTCCACAAAAGGAAATATTCCATTTAAGAGCCAGATATGCTGGCACAGCCTGCCTCGTGGTGCCCATCTGGGAAGAAGAATACCATTTCCATAATGGTCCCAGCAGTGGTGATGGTGGAAAGATTGAGAGGGTGCAGAATCTTAAGGATCAGTTTAGGTCCCTTTATTTCCTTTGAGCCCCTGCACTGATCCAGCCCTTCCCAGGAGTAGCTTGCTAGAGAGGAGGTCACTTCCAACATTCAGCCGCCTGCTTCAGCCCCACCCGCAAAAGAGCCCTTTGGAAGACACTCCAGTCTTCAGAAGGTAGGACTGGGGCCATTAATCTTAGCTTTTCATTTCAATGAGTTTTTCTTAAATTTTCATTGTCATAACTGGTATTAGTTGGGATGGTCTAGCCCTTGAGATCTCTGGCTAAATTGAAGACATTTTCTGAATGCACTGATTGCTTTCTTCATAGTGAGGCTTCATGCATAGAGGAGTGAGAGAAAAAACATTGAGTCAACATAAGAACTCACATATTACCACTGGATTTAACATACCTCTAGATAAAAAGCCAAATTTAATGGTCAGTAAAGGCAGAATGCATCATTGTTGCTATACTTCAAAGACACGCATCTCTAGACTTTATATCTCTCTAAATTATTTTATAAAGCACATTCTTTTTTTTCTACAAGATCCACATGAGAACCATGTACTGCAGGAAACACTGGAAAAGAGGGCAGGGATTCATCAAAATAGTTGCACTGTTTGGATTATTTCCCTCTGGCAGCTATTGTTGTACTGTTTCCTGCTGACACTGCAATTTTAGCTTTTTAATCATACAGTTGTTTCTGAAGACTGCACAGAAATGGGCACGCACAGTCACTTAATTGGTTGCTCTGATTAAGATGGAATCTCAGCTTGAATGTCTTTTTTTTTTTGAGGGGAATAGGGTATTTGTCCTATTAGAAGTAGCTAATACTGGAGACTTGGTGATACTTCATCTTAGCTTTCTTAATTATGGTCTTTAGCATGCCTGACAACCATTGAATTTCCACTATAGTCATTACATTGTACTTACTATTGTTATACAGTTTCCCATTTAGCTTGCCCTTAGGGCAACTGTATTTCAGTCAGCGGAAGATTCTCCATTATTTTCTGCCAAGTTAATGCTCAGGTTCTTTGTCATTCAAAAAAAATACAGGTCTGTTATCAAAGCCAATTTTCTATTTTTTTTGTTTGACAACCCCTGAAAGTAGTTTTGTAACTGGCTCTTGTAAGTGTACTCTGTTTGTTTCTTGCTATTTTTCCAAGATTTTTGTATGATATTTGCTGAAGACAAAGCCATTTGTAGTCACTGATATACAGGTGGTTCTTGGTAACCTACTAAACATTACAGAATTGATCAACCTACTTCTTATTTAGATGATATATAGTGTTAGTAATCATATGATATACAGTTAGATGTTAAAAGGTACCAATTAAGAAAGTGACTATTATGAGAGGAATAGACAAAAAGCAATATATGACCAGACATCGTAAAATGAATAGGGCAGTCACCCCATTGAATGACATGCTGTGTTTCCTATAGAAGATAAGGGATTTCTTACAGAAGACCTAGAGGACACTCAATTGTTCTACTTCTTACCAATAACCTGCTACAGTTGGTCAAAGTTTCAGCCATAAATAAGGTCATCTTAGCCATGAAAAAGGGATAATATTTCCATTGTAGCCACTGATAATCAAATGGGGGAAAAATTGTTGCTTCTCAGTACAGGATCCTCTCTGCATTCCCAAACTATTGTCAGCATTCTGGGAAAGGTTCTCAGACATGGGGCGCATCACTCTCTCCCCTTCCAGTCATAGACCTTTGCCACACCACCCTAGTACCACTTGCTTTCTGCCATCCAAGCTGTCATTTCAAGTGTTGTGGTTGGGGAGGGAGGTTACTTATCAATGCCATTTGTGTGAGATCACTATACTAAATACTTGGGAGAGCGATAGAATAAGTAAACATGATCCCTAACTCATGGAGTTTATAACCTAGAGGGGAGACAGGCATTTGAAAAAAAAATTGAAAGTAGGAAGCAATCAAGGGCTGTGGGGGAGGGATGAGTAGTTAAGTGTTTAGGAGCTTTGAACTCAAGTGTATAGGTGAGATGCAGAAGGGAGGGAAAATAGCATGGAGAGATGAGGGGTTAATCAGGGAGGACTTTCTGAAAAAGATGTGCTATTAGGCCTTTGAGGATGGGAAGAGTGTGAGTTCATTTTGGGCAGGTAATGTTTCTTGTTGTATTGTACTTTCCCAAGAGCTTAGTACAAAGCTTTGCACACATTAAGCACTTAATAAATATGACTGAATGAATGAGTGAATGAATGAGAATGCTGGTTGAATATGAAAGGGAAGGGGGTTCCAGGTAGGAGGGAGGGAGGAAAAGAGCACCAAGTGCCGACGGTGAGAGAGACGAGTGAGCGAGTGAGGCACAGTGATTAGGTTGGTGAGAGAAGTGAAGTGTGTGGGCTGGGTTGTAGTGAGAGAGTAGGCAAGGATAGGTGAGAGTGGGAGATCTGATTGAGTGCCTTAAAGCCGATGGTGAGAAGCTTCAGTTTGGTGTGGAAATGGATGGGTGACTACTGGAGGTTTGCGAGGAGTGGGGATACATGTGCAGAACATTCATTCTCCTCAATGTTGCTTAATATGGGGAAAGGACATCCAGAAGAACTGCTTCCCTTATAAGGTGCCAATGACATTCAGTGTCCGTAGAGTTAAGTGACTAATAGGCTAGAGTAAGGGAGAAATTTGTGTATTAATATCTGTCTTTCTTGCATGACTGTTGCTGTCTCGTCTCATAACAATGGTATTTATTAAGTGCCTATTACACACCAAGCACTGTTTTAAATCCTGGGGGTTAGATTCATCATAAACTGGTCTGTCTTTTGTATACGTGCCTCTCTTGTGAATGTATATTCTCATTTCTCTCTCAGGTGCCTTTATCTATGCTTCCTTTACCTGTTTCTCCTGTTGTGGGAGGCTGAAGGAGGGGAAAAGGGGAGTTATCCCACTTAGACCTTGAACATAAATTCATTTTTTTACAAGGCATTCCACTGCTGTTGAAGTTTCTGGGTGGACACTGAAACATTTCCTGATCCTTTAACATCATTCACTTCCAGGAGTACTGTAGCCCCATGGGAGCATGTTGGGGTAGGGGGAGGTGCAACCCAATGGGGGTTGGATGTGGAGCCAAGATGGTGTTTCACTTTTTATTCCCTCCCAGTAGGGGTTGCACCCCTGGCCCTCCCAGGCCATCCATGGAATATGTCAGGGTTCCTCTCACACCTATTGCACTTTGGGGCCAGGCTGGAGGCTCTTCTTACCAGCAGCAAAAAAGAGTTTCCCTTTCTTTGCATCTTCTTTCCAGGGAATTCCCTTGCTTCACTGAGCATAATAACCACAAGAAGATACAAATTAAGGGATAAACCTAGTAATAAAGAGGGGGCATCCTAGCCTCTAGTCCTCATTTTTCCCTTCCTCGTGCTCCTTACTCGTGGCTTTTAGAAATGCACATCTTGGCTATGGCCAGGAATTTGCAAATTAAGTCTTTAGGAACAAGAAATGATGTTTCCTTGTTCGGCACCCAATGGACTGTGAGAGTAATTTTTAAAGCCTGAACGTCTATTTTAAAACGCAAAGACTAATCCTGTTCATAGACACTTCGAATCAGTTATCGCTTCCTATCTGCTCTATATAGAGTAGCTAGCGGCATGCCTTAAAAAGATAAAGGGAAATTTATCCAGTGTTTCCTCCATTTGTGTCACTGATCTCTGAAGGACTTCGATTTCACTGATTTCATCATTCATTGAGATTACACAACCTCTACCCCTTTACTCACCTCCTTTTCCTTCCCATCTCTCACTCCATTATTGTGGTGTCATCGCACATCTTTCTCCTGGTGCTAACACAGATGCTGCCATCAGCACCTTCATCAATTTGCCACCTAGTGACATAGGTAGACGTTCATCTTCCTTCATGACTTGTAAACTCCTGTTGTAGTCACATTAATCTGTCTCAGTTAGGACATGGACCAATTTTCTGTCTTAATTGGAATAATGTAGTGGTGCACTGGGATCAGGTGGTAAGGTGGGTTAATTAAAAGTTCAAATAATTGAATACATTAAGAGGATGCTTAAAAAAGGTCAAACTAAAAAAAAATATAAAAAAATAAAGTTTGTCTTGGATAGACATCAGGTCACCAAGAAAATTAGAATGCCATACTAGTTCTGACAAATGGTCCATCCAGCCCAGAATTCTGACTCTGATAGAGGTACTTAAGTATTCTTGGAGGAATGGTGTTTTGGTTGCTCTTCATCCTTACAGTAATGGATGAATCATCTAACATCCACAACCTTATCGTGGACCTTTCATGCAGACAAGACACTCCAATCTTTATGATTTCTGGCCTAACACCCTGTGATAATGAGTCCTTTGCCTCAGGAAGACAAATATTGAAGGGAAAGAAAGTCTGGGTGCTTGGGACAGCAGCAGTTAGTTGCTGCTCCCCTGAAGGTACATAGGTACCTGGGAAAGGTATTTTAATTTTCCACTGCTGAATGTCTCCAGATACTGCTTTAGGGGTTGTTTCCTGTTCTTATCCACTATATCTGGCCCAACCTGAATTTTGAATGCAGGTGGAGAGGAAAGGGTAAGATCAGCCCTTTGGGCTTGCGTATTTATTCGTGTATGGTACTAAGATTCTGCACACATGTAATTTAAAGCCACCATGTGGTGGGTCAGTAGGTGCATACTTTCTGCGGGTGCAGTTCTCACTGGAACCAATCCATGAATGAAGAACCAACAGACCCGGTTGTGGGGAGACGAGGTAATGGCCACCCCAATCTGACCCAAATTTAACCCAATCCCACTTTAATTATCCATGGCAAGATTTTGATGAAGGGTTCTGCCACTGCTCAAATAGTAGGATTTGGCATTGAGAGAGGGGGAAATCTAGTACAGTCATTTTTCAACACAGTCTGCATGAATATTTGACTAAGCATCGCTAATATACAGTTTTAAAAAAACAAAATAGATTCCAAGCATTTTTTTTAATATCAATTCCTTGTTTTGGAATTTCAGTTCTTTCACAGTTCAATCACAGTTTATTGGCTACCAGCACTGAGACCCAATACATTTAGTTAGATTTTTTTCCCTTATTGGAATTCAGTCTTGTTGCTGTAAAATCCCACATGGAGGTTTTCCCTTTGTTTTTCTGTTTTATACCATGTAGACTGCCAGAGGCAACTGTAATGTAAATGCTTATTAAAATGTAGAAAGTAAATAAAATAGGCTGCTCTATTTGGGAGGAATAAAATTAACAAAAGTGCACACTTTCCAGATTTTTTTTACAGTTTATGATAAAAAATTTGTGCAGAAAAATGTAAATATATCTGACATTCAAGAGGTCAAATGCTTTGGGAACTTGGTAGACGAATATAAGGAAGAGACATTTATCTGTGGTTCAGTATTATCTTCAGCAGCACAGAACTACCCTCTCCAATTCCTCAAATTCAGTTCTCAAGTCCACAACGTTTATCAGCATAAGACAAAAAAAAAGTCCCTCAGGATCATAGGCTAAGAATGAAGGCTAGTAAATCAATCACTTTATATTCTCAATCCTCTCTTTGGGGCTGTATAGCTTTTCACATAGCTCCTGACTATATAACAGAGAAATGTGTACCGTCATTGCAAAAAATACCTGTGGTAAATTTCTGGCCATCTTGTGCAGGAGATGGTGTAGGTTCAGGAAGCAGTTGGAGAAGGGACAAGAGGTCAAAGGAAAAAGAAAATGGAATAAAGAGAAGAAAGAGTTTAGAGGGAAAATAAGAGATAAGGAAATGTGAGGGGAGGTGGATTTACCTAGCTGTCTTCATCACCTTCACTTTCATTATCTGTTTATGGGAGACGGCAATGAGGAGGAGTAGAGAAGAGACTCCTTCTTCCCTTCGGTGGTTGCAGCAACAGTTATCTTTGCTGCTACTAGCTCCAACACCATCAGCAACAGTCATCTTTACTGCTACTAGTTCTGACACCACCACCACCACCCTGACTGAACAGCACTCAAAATTCCTATGAATAGCGACTTCTATGGTAGTGGCAATGGCTGCTTTATGCCAGAAGAGTTAGAAAAGAGAAGGAATAGGAGTTGAACAGATTCTCATTCTCTGACTGACAGCCATGGAGTTCACTTCTTTGTCATCTCAGGAAAAAACAAAACACTACTCTGAAGGAGCTGAGCCCGGGCCTTCTAGGTGGTAGCATGTACCACATTCCTCCCTAAATACGTATATATATAATATATAGATATAATATAGATATATAAAAACAAAATTGATAGGTACATCCCACAATGCAGGATAGTCACCTTATCATACTGATATTCTTTAAAGGGAAACACTGCCAGAATAGCAATCCAGATAAGTTATTTGCTCGTGGCTCAGTGGAAAGAGCACGGGCTTTGGAGTCAGGGCTCATGAGTTCGAATCCCAGCTCTGCCACTTGTCGGCTGTGTGACTGTGGGCAAGTCACTTCACTTCTCTGTGCCTCAGTTCCCTCATCTGTAAAATGGGAATGAAGACTGTGAGCCCCACGTGGGACAACCTGATTCCCCTATGTCTACCCCAGCGCTTAGAACAGTGCTTGGCACATAGTAAGCGCATAACAAATACCAACATTATTATTTGCTGCCTTTTACTGTGCAAAATTTGTCTGCATCCACAATAAAACCTGAATATTTAAGGCAATTTTAAAGTACTTGAAAAGTACTACAAAATCATAGCTCATGGTGTACTGTGTGTGTGTGTGTGTGTGTGTGTGTGTGTGTGTGTGTGTGTGTGTGTGTTGGGGGTGGTAGTGGGTTAGAGTATGAGCAGAAGGAGGTTGGGCTGAGAGGGAGAGATTCGGCTAAACAGGGATGTGACCATGATCTGATTTGAAGCCATATCTTGAAAGTATGATCAAAAACTAATCCCAATGGTACCACTAATTCATACACTTTAATGAGATTAACCTTTATATTTCCATTTTTCACTGCCCAGCACTGAGGAGAGCATAGCTGGCTCTCTCCTGAGCTGCACAGAGGAAAGGTTCATCCCCTTCTTGACAACTTGACTAATTATGCGGAGGGGGTGGGTGGGGGAAAATGGCTAATTCTTCCCCTTCCAAATATAATTTAAATAAGGGACCCAGGGTTGCTTTATATATCTTCATGCAAATCATTTATTTTTTTTTGGTCCTAGAGAAAAATAAGCCAATGTGTCACTTTAGTGTACTGAATAGAGTCTGAGATGTCAATGGTTTGGAATCTGTATTAATTCTTTCAGAGTATACTTAGAAAAATGCTAACACCTGGTAACATATGTTGACCATATTCATTTTGTCAGAGTTTGACACCTTCTCTTTACTTCTTGGGATCTGAGAAAGTGAGAGTAAAGAGGAAAATCAAAGGTTAAATTCTACTGGTACTCTGTGAAATTCAAGCTTCAGATTCTAAGCTGAGCAGGTACTGAGCATGGTGCAGCTATAACCTGAAAGTCAATCATATTTATTGAGTGCTTACAGTGTGCAGAGAGCTGAACTAAGCACTTGAGAAAGTACAATATAACCTAGTTGGTAGACATGTTCCCTACCCACAATGAGTTTTCAGTGTAGAACTAAAAGTCCAGGAGTTTAAAATGAAAAAAAGGTGTCTGGGAAGTGGGGAGAAGGGATGTTAATGCCAGTAAGGTTGAGACCAACTTCTCCAAGAAGGGTCCAACATTGGATATTTGTACATTTTAAAATAAATAAATAAATCCACTGGATCAGGCTATGAAAATATGGACAAATGGGAAGCCTAAAGAGTACTCAAGTTAAAAATCACATTTGAAACTTGTATTAAGTCTTTTTTGAAAATAAAATCTATTACACTATCAGAGTGAAGTGGAAGATTAGGGAAATTTATCTGATTAAAAAAACACTACTCTTCATCATCAAAGCATCAAGCACTTACTAAGTGCCAAGCACTGAGGTCGATTCAAGATAAACAGATTACAGAGAAGCAGCGTGGCTAGAGAAGCAGCGTGGTTCAATGGAAAGAGCATGGTCTTTGGAGTCAGAGGTCATGAGTTTGAATCCCAGCTCTGCCACCTGTCAGCTGTGTGACTGTGGGCAAGTCACTTAACTTCTCTGGGCCTCAGTTACTTCATCTGTAAAATGGGGATTAAGATTGTGAGCCCCATGTGGGACAACCTGATTCCCCCGTGTCTCCCCCAGCGCTTAGAACAGTGCTCTGCACATAGTAAGCGCTTAACAAATACCAACATTATTATTATTATTAGATATAGTCCTTCCCTCTCATAAATCACAAATAGGGAGAACGGATATCTTATTTTCATTTTACTGATCAGGAAATGGAAGCATAAACAAATCAAGTGATTTTCTCAAGGTTACTCAGCAGATCAGCTGCAGAGCTGATCTAGAATCCAAGTGTCTTGACTCCTAGAACCATGCTACCAATTGTATTTTCATCTCAAATTACCTAGAAATTTGACAAATGGTTTACCTGAATTATCCCAAAATTATATATATTTTCCTTTTATTTTGCTAGTGTGGACCTAGTCTATGTTGTAGTTTTACTAGGAGATGAGGAAATTTGCGTAACAAATCCTGTTGTCCATAACTCCCAGTGTGGCAAAAATGCTAGGGGTTGATCTTGAGTCAAAATAATAATATTTATTAAGCAGGTACTATGGGCTAATCACTGGGTAGATTGAATACAATCAGATCAGACACAGTCCCTGTTCCTCATGGAGCTTATAATCTTATGGAGAGGTGGAAACAGCAATGAAATCTCCATTTTATGGATGAGGAAAGAGGCCCTGAGAAGTGACTTACTCAAGGTTACACAACAGGGATAGGGCAGATTTGGGGTTAGAACACAAGTCTCCTGACTCCCAGTCCTATCAGTCAATCAACAGTACCTATTGAGCACTCACTATGTGCAAAGCACTGTACTAAGCACTTGGGAAAGTACAATACAACAAAGTTGGTAGACGTAATTACTACCCACAAAGGAACTTGGAGTCTACAGGAAGAGAGAGAGATTCAAATAACTTAGAAATAGGAAAAATAATAATCAATCAATCAATGGTATCTCTTGAGTGCTTACTGTTTGCAGAGCACTGTACTAAGTGTTTGGGAGAGTACAATGTAACAGAATTGGTAGACATGTTCCCTGCCTACAAGTAGCTTACAGTCTAGAGTCGTGATCTCTCCCCATGCCTTGCTGCTTCTCCAAAGAGTTATAGTAAAATTACTGGGCAAACCCACCTACCTGTAAGCTTAAATCCAAAGTGAATTTGGTGTACACAGAAAACCCACAGCATTCATATCAAAGCTGGGGTAGCCCTTGATCATCTCCTTAAGAATGCAGCTTGGTTGGGTGTTAGATTTCTAGAGACTCCAGGTGGGCTGTGTAACTTAAAGTTTTCCCAAAGGTTATAATGGACTTGGAAAGATTCAGTGAAGGGTTTCATAATAATTGTGGAATCTGTTAAGTGTTCACTATATGCTGAGCACTGTATTAAGCATGGAATAGATATTGTGAGGTCCTACATTGGGCTCACAGTCTAAGAAGGAGGGAGAAGAGGTATTGAATCTCCATTTTGCAGGCAAGGAACCTGAAGCACAGAGAAGTGTCATAGTGACTTGCCCAAGGTCACCTAGCAGAAAGTAGTGGAGACAGGATTAGAACCTAGAGTAGTGTCCGTCCCTCCACCTCCATGCCCCAGTACTCTCACACATTGTTTGGAATCCCAGGGTTGGTAGCTGGAGTTTTTCCAGGATGGAAGCTCATTTGGTTGAAGCAGGCCCCACTTCAGGGCAGCTACAAGTCCCCAGGATAGTGCTGGAGTGTCTCAAAGACACCTAAAGACTCAGATCTCCCTCAACTGGTGTCCAGAAGTGGTCATTCTCTGGAACTGGTGTAGTTTATCGGAACCATAGACATGCCATTTTTATGAGCTATCATTAACATACTAATTAGTACCCTAGTCCTCTGAAAGAGTTAACACCTTTCAAAAGTGCCTAACAGCAAAGAAGAATAGCTTGGAATATAAAGCTCTATGGATTTTAATCTTTGCTCTACCAGTGAATCATGTACTAATGTCAGTGAGCTATTTGACCTTCCTAAATCTTAGTTTCCTCATTTAATTAAGATTTCCCCACCTCAGAGAAATGTTGTGGGGATTAAGAACATGTAAATTAAGTAATAAATTAATTTTAAATTACACTTTAATTATTTCAGCCCTGGATTCTAGGAGACAGGTTAGAAAAGGTTTCCATTTATAAGGATCTGATAAAGAAACGAAGGCATATAGAAGGCTAAGTGATGTACATTATGTCATACAGCAGTCTGCGGAACAGAGATCAGAACCCATATATTCTGACTTCTAGTCTGTATTTCTATCATCTAAGCTTTGAACTCTGTACTCTGTGATTCTGTAGCTATGGGGCTGAAATTTATCATTCTTCAGAGATAAAAAAAAAAGGTTTTTTTCCCCCTTATTTCATAACCCCAAAACCCGTGTGACCCAGTTTTAAGTTTTCTGAAAAAAGTCAGAAGATATTACTTTACTTAAAATATAAAATCCCATTTGAATAGCATACCTTTCTTTCTTTAGTGACATGGTATGCACACACACACATAGGGAACATGTCTACCAATTTCATTATATTGTATTCTCTCACGTGCTCTGTGCACAGTAAGCGCTCAATAAATATCACTGATCAATTATTCAATGACATACTTGAAGAAGTATTTTGGTGTTTTTTTTCCTAGCTCCTATGATCTTCACGTGTGTTATCATCTAATGAGCAGCATTTGGGAAGCAACAGGCGACTGGGCAAATTCATCCTGAGAAATGGATCTCAGTTCTGAATCTGCTTAGGTGTCTAGTAATGTGATTCATTCAATAATATTTACTGAGAGCTTACTGCATGCAGAGCACCATACTAAATGCTTGGGAAAGTACAATACAACAATAAACAGTGACATTCCCTGCCCACAATGAGCTCACAGTCTAGAGTGGGGGAGACAGACATCAATGCAAATAAAAAAATTACAGATATGTACATAAGTGATTTGGGGCTGGGAGAAGGGAAGAGCAAAGGGAGCAAGTCAAGGCGATGCAGAAGGGCGTGGGAGATGAGGAAAAGATGGAGCTGAGTCTGGAAGGGCCTCTTGGAGGAGATGTGCCTTCAATAAGACTTTGAAGGGAGGGGAGAGTAGTTGTCTGTCGGATTAGGGGAGGGAGGGTGTACCAGGCCAGAGGCAGGATGTGGGCTAGGGATTTTAGATGGGATAGAGAGTGGGGCCAGAAAACAGTATTTTACCAGGGAGAAGAGGATGGAAACAGAAGAGGTGTGTGTCTGGGGGGGGGGGGGGCGGTAAACAAAGGAAAAAGAGGAGGCAGGGGAAAGTGGGGAGAGAGGAAAAGAAGAAATAGGCAAAGGGGAGAGTGGGGAAGAGGGGTAATGGGCAAAAGGGCAAGAGATAGCATTCCATCATTGCCTCTCTGTTGCTTCTTCTTTGGTGGTTCTAGCCTAGCCATAGTGAAAAAGAGCAGGTATCTCAGACAAACACCACCACTGCTTTTTCCTCAGTAGTGGACACAATGACACTGGCTCTGGGGGAAGTGCCACATTTTGGGCTCTCTCAGACCATTGCGGCTATTCTAATTGCTCAATAAATACCATTGATTGCTTGGTTGATTCAGTTAGCTCTGGACCAATGCCTCCAGAACAGTGAGGCCCAGACCCATATGCCTAGAGATTTCAGATGGCCAAAGCCATCGTCTCTGACTTCCCCCAAACAATTTACATGTCCTTAGTCTCCTCAAGGGAGGTGTATATGCACCTTTAATCTTTCTTACTGGGGTGAGATGTGTACACATCATGTCAACCCTTCATATGGACTTCAGTGCTGGTGAACACAGTTTTGTATCTTTAGAAAGTGAAGGACATGGTTATTAGAAGAGGGGATGGACAATCCCTTTATTTCTCTACCCAATAAGTCCAAAAATTAAGTCTAGGATCAACAGGAAGCCGTGCCCTTGCAATGGAACTAATTATAACAATTGAGTACTTATTTGAAGGTACGAAAGAGTGATGATATCATCATCAGTCTTTACTGAGTGCTTTATGTGTGCAGAGCACTGTACTAAGCACTTGGAAGAGTGCAATACAACATTACAACAGATGTGGTAAACATGTTCCCTACCCGCAACAAGTTTACAGTCAAAAGCATATAAATAATATCTGAAGAGAATAACTTACAGCAAATTACCCAGGGCTAATACTGCTCTCCTTACCCACTGATATACTATTAGCTGCCCTTAACTTTTTAAATGGTCACTTTCACTGTGGTTTCTAACTCTGTGACTTTTTGAAGCTTTTAAAATAAAGTCAAATAATGATACTGCTGTGGCCTAAGTGTAGGCTAAGATCAATAAATTGTGGCTGTTAGAACAAATTGCAATTAAAAAGGTAGTATTTAATTGCCTGACAGTAGGTAGCCTTTCTAGTCCAAACAAAACTCTCCATCTGATTTTATCAACAAATTGATATGAGCCTTCAATATATTTCAATTAGAGGAAATCAAAGCATATAGGAGTCCCTATAATTGCTTTTTAGGCCTCTCCCTAAGGATGCACCTTCTGAAATCTTCCTGTTGCATTTCTATATAGCAAGTATATTGTCCATAATTCCTAAAATACTAAAACATTAAGGCAAAAAAAGGGCCACTATTTGTTTTATCACTAAGGAAATCATTCCAGTAAATTCTGAAAAATTCAGTTGTTTACAGCAACAAACTTCATTTCAGATAAATGAAATGAAATATGATATAATAATAATAATAATGTTGGTATTTATTATTGTCTCCCCCCCACACCCATCTTCAAGCCAAATGTCTCCAAGATGCCAGACCTGGTCATAAGGTGGAGACCAAAGAGATGAACAAGAACACCGGGGGAATGACCAAGACTGATGAAGATTGTCTCTATTGCTGAACTGTACTTTCCAAGAGCTTACTACAGTGCTCTGCACACAGTAAGCGCTCAATAAATGCGATTGAATGAATGAATTGGTACCACTAGAGATCAGGAAGTGCTGACTTCCCATTCAATCACAAATGAGAAGCCACAGAATCCCACTGACAGCACAGGGGGCTGCTATCAGAAGTTGGCTGCAGTGAGCACACCTATGATAGCACAAGAGTCAGCTAAGGATGGACTTATGTGAATGGATGGTTGTGTTAAAACCCTACACATGTAAGCAGCCCTTACTCAGTACCTGGACCAACAGTTAGGTGCTAAGACTTCCTTGGAAAGAATGGAATTAAAGATGCCAATTTGGAGCCAGCTGTTCTCCCTGTCTTCTCTGTGCTACACTTCCCTGGGACTGGTAGCAGTATTCAAAGACTTACTGTATGCAGATCACTTTACTAAGTACCTGAAGAGTTCAGTAACATAAATTGGTACAGAATCCCTGGGGTGACTATTTCATTTAAGGCTGCTTACAGACAAAATTTAAATAAAGTTAAATGCCGCAGTAAATGGTTTGTCCCCATTACTGGCTCAGCATTAAGCTTTTAAGTTCAAGCTAGGCAGGTACACGGGGGTCTGTTTTACTCAAAAGTGGCATTGTAGAATCCAGCACAACCCAGGTCAAAGTGACTCTTATTTTGAAGGAATTCAGGGACGCCTTCAGATATTAAGGCAGATTCAAGGGTTCTGTAGAGTAGCCCATGTTAAGTTCAATTCTAAAACACCTCAGGTTGAAAGTATCTATTTGATTCTAGTACCGCTGTGATCATTCTGTAGTGGTCCCTTTGAGGGCCAGCAGAAAATAATAATAATGGTGGTATTTGTTAAACACTTAATGCTGTGCTAAACATTGGGGTAAATAAAGATAATCAAGTTAAATATAGTCCCTGTCCCACGTGGGGCTCACAGTCTATATAGGAAGGAGAACAATAGAGAAGCAGGTGGCCTAGTGGAAAGAGCATGGGCCTGGGAGTCAGAGGACCTGGGTTTTAATACCAGTTCCACTACTTGTCTGCTGGATGATCTTACCTTCTCTGTGCCTGTTACTCACACATAAAATGGGAATTAAGACTGTGAGCCCTGTGTGGGACATGTACTGTGCCCAATCTTTTATCTAGTACAGTGCCTGGCACATAGTAAGCACTTAAAAAATGCCATTCCAAAAAAAAAAACAACCACACAAAAAAAACAAACAGGTATTTAATCCCCATTTTACATTAGAAGAAACTGAGGCATTGAGAAGTTAAGTCTTGCCCAAGGTCCCACAACAGGCAGGTGGTACAATCAGGATTAGAACTCAGGTCCCCCAACTCCCAAGCCACTAGCCACTGTCTTTCCACTAGGTCAACCTGCTACACTTCTGAGTCTTCACTCTGGACCCAGCTCAATCTGGATTTGCTGGGGTTGGGTTGGAAAGAGACTGCACTCTGGACAATCAGAGGAAGGAGCTGATGTTCCAAAGCATCTGGTGATTTGCTAGACATTGAAAATTATACCTTTAATAATAAAGTTTTGTTACATGATTGTGTTCCTAATTCTAGTGTTTTAATTCTTTCTGCAGGAAATATCCCAGCTGCTGCTCATATTTTCCTGAAACAATGGTCAGCACATATCTCTACACTCTTCAAAAAACTTTCAATGCCTGCCCATTTTCTACTGCAATTTGCATACCATTGGCTTCAAGGCTCTCTCCATTTTACATATGTCATTTTTTTTATAAAATCTTAAAAAATGTTCATTTTCATAAGTATTTTTATAGTCAGTGTTCTGGAGCTTAATTTTGAACATGAATTCCCTCTCCTGCATTACAGTGCTAACAACTATAGGTCAGAAACTTTATTTTTTGTAAATTAATTGTAACTTCCAAACACATATTAATTATTCCCTGTGCTCAATAGATACTTCACTGATTAACTCCTCTTTCCAAACTATATTACTCAACTGGTGGAACTATGTAAGTGCAAGAGGTGAATTTGCACAAAGGTCCATAAAAATGAATAATAACAATAATAATGGTATTTGTTAAGCACTTACTATGTGCCAAGCACTGTTCTAAGGTCAAGAATAGATACAAGGTAATCAGGTTGTCCTATGTGGGGCTCACAGTCTTCATCCCCATTTTACAGATGAGGGAACTGAGGCCCAGAGAAGTGAAGTGGCTTGCCCAAGGTCACACAGAAAACAAGTGGCAGAGCCGAGATTAGAACCTACATCCTTTGACTCCCAAGCCCGTGCTCTTTCTGCTAAGCCACATTTCTGGAGAATCTGTTTAGGGTGACCTTGTTGTGGGGGAGGCATTTAGGGAACCCAAAGGGGTTCTTTGGTACTATAATCAAATACTGACACCACGCACCCCAAAACCCAAATGCACACTCTTACGGAATGACCACTAGTGAATGAATCATTTAAAGTAACTCTGGAAAGTCACCATAGTGTCCTTCTACCCAGCTTTGGATGACTAGTCAATTAAAATAATTGAATGTTTACTATAAGCAGGGCACTATACAATGAAGAAGGAGTCATGATGTCTGCTTTCAAAAAGTTTATAAACTAGTAGTCTAAACACAGTAGTTTCAACACTTTAGAGGCTACTAATTGCTGTATTGTACTCTCCCAAGTGCTTAATACAGTGCTCTGTATACAGTAAGTGCTCAATATGTATAAGTAATCAATACATACTAATGGGAAGGATTGAGTGATTCATTGAGTGATTAATTCCCTCAATCCATGGCTAATGAGGCTGGGGAAATAGCATAAACCTGATTGGCATGCATGGGGCTCCTGGACATCTGGATCCAGTTACTGACTCTCTATGCAGCTTCCTTCAACTCAGTAAATCTTGTTTTGGAATTATATGTTTGGTAGACTAGACAGTGACTTTTAGAAAGACTACTTATCAGGATAACAATTGCATATTAAGTTCCTGAATCCTCCAGAAATCAAAAAAAGTCTAAGAATCAGAAGGTTTCATTAGAAACCTAGGGCAATTAAATTATTTTATTTTAGTATTTTTTTCAGTAGTTTGCCATGCAGTCATATCATTCCATCCTTTATAAAGCTATTTTCCTTCAATAGTACATTCAATAGTATATAAAAGTATAGCAATTTCTGTTATTTAATTTGCAATTATATTAACCTAATTTGTGAATTATCCAGGTCTTCTGCTATGCCTTCTTCCAGCTGCCCACCACGTATTAAATTTTACCCTGTGTTCCCATCTCCATCAGAGGGTGTGAAGTTCCAAAAAGAATACATGAAACCCACTGACTGTTCTTTATTATTAGGAATCATAGCCAAAGGTTTAGTGAAGGAAAAGAAGGACTGAAATTGCACGCTGTGCTCCTATAATATGAGAGTTGCATTCTTGAAAAACTTCACATTGAGGAAAACTTGCACTCTAGCACTCAAACATTTCAACACTTTATATATATGCACACAAGTAGTTCCTCCTGATATCATGACGTCCTGAGCTTAAGTGGTTTCATTTTGTCAGAAGAATTTCCCTATTTTTCACAGTATTCTAGTCAAAACACATATTACAGCAGAATTGAGTACTCCTGATTAGTGACAGATTTCACTTGCTGATGCTAGCCTTAATGCCAATTGTTATGGATACTCAAAAACTGGCAATACCAGAAAAATAATTGGAGCCCTAGAAATAGATATAAATACATTTATTTTTGATCCTAATTAATTCTTCTTTAAAAAGATGAGGTTCTTTTCCCTTAATTTGATATTCATACATGCCTGTAGGAAAATATCTCCCAAGTTAATCCAGTACTTTCTAAACCTCAGAAACATTGACCATTTTAAGAGCATATGATTTTTTAAATAGAAACATTCAATCCAATTGAATTCATTTGACCTTGGGGAGTCTTTCAATAGAGAACTCTTTGATGAAACTCTATCTGTCCCATGTTTTCATGAGAGTGGCCTATTTCAACATTTTTCTATTTCTAAGTGTCATTAAAGGTTATCAATAATTCCAATTTGAGTGCTTACTATGTGCAAAGCACTGTACTAAGAGCTTGGGACAGTACATTCATTCATTTAATAGTATTTATTGAGCACTTACTATGTGCAGAGCACTGTACTAAGCACTTGGAATGTACAAGTCGGCAACAGATACAGTCTCTGCCCTTTGACGGGCTTACAGTCTAATCGGAGGAGACAGGCAGACAAGAACAATGGCAATAGTACAATACAAACGGAGTTGGTAGAAACTTCCCCTGTCCTTCCCTGAACAATCTCTAAGTGCATATGCAAGTGGTTAAGTCCAAATAATGTGAAAGGGAATGTCAGTCTCGCATCAATCTTTTCAGCTACACTCCCACACAAGAATGGGCTCTTACCACCAGTAAAATGATGATCTTTGAAAATTGGGGACAACAATAAATATTTTATATAAGCATGAAATATTTTAATGAACAAATGACCAAGCCTAAAATGCTTTTGTATACAAATTATTTCTAGCTTATATATCTTGGAATTTCTTACTAAATGAAACATTACAAGCTTCTTGAAGAATGGTGAAGAGGCCTTCTTCTTTAGTTACACTTGAGGGAGATGACTTCACAGACATCCTCATTTAAACATTTACTTCACACTCCCATTGCACCTATGTAAATACCTTTATACCCTATTGTTTCCACCTACCTGTAATTTATTTTTAGTGTGTCTCCCCTCCTGGCTTGTAATTTCCTTAAGGGAAGTCATCTTGTATACTAAGTCTATTTTGTTCTCACAAGTTCTTAGTATAGTGTTCATGCATAGAGTCAGTGCTGAAATATTATCAATAGGTGTCTTTAGGAAGGATTGGGCTGCAATATTAGATTTGGGTTGAAAAAAGGCAGAAAAACAGTTTAATAATCCCATGTTTTTTCTATCTCTGCATCTGTACAATTTAAACAATGAAAAACTTGTCCTGTGAGGTGGTAGTCATGGCATTTATTGAGCACCCACTGGGTACAACACACCGTACTTAGAGAACGGTCATAAGAAACTTATACTCCAATGGAAGAAACAGACATTAAAGCATTTAGAGGAAATGCTAAAGAAATCATATCTTTGACATTTTTCTATTAAGGGCTTGCTATTTGTTAAACACTGGGAAAAATACAAGGTTATCAGATCAGACAGATCCTGCTCGACAAGGGGCTCGACCTAACTTATTTCCATTTTACAGATGAAAAAACTGAGTCCAGAGAGTTAAGAGACTTGCTTCAAGACACCTACCAGAACAAGCCAGTGGCAAATCTGGGACTTGAACCTGGGTCTCTTAAGGCCCACTCCCATGCTCTTTCCACTACGTCACATTGCCTCCTAATTAAATAAATTGAAATTACTGTGAATGCATTGAAGTCATACTGAATATATAAAGTACTTAAGATTTCAACCTCGTACCTCCCAGACTTAATTCCTTAAACCCAAATGGGCTATAATTACGAGTGAGGAATTGAATCTCTGAGTTACACATTCAAGGGGCATCATTCTCTTTCAGGTCATAGGATTCCATTTAGTAAATTACTATTGCAGAAACCTAATAACTTAAATGAGTTAATGTATCACCTAGAGTTACAATCGTAAATTTAGGGAAGTCAATAAATTTTGAATATTTTTTCCAAAAAGCATTTTTATGAGCATCTAAATAGGAAATAAAGTATATATGCAAAGAACTACTGCATGTCTGAGAAAGCAACCCCATCTTCTCTGTCTTTACATAAATTTTTTAGTTTTCTAAAAGGTACATCAAGACTTTAAAAACCTCTAAATCCAGTGAAATTAAAAGGGAATAGATCATCTATATAGTCTGAAATATTGACCTTTCTTGCTTTCTGAATTGTTAGTCAGTGTTTTGAAAACTATATGATGTGATAGCATACCATAAATCTGTTGCCAAGGGAATAACTTTCTTTGGTTAAATGAACAGAAAACATTTTGGGGATCCTTTGATGGTATCACTGACCTGTCTGGTGTTGGTATTCTTTCAGTACATTATTAGCCTTTTTATAGACTTAATAAATAACAAATAGTAAGGGGAATGGTATTTAATGAGTTTGTCTCACAATAAGAGAATGGAATTGTACATCCTTGGAAGATTAGGACAGATGGAAACAGGCAATTTAAATGCAACCAGAAACATTTGTGATGATAATGGAGGCTCCAAGGCCATTTTTACTAGAGAGGCAACCAATAAATACTTTGAGCCTTTATTTCCAAAAAATGAAAAAAAAAAAAAAGATTGTACTGAAGGGTTGAAAATAGGGATCCCAGTCTATAGTCCAGACATGCTTAATGGGAAGCATCATTGGTTAGTAGATTAGTAGATTGATTAGTAGAGAGATTCCTTACACATGTTTGAGAATTTAGAGCGTGATTTCCTTTCTTCTGTTCAGAGGAAGATATCAGTTGGTAGCCTAATTTCTGAGTGCTTTCCCATTTCTCTAATAGATAACTGAAGGATTTTATTTTATGAGACAGCTAGATTTCAGTTAAATTAAATAGTGAGTAATAGTATTGAATAGATAGATACTCAATGTCCCTCCTTTGGCTCTCCCATTTTTCCCAGCATTATTTCAAAAGATCTGCCATCTCCTCTCAAAATCTATCCCCGCTGCTTTCAAGCATGCTCATGTCTCCTCCAACCTTTAAATAAACAAAACAACAAAAAAACCAACTCTCCCTTGACCAAGGCTTCTTCTAGTTTTTGCTCGATCTCCCTGCTACTATTCCTTGCAAAACTCCTTGAGTGAGTGGTCGACATTTCCGCTACTCAAATACTCTCCTTGACCCCACTAAAATCTGTATTCTGTCTCCTTTGCTCCACCAAAACTGCCTTCTCTAGGGTCACTAATGACCTCCTTCTTGCCAAATCCAATGGCCTCTACTCCATCCTAATCCTCTTCAACCTTTCAATATCTTCAACACCGTGAACCACCCCCTTGTGGGCTATTATGAGAAATACTTTGTTCCAACTGGCTAAGAGAATCACCTTTGCTTCTTTCTCTTACTCCACTCCCCTATCTGGGTCTGAACAAGTAACTGACACCTACCTCCTAAGTGACCATGTGGGAAAGTACAGAAGCTCCATTTCTCAACTCTCTACTCTGATAGCCACCTTCAACTGTTCACACTCCAATGGCTTCTTCTCCCCTGCTTTCAAACATGCTCATGTCTTCCCTATCCTAAAATATTCCTCCCTTGACCCCACAACTCTCTCCAGTTATCACCCAATCTCCCTCTTACCATTCCTCTTCAAATTCCTTGAGCAAGTTGTCTACCTGCTGCTTCCACTTCCTCTCCTCAACCCCCTCCAATCTGGTTTATGCCCCCAAAACTGCATTCTTAATGATCACCTTCTTGCCAAATCCAAATCCTCGACCTCTCAGTTCTTCCAACACTGTGGACCACCCCTTTCTTCTGGAAACAATATCTAACCTTGGGTCATTGACACTGTACACTTCTGGTTCTCCTCATCACTCTGGCCACTCCTTCTCAGTCTCTTTCAAGACCTCCTCCTCTGCCTCCTATTTTCTAACTGTGGAATTCCTGAAGGCTCAGTTCTGGATCCCATTTTATCCTCCACTTACACCCACTCCCTTGGAGATCTTATTTGCTCGCATGACTTCAACTACCATCCCTAAATGGATGATTTCCATATTCACCTCTCCAGCCCAGACCACTCTCCTTCTCTGCAGTCTCATATTTCTTCTTGCCTTCAGGGCATTTGCATGTTCAAAATTGAATTTGTCATCTTCCCACCCAAATCCTATCCTTCTTCATCTTCAATTCCTGTAGACACCACCACTATCCCTTCTGTTCACAAGCCTATAACCTTGACATCTCTCTCGCTCCACCTACATATTCAATGTCACCAAATCCTGTTGGTTCTACCATCACAACATCACTAAAAATCCATTCTTTTGAATTCATCCAAATTTCTAATATACTGATCCAAGGGCTTATATCTCACTTTGACTACTGCATCATTCTCCTTGCTGACCTCTCTGCTTCTCCCCAGTCCAGTCCTCATTTCATTCTGCTGCTTGGATTGCTCTTCTTAAACAAAACAAAAACCAAAAAATAAAAAACCAAACACAACATTAAATTCACTTATCCCACTCCTCAAGAACCTCCAATCGACTCTTACATCAAACAGAAACTTCTTACCCTTGCTTTTGGCTCAGCAATATGATCCTTAGAAATGCCAAATAAAGTCTTGTAAACTGGTGAGGATTAGAAATTGCAAATGTTATATAGGTACTGTAGTTGTAAAACAATGTGAAATAGAGCTCTTTCCTTTAGACCATACTGCCTATCTTCCTTTATCCTTGCTATCCCTTCTCATATCCCCATCCTCCAACAAACAGAGAGAAACACTAGAGTACGAATTTCCATTGGCACAGGCAGCAAGACCAAATGCCTTAAAACCTGGGATACTAGAGAGTTTTCATTACCTATTCCAATTCCCTAATAAATCACTGTCGCCCCCTTTACCATGTTTTGAAGTACCCCCAGGAATTTGTACCCTGATAGTAGCCCACTTCTGATATCAGGTACTGGGGGAAATGTTGGGAAAGCATAGAAGTTTGGTAGTGAATTCAATTTGGCCCCCACCTAAGATCTGAATCCTAAAAAAAACTCCTACAAATAAGAACTTGATCTTCCTGAGACACAGACATTTTGTTTTCCTGCTTCAAACACTGACCAGAACTTTTAGGGCATTTGAAGAGCCAAATTATTCCAAAGCTCCCAAATGCTTGCCAATAGCAAGTTAGAATTGTTTTGTTGAGGGAGGGGATTATCGTAAGAGCACTTGCACCTTTTTGGCTAAATGAAACAAGGGGATGATGCACCTTTTCTCATGTGTCTTTAATAGGGTAATAATAATGATGATGGGATTTGTTAAGCACTTACTATGTGCCAGGCACTGTACTAAGTGCTAGGGTAGATACAAGCAAATCAAGTTGGATTCAGTCCCTGTCCCATGTGGGGCTCACACTCTTCATCCCCGTTTTACAGATGAGGTAACTGAGGAACAAATAAGTAAATGGCTTGCCCAAGGTCACACAGGAGGCAAGTGGCAGAGCTGAGATTAGAATCCATGACCTTCTGACTCCCAGGCCCGTGCTCTATCCACTACACCATGCTGCTTCTCTAGGGTAGTATAGTCATTCATACTAGCGAGCTATTTTGATCCATAGTAGAAAGCTTTCCAAACTGTCATTCCAAATTTTCATCCTATATCAATTGCAAGGTTTTCTGGACTATTTCTTAAATATTCTCATACATTCTCATCCTATTCTCCTATAATCCCCTATGTCACATTTTATATGACTAGTCCTGAATTATTATGCTACAGAAATTGAAATTTCACATCACCTATATAAAGCAGTTGTAGACAATTGTCTTACAATTAAGAAAAAATTGTGAACTGTGCACTGTAAGAACATCTATCACATTAAATGTACTTTGATATATGTCTTTCTTGCATTGCTAGGATACATTTAAACATAGATTCTGAAGTGTGCCCTGGTGACTACAGCATATTGAAAACCAAGATGTGAGCTTCTTCCCCGACAAACCAACATAGCGTTTTAAGAATAGGTAATTTATCCCATATCCATTAGTAGTGATAGGGTCCTGCAATGTTCATTTATTTAGTAATAGCAGATAAAGGTAATTTACTAAATAGTGTTTAACTATCACAACACTACTGTATTTTATTTTTTCTTGAGTTGGAGTAGACTCTTAGGATACCTACCCTAGGTATGACTTTTTTTCCCCACACTCTCAGGCCTCCCTCCCAAATCCCACCACCAGCTTTTCAGTGAGAATCATTTCAGAAGCAAATCATTTCAGAAGCCAGGTGTGAACACCAAGGTAACCATTCACCCCTCTGTCTTTCATATTAGAAGATGATGGAACTGGTCCTGAGCTGTTGCCCACCAGCACGCAAATAGGACTCAGAAGTAAGGATGAATCCTTGTTGTGCTAGCAGGTCTGGTTCAGTTTTTGACTCTACATTTTTATTTTAAAGGTTTGACCAAAACTTGTGCTGGAGGAGAGTAACTCCTTTCTGCTCCTCAGATTTATTTCCCTGCTGTGAACTCCCATAATATTTTGACAGAGGCAAATCCTTAGCATAACCCTGGACTGATGATCCAAGAACATGCTTTTTATTAGGCTGTATTTTTCTTCAATGAGTCAGAGAAATAGCTGTGATAGTAATTTTGCACTTGATAACATTCAAAATCCACAAAGCATTTAGAGTTCATATGACTAAAAATATGCATCCCCAAACTTGAGCAAATATATTTGTTCCCAAAATAATGATTGTGTTCCCACAGATGCAAAGGCTAAAGAGGGTACTTGGATCCAAGGTCCTTGTCCTTACTGTTTCAAAAGCCATGGACAGATTTATCATTCTATCATCTGACAGGAAAACCCCAGAATAGCCCTAATCATGCATTCTGAATTGTAATCACACCATACAAATTAAAATTGATAACTCTGACAACAACAAATGCAGTCCTAAATGGATCATCTGTAAATATACTTTAAAATCCATTTTTTTTCACCTTTCTATGTGGGATATTGAACACACAGGTATTCTACATGCATATGCTTTCTCAATGAAAAAAGGTCCAAGTTATTACAATCCTTATACAGCTCACAAGCAATAGATGTCATTTCCAAAAAAAACCAAACAAAACCCTAATATAGGATATATTAAGTAAGCTCTGTGATCCTACTGATATTCCCTCATTTGAGACTGGGATTAAGATTGGATAATTCATTCATTCATTCAATAGTATTTATTGAGCGCTTACTATGTGCAGAGCACTGTACTAAGCGCTTGGGATGAACAAGTCGGCAACAGATAGTGACAGTCCCTGCCGTTTGACGGGCTTACAGTCTAATCGGGGGAGACGGACAGACAAGAACAATGGCACTAAACAGCGTCAAGGGGAAGAACATCTCGTAAAAACAATGGCAACTAAATAGAATCAAGGCGATGTACAATTCATTAACAAAATAAATAGGGTAACGAAAATATATACAGTTGAGCGGACGGGTACAGTGCTGTGGGGATGGGAAGGGAGAGGTGGAGGAGCAGAGGGAAAAGGGGAAAATGAGGCTTTAGCTGCGGAGAGGTAAAGGGGGGATGGCAGAGGGAGTAGAGGGGGAAGAGGAGCTCAGTCGGGGAAGGCCTCTTGGAGGAGGTGATTTTTAAGTAAGGTTTTGAAGAGGGAAAGATAATCAGTTTGGCGGAGGTGAGGAGGGAGGGCATTCCAGGACCGCGGGAGGACGTGACCCAGGGGTCGACGGCGGGATAGGTGAGACCGAGGGACGGCGAGGAGGTGGGCGGCAGAGGAGCGGAGCGTGCGGGGTGGGCGGTAGAAAGAGAGAAGGGAGGAGAGGTAGGAAGGGGCAAGGTGATGGAGAGCCTTGAAGCCTAGAGTGAGGAGTTTTTGTTTGGAGCGGAGGTCGATAGGCAACCACTGGAGTTGTTTAAGAAGGGGAGTGACATGCCCAGATCGTTTCTGCAGGAAGATGAGCCGAGCAGCGGAGTGAAGAATAGACGGGAGCGGGGCGAGAGAGGAGGAAGGGAGGTCAGAGAGAAGGCTGACACAGTAGTCTAGCCGGGATATAACGAGAGCCCGTAATAGTAAGGTAGCCGTTTGGGTGGAGAGGAAAGGGCGGATCTTGGCGATATTGTAGAGGTGAAACCGGCAGGTCTTGGTAACGGATAGGATGTGTGGGGTGAATGAGAGGGACGAGTCAAGGATGACACCGAGATTGCGGGCCTGCGGGACGGGAAGGATGGTCGTGCCATCCACGGTGATGGAGAAGTCTGGGAGAGGACCGGGCTTGGGAGGGAAGATGAGGAGCTCAGTCTTGCTCATGTTGAGTTTTAGGTGGCGGGCCGACATCCAGGTGGAGACGTCCCGGAGGCAGGAGGAGATGCGAGCCTGAAGGGAGGGGGAGAGGACAGGGGCGGAGATGTAGATCTGCGTGTCATCTGCGTAGAGATGGTAGTCAAAGCCGTGAGAGCGGCTGAGTTCACCGAGGGAGTGAGTGTAAATGGAGAACAGAAGAGGGCCAAGAACTGACCCTTGAGGAACTCCAACAGTTAAAGGATGGGAGGGGGAGGAGGCTCCAGCGTAGGAGACCGAGAATGATCGGCCAGAGAGGTAAGAGGAGAACCAGGAGAGGACAGAGTCCGTGAAGCCAAGGTGAGATAAGGTATGGAGGAGGAGGGGATGGTCGACAGTGTCAAAGGCAGCAGAGAGGTCAAGGAGGATCAGAATGGAGTAGGAGCCATTGGATTTGGCAAGAAGGAGGTCATGGGTGACCTTAGAGAGAGCAGTCTCGGTAGAGTGGAGGGGACGGAAGCCAGATTGGAGGGGGTCTAGGAGAGAATGGGAGTTAAGGAATTCTAGGCATCGATTGTAGACGACTCGTTCTAAGATTTTGGAAAGGAAGGGTAGTAGGGAGATAGGACGATAACTGGAGGGGGAAGTGGGGTCAAGAGCGGGTTTTTTTAGGATGGGGGAGACGTGGGCGTGTTTGAAGGCAGAGGGGAAGGAGCCCTTGGAGATTGAGTGGTTAAAAATAGAAGTTAAGGAAGGGAGGAGGGCAGGGGCGATGGTTTTAAGAAGGTGAGAGGGAATGGGGTCCGAGGCGCAGGTGGAGGGGGTGGCACTTGCGAGGAGGGAGGAGATCTCCTCTGAGGATACTGCAGGGAAGGATGGGAAAGTAGGGGAGGGGGTTGTTGGGGGGGAGGGGAGAGGCGGAGGGGTGACTTTGGGGAGCTCAGACCTGATCGTGTTGATTTTCGTGAGGAAATAGGTGGCCAGATCATTAGGGGTGAGAGATGGGGGAGGGGGAGGAACAGGGGGCCTAAGGAGAGAGTTAAAGGTCCGGAACAATCGGCGGGGGTGACGGGCATGGGTGTCGATGAGGGAGGAGAAGAAGCTTTGCCTGGCGGAGGAGAGGGCAGAGTTAAGGCAGGAAAGGATAAATTTGAAGTGTGTGAGGTCGGCTTGGTGCTTGGACTTTCGCCAGCAGCGCTCAGCAGCTCGAGCATAGGAGCGTAGGAGGCGGACAGAGGAGGTGATCCAGGGCTGTGGGTTAGTGGAGCGAGAGCGGCGGAGGGAAAGGGGGGCGAGAGAGTCGAGATGAGTAGAGAGGGTGGAGTTGAGAGCGGAGACCTGATCGTTGAGAGTGGGAAGAGAGGACAGGGCGGCAAGGTGAGGCGAGATGCTATTGGAAAGACGGATGGGATCGAGAGCCTCATACATATGGTACATAGTACATTACCTAAGACTTCTGTGACTATTCTAGCTTGAAATTCATAATGTCTTTTATAGCTCTTTGGCAGGAACCTTTTCCAGCAATTTGATATTGATATAGTTAGCCATTTCAGGGGTCATTCTTGGAGCTACTTTTATAAAATAGTAGATGCTCAGAGGTATCCCCAAGGTCTTAGAGACATCATTTCTTTTTCTGAGATAAAGAATACTTTTTAGGAGCACCCCAGAGAGTACCCCCAAAATATCACCCTTTAATTCACTGACTCTATCCTTTGGCTTTCTGTATAGGAACTGGTAGACAACAAAAAAATCACCTGATGTCCAACTACTTAATTCTGGTTGGTTGTTAGGAACACAGGAAACATTTACTTTTCCTTTTATTTTTCCCCACTTTGCCCTGCAGTATCCCAATACCCCAAAATAGCATTTATAGTTGAACAGTGTTACTTAAAAGAAATCCAGTACCTCCTAATTCCCTGCAGGGGTTCTGGAGGCTTTTCTCTGATCCATTCCCCTCAAAGCTCTCCTCAGGAAATCCTCTCTTTTCAGGATCTTTCCCTTCAGACGTTCTAGAAAACAGGTAAATTCTGCTGCTAATCCTCATGATCACCTCCACACCACTGACCTTCTACCATAGCTGTGCTTCTTATCCACCAGTTACCCTCTTCTTCCTTTTCCTTAATCACATGTGTGATTGACACTGTTTCTATAGTTGTCATCAGATGACTGACCACTTATGTTAATGAGTTTTCCCTTTGAGAGGCACAATCAAAGGCAGTTAGATGATTTTAAAAATAGTATTTGTTAAGCCCTTACTATGTGTCACATACTGTACTGACTTTCTGTGTGGGGTAGGTTTAGACTGACCAACACCTATGTAAAATACAACTGAAGTTAATATGCTCACCTTTACATAAGGAGACAACATGAACTTAGAGTACAATGCTTTTCATTTTACCAAAAATTTTCCCTTAATATTGCTACTCAGCAATATTTTTCAAATCAATACATGCAAGATGATTTCTATAAATTTCTCCAAAATTTTTATTGAATATACATGGTATAAACCTTCTGTGGGAATGGATGATAATTTTTGACTCCGGATTACAATTCATCTGAGCATCTCGGGAAGAATGAATACAATTAGTCCTGCTGGCTAAAAATGCTCTTTTTTGAGATTTCTTCTTATATATGTTCCAGATTCTAGTTATTTCATTAATTTATGTTCATTTGAAGGTCTACTTGTGACTTCTATAAAACATGTCAAGGCTGTTGATTGCTTGGTGATGACAATGAATGGGACACCTGTCTCCCAGAAGCTGAATTATTTCAAATGATCATTCAATTTAGATAATTGTTTGCTTTCATCTGAGTCACATGCAAGCCTAGTGACAAACAAATCCCTGGGAAAATCACAAACACCTTCTAATTGAAGTCTTTCTTCAAAGCAGCCTTCCTTTCTGAAGCACAAAACCTAGCATTGACAGAAAAACAAGAAATTTTAGTTGTACATCAATGAATGCTTTCTGATTTTGGCTTTGTTATGCTTCTTGTGTTTTCTCATCTCCATTTTCCAACTGCATATCAGTATTTTAATCAAACTCCCAAAAAGCATCTACGTGAACAGAAATTTCCCACTTGAAATACTGAACAAAACAAGGTTTTGACAAGATTAAAATCTGCAATCGACAAACCAGATTGCTACCAGCTGATTTTTTTTTAAATGGCCCAGGTGGAAGTGGGAAAACCTTTCTTTGTAACAGCATGCTGCCTTGCATTGAAATGTCAAGACAATGAAATTGATTTGCCACATACTTTCACTTATTTTGCAAAGACTTTATTACCTGGGGACCACACATCACATAATCTATTTGTCCTAGTGCTATTAGTAGAAGATTCTTTATCTCAAATTAGACTAACACTGATGAAACTAAAATTATTCAACAACCTAAATTGTTAATTGGTAAAATGTGTACTGAAGTTACAGTGCCAGTGTTCGTGCTCTGCATATAGTTGAAATACTGCTAAAAATTATGGCAAATGGAAACTCAAATTCCTTTTATTTTTTATCTTAAACTTGTGGAGGAAAGGCTATTTCACTGGAAGAGAGTTACCAGATGGTACCTGCTATTTAATTGAAGCAGAGTCAAAAATAAAGCTACACTAAATATAGCAATTTGTGAAATCTGTTTAAGAAGCTCAAACCTACACAAAATATGAGCACTATGATGCTGCACTGTTGTCAAGACTTAACTTATTGGGTTCTAATATTTAAACATCATCTTTGACATGTTCCAAGCTTGAGAGACAATATCTTTTTTTATGGTTTTTCTTAAGCACTGACAATGTGTCAAGCATTATTCTAAGCATTAGGGTAGATATAACTTCATCAGGTCAGACACAGTCCCTGTCGCACATTAAGCTCACAGTTTAAGTAGGAGAGAGAACAGGTATTGAATCCACACTTTACATCTGAGGAAACTGGGGCATAGAGAAGTTAAGTGACTTGTCCAAGGTCACACAACAGGCAAGTGACAGAGGCAGTATTAGAACCCAGGACCTCTGACTCCCAAGCCTATGCTCTTTCCACTAGGTCATGCTGCTTTAAATTCTTGATGCTGCCTGCTCACCATCTCACCCATCAGAGTCAAGAATTTTGTATTGAATACCATTTTCCTACCTTTTAGAAAAGTGACCTACTTTCAGAAATTGCCAACAGAGCTATTCTGTCTCAAAAAAAGAAGAAGATTCTTTATGAATCAATGAATATCTTCTACTGAAAATTGAAAATGAAAGCAAAAGCCTTGGGTAAAGATAGTGTGTTCAACTCCATTATTCTCCCCGAAGGTCCTGGTGGAGTGTTTTGCATTCAGTAGATATTCAGTAAATACTACTGATTACTTTTGAGCAAACCAAAAACAAATCCCATGTTTATTCTCCTCAAAGAGTTTATGATTTAATGAAGGGGACAGGCAGACAAAATATTTACAAATAGTGGGAGTAAGAGGAGAAAGTAAGACAAAATGAGGCTATAACAGAGCTGAATAAATTATTGCATATATTGTGTGTAAATGTGTGTGTGTGTATTTGTGTGTGTGCATATGAGCTGAGAGGATACACAAGTGCTAAAGATTGATGGGATAGAGTTTGGGAATGAGCCCTCTTTGTTCAAGCCAAAAGAACCATATTGTCTGCTAAAAATGTCTCAATTTAAATCTCAATTAAAATATGATCACTATATCCTATATCACTATATGACTATATCCCCTGTCCTCTTCTTGACTTCCTTATCACTGTAGATGGTACGACCATCCTTCCCGTCTCTCAAGCCCGCGACCTCGGTGTCATCTTTGACTCGGCTCTCTCATTCACCCCACACATCCAATCTGTCACCAAGACCTGCCAGTCTCACTTTTATAATATCGCCAAGATTTGCCCTTTCCTCTCCACCCAAATGGCTATCTTACTGGTACAGGCTCTCATAATATCCCGGCTGGATTATTGTATCAGCCTTCTCTCTGATCTCCCTTCCTCCTGTCTCTCCCCGCTCCAGTCTATTCTTCATTCCGTTGCCCGGCTCATCTTCCTGCAGAAACGCTCTGGGCATATCACTCCCCTTTTTAAAAACCTCCAGTGGTTGCCTATCGACCTCCGCATGAAACAAAAACTTCTCACTCTAGGTTACAAGGCTCTCCATCACCTTGCCCCCTCCTACCTCTTCTCCCTTCTCTCTTTCTACTGCCCACTCCGCACGCTGCGCTCCTCTGCCGCCCACCTCCTCACCTTCCCCCATTCTCGCCTATCCCACCATCGACCCCTGAAACACATCCTCCGCTGTCCTGGAATGCCTTCCCTCCTCACCTCTGCCAAACTAATTCTCTTCCCCTCTTCAAAGCCCACTGAGAGCTCACTTCCTCCAAGAGGCCTTCCCAGACTGAGCTTCCCCTTTTCCCTCTGCTCCCTCTGCTGCCTCTCTACCACCCCCCTTCACCTCCCCTCAGCTAAGCCCCCTTTTCCCCCCTTTCCCTCTGCTCCTCACCCTCTCCTTTCCCTTCCCCTCAGCACTGTGCTCGTCCGCTCATTTGTATATATTTTTATTACCCTATTTATTTTGTAAATGAGATGTACATCCCCTTGATTCTATTTATTGCTATTGTTTTAATGAGATGTATATCCCCTTGATTCTATTTATTGCTATTGTTTTTGTCTGTCTGTCTCCCCCGATTAGACTGTAAACCCATCAATGGGCAGGGACTGTCTCTATCTGTTGCCGATTTGTACATTCCAAGCGCTTAGTACAGTGCTCTGCACATAGTAAGCACTCAATAAATACTACTGAATGAACGAATGAATATATCATAGTGAAAGCAATTCCATTAGACTGTAAGTTCTTTGTGGACATGAAATGTGCATTTTGATTCTTTTGTACTTTTCCAAGTTCATACTGCAGTGTGATACACTAACCAGGGTCTCAGTAAATGCTATTACCATTAATTTTCTACTGTTGAAACATGTTGTTGGCCTTTTTGTTTCCTTTCATATTTTTGAGCCCTAAAGTCCGCCTCTTCATTTTACCTTGCCCTGTCAAACACTGTTGGAAATATTAAGAATATCAAGAATATCACATTTCATTATTTTCTCCTATGATAACTCACACGGTTTATCCACTAGGCTACAGTTCCACAGCACAGATCTTTCCCCCTTGTCCTCGTATTTGGAATTGATATGAGGATCTTTGAAAATCCAGGGTACCTCTTCAAATATTAAATACACTGAGAATGACTGTAAGTTCCTTGTTGGCAGATATCAGGGATCATGTTTACCAACTCCATTGAATTTCACTCTGCACACAGTAAATGTTCAATAAATATGATTGATTGAGTGACTGACTGAAGAGCCCACAAAGGTGCTCAAATGGAATTCTTTTATGTCCATAAATTCATTTTCACCCAAGATGCTACTGGGTCAAGGAGTTTTACCTTTTACTGTGGTTCTTTGAATAGAGTTCTGATTACTTTGGGATACCACCTAGACATTTTTATAGTATGAGAGAGCTCAGAAGTCAGCAGGGGTGAATCATGATTATTTCTGCCTAGTGCATTGTATCCAGGTCATCGTTTTACCATTTTCTTCCTCCCTGCTGTGCTCACAAATAATCTGCATTGAATTGGGGTGAAGTTCTTTTTTTCAGGCAGATTTTTGATTAGACCTCAATTCTATGTGTGAACATTGTAAGATATCATATGCATTGAGGTGTGACTGTAGTTTATTAAGACATGTTACATTTTAGAACTTGTGAAGTTTCACAGAGATAAATTAGTAATGAATGGGAAAAACTCAAATAAAATGGAATGTCTTGAAGTGATAGTGTGAAATACAGAAAAATAATGTGATAAAAAGGCTAAATCATAGCTAATAGGGCTAAATGGATCATGTGCTGCTCTGTATTAGAATTTACCAACATCTATGCCCAGCATTCATTTTAGTAAAGTAACTTACTTACTCTATGATGTTAGTGGTGTCAGCTAGCTGTATGGCTATGAATAACAGTGGAAGCTAACACAACTAGTTCAGTCTATTTGTGAAGTCATGGCCAAAGAGATTTTTAAGGCTCTAGCAGAGCTTCCATCTGGGGAAATATCAATCAATAGTATTTATGGAGCACTTACTGTGTGCAGAGCACTGTACTAAACTAAATGCTTGGGAGAGTACAATACAAAGAGCTAATAGATGTGTTTCCTCCCCTTAAGGAGCTTACACTATAGAGGAGGAGACAGACATCAATATAAACAGTTCATTTATAGATATTTACGATAAGTGCAAGTGCTTATGACAGTGCTTTGCACACAGTAAGTGCTAATAAATATGACTGAATGAATAAATGCTATAGGACTGAAGGTGGGGAGAATACCAAATGCTCAAAGGGCACAGATCAACCAAGTGCAGGCATTGATCCAAGTGCAATATATATGAAATATATCACATATTTATCTAGAATAATCACAATGACCTCAGAAAAGATAACAGCCTTTTAATAATGGAGAGTAGAGTAAATGGAATTCATGATGAATTTAATTCAGAAAGTCATAAGATGATGGGTTATTTTCTGCAATCGCCTTCTTAAACAGTGGATTATGAATGTATTTCTTCAATCAATCAATCATTTGAATGTATTGAGCTATTACTGTGTGCCGACCACAGTACTAAGTGCTTGGGAAAGTACAATATCATATGATACAATGGAATTGGTAGACATAATCCCTGCCCACAAAGAGCTTATAGCACAGAAGGGCAAACAGGCATTTTGGAGTTTTGGAAACTGGGTGTGCTCTTTTGGGTTATACCTGGTAGATAAAATCTAATTCTATTAGAGCTGATAATAAAGATTATTGCTGGAAGCCTGTTCTTTTTGAAGCAACAATCTGGAGGCAACCTAATGACGGGATAGAAATGAGTGTTGTGGGGAGAGTGGGTGAGGGAGTACCTAAGTGTTTAGGTGGTAAGTAACAGAGAGGGAAATAGTGTAGGGAGACAAGAGATCAATCAACAAGCTCTGTGGGGAGACCACTAAAAACCTAAAGCATCTTTCCCGACATTAGGAGATAAGCCTCCCTTTTTCAGGAGTGGAGAGGGCGAAGAAGCTGGTCCCGGAGCCTCTCTTCCACCAGAACTTTGGGTTCTTTAGGAGGGAGGTTGTCCCATAAGCAGGAAATCCTCTGTCCAGCCACCTGACACTGCAGCAGGAGCAAAGTCCTACACTACTTTAGAGAAAAAAGGAGGCAGAAGACGGAGCCCATGCCAACAGGAACCTCCATGTCACCATTTCTTCACTGCAATGAAAACATTGGGAAGGTTGTTACAGTCATCCTCACCCAGTACTCTTTAGTCTGGAATGGTATGGTATCTGAAAACTATCCCCTTTAATGAGGATGATGGAGTCTCCCTTCAGAATTAGTCCTGAGATTTCAGAACCAAGCATCTGTGCAGAGGAATTGCTGACAGTACCAGTGGCTTGGTTGGCAAGACTGGCACTCTCTCATCCCTGCCAGACAGGTTCCTGCTGGAGCACGGTCAGGTGAGTGAGTAGGCAATCAGTGATGTAGCACGTTGCAAAGTTCATGGGTGCTCTTTGCTAGGTATAGGCAGTACCAAGGCTAAAACCCAGATTTTCTGCTACCCAGAGTGGTGCTCTTTCTTCTGGAATAATAGCAGAATTATCCTCCAATAGTGATGAAGTGACATACATCTTTTTGTTGATATTTTTCACAGTTTCCTACTAGTCTGTGAGCTCCTTCAGGACAGGGATCTACCCATATCTTCTACGGATAAGCATTCAATAAATACCACTGATTGATTGATTGATTGTTGAACTTTAATGAGGTTCCATTAGTGAGGATTTTATATTCTTATTGTTCTCTGTGTCTGTCCTCCCTCATTTAGATTTCAAGATCCTTATGGTCCTGGGAAAGGGCCTGAATTTCTTTTTCATGTAATTATCCAAGTACTTAGTACAGTACTTTACACATTGTAAGCCCTTGATAAATGTGAATAATAATAAAAGAGCAAGTTGCTTGATTTCTGTAATAATTTTAGTACAGTAAACAAGAATGCTTTTTTTTTCCTATCTACACATATATATGTTCTAAGAAGTATCAATTTAAAGGACTAACTAAAACACCCTCTAAAAGAAGTCAAAATTGTTTCTTTTTAAGTTGAAACCTATTTTTTTACAGTATTTGTTAAGCACTTCTTATGTGCCAGGCACTGTTCTAAGTGTTGGGGTAGATACAAGCTAATCAGGTTGAACACAGTCCACCCCCCACATGGGGCTCACAATCTTAAACCCCATTTTACAGATGAGGTATCTGAGGCACAGAGAAGTAAAGTGACTAGCTCAAGGTCACACAGCAGGCAAGTGGCCGAGTCAGGACTAGAACCCAGGTCTTTCTGATGCCTAGGCCTATGCTTTCCACTATGCCACGTTGCTTCTGTATTCATCATATTAAACAAAAAAGAAAAATTTTGAAATGGTGACTAAAATGCATCAATTAATCGATCAATCAATTGTATTTATTGAGCACTTACTGTGTGCAGAGAACAGTACTCTTGAGAGAGTACAACACAACAACAGACACATTCTCTGACCACAATGAGCTTTCACCATTTTCCAAAAAGGTTTCAAAAAATATGCAAAGGCAGAGTAGTGGTATTATGACTCATTTGTTTTAAACATGGTTCTAAAAATGTTCAAATGCTTTTAGCTATTACAGAATAAAAGCACTATTAAAAAACATGTGGCAGTTTCAACTGGGTTTAAAGATGATGGCACGAATAATTAATCTGTTTTATTAGCATTAATTTAATTCTGGAATCTTAGTAACAAAACAAGAAGCATTAACTATCAGTATAACCAATCTTACATAAATCTTCAACATCTCTGTTTTTTTAATTAAAAATAATTGGGTGGGCTACAGTGAGCTGAGCTCAGGACTGTAATTAAACTTCTTTAATATATATTAACTCTATAACTAATTTGCATTCATTATTCTGTTTAACAGTTTTAGTGTGCATGGGGGATATTGTGATTTTATCAATGTGCTCTGTAAACGGAGTAAAGATAAAGCGTAAAGAATTAAGACATCATTATTTTCCCTTTAGCATTCATTTCCACCTTTAAAAGTATAATAGACTACTGTAATGATTTCCTAAAATTAAAGGGAGTTAACTATATTGATTTTACAAGCTATGGTATAGTCGCTATGTGCAGATAAAAATTCTTTAGGTCTCTTTTAAAAAATCTAGTTGTTTATGGAGTGTTTTTGCTTTTATGTAAGTGATTCTCAGAAGAAATATTTTACCTTAATTTGAAATGTCTTCTCCAAATCCTATTGAAATATAATGGCAATACTTTGTGTTGTGTTTCTACTACATGACCAGGGAGCCCAAAATGCTTTCCACAGTGGACTCAATTCTTCCCTGTGATCCCAGCACAACAACCTTAGCTGTGTACCTCTGGACATGGAAGGGAGAAAAGCCTGCTTCTTCTCCACTTGAGATTATCCAATCCACGCAGGCTTCCTCATGGCTCTTTACAAAGTATTAATATCCCAGTTCCAGGTGTGCCATAATTGTGCAACAATGTGTTGAGAGTTAGCCTTACCTGCACACTTTAGAGAATTACTACAATAGTCTACCATATTTCCCTTCTGATCCATCCTATCCACCCTTTCTATTACTACTAATCAGTCCATAAACTGATGGAGTGATGTGATTATCCTTGTCCCACATATGCAAACTGTGTGTTCCTGCCAATATAGATGCTTGCCTATTCCTTTAAATAGGAGACAGCAACGTGGCGTAGTGGTAAGAGCATAGGCTTGGGAGTCAGTGTCGTGGGTTCTAATTCCAGCTCTGCCACTTAGCAGATGGGTGGCTTTGGGCAAGTCACTTAGCTTCTCTATGCCTCAGTTTCCTCATCTGTAAAATGGGGTTAAGATTGTGAGCCCCATGTGGGACAACTCGATTACCTTGTATTTCCCCAGAGCATAGAACAGTGCTTGGAACATAGTAAGCGCTTAACAAATATCATCATCATAATAGTATTAATAATAGGAGAGTCACATTTCTTATCTTCTATTACTTCATCCATGGCATTATACAGTGCCCTGTTATCAGTCAAAATCCATCTGTCCATTTGGAATTTAAGGAATGCCTTTTCCAAACATGGGGTCAGTTCCTTAGCAACCAAGCTGAAGCCAAGGATAATGACTGTGGATTGGCTCTGATACAGATTCTGCAGAAAATTCCACGTTATGTTTTGTTCTTTCCCTGCCTCAGCTCACAAACTCTATGGCTGCTCTCTGCCCCCACTCTTTACCAAGATGCTGTCCCCATCTCATCTCCTTCCTTCAGTCTTCGTTCCAACATTTAGTCTCCTTGTTGGCTCCAGGCACTGTAAGCTAATACGAGGGGTGACGGCAAAGATGTGATTGCTGAATTTCTGGGTGATAGTGGGTTCTTTGCACGAGAGAGGCTTGGAATAGGATTTATATGTTTATAGTTGGGGTCAATGAATATGTGCCAAGTTGGCTCAGATTGATTTGTGAAGTTAGATCGGACCTGCAAGCAATTAAGAGATTTCTATGCACCAACTATCTATCTATTCCATGTCCATCTATTCTATTTAATAAAAATATATTAGGTTGCTAGTTTGCTAGTCATTTCACCAATTCATTAATAATTTGCTATTTTTAAAAGAGTGGCCCAGTATAATAAATGTACAGTGGCATGAATAACCACCCCTAGGAGACTTAGTGAGGTAGTAGAAAGGGGATCAAATATTCTCCTGGAAATTCAATATCAAAGTTGTGACAAGTAGTTCTTTAATATCTGGGTCATTGCCCACTGATTTTTCACATTTTTTTCCCACTGTCCTCTTTCCCATATTCCACTCCCTTGGAGAACTCATTTGCTCCCATAGCTTCAACTACTGTCTTCTTGCAGATGATTCCCAAATCTACATCTCCAGCACTTGACCTCTCTCTTTCTCTTTCATTCATTCATTCAATAGTATTTATTGAGCGCTTACTATGTGCAGAGCACTGTACTAAGCGCTTGGGATGAACAGGTCGGCAACAGATAGAGACAGTCCCTGCCGTTTGACGGGCTTACAGTCTAATCGGGGGAGACGGACAGACAAGAACAATGGCACTAAAACAAGAACAATGGTTCTCTGCAGTCTCACATTCCCTCCTGCCTTCAGGACACCTCTACCTGAATGTCCCACCATCATTTCAAACTAAATATATGCAAAACAGAAATATACCCACCCAAAACCTGTCCTCCCCCATCTTTCCCATCACTGTAAATAATGCCACTATCCTATATCACAAGCCTATAACCTTGGGGTTGTCCTCGATTTGTATCTCTCATTCAACCAATAAATTCAACATGTCACCAAATCCTGTTGGTTCTACCTTCACAACATCACTAAAATTCACCCTTTCCTCTTGATCCAAACTGCTACTATATTAATCCAATCACTTATCCTATGCCATCTTCATTACTGTACCAGTCTGACCTTCCTGTACCAGGAAGCTGACCTTTCTGTCATCTGTCTCTCCCCATTCCAGGCCATACTTCACTCTGATTCCTGGATCATTTTTCTAAAAAAATGTTCAATTCATGTCTCCCCACTCAAGAACCTCCAGTGGCTGTTCATCCACCTCTACATCAGAAAGAAAATTATTACCACTGGCACTCAATCAATTTGCCATCTCCTAATGTTGGTATTTGTTAAGTGCTTACTATGTGCAGAGCACTGTTCTAAGCGCTGGGGTAAACACAGGGGAATCAGGCTGTCCCACATGGGGCTCACAGTCTTAATCCCCATTTTACAGATGAGGGAACTGAGGCAGAGAGAAGTTAAGTGACTTGCCCACAGTCACACAGCTGACAAGTGGCAGAGCTGGGATTCGAACTCATGAGCCCTGACTCCAAAGCCCGTGCTCTTTCCACTGCACCACGCTGCTTCTCCTACCTACCTCACTGATCTCCTACTTCAGACTAGCCTACTCACTTGGCTCCTCTAGTGCCAGGTTGCTCATTGTGACCAGATCTTGTCTATCTTGCCACCAACATTTTCCTACATCCTCCCTCTGGCCTGAAACTCCTTTCTCTTACATATATGCCAGACCACTACTTCCCCTACCATTAAAGCCTTATTAAGGTCACATATCCTCCAAGAGGCCTTCCCCAATTTAGCCAAAACTCGTTATGGGCAGGGAACATATCTACCAACTCTGATGTATTTTACTCTCCCAAGCACTTAGGGCAGTGCTCTGCACTCAGTAAGCTTTCAATTAATACCAATGATTAACTAATTATCAGCTTCTAACCACAAGAATGCTCCTGTGGATATAATAATTTTAATTACTATGGAATTTTTTAAGCACTTATTATGTGCTAAGTGCTGGGCTTTCAGATTGGACACAGTCCCTGACCCCCCAGAACTCACAATCTATTTTATCTGCATTTTACCAATGAAGAAACTGAATCCCAGTGAGGTTATATGACTTGCCCAGATCATCCAGTAAGCCAGTGGCAGAGCTGAGACTTGAATCAGCATCTCTGATAGGGCATCAAACAGGAAGACTCCCTAGTTCCTTAAGTGAAGAAAATTTCAATTTACATCTGGTTGTTTGGGATCCTTATAATACCATGACTTCAAATGAGAACCACTTGAGAACTCTGAAATCAAGGGCCAACAAAGAATAAAGCCTAACCAATATAAAAGATGCCTTTTCTTTCTCACCAACTTAGAATTGCTTGCTCTTAATTGAAACTACAAACAAATATCAATTTAAACAGCATCAAAAAGAAAAGGAAAATTATTTTAAGATAAGAATAGATAATCTGTCCAGATCATCTCCCTGGAAGTGTGGGCTGGACTAGATAAGTTCTTGAGTTTTTTTCTGATTCTATGATTCTATTTACGTAACTGTTGCAGAGTGTCTTTTTTTATATATGTCCCAGTTGCCATTATTTTAGGACAAACTGAAAACTGAAGCATTTCCTTACTACTGCAATGATAGTCATCCAGGATATTAAATTCTTCAAGCTGCACTCTGTGACATATTGCATTGCTTTGTTTTGGTATATCCAACTGTCACTGTTTTTCTTTTGACCTTTCCTATAGTTAGAACACAAATATAAATATATTTAACAGTTCAAAATGTCATATTATTTCACTGCTAAGGTTATCAAGACTGTATACAAACAGGCTGTGTGACAGTATCAATTTTTACTTTAGGGATTTTTGAATTTCTGATTGTGTAAACACAAAACTATCGATGAATGTGAGAAACTGTGATTCATTATTTCAAGTAATCCTTTAGGTGTTTTTCTTTTTCAAATCTGTGTGGAATTTTTGCCATTAAAATATATGGTTACCTCACTCTCACTTTCCAATTATATATGACTAGTAGTTATAGTATTTATTAAGCGCTTACTGTGCACAGAGCACTATGCTATGTGTTAGGAGAGAATAAACAGATGGGAATGAGCCATTCATTCATTCAATAGTATTTATTGAGCGCTTACTATGTGCAGAGCACTGTACTAAGCGCTTGGAATGTACAAGTTGGCAACAGATAGAAACAGTTCCTGCCATTTGACGGGTTTACAGTCTAATCAGGGGAGACAGGCAGACAAGAACAATGGCAATAAATAGAGTCAAGGGGAAGAACATCTTGTAAAAACAATGGCAACTGAATAGAATCAGGGTGATGTACATCTCATTAAACAAAATAAACAAAATAAATAGGGTGATGAAGATATATACAGTTGAGCGGACGAGTACAGTGCTGAAGGGGTGGGATGGGAGAGGGGGAGGAGGAGAGGGAAAGGGGGGAGAAGAGAGTTTAGCTGTGGAGAGGTGAAGGGGGGGGTAGAGGGAGCAGAGGGAAAAAGGGGGGAGCTCAGTCTGGGAATGCCTCTTGGAGGAGGTGAGCTTTAAGTAGGGATTTGAAGAGGGGAAGAGAATTAGATTGACGGAGGTGAGGAGGGAGGGTATTCCAGGACCGCGGAAGGACGTGGCCCAGGGGTCGACGGCGGGATAGGTGAGACCGAGGGACGGTGAGGAGGCGGGCGGCAGAGGAGTGGAACGTGCGGGGTGGGCAGTAGAAAGAGAGAAGGGAGGAGAGGTAGGAAGGGGCAAGGTGATGGGAAGCCTTGAAGCCTAGAGTGAGAAGTTTTTGTTTTGAGTGGAGGTTAATAGGCAGCCACTGGAGGTGTTTAAGAAGGGGAGTGACATGCCCAGAACGTTTCTGCAGGAAGATGAGCCAGGCAGCGGAGTGAAGAATAGACTGGAGCGGGGCGAGAGAGGAGGAAGGGAGATCAGAGAGAAGGCTGACACAGTAGTCTAGTTGGGATATAACGAGAGCCTGTAGCAGTAAGGTAGCCGTTTGGGTAGAGAGGTAAGGGCAGATATTGGCAATATTGTAAAGGTGAGACCGGCAGGTCTTGGTAACGGATCGGATGTGTGGGGTGAACGAGAGAGACAAGTCAAAGATGACACTGAGGTTGCGGGCCTGAGAGACAGGAAGGATGGTGGTACCATCCATGGTGATAGGGAAGTCTGGGAGAGGACCGGGCTTGGGAGGGAAGATGAAGAGCTCAGTCTTGCTCATGTTGAGTTTTAGGTGGTGGGCAGACATCCAGGTGGAAATGTCCTGGAGGCAGGAGGAGATGCGAGCCTGAAGGGAGGGGGAGAGGACAGGGGCAGAGATGTAGATCTGCATGTCATCTGCGTAGAGATGGTAGTCAAAGCCGTGAAAGCGAATGAGGTCACCGAGGGGGTGAGTGTAAATGGAGAACAGAAGAGGGCCAAGAACTGACCCCTGAGGAACTCCAATAGTTAAAGATGGGAGGGGGAGGAGGCGCCTGCGAAGGAGACCGAGAATGAGCGGCCAGAGAGATAAGAGGAGAACCAGGAGAGGACGGAGTCCATGAAGCCATGGTGAGAAAAGGTGTGGATTTCCCCTGTCCCTCACGGGGCTCACAGTCTACGAGAATAAGTTGGGAAAAGGGACTAGAGACAGAAATGATGAAAAATAAAAACCCCACAGACTTGGCTGCTTTGTGACCTGGGCCAAGACACTTAACTCTTCTGGGTCTCAATTTCCTCATCTGTAAAATAGAGGTTAAAACCTAAATCTCCCTCCTACTTAGACTGTGAGCCCCACGTGGGACTGGGGCAGGGACTGTCTGACCTGATAAACTCATATTTACACCAGGGCTTAGCATAGTGCTTGGCACATAGAAAGCGTTTAACAAATACCATTATTATTATTATCATCATCATTGTTCTTATTATCACAAACACACAAAATAAATACAAAATGACTAAACTACAGACTCAGCATCTTCAAAGCCATTTAGAGGCTATGGGCAGCCCACCTGAAATACAGAAATGACCCCAAGGAGCCTGGCTACTGTTCCTAGAAACTAGCTGCCTGAGGTCACCTCAAGCCAAGTCCCACATATTATTATTATTATTAATAACTGTAATGATGATAAAGATGGAATTTAAGTGCTTACTATGTGCCATGCATTTTGGTAGATACAGGATGAAATAGAGGATGATCCGGGGAGTCAGAAGGACCTTGGTTCTAATCCCAGTTCCGCCACATGTCTGCTGTGTGACCCTGGGTAAGTCACTTACCCAGTGCTGCAGTTACCTTATCTGTAAAACATGGGGATTACGAGTCTGAGCCCAATGTGGGATGGGGACTGCATCCAACGTGATTAATTTGCATTTACCCTAGTGCTTAATACAGTGCTTGGGATACAGCAAGTGATTAACAAGTACCATAATTATTATTATGATTGTTATTATTAGATCAGCCACAGCCTATGTCCCACACAAGGATCAAAGTCAAATGGGTAGACAAAAGGTACTGAATCTCCACTGTATAGATTAGAAAACTGAGGCCTAGACAAGTTAAGTGATTCATCCATGGTCACACATAGTCAAGTGGTGGAGCTGGAACTAGAATCCAGTTCTCCTAATTATTATTATTATTATGTTACTTGTTAAGCGCTATGTGCTGAGTACTGTTAATAATAATAATGATGGCATTTGTTAAGCGCTTACTATGTGCCAGGCACTGTTCTAAGCCCTGGGTTAGATACAAGATAATTGGGGTGGACACAGTCCATGTCCCATACAGGGCTCACAGATTTAACCCCCATTTTACAGATGAGGGAACCGAGGCACAGAGAAGTTAAGTGACTTGCCCAAGGTCACAGAGCAGACAGGTGGCAGAGCCAGGATTAGAACCCATTACCTTCTGACTTCCAGGACCGTGCTCTATCCACTAGGCCACGCTGCTTCTCTACTAGAACTTACTGTTCTAAGCACGAGGGTAGATACCAGTACGCTGTGCTTTTGCACTCAGCCTACAATATTTCTCACTTCCAGCCCCCGCTAAGTCCCACATTCCTATTCCTGCCATAGATAATAGAACTCCAGGTGAAATGCTGCATTCCTACACCTCATAGGGTTACCCCAATTCCCATGTGAACATAAAGTGTTCTTTATCTCTGGCAATCTGCCATGAAATCAGGCACACATCAGGCCAGGTCCTCCTTCAAAGGGTGGGTGGGAGAAGGACCATAGCAACCCTCTGCCTCTCCAGAAACATGTATCTCTCCCCTGTGGAGAAAAGAGGGCTCAATGAGTCTGTGGAAAAAAAACAAAAAACACCAGAGCAATTTCTCAAATATCGTCTTATAGGATAGCAATTTTCTGATCCGTAGAGCCATCCTTGACTTCAAAACTGTAGAAGACAGCACTGATTTAAACTCTATAACATATGTGGAAAAAAGATAGGTAATATGCAATGGGAGGAAGAATCTAAACCAAACTTGTTGACCCTACAACATTCTCTCCCTTATAATATATGTCACAGAAATATTTTTTCTTCAAATGAAAAGTAATTTAGACATATAGCCCTTCTATTTTTTCATTTGTGACACAGATCATCAATTGAATGAAAATGAAAGAATGATTCCTATTAAACGTCTTAGTTTTCCTGTCAGAAACAAATTCAATTCACGTAGCTGATTAAAAAAAATAAAAAAGATGTAAAGAGCATAAAAAGGACAATTTAATTCGGCATAAAATACAGCTTTTGGAGGCAAATTATATAAGTATTAATGTGCAGAGATAGCGCTGTAACTGAGACGTATTTAAAGAGATTCTTTCCCTGTTAGAGTGATTTTTGTGATCACTAGACATTAGATTAGCCCTACTGGAACGCTTTAAGAATCATTATTATTCAAGATATGTTTAACCTTTATACAAACATATGATAATTTTAATGCATAACTTGTAAAACCTAAGCCAGGCATATTTTAGACCTACTTGAGAATGATAATGAATGAAAGGACATATGGCCCATCATGCTACAGAAATGTTATTGATTCATAGACCTTCCATCAACATTAAGTCATCTAATTAAATTAGTTATTTTCTTGAACATAAAAAGATTAAGTAGCCAGAGAGTATGAATAAACAATAAGACACAATGGGGGCTTGGTTTTCCTACCCCCTGGAGTGGTTTTAGTGTTATTATGTGAAATAGTTATTGTGGGAAAATGTGCATTTTTTGTTATAATTGACAAAAAATGAAGTCAAGGATTTTAGAATGCTGAACAGATGCTTCAACTGAGCTGTTTGGTTTTAACTTCTGCACTGTTTTCATTGTTGGCTAGCCAATTCAAGCATTTCATACACTAGAGAAATTCTCTATTTAATCTAGCAATTCTGTATTGTTAAGATTTCTATATACAAAACTCTTTTATAGAAAATGTATACATTTGATGGAGAAATCTTTTTATAATAAGCTTAAAGCTACTCAAATTTCAAGGACTGATTTTTTTTCTCTCACCACTCAAGACCCTCCAGTATTTCCCCATTCATCTCTGCATCGAAAGAGAAACTCCTTATCATGGGCTTTAAAACACTCACTGAGCTTGCCCCCTCTTATCTTACCTCTCTGATTCCTACTCCAACCCAGCTGACACACTTCAATCCTCTAACACAAACCTACTCACTGGTACCTCAATCTCCCTCATCTCACTGCTGACCCCTTACCCACATCTCCCTTCTGGCATGCAACTCCCTCCCCCTTCACATACGACAAGCCACCACGCCCCCCACCATCAAAGCCTTATTAAAATCACATCTTCTCCAAGAGTTCTTCCCAACTAAGGCCTCATTTCCCCTACTCCCTCTCCCTTTTGTATCCCCTCTGCACATAGAGCAATACCCCTCAAGCGATTGATATTCACCCCACAGCACTTCTGTGCACATCTATAATTTAATTTCAAGTCTGTCTCCCCCTTCTAGACTGTAAGTTCCTTGTGGTCAAGGGATGTGTCCATAACTCTGTTGTACTGTACTCTCCCAAGTGCTTAGTATGGTATTCTGCACATGGCAAGCACTCAGTAAATACTGACTGATTTTTATACGGAGAAAGGTTTCATTTCCACTTTTCCACATCAGAAAATTTTCGTTCTCTGACAAGATGGCTACACAGGCCGTAATTTTCAAGCATACTTTTCCCATAGTCCAAAGAGGGTACCCTGCAGTTGGACTCTTCTATGGTCACACTATAATTCTGGAACAGCCTTGGAGTCTTGAAACGCTTTTTCCTTTCTAAAACTATTTTCAAATTCTAATGGAGTGTCTTGCAGAGGGAAAGCTGGAAAGTTCTAAGGGCGGCCAAGCAGACTGGAGTTACTACCAGCATTACCATACCCCTTCTGTCCTTCCTGATCACTTCTCACTGCCCTCCATCTACCAAGCCCCTCCACCCCAGCAATGTGGTCTAATGGATAGAGCATGGGCCTGGGAGTCAGAAGGACCTGGGTTCTAGTCCTGGCTCTGCCAAGTGGCTGCTGGGTGACCTTGGGCAAATTCATTCAATCAAATCTATTTATTGAGCACTTACTGTGTGTAGAGCACTGTACTAAGCACTGGGGAAAGTACAATACAGCAATAAAGAGAGACAATCCCTGCCCACAACGAGTTCACAGTCTAGAGGACTAGACTAGGACTGGAGGCAAATCACTTCGCTTCTATGTATCTCAGTTCCCTCATCTGTAAAATTGGGATTAGGATTGTGAGCCCCAAGTGGGTCATAGACTGTGTCCAACATTGGATTTACCCCAGTGCTTAGAATGGTTCTTGGAACATAATAAACTCTTAAAAAATACCATTGAAAAAAATCAGCCTTTCTCTGTCTCTGTTCCTCTAACCAATAACTGTGATATTAGCTAAGCACTTACTATGTGCCAAGCACTGTACTAAACATTGGAATAAAAAGTATAGGATAATCAGGTTGGAGACAGTCCCTGTCTCACATAGGGTTCCCAATCACACCCTCAACTTTATCACTTTCTACATGTTACCCCACATCTCTGTTCTTTATCTTTTTTTCTCTCCCTTTACCTGTCTCTTTTCATATTTTCCTCTGTATCTACAGATCTCTAAATTATCTATATTTATCTTTTCTGCCTTTTCAGTCTCTGACCCTGCCCCATATTCTATTTTGAGCTCCCCTCATCCTAGGAGCTTTCAGGGAACAACTTCAAAAGCGTCACTGAAACCCTCAAAAGTGAGGCCTGGACTACTTGCAGTTCAGCCTAGGCTCCAACATATATTCATTGATTTCTCAATCTCAGGCCAGGTAGGTAGGAGGCGGGTTTATTTGTTAGTGCTCAGATGGAATATCAAAGTGGTTGAACTTTTGTATGGTGAATCAAAAAATATAAATTGTATTCCTAAGGTGGTTGTAATCTGTAGATTATTATTATTATTACATGTATTAAGTGCTTACTATGTGCCAGGCACTGTATTAAGTGCTAGGGGGATACAAGATGATCATGTTGGATTCAGTTCCTGTCCCAAATGGAGTTTACTCTCTGAGTAAGAGGGAATATGTCTGTATAACAGTAACTCCAAATACAGATTCTCAATTGGTTTGCATTTTAGATGACACATGACATGTTTACTCTACCCAACGTAGAATTGAGGACATTATCCAAGCCATAAAATCTCCACTTGCCTCAATTATCTGAAATTTTCAAGGAAAATTAAGTTTCCACCTACTACTTTCAATTGTCCACTTCACTATGAATCTATCCACAGAGCAAGGTTGAAGTAAAGACAAAAATAAATAAGGGCAGGAGCGGGCATGGTGCACAAATCTTTAACATAAGGTGAGAGACAAGGGGAAGCACACTTCAAGATTTTTAAGTTAATTATATTTCTCTAAAGATGTTGTTAAATTTATTCATTCATTCGATCATATTTATTAAGCACTTATTTTGTGCAGATCATTGTACTAAGCACTTGGAAAGTACAATTCGGCAACAGAGACAATCCCTACCCAACAATGGGCTCACAGTCTAGAAGGGGTCTAGAAATGTAAATGTGCTAATGTGGGTACCAGAAATATGTCCATGTAATAATTAAATACATTTCTGCAACTCAAATGCATTAGCAGTTAGTTAATAATGAAATAATTGGAACCTTGGCAAGGATTACTGTTCCAAATCGTTCCTGTTCATCAAAGAATCCATCACAAAACAGTATTCTTTCCATTTTACTGAGAAAGAGGAGAAAAGAGAATACATCAACACTAAGGATGACTAAATTAAAAGAAAAGGACCTATGAATGCTATTGTACAAATCTGAATATGCCACAGCACTTTGTGAAAAGGCCATTATCACTATTTTCATTGAATACACTGTACCAGTTTCTACCAGGATAGATTTCTCTTTGGATCTCTTTTGTTATAAAAATGACAACTCCTTGTGTGTTATGTGCATAATTGCTAAAGTGTGTAGATACCATCAACTGCCCTAAGGGCAATATTATGAAAAATAATAAAAATCAAGTTCATAAAGACATAAAGAGTCCCTCCAGTACTAAAAAGTATAAAATAAAGTCATATTACAAAAATACAATCTAATCCTGAATCCACTCCTTAAGAGATGGCAAAGAGGTATCCCCTGTAATTTTGAAAACTTAATAGGGAATTGTTGATGATATTTCTTGTTTCAGAGATGGGATATTGAGGGATTAATGATACAGAAATTCATTATTCTTATATAAACACTACTCACGGACCCTTCCTATTCCTTTACACATGTTCAAAGTTGCTTAGCATTGTAAATGAAGCACCTTCCATTTCCCCATGTGAACCCATTTTCAAAATTTACTTCTAGTGAATCTATTTTGTTTTTTACCGTAGATGTCTGGACAAGAAGAAGAAGGAAAGGAAAAACAATCAATATAAATGATCTGGATTGCAAGACATTTTTCCAAGGTCCTCTGTATGCCTAGCTTTAACAATTATATGCCTATATAATATGTACATTATTTTATATTCATATATGTGTGTGTGTATATATATATATATATATATATATATATAGTGCCATTTATATGCTCTAATACCTAAGTGCTTAAATGGGTATGGATTCAAGTTACAGGTGATGATACAATAAGCATGGAAGTAAGATGGGGAGATGAGAGATTAGTCAGGGGAGGCCCATAAGACCCCAACTCATACTCTTCATAACTCCCATTAAAATTAATCTACCAATGGTGCCTCATTCTCATCTATCCTGCCATTTCCCCATGCCTAAATATACATCCAACTTCAAATCTGACATACCACTGCTCTACCTGTTTTCAAAGTCCCTTTCAAATTGCATCCCTATACAGGAAACCTTTCCTGATTAATCTTTAATCTCCCAGATTACATGTCTCCCAAATGCCACTTCAGTGCCAGTTAATGTGACTGCAGCTGTGACTACTGGACTGAGCTGCAAGAAGATGGAAATTCTGCTCCTCTAGCCACGTACCCTACAGCTTTTACGTCCTTGGCTTTTATGTTGTTTCTGCATTATTATTTTTTATTGTTTTTCCTTATGTCTGTTACCACTTCCATTTTCCCCTTCATTCTTATATTATGAGCACCTTTAGGACCAGGGACTGTATTTAATTATCACCTTCACATTCTTTCCCAATGCTTAATATACTTCTTTGCATGCAATAGGCACTTAATAAATTCCATTACTACTAGCTGTCCAAAAGAAAACAAGAAGCAGCAGCAGAAGCAGCGTGGCTCAGTGGAAAGAGCATGAGCTTTGGAGTCAGGGCTCATGAGTTCGAATCCCAGCTCTGCCACTTGTCGGCTGTGTGACTGTGGGCAAGTCACTTAACTTCTCTGTGCCTCAGTTCCCTCATCTGTAAAATGGGGATTAAGACTGTGAGCTCCATGTGGGACAACCTGATTCCCCTATGTCTACCCCAGCACTTAGAACAGTGCTCGGCACACAGTAAGCGCTTAACAAATACCAACATTATTATTATTATTAAACAAGATAGGACTGTAGTATGCTGGGCTGCCATAGCATAATGACACAGTATTCAATGTCCTACTTATGCCAACTTGGCCCAAGGAAAGTAAAATGAAGCCATATTACAATAAAATAAAAGATATCTAAGTGTAATATGTCACTGCCAAAATTTGGATTTCTGGTTGCTTATGCCTTACGACTTGCAGGCACTCTCTGCATGTCTGTGATTGGAGTCACAAAATGAGAATAGCCTTATTTAGCTTTAAAATGCATCAGTGTTATTCTTGTAGCGGTAATTTATAAGAACAGTGGTTCTTTATATTTTTCATAAAAAAGATTCCTTGCACCACATTTCTAATATTTTAATCACAAGGGAGATTCTGAAATATCACACGTGTGTCATCCTGTAAAAACTCTTTTTCCTTTCAAAAGCATATGTGTTGTAGATAATCTAGAAGGACAAATTCTGTTGTTAAGTAGCTTCACTTGTAAAAATTTCCAGATGGTAATTGGTATGTTTTCCTTCTTTGTAGTGAGGATTTGTTTCAGAGATCGAAGAATAGAAACTAAACCTAATAAAATGCATAGTCTGGTAATAGGAGCTCATTTGGGGGAAGCAAGCAAACACAAAATTGAATCAGAAGTGGTTGAAATTGATCAATGATTATTTTGTCATATTTTAAGGGGATATTTTGAAAGTTTGCACTTGTAGCCTATAGCAATTTAATTATGATTGTTATGAGAAATAACACAATAGAGGAAAACTTAATTTCCTCATCTGTAAATAGAATTATATTCATCTATGCAGAGGAAACTATGGCATAGAGAGGTTACATGACTTGCCCAAGGTCATCCAGGAAATCATTAGAACCTTGTTCTCCTGATTTAGTATTTTGTGTTCTTGACATTACTTTTACTGGAGTGAAGTCAAACTCTGGGAACATTAGTGTATTTACATGTTCAGAGGAGTTCTATAAACCATTCAATCATCATTCTAATTGATAGGATTAAAATGTGACATATGAAGGGCTGAAGTTGCTGGCTTCAGTGGCAAGACTTTAGGTAGTGACAAATGACTACATATTTCAGTAAATCATACCATTTTCAAAAGAGGTATTAAGGATATTTCTGTTTCTTATTACTAAAGTCATACCAGTTTTTGGGTTTTTTTTTTACAAGGCAGACCAGATTTTAATAGTACATAAGTGAAGATAGTCTGTACTTTGGAAGAGATTATCTGGATTAATATTCAGACACTAATACACTAAATACTAGTACACAACCTATTCACTAGATTGTAAAATCCTTGAGGCCAGGGATCCTGTCTACCAAATCTATTGTATTGTACTCTCCCGAGCACTTAGTACAGTGTTCTGTATACAGTAAATGCTCAATAAATACATTGATTGACATGAAAAATTACCCAATCTTTCTGGTGTTCCACTGTCTTTGGTTTTCATATTCATTTCTAGCATGTTGATATTGGATAGATACAGGATCCTAAACCTATTTTAGCAAGCCTGATTCAATGTGGGTATTCTCTTGAACGTAACTATATGACCACTGTTTTTCTGCTTACACTATTTTACAATACTGATGCCATGTTTTGCATGCTTTTTAATTTTATTTCTTGAGTAGAACCGGGGCAAGCACTGTTAAAAGAGAAATGAGATTACAATTTCAGTTTCAGTGTCAAGTGAGCAGAATAAATTCTAAATATGCTTTAAAAGAAACCCTGCCTATTCAGATAATCAAGAAATCCCAGACTAGAACTATTTCAGTTTTACCTGTCTTTATCAAAAACACTTCCTTTCAGATAACAAATTAAGTAGTTCAGTAGCTTAAAAAACTAGCAAATCTTTTTCCTGCAGGAAATGTGAATATTTTATCACCACAATCCCTTCTGTATAATCCAGTTTCTTTTCCCTTTCATGTGCAAGAAGGGTACTCTTAACAACAATATGTGATGATATAAAGGCTCATAGAGAATCTATTTTCCAAATAATTCTGAGAAGATTTGAGTGTTCTCTTTGGAATTTGAAAAGTACACTTCATAAAGTAGAGAAGCTATTCCCTTAATTTTCTAAATATTAAACATAGTTGACAGGGATCTTGTTTGCTTTTTTGCATATTGGGCTTTTAGTTTTATCCCTCTAGACTGTAAGCTCCTGGTGGAGTTCCCAAGCACTTAGTACAATGTTCTGCACATAAGTCCTCAATAAATATGGTTGATTGATTGATTGCTTATCAATTGGCAACATAACCATCAAGCTCAAAACTAAGGGTAATTGGACTTGGGGTTGAATAAGGCTAAAATGTTGACTATCAGCCTTGAAATATAACTAGTGGTATTTGGTGCCTAACATTAGCCTGGTCTGTAGAGCTCAAGCCTGCTCACCAGTGATTAGAAAATAAGGTTAGATTTCCCCTGTTTAGATGTAGAGCAAAAACTGAATTGTATTCTATCAAATTTCTTTCAAAAATTCTCATGGAGCCTTGCAGGCATGGTTTAAGTCAGAAGCTAACCTATTGCCTAACACAGGCCTAAATGGAAAGGCATTCAGTTGTCCCCTTTCCCCTACACCTTTCTGCCCTGGTGACATTGGCAATTTGGTGGTGAGAGAAGGGAAGAGTGAGGTTTTAGGATGGGAGTGTGCTTACTCTCTCCTTCCCTGGTTTGTCCCATCACCTAGTCCACAATCTCCTTTACCATCTCAGCCAAAGCATTCTGTGTGTGCCTTCCCGAAACAGGTACTGGTAGTAGTAGTGAGAATAGTAATTGGATTTACTGAGCACCCACGTGGAACACTGCACTGTACTAACAAAGATTTAGCACTCTCTGCCTACCATGATCTTATACTCTAAATCCCTTATAATCCCCAAACATGTCAAAACTTCTATGACATGTTCATATGTTGCATTATTTTCAGCTTTCAGACAACATAAACCTTTGCAGCACTAAAAAAGATATACTGGCCTAGAAAAAGAATGCATAATAGATGTAAATTGTGGTGTTTAATTGTGGTATTTGTTAAGGGCTTACTATGTGCCAGGCACTGTACTAAGTGCTGCAGTGGATACAAGCAAATTGGGTTGGATACCATCCCTGTCCCACGTGGGGCTCACAGATGTAAACATAAAGGTAGACCTAGTATCTGCAGGCTTTGGGGGTAATAGGATTTAAGTATATTTGGATATTACAATACCATACAAAATCAGAAAAAAAGAATCAGATTGAGTTGTTAGAGTTGAGTTGGAATGGTTAAGTACATGACTAAAAATGCTGACCGGTTTTAAGAAGTTGAAATATTCCTGAAGTTTATCCCTCTATCCTTTCATCAGAGAGCTCTAACATTTTGCATATTAAGATAAGAGTCATAGCTTTTCTAACATGTTCCTGAAAACTAATTAGGTGCCCAATCAATCAGTAAATGCTATTTATTGAGTACCTACTGTCCACAGAACCCTATCCTAAGCACTTGGAAGAGCACAGTAGAGTGAGTGGACACGATCTCATTTTAGATTTTTATTTTACTGCCCCCAAAATGTCACAGCTCAGGTGAGTTAATAGGAGTAGAGACCTAATGTGTTACCTGTTTTCCAGTTGAATGTTGTCAATGCTGTCTGGGCATGTAGTGTATATCAGGACACTATCTCAGCTAAGAGGTGATTGGATTCTGAGCCCTTTAAGAGAGGCTTAGGGGTGTTATAATTAGATGTAGAATTACAGTGCTTTTCCTATGGCTTGTGGTGCCCAAGTTACTGGGAAAGGAGCCTCAGAGAAATTCGTGTTATTACTAGACATCCCCAAATATACAGAACTGAAACACAAGAAGAAGTTTAATTTTTAAGTACAGTAAGAGGAAAGTTATACCCAAATCTAAATTAGTGGTAGTGCTTTGTTAATTTTATTATACAGTAGTGTGTTCAGAGGGATTCTGCTGAAAATATCATCGGTAATTGGAAAGCAGTGAAATGTCCCAATCAATTGTTATTATAATTCTATTTGTAAAGCACTTAGTATGTGTCTTGCACTGTTCTACGCTCTGGGGTAGATACCAGTTAATCAGGCTGGAGACAGCCTGTGTCCCACATGGGCTTACAATCTAAGTAGGAGGAGGAACAGGTACGTAATCCCCATTTTACAGTTGGAGAAACTGAAGCAAAGAGAAGCTATGTAACTATCCCAAGATCACACAGCAAGCAGTTGGAAGAGGCAGGATTAGAACCCAGGTCCTCTGACTCCCAGGTCCATGCTCTTTCCACTAGGCCATGCTGCTTCTCAATCAATTAATCGATGGCATTTGTTGGGCACTTCCTGTATGCAGAGCACTTTACTGAGCATTTGGGAGAGCCCGTCAAACGGCAGGGACTGTCTCTATCTGTTGCCGACCTGTTCATCCCAAGCGCTTAGTACAGTGCTCTGCACATAGTAAGTGCTCAATAAATACTATTGAATGAATGAATGAATGAGAGCACAGTAATAATAATGATGATATCTGTTAAGCATTTGGAACAGTGCTTGACACATAGTAAATGCTGGCAGATACAAGCTAATCAGGTTGGACACATTCTCTGTCCCAGATGGGTCTCACAGTCTCAATCCCCATTTTACAGAGGAGGGAACTGAGGCACAAAGAATTTAAGTGACTTGCCAAAGGTCACATAGCAGACAAGTGACAGAACCAGAATTAGAATCCCGGTTCTTTTGACTCCCAAGACTGTGCTCTATCTGCTAGTCCACGCTGCTTCTCCTACAACAGAATTGGTAGACATGTTCCCTGCTCAGAATAAATGGTATTTATTGTGCACTTGCGTTTAAGCACTTGGGAGAATACAATAGAGGCAGTAGACATGATCCCTGCCCTCAAGGAACTTTACAGTCTGATGGACATTAATTTCCAGTTAAGGGAGGCAACAGAGTATAAAGATATGTGCACAAATGCAGTGTGGTTGTGGTGAACATTCAAGTTCTTAGTAAGTACAGATCCAAGTGCATAAGTGAGGCAGAATGGAAGGAGAATTAATTTGGGATATGAGAGGGTTAGTAAGGGAAGGCTCCTAGAGGAGTATGATTTTAGTAGAACTTCAAAGATGGAGAAAGTGGCTTCTTTTATATGAAGGGGCTCATTTTCAGTCAGCTCTCTCCCCATTCAAAATTTTCATTTCTGTGGAATTTTTGAACACTTGAGCCACTTCTCCAATATTCCACGTTTTGAAGAACTCCTGCAAATATCTGAGGATTGAGTCTCATCTTCCTTGTAGAGGTTTTTCAAGGTGTCTACTGTGTTATAATCGTGAGCATCTGCAAGAGTTTGTTGATACATATCTTACTTTGCTCCAAATAGTTTTTTGTTTTTTTAATCTCTGAGATTTTTTCATCTAACCAACCTCTGTGGTGTATTCTTGCCATAGCCATGGTCTTAATAATTTATAGGTCATTAAATAGAGACTACCTGGCACAAAATTCCCATTTCTTAAGCATTCTTATGTGGTAAAAATAGTATTTTCTGCCCAATTTATATTGTGTTAGAAGACTAGCAAATGACAGCTCATACCTTAAAAAGTACTAAACTAAAAGATGCCATATTATGAAGAAAGTCATAAACAAATTGATTTGGGCTGCATTTTTCTATGCTTATTTGCCTTTTATTGCCTTTAAACTGATTAAATACATGTAATGTGACAAAGAAAATGTGAAGAGTAATTGCAGGGAAGTTTTCCAGAAGAATAATTTCTTAAGCTATCAGAGAAATGGCTTTGATATGATAAATAGGTTTTATTGCTTCAAAAGACCTTCTCCAGTGAAAATAGGATAACCCTATACAATAATGCTAAAATGAGCTTGAAAAGGCAGGCATCTTGGAATTCACATAGGAAATTAAGACTTCAAACACATTCTGTATAATAAACTAGAAAGAAATTTCAACATTTGTGCCATTGAGTATTCAGCACTGTCAATGTGGTTTACCAGATTAAAAAAAAACAAAAACCAAATGCCAATTTATAAACAAGAAACAATATGCCATTATCTAAACTTCTCTTAAACTTCTTTGTCTGTGTGAAATGCTTTTTGAACTAAATATTTCTTTTCTAGAAAGTATATTTTTCACCCAGCTGTGTCTGGGATAATCTCAACACTTCTAAATAGTCAGCCAAACAATACTATTTATTGAGCACTTACTGTATACAGAACGCTGCACTAAGCACTTGAGAGAGTACAATACAATAGAGTTGTAGACTCATCCCTTCCCTCAAGGGGTTTACAATCTAGTAGGGGAGGCAGATATTGAAATGAATTACAGATATGGGAAACAGCAGAATATACAGATATGCACATAAAGGTTGTGGGGCTGGGGTTTGGTCATTCAGTCATTCATTCATATTTGTTGAGCCCTTACTGTGTGCCGAGCACTGTACTAAGCTCTTGGGAGAGTACAGTACAACACATTCCCTGCATACAACTAGCTGACAGTGTAGAGGTGGACACAGTTATTAATATAAATAACTTACAGATATGTACATAAATGCTGTGGGGCTGGGAGAGGGGACACATAAAGGGATCAAGTCAGTGCAATGCAGAAGGGCATGGGAGTAGAGGAAAGGAGGGCTTAGTCAGGGAAGGCCTCCTGGAGGAGATATGCCTTCAATAGGACTTTGAAGGGGGGGGAAGTCATTGTCTATCAGATACGAGGAGGGAGGTCAATCAGGCTAGAGGCAGGATGTGGGCAAGAGGACAGTGGCAAGATAGATGAGACTGAGGTACTGTGAGGTTTGCATTAGAGGAGCAAAGTGTCCAAGCTGGGTTGTGGATTGTAGTAGGAGGTGATGTAGGAAGGGGCAAGGTGATTGAGTGCTTTAAAGCAAATGGTGAGGAATTTCTGTTTGATGCAGAGTTGGATGGGAAACCACTGGAGGCTCCTGAGGAGTGGGGAAGCATGGAGTACTTAAGAGGAGATATAATTTTAATAGGGGTCTGAAGATATGGACAATGTTGGTCTATTGGATATGAAGGAGGGAGGATGTTAGCAAGCAAGGAGTCAATGGTGATAGAAAGATTGAGGTTCAGTAAATAGGCTGTTGCTAGAGGATCAAAATCTGTGGACTAAGTTGTTATAGAAAAGTAATAACTTAAGAACTGACTGTAAGTTTACTTCGGCAGGGATACACAAGTCAAGCCTTATTTTCCACAAGTCCTGCCACTGAATATGAACATGAACCCAGAGCCTATCAATATGCCACCCCAATTGCCAGACTGCATTTTGGCATTCTGTGCCTCAGTTTTCTCACCTGTAAAATGGGGATAAAATACCTATTCCTTCCTACTTGGACTTTGAGTGCCACGTGAGACAGGGACTGTGTCTGACTGGATTAATTTATACTACCTGACTGATACAAGTACAGTATAGTACAGTGCTTGGTGCATAGTAAGCACTTAACAAATACCACAGATATTCATCACCCCTAATTGACCATATCCTTATCCCACTGTCATCCTCTTACACCTCAAGGAAGTTTCAATAGATTGGGCAGATTGGCAACAAGATTGGGTGGCCAGGGTATTGGGGAGAGAAAGAAGGGGTGAGTTGCTTGTGGGGCAGTAGAAATGGTTCAAACCTTTATTATCAGCAAGTTTACTGAGCACCTTTTGTGTGGCGAGCATTAAACTGGGTATTTGGGAACACACAACAGAATCAAAAGACAGAGTCCTTGCCCTTGAGGAACTAGCCAATTCTTAAGCATTCTGTCATTGGAACAAATATTTTCTTAGGGTATTTCCCTTCAAAATTAACTCTAAATTACATCAGAAAGTGGGAAAGCAGGACTTTCTACTCCAAGTGCATTACCATGTGTTAATGATGGATTCAGGTTACCACTCTCCAGGTAACATCATTTTTTCAAGGTTATGAGGGGAGCTCAGAGTCACCAGTACACCTGAGCAGCAGCTATCAGAAAACTCCAGAGAAAATCAGGACGTATACATGAGGATGCAATCTTATTTTGAATAAACTGATCTATGACATCATAACCTAATACTTTTTAGCCCTTTCATCCTGAATCCCAAACAAACAAATGCATAGCAAAATCTCCATGTCATTAACTGACTAAAAAGTCATACATCATTGATGCTGTTAAGAAAAATGTGGATTCTGCAATTTCTTTTCAAACAAACTTTGCATTTGTGCTACACAGACGTGGCCTCTGTATTATTATTCATGTTACACTTTAGAAGCCAAGTTTTTGTTCTATGGCATGGTGAGAATAACTATAATTAAAATTCTGCTGAATTGATTTCCTGACTCTTCTTGTGATATAACATTTACAAGCTCAGTATTGTGTTAACAAAATATTCCAAAGTCAAATGCTGCTGACTGATGTGGATTCCAAGCACTTAGCATCATGATTATCATAGCAAGACAGAAAAAAAGAATAAAATATAACCAATTTAAGAATGAAATGAATATGATTTCAAAAAGCAAATGATCTTTCAAGCAGTGGGGAGGTCAATCAATCGTTTTATTGAGCACTTACTGAATGGAGAGCACTGTATTTAACACTTGGGAGAGTACAATACAACTGATGTGACAGACATGTTCCCTGTCCACAAGGAGCTTGTAGTCTAGAGGGGGAGACAGACATTACTATAAATAAATTAGTTATACCCATATAAGTGCTGTGGGTCTGAGGATGGGGTGCATAAATGCTACAAATTCAAGTGCACGGGTGACACAGAAGGGAGTGGGAGAAGAAGAAATGAAGATGTGGTTTTTATAAAGCTTGGGAGGTGGTCATCTGCCACATATGAAGGGGAGTGAGTTCCAGGATAGAAGCAGGACATGGGTGAGGCACTGGCGGTGAGATAGATGAGACTGAGGTATAATGAGTAAGTTGTCATTAGAGGAGTGAAGTGTGCAGGCTGGGTTAAAGTAGGAAATCAGAGAGGAAAGATAGGAGGGCAAGGTTATTGGATACTTTAAAGCCAATGGTAAGGAGTTTCTGTTGAATGCGGAGGTGAATGGGCAACCACTGGAGGTTCTTGAGGAGTTAGGTAACATAGACTGCATAGCTTTGTAGATAAATGATCTGGGCAGCAGGGTGAAGTATGAACTAAAGTTGGGAGAGCGGGGGCAGGGAAATCAGCAAGGAAGCAGATTCAGTAATCAAGGGGAGCTAGGATAAGTGCTTGGATTAACATGGTAGCAATTTGTACGGATTGGAAATGGTGGATTTCAGCAATGTTGTGAAGGTTGAACTGACAGGATTTGGTGCCAGACTGAGTATGTGGATTGAATGAGAAAGATGAGTCAACGAAATTGCCAAGTCTGTGGGCTTTTGAGACAAAGAGGGTGGTGGAGCTGTCTACAGTGATGGGAAAGTCAGAAGGAGGACAGAGCTTGTGGAAAGATGAAGAGTTCTATTTTAGATATGTTAAGTTTGAGTTGTCAGCCGGACATCCAGGTAGAGGTGTCCTGAAGGCAGGTGGAAATGAGACTGAAGAGTAGTTGAGAGCTCAGGCCTGAAGATGTAGATTTGGGAATCATCTGCCTTGGTTTGGTAGTAGAAGCTATGGGAGTGAATGAGTTCTCCAAGGGAGTGGGTGTAGATGGAGAATAGAAGGGAAACCCAAACTGAGCCTTGAGGGACTCCCTAAGTTAGGAGATGGAAGGGAGAGGAGGAGCCTGCAAAAAAGACTGAAAATGAATGGCCAGAAAGATAGGAGAGGACAGTATCAGTGAAGCCATGGTTGGAAAATGTTTCCAGGAAAAGGGGGTGGTCCATAGTGTCAAAGTCAGCTAAGAGATCAAAGAGGATGAGGATGGAGTAGAGGCCATTGAATTTGGCAAGAAGCAGATAACTGATGACCAGTTTTGGTGGAGTGTAGGGGTAAGAATCTAGATGGAGGGATCAAGGAGGGAAGTGGAGACAAGTGTAGACAACTTACTCCAGGAGTTTTAGAGATGAATAGTAGGAGGGAGATGGGATGGTAAGTGGAGAGAGTCCTGGGTTCAAGAGAGGGATATATAAGTAGAGATGTCCTAAAGTCAGAAGCATATTTGACACTGTAGAGAAAGAGTGACATCAGGACTGGAGAGAGAGATTTGGGAATCATCTGTGTAGGTATAATAATAATAATAATAATAATAATAATTATTATAATTATGGTATTTGTTAAGTGCTTACTATTTGCCAGGCCCCGTACGGAGCACTGGGGTGGATACAAGCAAATCAGACTGTACACAGCCCATGTCCCACGTGGGGCTTACACTCTTAATTCCCATTTTACATAAGGTAACAGGCACAGAGAATGAAGTGACTTGCCCAAGTCACACAGCAGACAAATGGTGAAGTCATGATTCGAACTCATGACCTTCTGATTCCCAGGTCCGTGTTCTATCCACTACACCATGCTGCTTCATGCCATGCTGATGGTAGTTGAAACTGTGGGAGTGAATGAGTACTACAAGAGAGTGGGTGTAAATGGATAATAGAATGGTACCCAGAGCTGAGTCTTTAGGGATTCCCCAAGTTAGAGTGTGGGAGGCAGATTTTTTTATGATATTGAGTACATGAGCATGTTCAAAGACATTGAAAAGTAAACAATTGAATATGGCAATAAGAGGAGAGAGTTGAGAAATGGCGCGCCTATACTTTTCTACTTGATCAGTTAGGAGACAGGGGTCAGTTACTTGCTTAGACCTCTTACCATTCCTGTCCAAAATTCTCAAATGGGTTGTCTACACCTGTTGCCTCTACTTCCTCTTCTTAAAATCCTTCCCTGATCCTTTATGATCTGGCTTCTGCCACTGAAGCATCTCCTTCCAAGGCCACCAATGACCTTCTCACCAAATCTAATGGATTCTTGTCTGTCTAAATTCTGCTTGACCTTTCAGCATACTTTATCATCATGGACCACTGTCTTCTTCTGTAAACATTATCTCACCTTGGTTTCTCTGATTCAGTCCTCTCCTGGTTCTCCACCTACCTCACTGGCTATTCCTTCAAAGTCTCCTTCACTGAATCTTCGTCTGCTTCCCATTTCCTAACTGTGGGTGACCCTCAAGGCTCTGCTTCAGTTCACAAACTACAACCGTTCCCTTGAGGAACTCATTTGCTCTCATGGCTTCAACTTCCTCTTATATGCAGCCCAGATCACTAACCTAGATCTCTTTCCTTCTCTACAGTTCATCTCCTCATAACTCCAAGACTCCATGAATGCCCTGCTGGCATCTTTAATTCTATTTGTCCAAAGCTGAACCCTCCATCCTCCCCCTGACCTTCCCATAACTTTGGGCAACACCACCATCTTCTCTATCTCTCAAGCCAACAACTTTGGCATTATCCATGAGTCATTTATGTTTCCAAACCCTTATATTTAGCCAGTCACAAAATGCCATCAGTTTTTCTTTACATCACCAGAATCCATCCCTTCCTCTCCATCTAAACTGCCACTACTTTTGGTCAAAGCACATGTCATATCCTGATTTAACTGCTGCGTCAGCCTCCTTGTAGACATCCCTGCTTCCAGTCTCTCCCCACTCCAGTCCATACTTCATTCTGCTCCTTGGATCATTTTTCTAAAAGAATGTTTTGTGCATGCTTTTCCACTCCTCAAAAACCTCTATAGGTTATCCTTTCCTCACTGTATCTAGCAAAGACTTTTCACTAGTGGTTTTAGGTAATTTAATCTGCTGCCTAGTCACTACTTAATCTCCCACCTATTCCAATACACCCCAGCTCACACGCTTCACTCATCTTAAGGTAACCAAATCTCGGTGCATTTTCACCTCTCTCATCACTGACCTTTCATTCATGCCCTTCCTCTACCTGTCATTTCCTCCTCTTTCACATCCACTAGCTGCTGCTCTCCCCATTTTCAAAGCCCTCCGAAAACCATAACTCCTACAACAGGCCTTTCTGAATTAACTTTATGTATGGAATTTGTTAAGCACTTACTATGTACCAGGCACTATCTTTAGCACTAGGATGGATAATAATAACAATAATAATGGTATTTGTTAAGCACTTACTATGTTCCAAGCACTGTTCTAAGTGCTGAGGGAGATACAAGATGATTAGGTTGTCCCACGTGGGGCACACAGCCTTAATCTCCATTTTACAGGTGAGGACACTGAGACACAAGAAGTTAAATGACTTGCCCAAAGTCACACAGCTGACAAGTAGCAGAACTGGTATTAGAACCCACAACCTCTGACTCCCAAGCCCATGCTCTTTCCACTAAACCACACTTCTTCTATATCAGGTTGGACACAGTCGCTGTCCTACATGGGGCTCACAGTCTTAATCCTCATGTTACAGAGGAGGTAACTGAGGCACGGAGAAGTTATGTGACTTTCCAAGGTCACACATCAGACAAGTGGCAGAGCCAAGACTAGAACCCAGATTCTTCCTACTTGGAGGCCTCTAATCTATCCACTAGGCCACACTGCTTCTCATGTCCACTAATTTCTCATGTTCTCACCCTATTTCCTCCATTACTGCTATTTCAGTTATTCTGCATCACCTCAGCACCTCTTCCCATCCCTCCCCTCCTCTGGTGGTATGTAAGTACGTGGCTTAAACTCTGTTGTTTCCCTTAACCTGCAACTCATTTAAATAATGTCTGGGTCCTGCACTAGATGGTAAACTCCTTGAGGGGAGGGAATTATGTCTACTGATGCTATCTATTTTACTCTACCAAGCATTGAGTATGATGCTGTGTTCTTATTTTGTGGAGTCTTTTTTGTATTTGCCCTCGCTCCGGAGGGACTGCCTTTAACTCGGTTCTACTGAATTTCATTTAGTTTATTTCTGGCTACTGCTGCTCTCTCTAACAATATGCTGGTGATCATTTTTTTCCTGGAAATTCATTTTCAGAATCCAATTTATTAGAGTGTAAAATATGCACTGATACTATTCTTCAGGATAATCTTTCAATAAAAGTGTTTTCTTTCTATGATAAGCACATAACTGTTTATCATACCTGGAAATAACTACTTTAGTAATAATAAACCAACCCTGAAATTCATTAAACAATTAACAAAGCTTTTTATAAAATAATGAAAAATGATAAAACCAAATATATTCATAATCATTAATACTGTCATAAAAACCAGACATTAAAATTATTCAACATATATAGATTAAAAATGATAAATATAACAAATGCATTTGTGTATCAAATCACAAATATATGAGAAATCATAGCTAGGTGCTGAATTATTTTATAGCTAATATTTTGAAGAATATTGCAAAAAAATATGGCAACCTAAGAAAGAAATCTATACTTAATGGGATAGCCATTCACTGAGCGTAAAATACTAGATTGTAAACTCTTCATGGGTGGGAATCATGTCTACCATCTTTACCAACAAGCATTTAATACAGTCCTCTGCACACAGTAAGCACTCAATAAATACCACCGATTGACAATCCAGATTACTCCCTCACCATAATTTGTCCATTATTCTCCGTGCACAGGCAGAGGGTAGAAAACTCTGTAGCAATAATAATGTCATTTATTGAGCACCCTCCAAGTATTAATCACTTGGGAAAATGCAACTCTCCCATAGTGATCACTCCTTCTCTCCCTGGGCAAAATTGTGTTTCACTGAATTTGAAGTGTAGTGATAAAACTGTGTCTCAACTGAAAAAAGCCAAAGCATAGCCATCACATGCTGCCAGACTATTTTCCAGTTCATTTAGGAGAAAGCCAGCAGGATCATGGAATAGCAGAGATAGAAAGATGTGGTTTTAGGTGTAAAGAAAAATTATTTACGTGAAGAATGTGGGATTAATTGAAATCCAGCTGAACTGTAAATATCACAATATGAGATTCAACAAAATCATGGTCTTAAAATTTGGCTCATGGGTTTGTGTTAGAGAAATGGAAAGCAGCCAATGATTTTCAAGTAATTGTGTATAATTGTACCATAAATGTAAATTTAATTGAGGGCCTGATCCTTCAGCTGTCACACTGCATAGGGAATGTAGGAAAAGGACCACAGTAACTGCTGCCTTCCCTCCCACCATCCAGTGTCCCCACTCCTGGAATGCTCCATGCACACCAGACTGGGGATAAAAGCTGGTCCAGCGCAATTCCGCCCTGCCGAGAAAAGTGCTGCAATAACCTTCGCCTTCCCTCTTGCTGCGGAGGGTCCCTGATCCCGACATGTTCCGTGCTCACGGAGATGGAGATATAAGCTACTCCAGCAAGCTCTTGGACCCCTCTATCTGACAAAATCACCATCTTCCCTCCCATATTGGAGGATGGAGGGTGGAAAGCGAGATTCTCCATCCCCCACCAAGAGTTTGAGCATGTATTGTGTATTTGTTTGTGTTTAATGTTTCATCACTCTTGATATATCTGTCTCCAATCCCTTTTCTTAAACTTTTACATTGTAAGCCCCCAAGGGATAGCAACTGTGTCTAATTCTCACTGGTGAACTACCTCCCTGTCTTTAGGACAGTGCTCTGCACACAGTAAGGACTTAATACTCTTACTACTACTGTTTCATATGTTTCATATTGTCTTATGTTGGTAACCATGGCTGTTCAAAATTTTTGAAGAACACAGGTCTATTTAATGTGTGAAATACTCTTTTAGAGTAGTAAGTTGGGCACTTTGGAACTAGAATGATTTTTTCCAAATCATCAGAGGATTATTTAATGTCATCTCAATAATGTAGTTCTCACTATAATGTATCTTCCTATATTATGAGTTCTGGCTAAATTCATTAAATTGTGAGGTCCTTGAAGGTAGGGATTTTTTCTTGTGCTTCTATTGTATTTTTTCCAGTGATAGGTTCAATTGTATGTCATTATTATGAAAGGTTGATATTCCTTTTGAACTTAAAAAAAAAAAGGTTTCAAGAAGAAGAAAAATCTCATGGACCGCTGGCAAGAAGGATTTGGAGGAAGAAACAACTACTTCTGCTAGTTTCATAACCACTGGGAGGGTCCAATTAGACTGTAAGCCCGTCAAACGGCAGGGACTGTCTCTGTTGCTGACTTGTTCATTCCAAGCGCTTAGTACAGTGCTCTGCACATAGTAAGCGCTCAATAAATACTATTGAATGAATGAATGAATGACTGAGGGACACTCAGGACAGTCAGTGGAGATGGAAGCCCTGGAAGCCCTGGAGATGTGGTTCCTTGACATACTGACCGCTTTGCTTCCACCCCCTATAAAAGGATCTGAAAAGGTACCTGCATATTCTAATACCCCGATTCTTATTCCTTTTTTTTTCCCTGTTTGGTATCTGGACGGCTGAAGTTCCATCCATATTGTAGTTGACATTTTTGAGCTTTTAGGAGCATGGACTAGTCAGTCTATCACATTTATTGTGCACTTACTGTGTGCAGAGCACTGTACTAAGCACTTAGGAAAGTATAATCTAACAATAGATACATTCGCTACCCACAGCGAGCTTATAGCAGGGGCCTGGGTGTCAGAGGACCTGGGTCTCATCCCAGCTCCACCACTTGTGCTGTGTGACCTTGGGTAAGCCACTTAACTTCTTTGTGCCTCAGTTATCTCATCTGTGAAATGGGGATTAAATATTTGTTCTCCCATCTAGATTGTGAACCTCCACTCTCCCCCCTTTCCCTCTCCTCCTCCCTCTCTCCCATCCCACCCCCTCAGCACTGTACTCGTCCGCTCAACTGTATATATCTTCAACACTGTATTTATTTTGTTTACTGAGATGTACATCACCCTGATTCTATTTATTTGCCATTGTTTTTATGAAATGTTCTTCCCATTGACTCTATTTATTGCCATTGTTCTTGTCTGCCTTTCTCCCCTGATTAGACTGTAAGCCCATCAAAGGGCAGGAACTGTCTCTATCTGTTGCCGATTTGTACATTCCAAGCGCTTAGTACAGTGCTCTGCACATAGTAAGCGCTCAATAAATACTATTGAATGAATGAATAAACCTCATGTAGGATAGGGTCTATGTTGGACCTTATTAATTTGTATCTACCCCAGTGCTTAGAATAGTGCTTGACATAGTAAACATTTGCCAAAAACCATAATCATTTTAATAAAAATTATTACTATTATTATTATACTTGTTAAGTACTTACTATGTGCCAAGAACTGTTCTAAGCGCTGGGATAGATACAAGTTAATAAGGTTCAAAACAGTCCCTGCCCCATCTGGGGCTTACAATCTAAGTAGGAGGGAGTAGGATTTGAACCCCATTTTACAGATGGGGTAACTGAGGCACAGATAAGTAATTTGCCCAAGGTCACAAAGCAAACATGTGGGAGAGCCAGGATTTTAATCCTAACTTTAGTAGCACAACACAACATTAAAAAAAACTATTCTGTGTGCAAAATTTACATCAGTTATGAACATGTTCATTCTTTTCTCTCCTCCATTTCTAGTCCTACCAACTTCCCATGTCAGTAGAAGAATATGGGCCATGAAAATATGAATGCAAACCAATATTCTCCAAGGGAAGAAATGGGTATTGTTAATTATGGGTGGGCCCCTATCAGGGTCACACCTGGAGAGTTTCCAGTACTCTACCAGTTTCAAATACAGGGGGGAGAGTCAGGCAGAGGCATATCCATTCCATTCCTAGCTTGGGCAGTGGCTAGTGAGTGGAAGACAATCTGCTACAAGTCAAAACTCCCCTGTGCTGGGCAGCAGAGGCATGCGAGACAGTCGAGGGTGGAGACTCAGGTTTACTGCATGGAAGGAGACAATGGTAAACCACTTTCATATTTTTACCAAGAAAACTCTATGGATACACTATCAGAACGATTGCAGATGGAGGTCGGGCGTTCTGGGAGAGATGTGTCTGTGTTATTGCTATGGGTCGAAGACGACTCGACAGCATAAGACAAGTTATGGGTGGCAGTGTCTTAACATGGAAACTGGTTTCCCTCTAGTTTCCAGTTTTCTAGCCAAAACCAAACCTTATTCCAGAGAGCCTTATCTTCCCTCTCTCTAGGACGACTTCAAAAACCAGTACACAAAAATGGAAGGACCAAGAAAGGAGATCAAGAGACCATATCTCATTTAAAGAATTCCATTAGAAAACAGACATTTCAAAACCTGATTAAGACTAATTTCCACGTTGAGGAGCATTCTAACTTGAGAATAAGCTCTTGACAGTAGTTGGAATGACTTCTCAAAATAATGAAATACTGAGCTTGAGGTACCTTATCTCTTCTGAGCTTTGTATACCTTACTTTAGCATTCTATATTGAACTATATCGGGTTCTCCTATACTCTCCTATTCAATAAATACCACTAATGATGAATAAAATACTTAAACTTATTTTAAAACTTAAATTAAGTGTCCTATTTAGATTTTGTTAACTCCACATAGGAACCCAAATGCAGTGAAAAGACCCATAATTATGTCTGTTCCCAAAGTGCATAGAGACGATGCTGTGTACAACCTAGGTACTTATTAAGTACTATTGATATTGACACTGAAAATAGATGCTAGAGTGTTAAAAATTTTAAGTTTTATTTCTTTCTTGGCTTTCAAAATAGCACAGTTGGTATGCAAACGCTTTACTTTTGGAAAATTAATAAAAATTGTTGTGTAGGGTTGAAGGAGTTTTCCTCTTCATACTTTATTTCACAAATCTATTTCTTAATTAATAGGTTTTCATAGGGCTTCTAGCAACTATTTGGAATGTAAGCAGGCATGAAGTTTGAGTTATTCAGATGTATAATTGGATCATTGATATCATGAGGTTCTTTCCAGAATTAAATTAATAGTTTACTCCTTTGTGTTTGAAATAACTATAATTATCCAATGAAAAATGCATTTTAGGTTAAATAAAATTAGAGGGGATAGGAGTTTTCTCGTGAATGTTTGGGTTGAAGCTATGACTGAAAATGACTCTTCTCTAAGTTTTACTGAAGTTTTTTAAGATGAATTGTAAATATGCCCCTTTTATATAGGTTTAGAATGAGCCAAACTCAAGAGCATATATATTTTTCCCTTTTGGTTGTATCCATTTTCCACAGGAATTCAGAGTATGAAAAAATAGGAGTTTATGGATAGATTGAACGATCCCTCTCTACATCAAGCAGACAATCCTGACTGTCGTCTTTAAGGCACTCAATCAGCTCTTTCCCTACTATGTATCCCCGCTCTTCTCCCACTATAACCCTGCCCACACACTTTCATTCCTTTAAAACCAACTACTTCACTGTGTCTTGCTCTCATCTTTCCTACTCTTGACCTCTTGCTCACATTCTCCCTCCCACCTGGAACTCTTGGCTCCTTCATATCCCCCATACCACCACGCTCACCATCTTCAAAGTTTTACTTAAATCATATCTCCTCCAGGAAGCCTTCCTTCACTAATCTCTCATTTCCCTATCCTATTCTCTCTTTCTCTTGTGTTAGCTATGCACTTGAGTCCTCATCCCTTAAGTACTTAGGTACTCACTCCACCCTCTGCCCCTGCCCCTTGTATACATCTATTTAAGCTCTGTATATCCCTGTGCCTGTAAATTCATTTTAGTGTCTGTTCCCCTCTCAGGTTGTAAACTCTTTGAGGACAAGAATCATGTCTTTTAACTCTATTGTACTCTCCCAAGCATTTAGTACATTGCTCGGCACAGAGTAAGCATTCAACAAATACTATTATTGCTTGTTCATTTGGGTGTTAGCACTGTCAAATGTAAATACTCTATGCTTATATTTATGCACATAACAACAAGATGATACGAGGGAAGCAAGACTTAGAAGCATAAGAAAGGGCCAGAAAAAAGAGCTTGCTGACTAGAAAATCATGCTATTGTTAGTCAAGATGAAGTGATTCCAAATATACATGATTTCTTAATAAGATGCCATAAACATGTAATTATCCATCTCCAACATATAAACCAATGTGTGCAGATGCTGCACAATGTTATGATACACTAAATTGGGGCAACATCAAGCGAGATGAATAAAAAAAAATATTTACAGAAAATTGTGAATCACAATCTAAACAGTGTGGGATAACTATAAACTGCTGGGAAATACTAGCACCAAGCAGTTGTTAAGGAATCGAGTTTTCTTTGGAAGTCAGGAAAGGAATGAACTCAAGAGGCAGAGTCACAAACACTGCCAGGTGTTATAAATAATAGTAATAAGCACAAACCCAAGGTATATACAAAAGGAAAATTGAGTTTTTTCATTCAAAAGCATTTAGTGAGTGATTACTGTTTTCAAAACAGTATACTTAGCACTGGAAAAAAATACAAGGATGAGAATTTGACATGATCTAAGAAAGCTCAAGGGACTAACAATATAATCAAACAATCGATGTTATATTAGACTGTAAACCCATCAATGGGCAGGGATTGTTCTGTTACCGAATTGTACATTCCAAGTGCTTAGTACAGTGCTCTGCACATAGAAAGCACTCAATAAATACTACTGAATGAATGAATGAATTTGTTGATGCTACTGTATGGGAGAATACATTACAATAGTGTTAGTAGACACTCCCTGCCCACAAGGACCTTATAGTCTAGAGAGGGAAAAAGACATTGAAATGAATTATGGATATGTATATGAGTCCTGTGGGCTGAGGGTGGAGTGAATATCAAGTGCTTAAAAGATACAGATCCAAGTGAGCACTTACTATGTGCAGAGGATAGTACTAAGTGCTAGGGAGAGTATAATATTATAACAGAGTTGGTAGACACATTTTTTTAGAGAAGCAGCTTGGCTCTGTGGAAAGAGCCCGGGCTTGGGAGTCAGGGGTCATGGGTTTGAATCCCCACTCTGCCACTTGTCAGCTGTGTGACTTTGGGGAAGTAACTTAACTTCTCTGTGCCTCAGTTACCTCATCTGTAAAATGGGGATTAACTGTGAGCCTCACATGGGATAACCTGATTACCCTGTATCTACCCCAGCACTTAGAACAGTGCTCTGCACATACTAAGTGCTTAAACAAATACCAACATTATTATTATTTCTGCCCACAATGAGCTTACGGTTTAGAGGGAGAGACTGACGTTAATATAAATCAATAAATTATGGAAATGTACATAAGTGCTGTGGGGCAGATGAGGGGTGAATAAAGGGTGCAAATCCAAGTATAAGGGTGACACAGAAGGGAGTCGGAGAGAAGAAACGAAGATCTAGTTGAGGAAGGTCTCTTGGAAGAGATTTGCCTTTAATAAGGCTTTGAAGGTGGGGAGAGTGATAGTCTGTCGAATATGAAGAGGGAGGGTGTTCTAGGCCAGAGGCAGGATGTGGGAGAGAGGGCAGCGGTGTGATAGAGGAGATCAAGGTACAGTGATTAGGTTGGCTTTAGAAGAGAGAAGTGTGTGGGCTGGGGTGCAGTAGGAAATCAGGGAAGTAAAGCAGGAGGGGGCAACTCAGAAGGGACAGGGAGTAGGAGAAATGACGGCTTGGTCAGGGGAAGGCTCCTGGAGGAGCTGTGATTTTAATAAGGGTTTGAATAATGTGGGAACGAAGCATTAGCTACAAGCACGTGAGAAACGATAGAAATAAAAGTAGAACAACAACAAAAGACAACCAAGACAATACATATATGCTTCATAATACTGTGATAAATAAGTTGAATTTCAGGCTTCTCCCTACTAAGGCAATGTTGTTCAGAGTCCATCAGTCACAATAGCTACAACCACAGCCTTTCCAATTTTCCAAAGTTGAGAAGGCCTTATGTTAGCCCTTCGTTCTTCCTGGAATAGGGCAGTATGGGACCCCAGGTGGTAACAGGGGAGGGCAATTGCAGCCAGGGCCACATTTGAGCCCTGGTATGGTCCTTCTAGTGAGTCATCCCCCCCACCTTCATGTGCCTCCCCTGCCGCCCAAACCCTTCTTGTGCATGTGTCTTTTGATGACATCATTACAGCAACACACTCATTGTAGCTGCAGAAATGGAGGTAGGTGGTGAGCTGGTGAGCAAAAGGGAGGAAGAACGGAGCAAGGGTCAGGAGAACCCCTGCTGTGACCCAATAGCGTTCTTCTAACCTCATGCTGCACTCTGTAAATTGTGTAGTGACACCTCGCAGTGCAACAGGGTACAAGGCTATAACCCACTGAGTAAACACAAGCACACACAGCCAAGCAAATGCACTGAAGCACGTCACCTCTACACTAGGCAAAAATCAAACACACTTTTCTATTCACTATCAGCTCCATGTTATCTCTCAACCAAGGAATTAACAAGTTTCTTCAGGGAGTTGAAGAGTTAGGGGCAGGAAGTGATAAACCTCTTTGCATTAATTACTACCTGTGGCTGGTAGGATGTCTGAGGCTAGGAACTCCTGAGGGCAGGCTACTCTCTCATGCTGCCCCATTCCCTGCAATGAAAAGGGCAATGTCCCTTATAAAACCCAAACAGGCTGGCACTAACTGCCATGTGGCATCGTTTTAAGAATAACACCGTCTTCATAATGCCCCAAACCCTGGCAATGTTGGTAAGGTTTGGGTAAGGTCGACATAGTGTTCAATTTGGGGGCCGGGGGAGGTCAATCATAGCCCCTGTAAAGCTGAGTTCCTGCATTAATCCAGGACTGATAGGACCCATGAAAAGATGAGGCGTTTACATCAATTCGCTCCAAAGGGTATCACAGGCATCCTACTTCCAATCAATAGGGGTGAGCCTCTCATTCCTTGGCTCAGTACCAATTGAAGTCAATCAGGGACAAGAACACTGGATCAGGTGGCAAGAAGGAGGGCCACCAAGTAGGATCAGAGGCAAATTTCTTGTCTGTACCTTTGCTTCCACTCCCAACCTTCTCACCTCCATCCACCAAGTATACCTCAGTTGCAGCTGAGGAAAAATTATCTTCAACTAGCTTGGTGGAGGAAAGGAAAGAATCTAATCCTTTAATTGAAAAAAAACACAGTACCTCCTACCATTTTCCTAGATGGACTGTTCTTGCTAAACAAGGACCTGCCCTTCAATATCCGCTCTTCAGGAGAGGTAAGGGGTGGGGTCGGTGGGACGAGCAAGAGGAATAGGGACGATGAGTTCAATTTACGGGATGAAATTTAGCATCCCATTTGGACCTCAATGGCAAAAATCACTTCCTCTCAAAAGCCTTTGTTTCTTGGGTTTCTACTTTCATCAATTCACAGAAGTAGTAAACCTAACTCTCCCCATCCCACTCCTCTCCACCCACCCTATCAACAGCCCAGACCTTGGCTTTCTTTATCCTCATTTCTTCAGTTGTCCTATGCCCACCCTCTCTATTTTCTGTCTAGTTAACAACTCCAATATTGCCGGGCGCCATTTGGGAACTTGCTGTTCAGGCCATTGTTGCGATCTAGTCACTGCTGGAACAGCATGGCTCAGTGGAAAGAGGATGGGTTTGGGAGTCAGAGGTTATGGGCTCTAATCCCGATCCGCCACTTGTCTGCTGTGTGACCTTGGGCAAGTCACTTAACTTCTCTCTCCCTCAATTCCCTCATCTGCAAAATGGGGATTATGACTGTGAGCCCCATGTGGGACAACCTGATTACCTTGTATCTACCCTAGTGCTTAGAACAGTGCTTGGGGCACCTAGTAACACTTAACAAATATTATTATTATTACTGCTGGGGCTGGCAGTCGGCACCTTTGGGGGTTACAAAGCCGGAGAGCTGGGACTGGGCTGGGGAAGGATGGGGAAAGGATTGGGGGAGGTGGAGCTCTGCTTGAGTGGCATTTTTTGACCTGCCTCTCCTCCCTCTTCCCTCTCCACTCTGTGCCCCATGGCAGCACTCCAAAAGCGAAGGTGGCAGAGAGGTAGGGAAGGAAAGTGCAGTGGCGGATGTTCCCCCTTCTCTAACCAGAAATAGTACAACCTGCAGTACACCAGGCAGCTTCCTGTGTGTTGGAGGTGGTTGGAGGAGAAGCCCGAGCCTCACCTTACCACTCTGGAACTGCTCTCTGCTAGGTAGCAGGTTTCACAGTTCTGAGGTTGGAGACATGTTGGACATTATCAGAGAATCATACAATTGGCAATGAGGGTGAAAGTATATCAATGAATTCTGCCTCCTAGGCTGAGTGATATCTAACAATACCTGGGGATATAAAGAAGGGTAGCATGACCTTACTGTCAAACTGGCAGAAATGTCAATAGTGCTTTAGTAGAAATGTCAATAGAGCTTTAGTAGTAGCTGACCATAGTAGGAGCAATAGCATTTACTGAGCAGTCAGTGCGGTGCACTGTACTAGGCCCTTGGGCAATTATACATAAATAAAAATAATATTAATAATGGTATTTAAGTGCTTACTATGTGCCCAGCACTGTTCTTAGTGCTAGGGTAGTTACAAGATTATGAGGTTGTCCCATGTGTGGCTCACCATCTTAATCCCCATTTTACAGCGACTGAAGCACAGAGAAATTAAATGACTTGCCCAAGGTCACACAGCAGACAAGTGGCAGAGCCCAGGTTAGAACCCACGTCTTCTGACTCCCAAGCCCATGCTCATGCCATTGAGCCATGCTGCTTAGTGGCTTGCACAAGGTGATTACACTATAATGGGGAGACAAAGGGGGCTGGGAGGACTTTAAGGATTTCAGTACTTTATTGATTTTTTCATTTTGTACATTTTTTCACCTGTCATTGAAAGAGGAGATTCCAAATACAGAATTGAACCATTTTCCTCAAGTTCTTTCACCACCATCTGATTCCTTTAGTTATTTTTTTAAGTTATTTTTAGGATTTCCAATTGTAGATAAGCACATCCTCAAACTATGGCTATGCAAATCATTTTGAATCATATTCTAGGCGCATCAAAATAAAAAAAAGGAAATGAACCAGTAGAGAAAAAGCTTCTTGAAATTTGCATTGCTTCAAACAGACTAAAGAACTTCAAATAGAATAGTGATAGGAATTGAGAAAGCTGAAAATGAATCAGTCACTTCCTTGCTGAATTAAAATTTCATTGAAACCTTAAAATCAGGCCAGTTTAAATTTTCAAATGAACTCTTATTTGGGCCTGACCAAGTCAAAATATCAGTTTTGGTCTTGTATTTGTACTTAGCATCTATTCCTAATTAGAATCTTGCTTTTAGTCTCTAGCTCATTTAACTCCCCCACCTGAAACTCCTTTCCCTTTCAAATCTTTCAGGCCACAGTTTTCCCCCATCTTTGAAGCTTTCGGTGGAGGAAAGGCTTAATACTGAGATGCTTCTGTCTATTCCAGAAGGCCTTTTCCAACCACCCCAACCAACTCTTGGCTGCATTGGTCCAGCAACTTATAAAGTAAGGGTTTAGCATTTGGGTACACCCATCCTATTATCACAATTTGTACACATATCTACATATTTTTATTTATATGTTTAAGTAAACATTTAAGCCTATATATTTATATCCAAATTTAATGACTGGTTCAGCTGCTCGGTCCTGATGTAATAATAATGATGGTATTTGTTAAATGCTTACTATGTGCAAAGCACTGTTCTTGTAGTTTATACACTTTCCAGCTTCACAGTTGTCCTTTCTCTGACTTTCACAATCAGTAAAAAATTATCTCTCTCCCTAATTAACTAAGATACATGAGGGCAGGTAATTTTTACCTTACTACTGTTGTACTCTCCCAAGAGCTTAGCACAATTGTCTAGCACCCAGTGAGTGCTCAATAAATGCCACTGATTGGAATTGACAATTAAGGAAATCCTTCTCACTAGACAAATGTGAGAAGGATTTCTTTAATTGTCAAGTCCAATCAATGGCATTTATAACATCATAATTGTTCAATTTTAAAATGGAAATATATGAGTTATTCAAATACTAATTGTAATACAGATGTGTTGATGTGTAGGTCACTCTCAAAGGATGAGTGGAAGAACAATCGCTTTGATTCTCAAAATGAACCGTGAATAATTTTCTTTACCTCCTTTAAAATAATTTATAGCCAATTCCCACACACCCCCCCCCCCCATGAAGTTGAAAGTAAATTAAATATCCATTTCTCAGACACTAAACTTTAAAAGGATGACTTCAGCAGGAGTGACATGAGAAATGTAGATGAAAATTTACTGGACATCAAATCTAATATTTCAATTTCTGTGATGAGCAAGGTGGCAAGTCCTGCAGGGAAGTTAATGTGCCTTTGTGCTAGTTTAATGTTTCAAGAAAACAGCCTGGAAAATCCACACTAGCGATCCTCTCATTAGCTGCTGTAATGCCATTTTACACAACATAAATGTTCTGTAAACAATGTCAGTTCCTGACAGGAATATAGTCTATGAAAACATTTTCTCTCTGATGGTTAGAATACCATTTTGACACTCTCTGGATCTGTGTGTGGCAACTGTAAACTAGCTCATATTATTTCCAGTTATTTTCCTTAGAAGAAAAAGCAGCACCTTTGATACAGTCCTCCATGTTTCCTCCACCTTAGATGCTTTGTAGACGTATTATAAACCTAGGAATAACTAGATATAACCTAGGTATAAACCTTGGAATTTTCTTTCTAATGCAGATTTCTATGGCTGCCCTTTATTTGGTTCTGTGCATTTCTGAGGCCCTGTTCATTTTTCTCTTCAAAATTCCACTTCTTTCTTGCCCTTCTGCTCCTCGAGGTTCTATCCCAGACCACTTTTTCTATTTTGGAATTTTCATTTACTTCTTGTGTCTGCAGGCATATCATTGCTGAAGTCATTTTTGCTACAACAGCTAAAAAAGAGGTCTTGTTTTTTTTTTTATGAAATCCTATGTTTTTTCTTCATTTTGTTGAAGAACTTCTGTTTCTTCATCACATACAATGTTGGGATTATTCTTGATGGTGCCACTTTCATTCTCAAAGCATATCCAGATCCATCATATTCCTTTTAATTCACTGAGGAATTTTTTTCCCTTAATTTTCCACTCCTAATTAAAAAAAAAAAATGATGCTTTGCCTCTAGCCCAACTTTGGGATGGTTTCTCATGTCTCCCATGCCTCCCAGTTCTTGGCAACTGTTATACAAAAAAACCATATTTCACATGCCCTCTAGACCATAAATTCATCCACTAGACTGCAACCTCATCCTGCAAACACATTTTGGACAAGGTGTCTCTTAAACGGTTATATTATACTCTCCCAAGCATTTAGTACAGAGCCGTCCACAAAAGCATCTCTCCTCACCTTGCCGCCCTGTCCTCACTTCCCACTCTCGATGATCAGGTCTCCGCTCTCAACTCCACCCTCTCTACTCATCTCGACTCTCTCGCCCCCCTTTCCTTCCGCCGCTCTCGCTCCACTAACCCACAGCCCTGGATCACCTCCTCTGTCCGCCTCCTACGCTCCTATGCTCGAGCTGCTGAGCGCTGCTGGCGAAGGTCCAAGCACCAAGCCGACCTCACACACTTCAAATTTATCCTTTCCTGCCTTAACTCTGCCCTCTCCTCCGCCAGGCAAAACTTCTTCTCCTCGCTCATCGACACCCATGCCTGTCACCCCTGCCGATTGTTCCGGACCTTTAACTCTCTCCTTAGGCCCCCTGTTCCTCCCCCTCCCCCATCTCTCACCTCCAATGATCTGGCCACCTATTTCCTCACAAAAATCAACACAGTCAGGTCTGAGCTCCCCAAAGTCACCCCTCCGCCTCTCCCCTCCCCTCCACCAAACCTCTCCCCTACTTTCCCATCCTTCCCTGCAGTATCCTCAGAGGAGATCTCCTACCTCCTCGCAAGTGCCACCCCCTCCACCTGCGCCTCGGACCCCATTCCCTCTCACCTTATTAAAACCATCGCCACTGCCCTCCTCCCTTCCTTAACTTCTATTTTTAACCACTTAATCTCCAATGGTTCCTTCCCCGCTGCCTTCAAACATTCCCACGTCTCCCCCATCCTAAAAAAACCCGCTCTTGACCCCACTTCCCCCTCCAGTTATCGCCCTATCTCCCTACTACCCTTCCTTTCCCAAATCCTAGAACGAGTCGTCTACAATCGATGCTTAGAATTCCTTAACTCCCATTCTCTCCTGGACCCCCTCCAATCTGGCTTCCGTCCCCTCCACTCTACCGAGACTGCTCTCTCTAAGGTAACCCATGACCTCCTTCTTGCCAAATCCAATGGCTCCTACTCCATTCTGATCCTCCTTGACCACTCTGCTGCCTTTGACACTGTCGACCATCCCCTCCTCCTCCATACCTTATCTCACCTTGGCTTCACGGACTCCGTCCTCTCCTGGTTCTCCTCTTACCTCTCTGGCCGGTCATTCTCGGTCTCCTTCTCTGGCGCCTCCTCCCCCTCCCATCCTTTAACTGTTGGAGTTCCTCAAGGGTCAGTTCTTGGCCCTCTTCTGTTCTCCATTTACACTCACTCCCTCGGTGAACTCATTCGCTCTCACAGCTTTGACTACCATCTCTACGCAGATGACACGCAGATCTACATCTCCGCCCCTGTCCTCTCCCCCTCCCTTCAGGCTCGCATCTCCTCCTGCCTCCAGGACATCTCCACCTGGATGTCGGCCCGCCACCTAAAACTCAACATGAGCAAGACTGAGCTCCTCATCTTCCCTCCCAAACCCGGTCCTCTCCCAGACTTCTCTATCACCGTGGATGGCACGACCATCCTTCCCGTCTCTCAGGCCCGCAATCTCGGTGTCATCCTTGACTCGTCTCTCTCGTTCACCCCACACATCCTATCCGTTACCAAGACCTGCCGGTTTCACCTTTACAATATCGCCAAGATCTGCCCTTTCCTCTCCACCCAAACGGCTACCTTACTGCTACAGGCTCTCGCTATATCCCGGCTAGACTACTGTGTCAGCCTTCTCTCTGACCTCCCTTCCTCCTCTCTCGCTCCGCTCCAGTCTATTCTTCACTCCGCTGCCCGGCTCATCTTCCTGCAGAAACTATCTGAACATGTCACTCCCCTTCTTAAACAACTCCAGTGGTTGCCTATCAACCTCCGCTCCAAACAAAAACTCCTCACTCTAGGCTTCAAGGCTCTCCATCACCTTGCCCCTTCCTACCTCTCCCCCCTTCTCTCTTTCTACCGCCCACCCCGCACGCTCCGCTCCTCTGCTGCCCACCTCCTCACCGTCCCTCGGTCTCGCCTATCCCGCCGTCGACCCCTGGGCCATGTCCTCCCGCAGTCCTGGAATGCCCTCCCTCCTCACCTCCGCCAAACTGATTCTCTTCCCCTCTTCAAAACCCTACTTAAAACTCACCTCCTCCAAGAGGCCTTCCCAGACTGAGCTCCTCTTCTCCCTCTACTCTCTCTACCACCCCCCCTTCACCTCTCTGCAGCTAAACCCTCTTTTCCCCCTTTCCCTCTGCTCCTCCCCCTCTCCCTTCCCATCCCCTCAGCACTGTACCCGTCTGCTCAACTGTATATATTTCCATTACCCTATTTATTTTGTTAATGAAATGTACATAGCCTTGATTCTATTTAGTTGCCATTGTTTTTACGAGATGTTCTTCCCCTTGACTCTCTTTATTGCCATTGTTCTTGTCTGTCTGTCTCCCCCTATTAGACTGTAAGCCCATCAAACGGCAGGGACTGTCTCTATCTGTTGCCGACTTGTTCATTCCAAGCGCTTAGTACAGTGCTCTGCACAAAGTAAGCGCTCAATAAATACTATTGAATAAATAAATACTATTGAATGAAAATAAGCACTCCGTATGTATGACTAATTGATTGCTTGCTTCTATGGTCATGCTGAAATTTCTCCACTGTTAATCATTTAAAAATATAAGTAAGGAAGCTAAATATATTTAATTTGCTCTATTTACAAATCAGTCTTGAAGTCGACTGTTTTGAGGTAATCAACAACTAAAGCTAGAAAATGTATTGATTCCAATTTGTCACTTTAAACAAAAGGGGGTGCAAGAAGCCCCCTCTCCCTTTGAAGGTCTGGGTCATGTATCCTTCCTATAGAAGCTCCTTCTACCTGTTTACTGCAGACACATGAAAATTGGACTCTGGGGCAGGAAAGGTGTGGTGGTATCAAGGAGTCTAAGTTCCTAAATGAGCTAAACAAACCCAGAAACATTTTCATGGGCGATGGCGATGTATAAAGCTAATGATGATGTACAAAGCTACTAATTTTTTCTTCTTCAGAGTTATATAATGGAGATTAGATCGTTGTTATTATTGCTATTATTATTTTTTTAAGCACGTACTGCGTGTCAAGGACTGTTCTAAGTGCTGGGGTAGATATAAGTTAATCAGGTTGGACACAGTCCCTGTCCCACATAGGGTTCACAGTCTAAGTTGGAGAGCGAACAGGCATTTAATATCCATTTTACAATTGAGGAAACTGAAGCACAGGAAAGTTAGTGACCTACAAAAGGTCACACAGCAAGCAATTGGCAGGGCAAGGATTAGAACTCAGATCTTCAGACTCCCAGGCCTGAGATCTTTTCATTAGACCATGCTGCTTCTCTTAGAACGTATTTAAATACTATGATTACCCCCCACTGTTGGGGGAAAGGTGGACGTGGGAGGAAAATTGATCTTCAAGAGATATACTGTAATTACTGGTTGCACCTGCCACTTTAACTATTCCTTAAAACAGACCAGCAAGGTGAGTCTACAGATAGTGTTCTGACCTTATGAAACAATGTACAAAAGATTTGAGTGGAAAAAGTATTAAATATCAACAACTTGCCAGGGATATGAAATACATTTATAAATTGAAAAGTATCTATGTCATTCCCATGATCATTTTAGGAACTATAAAAATTCCAATCACACTACTCTAAATGCACATTAAGATGATTTAATGGGTTTCCTACCATCTATACTCCAAAGTCATTTGATAATAACAAGTACTCCAAGTACTTGTTCCAAGTACTGTACAAACGCTGGGGTAGATACAAGGAAACATGCTCCAACATTCACTGTCTCACATGGACACCACAGTGTAAGTAGGAGGGAGAACAGGTATTAAATCCCCATTTTACAGATGAGGAAACTGAGGCACAGTGACTTACCCAAAGCCACATAGCAGGCAAGTGGTGGAGCCAGGATTAGAGTTTAGGGCCTCCTATTCCCTGGGTTGTGCTGTTTGGACTAGGCTATTCTGCTTCTTTACAGGTAATTGACAGGCTGCAAGGATCAATTCCCTGTTTGTCTTTGGAATATATACCTCACTATGTCAGTGGGAAAAAAATAACAACAATTAAAATACTATTTTTGAAGGCACTAAATATGAATGTGAACTAGACAATGTGTTGAAAGCAGCTATAAGAGAATATCTTGTGACAGAATAATAGACAAGCACATTTTCATCAAGATTATAGAAATTCTGTTTGATGGATGAACTGTATCAAAAGCTAAAGTTTAATGATATTGACATTTCCTTAAGTTAGAATATTCAGAACACACTTAAGAAAGGTAAATTTAAATATCTTTAGCAGATCTGAACAAAAGCATAGATTGAAGATAGTGAAAGTAATGTCAGTAACACCTTAGTGAATGGGTTAGTCCACAATTTGCAAAACTGGTAATTCACTGACTACTGGAATTACTTAGGAGGTGATAAAGATTTAAAAAAAATCACTACACTACACTAGATGTCTATAAAGATTTACTGATGACAAATAATATATCTGATAAGTGCTGTTCAGCTAATAAACATTTGCCTGGCCAGTGAAAATCAGGTTCAAGTCTTAATTAATACATCATGACTTTGAAAAATAGCACATCAAAAATCTTAGTCTCATATTTTGTGTGTTCAACTGAAAAGATACAAGCAATATTCAACTCTCTGAATCTGGTAAATACTCCTGCATTTCTCACTATTCATCTGGAGATCATTTCAGGCAGTCCAGATTAAGTACTTGTGCATATCTATGCTAAGAGAATTTCCCTAGTACCCTGCACATTTCAATTTATCTCAGAGCCAACTAAATTTCATTTGAATTGTCATGATTGAGGGGTAATATTTACATATCAGAATCGATGAGTAAAGGAACTTTTGGAAAAAAAGATAGATGGGACTTCTGACATTCAGAAAGTTGCCTCCAGTCCTCTGCACTGTTCTTCTTGAAAGCCTCCTCTCCATTCCTGCCTACTATTCACATTCAGCACCAGGTGGATTGTGGAAGCTATTATCATTTTTGAAATATAAGCAACCATTGTGTTAAAGTTTTTAAGTGCCTAAATATAAATGAATTAAAAAGTAAAAAACTGATATAATTCCAACAAGATTTTGGATTAATCATATGAGTGTGTTGGGAATGAGTTCCTGTATTTACTTCATATTTAAACTTTTTTTACCATCATTACAGATTTAAAAGTATTTCATATTTAATTATAGAAATGAGAGGTTAAATAGTAAATGGTGCAGAAAATGAAAGAGTGGAGGTGTACGATGAATTTTGTTCTCTGGCTCACCCCTCTGTCTTTCATCTTCTTACCATGGGGCATGGGTATTCTCCACATCTCTGTTGTGGGTCCTGTACTCTTTTCACTTCATATTCACTCTCTTGGGGAGTTCATCCACTCACATCGCTTCAGCTACCACCTATAGATGGATGACTCCCAAATCTCCTCTCTCTAGGTCTGACCTCTATCCTTTATTTCCTCTTTCCTCCAGGACATCTCCACTTGGTTGTTCTGCTAGCACCTCAAACTTTCTGATGTGGGTGTATCAGTTTCTGTAAGAGATTTAACTGCAAACCCAGGGAATTCAGCTTCTTTAGCTATGCTGAAAAACCTCATCACTTCACCTGCTCCCTTCCATCGGCCCCTGAGAAAAGTTTGACAGAAGCATTCGAAGTTGGGAATACTGAATGAACCTTGACAAGGTTTGGTTTTAAGCAAGATATTGCAGCAATTGCCCAGTTTCAGCTACTACCCCCTCCTCTCTCTTGAACAGAAACAAATAGCTTCTCTTGGAATGTGTAAAGCTATGATTCTTCCCACCGGTTTCCTCAGCAATTCATTAGATTGTCTTGCTGGGCCAACCCAGTTTTGCTGCTAAGGCAGTACCTCCCACCACCATATGCAACACTGTACTGCTCACAGAAATGGAATCATAGTGTGATGTCAACATAACCTTGGGTAGAAAAAAAATTGAATTTTTAGCACCATTTGGGAATGCATTTCTCATACCTCCAGCTTAATCTAGGCTGGTTTAACTCTTTGGGACCATCTCTAAACTCTGGACAGTTTCCAAATTTTAGTAAATTTGCTTAAACAGATTTATGAAAGAAAAGAGTAAGAATTTGTTATGTTGATGACACAGACCAGATACCTCTGTGGTCTAGTGGATAGAGCACGGACCTAGAAGTCAGAAGGATCTGGGTTCCAATCCTCGTTCCACCACTTGTCTGCTGTGTGACCTTGAGCAAGTCACTTCACTTCTCTGTGTCTAGTTCCCTCATTTGTCAAATAGGTATTATGACAGTGAGTCCCATTTGGGGCATGGACTGTATCCAACCTGATTATCTTGTATCTATCCCAGTGCTAAGTACAATGCCTGGCATATAGTAAGTGCTTAACAAATACCATTAACAAACAACAATACCTTCATTCTCTTGGACTCATATTTATTTGAGTGCTTACTGTGTGCAGAGCACTGTACTGAGTGATTGGGAGAGTACACTGTAACAATGTAACAGAGTCCCTGCCCACAATAAACTTACAGACTAGAGGTCACATACTACCAAGTGGGAGGTCTGGTATTAGAATCCAGGTCCTCTGCCCCGCCAAGCCAATGCTCTTTCCACTAGACTACACTGCTTTGTTCAACTTAAACTGGACAAATTCCTCATTGATGTTGAAAAACACTAACACAGGAAGTTGAAGATGGTTCTACTTCTGCAGCCTCATCATATTACAACCCCTCATTTTTTTAAAAAATGTAATTTTATGCTTTCAATTATGAAAACAAAGTTTAGGCAATTAGAAAACACATTCACTCCCATAGCTTCAACTACCATCTCGCTTCAACTACCATCTCTAGATGGATGATTCCAAAATCTACATCTTCAGCCCTGACCTCTCTCCTTCCCTACAATCTTGCATTTCCTCCTGCCTTCAGAGCATCTGAACTTGGATATTACACCGGCACCTCAAAATTAACATGTCCAAAACAAATCTCCTTATCCTCCCACCCAAACCCTGTCCTCCCTCTGACTTTCCCATCACTGCAGACAGCACCACATCCTCCCTGTCTCACAATCCCCTAACCTTGGCATTATTCTTGACTCATCTCTATCAACCCATACATTCAATCTACCACCAAATCCTGTCAGTTCAAACTTAACAACATTGCTAAAATCCACACTTCTGACTCTATACAATATGTTACCAGGATAATCCAAGCACTTATTCTATCACACTTTGACTACTGCATCAGCCCCCTTGTTGACCTTCCTGCCTCCTGTCTCTCCCCACAGCAGTCGATACTTCACTCTACTGCATGCATCATTTTTTTACAGCAACATTAAGTCCATGTTTCCCCACTCCTCAAGAATCTCCAGTGGTTGCACATCTATCTCCGAATCAAACAGAAACTCCTTATCATATGCTTTAAAGCACTCAATCACCTTGCCCCCTCCAACCTCACCTGCTACTCTCTTACTGCAACCCAGCATGCACACTTTACTTCTCCGATTCCAACCTTCTCACTTGTCCAGAGGCTCTGGCACCAAACACCCTTCCTCTTCATATCTGGCAGACAATTACTCGTCCCACCTTTAAAGCCTTATTGAAGGCACACCTCCTACAAGAGGCCTTCCCCAACTAAAACTTCATTTCCTCTTCTCCTACTCCCTTCTTCATCATCTATGCACTTGGATCTTACCTACTTGCCTTTGGGCATTTGGTATTCACCCCACCCTCAGCACTTATGTACATAGCTATAAATTATTCATTTATATTAATGGCTGTATCCCGTTCTAGACTGAAGTTTGTTGTGGGGCGGGATCATGTCTACTGATCTTGTTGTATTCTCCCAAGTGCTCAGTAGAGTGCTCTGCACATAAGTGCTCAATTAATACCATTGATAGTTACTGTGGAGCATGTAAAGTCCAGGATGCACCTGTAGTACTATTTACACATAACTATTAGAAAACACACCCCATTCTTCTGTATGTTCTTATACTCTTGAAGGTACATGGAGGAAGATGAACCTTTTTAATATGACTGCTATTTACTGAATGCTTAATTAATGATTTATCACATTTCATATAGAAAGTGTGATTTCTCTCATTCATCTGATCCTGCTAGACCTATCTATACTATCATTTTGTTTGAGCAATATTGAGGTACTATTTTAATAGCCTAATTCACATAGTTGGCACAGTGCCATCATGAACTAAAGGATCTGCTATGCTTTTCTGAGGAAAAAGTGGAAACTTTCTATGATATATATATCTATATCTAAATATAGATATAGATATTTAAAATGAAGGCATAATAATTCTTATTAATGATACACAAGCAAATCAGCAATTCAGTAATCAACATGATCAAATATATATGCCTTATAATACTGATCAATCTGGATACATGCATCAGTTAATTGATGTCGATTTTGAAGATAATGTTCATGCACACTCAGTTAAAATGTGAAAATAACTCAGTATTCCAATTAAAACACTCTACTATTTACTTCCCAGAAGACTAATGAGAGCATCATAGACTTTCAGCCCTGAAAGACACATGAAGATTTCACAAAGCTAAGAATAACAGCTATAAGTACAGCCAACATTAATTTAATCCTAATTATAGCAGTTCTTTCTGTGTTATTTGAATATGCAAAAACTACCATTAGTTTGCCAAGAGCATTTCTTTTTTTTTTTTTTACATATCTCCAGGACTCAGTTAAATGATTCTAGTTTTTTTTTAAGTTTTAAAACATTTACACTGTGAATATATCATTTTACTTATTCATCAAGTTTAAGAGATTAGTAATGACATCTCCTGAAGCAGAGAGAAATAAGAAAATGAAGGGAAGCAGCAGAGAGACAAATGATTAAGTAATGTAGATTGCTTTCCATGAAAGTCACAAGACAGCAGAATAAATGTATCATCCATTTGATAGCTTCAAAGGACAATGAAAACACCAGAAAAACATAATGAAATAATTTAAAATCTTTGAAGCTCTTGGAGTTCCTGAAATGTGAAAGCTATTAATCCAGATTTGTATTAATTCATACCTACCTACAGTTATATGCCCACACTCCCATTTTATCCTGTACACATTAACTTGATTCTTAGCTCAGTATTTAACAGTTATTTTCATTTTCTTTAAGCCCTTATTATGTACTTTACCATACAAAGCACTCTACTGCACTAAGTGCTGGGGTAGAAACAAGCTAATCAGGTTGGACATAGTTCATGTGGCTCACAGTCTTAATCCCCATTTTACAGATGAGGTAATTGAAGCACAGTAAAGTTAAATGACTTGCCCAAATTCACACAGCAGACAAGTGGTGAAGCTGGGATTAGAACCCGTCATTCTGACTCCCAAGCCCATGCACCATCCACTAAGCTACATTGCTTCTCAATATTAACAATATGAACAATCATGTTAATTCTTAACAGTGTTATAGGGCCGGAGGGATTCTATAGGGGAAAATGGGTGATGCAAGAGATTAAATAACTACCCTAATACTTTCCGGAGGGACAGTGAATAAACTAGGCTGTAAATCAAAAGTACATGCTTTGAGGGCAGGGATGGTATCTACTAACTCTACTATGCTTTTCCAAGTGCTCAGTGCAGTATTCTGCATAGACTTAGTGTTAAATAAATACTATCAGTTAACTGAATTAATTCTCAATAGCAGGTATGACTCCAGTAGCCCAATATTTATCACTGTCTAATCCAAATGTGAAATTCAAGTTCAGATGTCTATTGATCACCTTCAAAAAATGCTTCTGTATTTCCCCTTCCCACTTGCCATTCTTCCATTCCTGTTACCTGGATGGGCTTTCTCCTAGGAATTCAATCTCAGACCTGGCTATGCTCCTGCCTTAGCATTTCTTATGTTCAAGACAGTCATTGCTGGCTTGGACAAATGGTCCACCCATCTGAGTATTATGTCAGTTCATCCACTGTAAAGCTGTCTTTTAACTGGATTATCAGTGTGGCTGACCAATTTTCACTTGTCGCCCAACTGTTGATTTTTACAAGTAATTATCAATTTCATGAGGACTCTTCTTCCATCTAGATTTTCTTATCAACTGAAGTACAATACAAGGGGAGAACTGAGGAGAGAAGCAGTATGGCATAGTGGATAGGGCATAGGCCTGGGAGTCAGAAGGACCTGGGTTCTAATCCCACCTCCACCACATGCCTGCTGTATGACCTTGGGCAAGTCACTTAACTTCTCTGGTCCTTGGTTGCTTCATTAGTAAAATGAGGATTAAGAATATGAGCCTCCTGTGGGACAGGGATTGTGTCCAACCTGCTTAACTTGTATCTACCCCAATGCTTAGAACAGTGCTTGCCACATGTAAGCGCTTAACATACCATCATCATCATTAGTATGTCCTGCCAATACCACAAATTTAACATGTCCAGAATAGAACTTCTCACCTTCCCATCCAAATCCTGTCCTCCCCGTGACTTCACCACTGTAGAAAACACTACCTTCCTCCCTGTCTCCCAAGCCCGTAACCTTAGCATTTTCCTTAATAATAAAAATAATAATTGTGTTATTTGTCATGCACTTACTGTGTCAAGCACCATTTTAAGGACCGGGGTGGATACGAGCAAATGGGGTTGGACACAGTCCCTTATCCCATATGGGGCTCACTGTCTGAGATAACTGAGGCTTAAGTCACTTAACTTAGTCAAGGAAGGCCTCTTGGAAGAGATACAATTTGAAAAGGGCTTTGAAGGTGGGAAGAATGGTGGTCTGTCGGGTATGAAGGGAGAGGATTTCAGGCTGGAGGAAGATATGGGCAGGGGGTTGGCAGTTAAGTGACTTGCTCAAGGTCACAGAGCAAACACATGGCAGAGGCTGGATTAGAACCCAGATCCTTCTGACTCTCAGGCCCGTGTTCTATCCACTAGGCTACACATCTATCTCATTCAACCCACATATTCAATGTCACCACATTCTGTTGGTTCTACCTTCACAACATCTCTAGAATACATCCCTTCATCTCCATCCAAACTGCTATCATGCTGATCGAAGCAGTGATCATACCCTGTCTTGACTACTGCATCACTCTCCTTGCTGATGTTTTTGCCCCTTGTTTCTGTCCTCTCTTAAGTTCATACTTCACCCTGCTGCCCAGATCATTCTTCTAAAAAAAAAAACCATGTCTTCCCACTCCTCCAACACCTCCAATGGTTGCCTTTCCACATCAAAAAGAAACTCTTTACCATTGGCTTTAAGGCACTCAATCAGAGACCCCTGCCCCATAACCACCAATCTACTTAATGTACCTTGATCTCATCTGTCTCACTGCCAACCTGCTGTCCACATTCTTCCTCCAGCCTGGAGTTCCTCTCCTTTCATATCCAACAGACATCCATTCTTTCCACCTTCAAAGTCCTTTTTAAAATCATTTCTTCCAACAGGTCTTACCTGACTAACTTTGCATTCCGATCCTACTCGGCCCTCCCTTCTGTATCACTTACGCTCTTGGGCCTATATCCCTTAACTTTTTGATATATACCCAGCTCACACCCTTTTATTCATATCCTTATACTTTCTTCCATTTCCCCTAAGTATAATTGCTTTTGAAGTCTGACTCCTTTACTAGATTGCAAGCTCCTCGAGGGCAGGCAGGGACAGTGTCTACTAATTCTACTGCATTGCACTCTCCCAAACGTTTACTACAATGCTCTGCACATAGTAAGCACTCAATAGAAACTCTTGATGGATTGATTGATAACTGATCAGAGGAGTGTAGTGTGTAACTATGGCTTAGAAAGTGTCTGTGAGTCCTCTGCAGCAAACACTGCTGTGCTCTCATCTGCTTTTCATGCTATTGTTAAGTGTGGCATTCACTTCCTCCCATGATGATGATGTTTCCTATGTGCCAAGCATTGTTCTAAGCACTGGGGTAGATACAAGGTAAGCAGGTTGTCCCATGTGGGGCTCACAGCCTTAATCCCCATTTTACAGATGAGGTAACTGAGGTGCAGAGAAGTTAAGTGACTTGCCCAAAGTCACATAGCTAAGTGGCGGAGCTGGGATTAGAACCCACAACCTGTGACTCCCAAGCCCATGCTCTGTACTTTTTTCTAGGTATCAAAGAGATGTAGCTACAGTTAGCATTGTGTGTTCACAGACCTAAGTAGTTTGTTAATTAGCTGCTGGGAATAAAGATTATCTGAATAATAAGGACTTTAGGAAACTGCCTTTGCCACTGTCATTGAACCAGTCATGTTAGGACAGATTGGCACACGGTAGTGGATTTAACTCTTCCCTGTTTTAAACCAGGTTCAAGCCTCACTGTGAGACCTAGGGCAAAGAAAATAATTCCTTAATGCAGTTGCTCCTGTTGACTGCACCAGGGGACTCTGAATAGCTGTATGGTGATAGCGACTATCCACCTAAACCTCTTCCCTCCGTTTTGTTTCTCCTAACCTAGGTGGTCCCTCACCAATTCATTACTGTTGATATTTATTGATCATTATATGTTTTTATCTCTCCCATTAACAGAAGTACATCCACTTGTCTTGTACGGATTAGTTATTCCTGAGCCTGAAGGCAGGGCCCAGACAGATGACCACTCAAAATCCTTCGCAGCTCTAAGAGTCTAGAATTCATCAGTTCCAGTTTTTGAAGGATCCAAACAACTCATGGGGGGAGAAAATTAACATATCTACTTATAGGCCAATGTATGCTTTCACATTTTTGTAAATAACACAGTTCACTGTAGTTGCATGGAAAAAGATGCAATTTCCCTATCAGTTTTTCCATCTGTAAAGATATGTCTAAAATTGTCCTTTATTAGAATCACAATTTCATTATATCATTAAAGCCTTGAATTTGCCAAATATATATACTTTTTAGAGACTCTACCATCACCTGGGATAAAGCTGGGTAGAGAAATAGAAATGACCCATCAAGCTAGAGGGTTGCAGGTGGTAATGACCCAAATTAACGGAGCATAGATCCCTAATAACTCAGGGGCAGGACACCATGTCATTTAGACAGGAAAAATCAAGAAGATTACAGATAATAAGGGTGGTGAGTATATTCTAGCATGTGAGGATCCAAAGAATAGCTAAGGAAATGCAGAAGTCTCGTAGGAAAAAAAAAAGGATCCTGCCTCACTACACCCGAGATGACCAGACCAGTTGAATCATCCATGACCTTCCTATTGTGGTGAAATTTTACCTACAGAAATGGGGTGTGTGTGTCCGTGTTTCCTTGTCTTACTGTTGTAACATTTAGTCCATTTTAGTTATAAGATTGCCTGGTATATTTTGATCCTTTTAGAGAGAAGGGGCTAAGAGTTATAGCTTTGTCATAAAATATAACCCTGATGCAAATGGAAAGGAGAGACAATCAATCTGGATACTTCACTGACTCCCTGTTGCTCCTCTGCTACTTCACTCCCATATGACATCTGGATCACAAAAAGGTAGGGATCGGCAGCAAGGTAGGTGATATAGAGGCCCCATGAGAAAGTTAGCACTAGAACTTGATAAATGATTGATTGATAGCAATAATTGTTATCAAACAAGTAAGAATTTCCAAATCAAAGAGCTAAGCACATTTTAAACATCTTTTGCTGATATATTTTTGACATAAAATCCCAAAATAGTGAAAGAGATGAAGTCTCATAGGAGAAAAAGATCCCTCCTATCTGAATCAGAGATGACAAGACCAGTCAAGTCCTCCATGACACTCCTATTGTGGTGAAATTATACCTATAGAATAGCTGTATGTGTCTGGATGTTTCACAGTAATAATATGCATGTGATTTTAGCTATAAGTTTAAATAGTGTATTGTGATCCTCTCCTTAAAATTGTTATTAGGAAATATTAGTCTAATGTCATTGCACCAAGCATAATTTACCTACTAATAGTTATATATATTGATTGCTGTACTTCCTGGATTTTTAAAAGTATCATCCTCTTGCATGGATCATCAGTATTTTTGATGGTTATGTTGATGAAAATAAGACAATTCTTAATGAAAAGCAATGATTGCATTAATACCAGTCTAATAACCATATGAAGTATTATTGATCAGTCCAAATGGTCACATTCATACTTCCCACATCACTTGCCTTAACACTAACATGAAAAGTAGAACAAATTACATTCATTGCATTTTGAGTGTAGCATATTATATTTAAATATTAAATATTTGGCAACAAATAATATGTGCAATTTAAAGCACTTTTACTGAAGTTTAATATTATGTTTTCCACTGGCCCCATTCTCCCTAGGGCTCATGAAATTCTACATTATTTTTTTTCAGAAAATAGTTAAGGGCTGATCATTCTCATGACAGTGGCACCTTCTATATAGAGGGTGTCCATGAAATAAACCTCCACCCCAGGAAAATTCATTCACCTTTTAGATAGGAGGGGCTGAAAGGGAGGGTTTTGTCACAAAATGTAACCCAGAAGTGGATGGAAAAAAGAGACGCTTCATTGGACATTCTGGATCCTTCATTGGCTCCCTGTCACACCTCTGGTACTTCACTCCCATATTACATCTGTTAAATCTCAACATCTAGGTTCTAAATCTTCAATAAAAATGGAATAGCAATAATATATAATCACAGCTTAACAGAGGCAAACTAATAGGGACTTTCATGTATTTATCGCTATACACGTATATAGAGATATATGTATATCTCTAGGTGTAGGTTCTAAATCTTCAATAAAAAATGGATTAGCAATAATATACATATACATTTTTATATCTGTTCCAAATGGAAGGTTATTTTTATGATAAACTCTTAGGTGTGATCCAGTATCGTAAAAATCCCATAAGTGATATATCACCAACTGAAATAGTTGGTAATCAATCATATTTATTGAATGCTTACTATTGCAGAGCATTGTACCAAGCACTTGGGAGAGTACAGTACAATAGAGTGGGTAGACATGGTCCCTGTCCACAACGAGCTTACAGTCTAGAGGTAATAAACGAGGAAAGGCAGAGGAAGAAGGGTTGAAGATAGCAAGTATACAGTTCTCAAATGAATCCTCATGTGGGGGGGGAGGGGCAGCAGACTCTTCAGGCCAGAGACAGCAGGAGTCCAGATGACCCAGTGGAGTCATCTCCAATCCATATTCACCATCACTTACTCCAGAGTGGATAATGTTGTCATTCCAGGGGATCACAATGGCACAAAGGATGTCTGTCTCTATTCCTGCATACCAATCAATCTTATTTGAGTATTTACCATGTGCAGAGCACTGTACTAAGCATTTGGGAGAGTAAAATATAACAGAGTTGATAGACACGTTCCCTGACTACAACAAGCTATGACCTATAGCAATCATTGATAATGTGTCAGAGAAATATGGGTTAGGCCAGATGTCTATTGGTCTCTGAAAAGAAAAGAGTGCTATTCAGTTAGAAAAAACTTTCTGGCAGGCTATAAATCTATAGAATCTCAAGTCAATACACTTGAAACAGGGACATTTTGGCCTCCTTTTTGAGACTCACGCTGAAAGAAAATCAACTCTGGCACCAAAGCTGTACATCAACTATTGTTGAATGTAAAATAGCAACTGAATTTGCCCCTAATGTCCTCTTCATAGCTATTTAAAGGTTTGATTTTTCTCATCTGCTCATATAGCTTCAGCTAACACCCTTAAATGACTTCCAAAACTACCTCTTTAAGGCACGACCTCTCTCCCACTATTAAATTTCACATTTCTTTTTACCTCCGAAACATCTTCATTTGGGTAGCCCACCAATACCTCAAACTAAACATATACAAAACTGAACTCATATTCTCTCCAAAATTCTCCCCTTCTCCCACCTTTCTGATGCTCTTTAATGACACTGTTCACCATCGTGGAGTTCTGCGATGGAAATAATCAATGAATCAATCAATAGCATTTATTGAGCACCTTACATATGCAGCATATTGCACTAAGCACTTGGGAAAGTACATGAATTTATAAGACAAAATCACTGACCTTAAAATGGTGTCAGTCTGTACATCCATTTGGAATATTATTCCCTCCCGAGATTTAAAGCTCACTTAAATTTCTAGAATTTAGCAGCTCTTGACACATTACACCTCCATTAAACAAAAGTAAGGTCCCCAAATAACTGTTCATTGAGGCTCCTAAATGGAGAAACCACTAATAAGGGAGAGAGAGGGAGTGTTTTGAAGCCAGTGAAGCAAAAGCCCAGAAGATGTGGCATTGCAGATAGTTGCAGAAAACAGAACACCTTGGTTGATGACAATTTGAAATTGGGTGACTGTCTTGGCGCAGAGGCTCTGGAATCAATTAGTGGAATTTATAGAGCACTTATTGTGTGCAGAGCACTGTACTAAGACATGACAATCGCAACACCAAGGAGGCACAAAAACAGGTGTAGGCATTTTGAATAGCAGATGGAATAAGAGAGACAAACTTTATCTGCATACAAGGAAGCAGCATGGCTTAATGGGTAGAAAATGGGCCTTGGAGTCAGAAGGACCTGGGTTCCAATTCTGCCTCTGCCACTTCTCTGCTGTGTGACGTTGGGCAAATGCCTCAATTACTTTATCTGTAAAATGGGGATCAAGACTGTGAGCTCCATGTAGGACATGGACTGTGTCCAACCTGATTACTCTGTATTTACCCCAGGGCTTAAAACAATGTCTGGCACATAGTAAGCACTTTACAAATACCATTAAAAAATATGGTGTGGAAATGATAGCCAATTACACATTAGTCTTATCAGCCATATTGCATACCCAGATAAAATCTAATTATCCATAGTGTAATCTTCAATTCCTGGACAGACATACACAGGAATATAAGGCACATGCACATACATACATTCCTGCTATGAAAGAAAATAATGTTCATTATTTTCAAACCTAATCCCAAATATATAGCTATATGTTATTTTATCATTTTATTTATCAAAAGGTTTTACATTTTATAAATGATTACATCATGCTTACATTAAACTTCCTTCCTTCTAATCATTCATCATCTGAAGATTTTTGTTGTTTTTCCACAAGTGAAAACTGGAAATTGTTTTTAAGACTGTCTAGAAGATGTTCACCAGATTTACATTTTCTTTCTCATTAGAGAACTTTAAAATGAGCCACACTTCACAGCTCAAAGTGTGGAATATGTCATTAAACTAGCTGTCTAATCAAAAAGGTGTAAAAAATTTAATTAAACTAATGGCAGACTGACTTAATTATTCTAAAATATATTAAAACAAATGCTACACATGTGATTATAATCTTATAAATCCTATAAGATTTTTATTTACCTTCTTTCTTATTAATAATTAAGTCACAGTCTTTTTCCTAGAAATGCCAAGAAGAAGCTATATCAAAGCCCATGGAAAGTAGAGATTTGGTCATATAAACTACTCTATTTTATTTTCCTAGGACTGAATGCCATTTTAGCTATGCAACCTGTACTAAAGCTACTGCTTGAAAAGGTGTACCTCAAAAAAAAAAGAACATTTCTATTGTATTTTTTAATTTACATATACTGATAAAACCAAATGCTCTGTAATAAATTGAGGGAACATTTTAGCTCAAAGCATTTAGTTTGTAAAGCTACAAATTTTTTAGTGACAAATGTTGTCATAAGTTACACTACTATTTGCAGGGCTGATGAATATGGGCACCAATGAAATTTTATCTGTCAATGTAAAGAGCAGTGGAAAAGTGTATACTCAATTACTGTTATTTAATGTGCTTCACCAAAGTCTAACAACTTTTCATGAACATTCATATGCTTCAAACCTCTTTGGTTTAAAAAAAAACAAAGGACAGAATTGACTTTTCCAACTTCAGTGCATTGTACAGTGCGTGGCACATAGTAAGCATGTAACAAATACTATAATTATTATTAAAATCACACAGTAAACAAGTGGCAGATCTGGGATTAGAACCCAAGTCCTTCTGACTTCAGCCGGTGCTCTATCCACTACACCATGCTGCTCCCTGTCTCTTGTTCACATTATCTCTCATAAAATAGAAGTAGAAAGCAAAGGGCTTACATGAATGGCTTTATCCAGGCACTGAGTGTCTGTCCCAGTTGTGTTATGATAGGATCCCAATACATTTGCAGGCAATTTGTAGCCCTCTTTGACTCCTTTTCTTAAGGCACTTACCTCTAATCCACCTCTCTTAAAATTTGGTTTGGGGTAAAGGGGAAGTCAGGTATAAAGATTGACACGTTCTTATCTTTAGCACTCTCTTGGAAAAAAAACACACAAAAAAACAGGAATGAGGGAAGGAGAACTGGCCAGCCATAAAGTGTTTTTATCAGTGCCTTTGAGCAGTCTGTAGTCTGTCACCTCATTCATCATTGCATATGGCTTTCAGAAGGTTGTCAGCAACTATGCTCATCATTACATATGGCCAGTTGACAGCTGTCATGCAGAAAAGACTAACTTTGCCACTTGCCAATCACAAGCCACATAGAAAGCTGGGATGGGAAACCCTTGTCCAACAACAGTCTTGATTAAACATGAATAACTATTTTAGTTGAACATCTCCCCTCACTACAGCAGAGAAGATTGGTTCAGAGGAAATATTTTATGGAAACATTCTATCAACACCTAAAAAATTGTGCCTTTATACATCTATAACTAACCCCAAGTATTTGTATTCTCCACTCATGTCTACTCCAAACTTGTTTTGCCATTGAAACAATGTGAAACACCAAAAATATATTTTAACTTTGCTTCAGCTATTTGATGACATACTTACATTCCTATTTTCTTTCTTCAGATGAGAAATATGGTATAATATCTTTCTAGATCCTATATTTCTAGAAACAGTGTGCTCAGTGGAAAGAGTACGGGCTCACAAGCCAAAGGATGTGGGTTTTAATCCTGCTCCGCCACGTGTCTGCTATGTGACCTTGGGCAAGATACATAACTTCTCTGTACCTCAGTTATCTCACCTGTTAAATGGGGATTAAGACTGTGAGCCCCCCGTGGGACAACCTGATTACCTTGTATCTACCCCAGCACTCAGAACAGTGCTTGGCACATAGTAAGCACTGAACAAATAGCATAATTATTATCATTACATCTTGCTATATCCTGTAGTTTATTTCTACTGATATCAAATTGATACACAAGTTTATTATGGATCATTGCTTTGGTTTACTTTCTAGGAAACCAGGAATCCCTACTAGTGAGACTTGTTAAAATTTGATATGCTTACATGTGCATATCACTGGTCCTGAAGATACTAAGATTGGATAAGCAGTTGTTGAAAGCCTTAAGACAATCAGCTTCTGCTAGAAAGGAAATTTCACTTAAATTTCTGTGTAAAATGATTGTGGAGTACATAAATAAGGTAAACATAAATAAGCAGAAAATTCGGAATTGTGGGCACTCATGGAAATGCCTCATATTTGCTTCTTTAGATCCAGGTACCTTCTGGTAGATAGGGCACTGATTGAAGAGGGTTAGGAACATGTATTTCCAATATCAACTACTCTAAATGCTGCTTGTCCTAGAGGAAGAGTACATCTCTTTACATGGTTTCTTTATAAATTATAAAAAGTAAGCTTCTCTCTCTTTGTTAGAGTGATATTACTTACAAATGTCTTTGAATGAATAAATGTTTTAAAAATACAAATAGTTTATTAAATGAGGTCTTAGTCAAGCAAACAAGTTTAATTTGACATGCAGACTAAAAAATTCCAGACGTCACCGACATCTATTATACATGCTATTTTTATAAATTTTATATCATCAAGGGGTTTCTCTTATTATATTCATCTTATGACAGGTTTTGTTTGGTCTTTTTGAAGCTATGTAAACTATTCAGAACACAGATTCACAGAGCAAAAATTAGAGTAGCACAATATTTATTTGATAAATACTATTATACTAGTTACTTTTGGTACTCAAAACTAAAGCAAAACCTGTTTGAGTAGGAATTCTTATTAAGCTACATTCATTAGGCAATGTGAATTCATACAACAGTACCTCCTGCTATAATTTTTCCTCTTTAGTAGTTATAGCACTTCGATCCATAAAGTTAAAATATACAGACTATCTTGAATCAGTTTAGGACTTCAATTTATTACCACCTAGATTTCTTAAAAACACAGCCAAGTCAGTACCACCACTGTCACGATACTAACATCAATTACAATCACTGAATATATGCAACTTGACACTGTCCTAGATGCAAAATCAGAGAATTGCAGTGAAGGCATTAGTTACTAGCAGGGGAGGAATATGAATTATTTACTCTGAGAAGTTAAACTGATTTCCTGTTAAATCAATGCATACTGTAATAGAATTTACACAGTGATGATTTTGGGAAGTCTTAGAAATGCCATTCCAAGGTTCTTTTCTTTCCCCTCTCTCTATTTCCATGATTAATATCTGCTGTGGAATGTAACAGCTGTCCAAAACAAGGTCAAAAGTGCTGCGGGAACAACAGTCTCAACAGGGACAGTTAGGTTTAAGTAGTCGGGTATTCCAAGGATAAGTGATTAAGGTAGGAATGTCCTTGGCTTCAAGAGCTATAAGGCAAAGGTAGCTATTTCAAGGGGACAGTATAAGGAAAAGAGGGCATCGGGGGTATAGAGAGAGGAAATGTGGTGACCCATTCATATCTAAGGAAGGACAAAGGATTTTTTAAGAATATAATAGTCAAGATGTTTTGTGGACTACAGAATGGGGATAGACTTCACCTACCCTTTGTGTCACGGCTGGGAGCTCAGAATCTGAAAGGGGAGAGATTCAGAGGGGAACAAGCACAGGAATGGGAGTCAGGAAACCTGGGCTGTAATCCTAGCTTTGCAATATGCCCGTTGTATGATCTTGTCTTAGTCATTTAACTCTCTGGGTCTCACTTTCTCCATCAGTAAAATGGGGATTCAATCAATACCTGTACCTCTTCCCCTTCGAATGTGAGCCCCATTTAGAAAAGGGACTGTCATTGATCTGATTATACTGCATCTACCCCAGTGCTAAAACATAGGGAAGCACTTAGCAAAATCACAATTATTGTGACTATCAATCCTGTACATCCTGTTTCTGCCTGTCTGAAAATAAACTGGATGCTATCAAGGGAACCAAAGGTTCCTCAGTGGTTGTTCTGAGTGTCTGGTGTGTCCAGAAGGGCTGGATTCAGAGTGACTGTTCTGTTTCAGGAGATTTGCAGGCATACAGCAGTGTGCCCTCCTTTTTAACAATCAGAAATTGAAGCTTCCTTTTTTTTCCTCCAATTTTGATCTATCTTGGTGATAATTAGTATTCCAACTAATAATGTAATATCCCGAAAGCATTGCTTGAAACCCCCAGAGCATTTGCTGAATTTTAATTAAAGAAACAATGTGAACACTGCAGTCATGCATTTTAAAGGGGAGAGGGATGCTGTATGCATCTTCAACTATGGATTACATCTTATGGTGAATACTGAGATATGCATTCAGCAGCACTTTTATCTTGATCAGTAATGCACAAAGGAAAAAAAATCCTAATATGCTGCTCCAAAATAATGAAGGAGCTTGATTCCTAATTTTTGGTTCTTAGTCCTGGCCTAGTGGAAAAATGTACGGGACTGGAATTTAATAGACCCTGGTTCAAATCTGGCTCTGTTGCTTGCTTGCTTGCTCTGTGACCTTGTACCAGTCTTTTAAATTTGATCCCTCAATTTACTCATCTGAAAATGGGAATAAATTACCTGTTCTCTCTCAGCCTGTGAGACTTAGCAGAGTGCTTGGCACATTATAAATGCTAAATGCCAGCATCAGCATTATCATCATCAGTGCCATGCTGTCATAGGGGAGATATTTATATAAAAAAAATTCCCTGTATAAAATCTTCAAAAGAGAGACTTAACAATGAATCCCAATCTAATATTCATGGGGATTATGGCCCAGGAAGAGAGGATAAATATTTTTTGAATCTTGTACCTCTGAACTCGCCTCTAATCCCAGTCCTGAAACACTGATGTCACACCTCTGCCTGATTTACAGACTATTTCCATCTCACAGCAATATTGTGCTGCCCTACTGCTACCCTAGGGGAACTCAGGCAGTATAAAATGCTGATACCTCTTTGAAAGCAAGGATCATGCTGCTAACTCTATTATAAGTGTGTTCTCTCAAGAAATTTGTAGGGTCCTCTGCGCATAGTAAGCGCTCAATAAATACCATTGATTGATTAATTGAGATTTGCCTATGAAGCAGATCCTGTCTGGGGGAATCAGAGAGGGATGGGAGGAATGTCTTATTTGGAGGAATCAGGAAAAAACCAAAAAGTTGCCCAGAAGCCTATCATTGTCAAGGGAGTCATAAATTAACAAATGACATTGCTGTCTCATAACTGTTTTCTTGAAACCACAATATCTTGTAAAAATATTATCGCTAGCACTTCGCATAGGCATGGGAAAACTCTTCATTAAAAAATAAAGCAGAAAGAGGACAAAAAAGGGGAAGTCCCCAAGAAAGTGGAGCAATATGTACATGAAATGATTAACAACAACACAAAATGGAAACTCTAGACCTGACCAGAGATGGGCAATAATTTGTGCTGGAAAGTGAACAAGTTTTATAAGCTGTTGAATGTTGCATAAATGAAAATGTTGGTGCTCAATTTATAATGGGCAAGGTAACAAGACACCTGCTTGCTGGTGTGTGCCTGACTTCCTAACCTTTCCAGTAAGGTACCATGCCCACATGGTAGAAAGTCATTGCAGTTCTACTGGACACCTGGGGTCAGCTGGGCAGAGGTGCATATTTCATGAGAATAATAGTCTTGATAATCAAGAAAATGCAAAGAAAAAGGATCTCCTGTATTTTCACAATTTTGGCCTAAGTGTGAAAATTTAGACATGTTGGAAAAACTGGATATTTGTGATTACAGTGTGCTATTTACTCAGAACAGCACTCTGCACAAAGTAAACACTCATTAAATATAAGCTCCTTAAGGTCAAGGAAAGTGTCTGCTAATTCTGTTGTATTGTACTCTCCCAAGCACTTAGCCCAGTGCTCTGTAAGTGCTCAGTAAATACAATTGATTGACTAATATTTATTGACTGATAAAAGACAGTGTTTATCTTCAAACAGGCTCTGTCCTGGTTAGGCAGTTTGAAGACAGAGCAGCAGCAGCTTGCCTTCCGAATTTCTAGACTGCTGATTTGGAGACCCATGGATAAGCAGCATGGTCTGGTGCACAGAGCATGGGACTTGAAGGTCACAGGTTCTAATCCTGGCTCTGCCACTTGTCTGCTGCATGACCTTAAACAAGTGACTTCACTGGGCCTCAGTTACCTGTTCTGTAAAATGGGGATTGAGATTGGGTGCCCCACATGGGATAGGGGCTGTGTCCAACTCAATTTGCTTGTCTCCACCCCAGCACTTAGTACAGTGCCTGGCACATAGTAAATACTGAACAAATATCATCATTAGAACCTGCTTAGGACCCAAAGCAGTGGGAAGTCTGAGTACTCCCAACTAGAACAACAATTTATTTACTTATCTTAAAATTGTTGCCTTGGTGTTTACTCTCTTGATTCTTCTTTGTAATTCATTGCTAACATTGTTTTTAAATCTGTCTACTACCTAGGCTTCTGTGGGACAAGGATTGTCTCTGATCTGTTAATATCTATATCTGCCCCAAACTTAACACAGTGCTTGGAACACAGTGCTTAATAAATATCCTGTCTTTGAATCCTGAGCCTTTGGAATCTAGTGGCAAAAGAAAACAGTTCAAGTTGTCAAAAATCCCTTTGATTTCTGCATTGGTAGTGCAGATGAGATTGCTGAATGTCTCAGGATTGCAAAAGTCATGGCAAATTAACTTAAATGAGTTGTGAACAGAAGATAAAATCTACAAAGGCAAAAATGCAGAGGAAATTTTAGAAATGTGAAAGTATATTAAAAACCAAATGTTAGAAATGCACCAATGAACATCCTATCAGTTTTTGCTTCAACAAAGCATGTGAATCAACATTTTCTGCAGTAGAGTACTAAAACTAAACTTGGATCTTGCTTATCAAGCATTTAAGGCAGAACTGAAATGTGTTGGTACAACACAACTCAATCATTAAAGTGTAAATCCCACCAAGCCTCAGTAAGTCCATTTTTAATTTGTCATACTATGTTTTGAATGTACGTATAGTAGCAGTTCACCTTGAATAAACCATGCACAGTTAGCTACAGGGAAATAAATAGAGGTGAACTCTGGTGAAAGGTGAATATTCATTTAGACTTTGTGGGCAATTTAAAGAAATGATTATATTCATTTTTGGGGTATGAGCCCCATCTTAAAAGTTGAGCTTCACATAGCAAGGTAAATGGCCAAGTTTGCCATTAGAGCCTTTGGAATAGATATGATAATTATGGAAATGCATTGAAATGCATTGAAAAGGCATCTAAGTAATGCAGTTTTGACGTGTGCTAATTTACAAACTAAACATATTTAAAAGTCCTTTTACTGGAGGTTTTCTAACCCCCTTCGGGAAAAGCATGTCAGCTCCACTTTGTACAGGATTCAGGGACAACAATACTGACCTCTGAAGTACCATACATTCTGAAAACCCTAAGGGCCAGGTTGTATTAGACTATTTTTTATATGGCACTTGTTAAGCAATTACTATGTGTCCAACACTCTTCTAAGCACTGGGATAGATACCAGTTAAATTAGGTTGGACACAGTCCCTGTTCTGCATGGGGCTCACAGTCTGAATAGGAAGGAGAACTGAAACTTAGAGAAGTTAAGTGACTTGCCCAAGGTGACAAAGCAAGCATTTTGAAGAGGTGTAATTAGAACCTAGATCCTCTGAGCCCAAAGCCTATGCTCTTTCCACTAGGCCATGCTGCTTACCCAGGCAATGGAGGTCCTTCACAGGCTAATTGTAATTAGACTTCTGCATTCAAGTCTGAACTAGGTGCAAGAACAAGTGAGAACCATACAACACTTGTTTACATGACTTCCTCCCCTTCAGGACTAATGTCAAATCCCCACCACATTAGCTGCCTAGCAAATCAAACTCTTTAGTACTAATGATATATGGACAGATTCCAAAAAAGGTTTTTCCAATTTCCATTAGGATAGCCCTGACATGGACAGGGCTATGACTCACTTTGTGAAAACCAAACAAGAAATCCAACAACTTTCCTCCCTTAAAGTTTCATTCAATCATATTTATTGAGTGCTTACTATGCACAGAATACTATACTAAGCACTTGGAAAGGACAGTTCAGCAATAGAGACAATCCTTGACCACAACGGACTTAGAAGTCTAGAAGTTTACCTGAGCTGAGTCCGTCCATGAAAGGTTTGTGTTTAAAGAGGAAATTTTCCTGTGGAAAGTTCTATTTTTGACCCAAATTAAAATTCACATTTGGTGTCAGATCAACCTTTGCAGAGAGAATGTCCTGCAAACAGAACTAATGTTTGTTCTTTATGGAGCTACAAACCACTAACCCGTCTCAGAGTCTACCCTTGGAAATCCTGAAAACATCAGCATGTCTATCTGATTGATTGGTAGCATTTTGTTCATTTCCAACCATCAACCCTATTTCCATTGTCCTGTACTTATCTAATCCTGAATAAAAGTCCCTTCCCGCCCTTCAGATCTGCCAAACTATGCCCCTTTCCACGTTCCAAACCAACCTGAAAAATATCTCCCTAACTTGCTTCAAGAGGCATCCCTATCTCCCTGGGTCTGTCATTTCATCATACAACCTTTAGCCCTCATGCATACAACTCTTCGTTGTCTTTGACTACTTTTAATTTTAGTTGCTATATCCATGTTCTTATTGGTACTCTTAGAGTGTGTCTATGATTAGTCTCTGTCTCCCCCTTTGGAATTTGAGTTCTATAGGTTACAGGAAACAAGTCTTCTGTTATTGTGTGTTACCAGAGAACCACTATTGATGCTCTGTGATGATCATGACGCTTTCATTTTCTGGAAGTGATGATTTTTGAATTCAAATGAATTTTATCGTTGGGCCGCTTGATTGAGGATACAATGTGATGGAAAATACGAGAACGAAAAAGTTTTTTGTTTTTTTTTTCCCAGCAATGGTGATGGAGGATCTTGATAAAGGTAAAGGGGAACAGTGGAATTATAGAGGAAAGCAATGAGGTTAGAAAAAGGAATAGGCAATATGATTCTTCTAAATTCCTCTGAATTAATCAGAGATAAGGATAGAAATATGAGCCCAAAGGAAAGGGTGAAACAACACACACACACACACACATTTAGAGATGGAGAAAGAATAGAAAAATGGCAAAGGTCACATGTGCAGTGGCTGAGGAAGATAATGTCAGCATTCTGACATGGATATGTCATTTTGATAGTGATTGAATCTATTTGCATATTCTTTTAAAATATAATTTATTTTGAATCTTCATTTTTATCCATTATGTACTGAACTAGAGTAATGAAAATGGTCCCATGATAAGTCAATTTAAAAGGAATAAACTTTCTATTTGAGTCTCAAGAATACCTCTGATATTTGAAATAATAATAATGATGAACACTGTTAATATGTAGCATATTTGATCACGAGCATAGTTTTAAAAATGTCAAGATAACCATAACATAATAAAACATTAAATAGTACATGTAGCCTATAAAAATTAAATCAAAATATTGAGAGGGAGTAATTAGTTACTTAATATATTTAATTGACTGTTTCTGTAGTTAATTAAACATTTAACATCAGGTTCAGTAACAGCCTTAATGATATTGTTTTGAACTGCCATTAAATGGATGATTCTTTGCATATACAGTACATCATTTTTGAGCTATAAAAAAACTCATAAAGAACCTCATATGCTTCAAAGAATTGTGTATTTCAAGTGCAGTGACTCTTAAATCTTTAATTTATAAGATCCTGAAAAAAAGGCAATACACTGAGAGTGACTTGTCATATATCATTTTTTCCAAGGCATGATACTTTATATGACTCTGGAGTTTAAGGCATATGTCTTTGATTATACAATATGCACATCATCATCAGAATCAATAGCATCACCCTTAATATTTACTGAGTATCTAATGTGATAAAGTCCTGAACTAGGACATCCTGATTTATCTATTAATGAAGCATTACTGTTGGTAGGGATTTTCTAAAATATAAACCAAGTGAAATAATATAGCATTAACATTCAGTTCTTTTGAAATAGAGACCCCTCATTTGGGTCTCAATTTTGCATTGAAGAACTACAAATACTTTGCTCCACATGGAGTTCAGATTCCTAGAGGTGAAATTGTATGTGAACTTTAAAAAATGGGTGAGGCAGACTGATAGATAGGCAAAAGAAGGTTAATCCATGTGTCACTGAGGGTCACTAGGCTCTGTAGATTTTTTTTTGTCATGCTTGTCTGAGCTCATCATTCCTTATCTTATACTCTGAGGTCTTTGCTAGTATTCCTCCTTAATTGGATTACCCTACTTGTGCTTCTAATGAAAATTATTCCTTAAAAGAAGGTACAGAAAAAAACTCACAAAATTATTCTAAAATCAGGAGTTCTTCAAATGTGAAGGCATTCATATGTAAACAAGATGGATATCTGTAACTCATTCCCTCCAAGAGAGTCAGAGGTTTGCTTAAATGTACCCTTATACATTCTCTCATTTATGCTTCAGTGTCAGAGATAGAAATGAATGACTTTTTTTCCAGGGTAAAGCTTTCTGGGGTAAATTTCTGTGAAATACACTTTGGTAATTTTGTTAAGTAGACCATCTCCAAAAGTTTGAATCTCCCATTGCAACTTTGCAGTATGACATCTATTTCTGTAAACAGTTCTGGAAATTTACTGCATTTCCCTAAGGGAAAAATACAGGAGCTGCCAACCTTAAATAGATAGTATTAAGGGCTGTTACATGTTCTCTTCCTATATCTCTCAAGCCATCATATGATTCCTTCTGCAAGCAACCTTATTCTGAGTACAAGTGGAAGAGCCAATTTAAGAAAAGTGTTCTCCAACCCAACTATCCAGCCACTTCTCCCACTACACCAGAGGGGTCCATAACAGGGGTGCAGTTTGCCTAAGATGTGTGTGTTTGGGTATTCTAGGAGCTCTATCTATGCCTAGTTGAACACAACATGGCCCTACCTCTCCCTACCAGTCATATGATAACATCTGATGCTGATCTTGCACCTGCCCCTCCGCTGCCAGCCCAACCACTCCACTCCCCCGTTTTGTGCATCTTCTCCCACCGCACCCCTCCCACAGTCCGGTGAGCAGCGGCCCCTCTACTCGCCTCTGATGGGAAAGTCCCGGCTCCTAGCTCTCCCACAGTCCTGGTGGTGGCAGTGTCAAGGGAAGCTCTCTGCCCCCCCGCCCCCGAATCCCTGCCGGCAGAGCCCCGGTTTCAGCAACCCAGACTGAGGGGTCAGCTCCAGGAGGAAGTCCTTCCTTCCTCTTCACCAACATCTCCGGTGAAAGAGATGCCAGGAGGTTGGGAGGTCAGGCAACTACAAAGTTTCAAGTAAGCAGACAGAGCAGGAGACACAATATATCACTCCTTTTGGGAGCATCTCGGAGGATTTTGCCAGATTAACAATCCAGAGTGCAAAATTTTCATTCAATCGCATTTATTACGTGCTTACTGTGTGCAGAGCACTGTACTAAGTGCTTATAATAATGGTATTTGTTAAGCACTTACTATATGTCAAGTACTGTTCTAAGTGCTGGGGTAGCTACAAGGTAATCAGGTTGTCCCACGTGGAGCTCACAGTCTTAATTCCCATTTTACAGGCGAGGGAACTGAGGCACAGAGAAGTTAAGTGACTTTTCCAGTTACACAGCTGATAAGTGGCAGCACCGGGATTAGAACCCATGACCCCTGTCTCCCAAGCCCATGATCTATGTCAATCTATTACTACTAATAATAATGATGGTATTTGTTAAGCACTGACTATGTGCCAAGCACTGTTCTAAGCACTGGAGGAGATACAAAGTAATCAGGTTGTCTCACGTGGGGCTCACACTCTTTATTCCCATTTTACAGATGAGGTAACTGAGACACAGAGAAGTTAAGTGACTTGCCCAAGGCCACACAGCAGACAAGTGGGGGAGCTGGGATTAGAACCCAGGTCTCACAGCCCTCAAGTAGCTTAAAATCAAGCAGGGGAGACAAACCCTCAAATGAATTACCGATAAGAGGAAGCAGTTGAGTATAGAAGATGTAGGCATAGGTTCTATAGAGGAGTTGTGAGTGCTTAAGTGGCATAAAATACTGAAGTGGCACCTCTCAGGGACAGATAAATTAGGACTAATAGAGATTAAAAGAGGAAGGCCTCTTGGAAAGGAGGTGATTTCTGAAGGACTCTGAAGATGGGGAAAACAGTGGTCTGTTGGATGTGACGGAGGAGGGCATTCCAGGCAGGACGGAGGGCATGAGCAGGAGGATGGTGATGAAAGTAGTAATTCTTGAATAACTAATTCCAAGACTAAGGATCATGCTCAGAGTCTGTTGGGATGGAAGAGCTACTGCGAGATGTGAAAGTATATTATAATGCCTGCATCCAGGCCTCTTTTTGCCTTCTCCAACATGGCTGCATAGAACAAGTTGAACTGAACTGGGACCACTAAACATCTCTGCCTTACTCTACTGGCAATGGAGATTGGACCAAAGTGAACACCCTCGACTCTGACCCATCCAGCCATGCTGTCTCTTTAGGGCTGTCAAATTGGCTGAATCATTTCCAGAGACCAGATATGCTGATCATATAAAATGTTTTGATAAGGAATATGAAAACTGTGTAGAGGTTCTGGAGCTGTTTTCAACACTTCTCCTGTATCTTTGGCTAGATTATCAATCAACAGTATTTACTGAGTGCTGTTTGTGGAGCACTGTATTAAGCACTTAGGAGAGTACAATAAAATTAGTAAACATGAATCTTGTGCTCAAGGAGATTAAAATCTATCAGATGGCAGAATTATGAAACATTTTTCCAGCAATGCAGATCAGTCTGGATATGGCAAACTGCAAGGTCAGAAGAAATGGTTATAGGTGTTGGCAGTGGGCACAGCAAATACTACAACATGAGTGTTCCTTAAAACATGGTGGTGCAAATATGCAACCCTTCTGTTAGAAGACAACTAAGTATTTGTTGGTTTTTTATCATTTGTCTTTTCAATTTTCATCCACTTTTTCCCCATTGGTCTGTCAACTCTTGAAGGACAGGTACCACATTTTAACTTCTAGTAGGATTCCTAAGTGACTAGTATAGTGCTCTGCCCATCAACGGTACACAAATGATTTTGACACTGAGGAAAAAAGCATTACACCTGGTATCACTTGAGCTCCCAAATTGTTTGGCTGGCTATTGTAAAATAAGCTCTACCTTGCCAGAGTAGGGGGAATTAGGAACCAGTGGGGCCTAATGGACAGATCACAGTCCTGGGAGTCAGGAGATCTGAGTTCTAATCCCAAGTCTACTACTTACTTGCTGAGTGACCTTGGCCAAGTCATTTAACTTCTGTTTCCTCATCTGTAAAATGGGGATGAGATATCTGTTCTCCTTCACCTGTAGACTGTGAAACCCAAATGTGTTAGGGATGTATCTGATATAATTATTCTGTATCTATCAGAGTGCTTAGTACAGTGCTTGACACACAGTAAATGCTTAATGAATGCCACAATATTTATTATTATACAGCAGTTAGCTACAGAAGTACCCTCCGTAGCTTGTGAGTGGGCTCAAGGAGAACTTCAGTCTTTAGAAATACCCTGGGAACAGGTGCTGTTTTAGGGTTCTCCCATATCCTAGCCACCAGGTGACCTGTAAACACATGTCTAGGATAGGAAGTGGGCAAAAACTGGAAATGGGCTCAGTTCCCAGAATACAAAGCAGTTGGCTGACAACCAACCCAAAGGGGGAACTCAAGTGAGCCCATCTTAAAGTACTTTGCAAACTGGCCTGAGGAAAATATATGACAGCAGCTAGTCATGTCTGTGCTTTCCTCAACCCAGTTGCTGACCCAAATTTTATGATTGCAAGTAGGAACTTGTGGATTGTAAAAATTTATCTGTGATTCAACCCATATGCCCTTGTCATCTACCAAAATCAGTGACCTAAGATTTTTGCAGTTTAAAATATACTTTAGCATCCACACCTCAGTTACACTAGCAAGTTATCTTTCCCCAGGAGCACCCCATGGAAATAACCTGATCTCCAAATAGCAAAATAATCCTAAAAGGGTAATGATCTCACTGTCAAGGGACTTGTGAATATAAGAGAACAGAGAACTGAAGATGAAAAATTACAGTAATCTGGATCTCTTACCTTAAGTCAGAGTTTAAATAACTGCTCCAAATACACCTGCTTTACTCTAACATGTTTTTATTATACAATTTGGATAACACAATAAAGGATTAAGGGAGGTTTTTCCCAACATGAACCTGTTCTGATACCCACATGCAACAAAGTCTATATGCCACCTGATTTAACATCTAGATATAGGTAGATACCTCAGTACTTAGAAGAGTGCTTGACACTTTTTGGATTATTATAATTGATAGAACACAGTCCACAGGTTGATGGATGCAAATTCAGTGTAGGAACAAATGTCTTGGTGCATACATGTGATAATTATGATAATTAAGCACCTACTATGTGCCAAGCACTGTACTAAAGACTAGAGAAGTTACAAGATAAGTAGGTCAGACACAATCCTTCTCCCTTCTTGGGAGCTCTCACTCTAAGTGCATGGAGAACAGGTATTTCATCCCCATTTTACATATGAGGAAACTAGGCACAGAGAAGTGGTCAATATGTAGTGCTACTGCACCACATATAATTTTTTTGTGGAGAGGTGGTTGTGTTTTTGTAATTTTGAAGTATTTAATACAGTAAAATAGTAATAAGTAGCAAAGATGGTGGACAAAACAGTAAGTTGCATAGAAAATGTGAAGTACTGTTGTGTCTTTGAATTTCTACCCCTTAAAACCTTTGATGCACATTGGCTCGAGGTTACTATGACACAATTTTTCTATAACATGAGGCTCTTAAAGAACACAACCCACAAATTTTAGAATAATAATAATAATGTTGGTATTTGTTAAGCGCTTACTATGTGCCGAGCACTGTTCTAAGCGCTGGGGTAGACACAGGGGAATCAGGTTGTCCCACGTGGGGCTCACAGTCTTAATCCCCATTTTACAGATGAGGGAACTGAGGCACCGAGAAGTTAAGTGACTTGCCCAAAGTCACACAGCTGGCAAGTGGCAGAGCCAGGGTTCGAACCCATGACCTCTGACTCCAAAGCCCGTGCTCTTTCCAGTGAGCCACGCTGCTGAATTCCCTTTAGTCAAAAAATAATGGTACTTTTGTTTTCCTAAATATTTTAGATAATCTGTCTCTCCTAAAAGTAAAACTAAGTTCACAGTGTTGAAGGGTAACTCCTAACTGGCCAACTTTGGAGCTTTATAGGAATGAAGTCTGAGGATATTTGCGAGCAGATATCAAAGTAGTCTTCTGGTGTCTCTGATTTACCCATTGGCTGGAGAAACGACCATAAACCAATACTATTTCAGAAATTCGTGGTCAGAGTGAGTAATAATAATAATGTTGGTATTTGTTAAGCACTTACTATGTGCCGAGCACTGTTCTAAGCGCTGGGGTAGACATAGGGGAATCAGGTTGTCCCACGTGGGGCTCACAGTCTTAATCCCCATTTTATAGATGAGGGAACTGAGGCACAGAGAAGTTAAGTGACTTGCCCACAGTCACACAGCCGACAAGTGGCAGAGCTGGGATTCGAACTCATGAGCCCTGACTCCAAAGCCCATGCTCTTTCCACTGAGCCACGCTGCTGCTCCAGTATTGAAGCCTGGTTTTCATATACTGAGATGCTGTGAGGTTCAAACTTTTAATCATTACTGATGTTTTTAAGAGTACTTGAAGTTTTGTAAACCAGTATGTGCTACAAATAATGTCGATGGACTAAAATAAAATTATTTTTTGGTGATAATTCCACAGATAAACTACAAATAAGTTTAAACGTATGAAAAATGACTGTAGTATTCACAAATTGTTCTTCTTGAAAACTTTGGATGGGAAAAACCTGAGAATGTTCAACTTATTTCAATGTTGTAAACTAAAAGCGATTTTATCATCTAAATTTAAAATTCAGATTTTTAGGTCAGCAACTTAAATTTAAAAAAACAACTAAACCCTGTCCAAGAGAGATGTTTTTGTCTTTTAGAAGAGTTATAGACATATGTTTGCATGAACTATGGGTAATAAAGTCAGTCCCCAATGAAATGTACATGTTGAAGCTATATATCCTTCAAACCCAGACACATATGCCAGGGAATTAATGAAATCTACAGCATAATTTTCCTGCCTTGTGGAGCTATCTGATAAGGTAATGTCTGAGGATAAATTGAGTTTATGGTGAACTGCTAGATTCAATCTATGGCTGTAAATCTTCCAAGCTAACATCTTAGAGCACACAAGCCAAAGTCAGTGTAGTATACACCAACCATCACTTTAATCAAATTCAACCTCACAGGATAGTATCCTCATGTGAAATCTTATTTTAAATGGGGTCAAAAATAGCTCATAATAAAAGAAATGCAAGGAAAAAATATTCATAAAGTAATTGAAATTTCCTTTCAAATGTGTATTATAATTTCAGTATATATTGAATTAATTATTAAAGGGTCATTACTAGACTCCTCATGCATTTTTATTTGAAGTTTAATATTCCCAAATCAAATAATCTTTAGTAGTAGGCAGATTTTGAAAGAGATATTCTTGTTTTTCCCTAGGGGATTTTATTCACTTTCAATGTCCATTATCTGCTAAAAACTACTTTTTTTTTTTACAGAAAGCACTTATTTACTGGAATTGTGTATTAGAATAAAAGCATTAAAATCAGAACTCCCAAGAACTGTTTATCAAACTGTTAAGCTTTCATGAACAAGATTCCTATAGTCCGTTATGAGAAGTAAAGGATTCCTTGTCATATTGTTCCTCTCTCCTCTGATTTGATCTGCTCCTTTTAGTTGTGTACACACCTCATTACCTGGTCCTAGATGAAAAGCAGTCATTAAAATTTAATCATAGGCAAGATTTGATACAGCACAATGTGAAGGGTGGAGCTTATCAATTTTGATGTTTTTGTTTCCCTAAATATTTGGAATGATCTCTCTCTCTCTTAACAGTAAAACTAAATTGACAGTGTTGAAGGGTAACTCCTAACTGGTCAACCTTTGGACTTAATAGGGATGAAATCAGAGCAGGTCAACCAGGAGAACTCAAACCTCAAACTTTTTTCAAATTTTGCTCGATTTACCCAGATTGGGTGTCTAATGTTGCTTAAATTCATGGTATAATTCTGGACCTGGATAGAAATACCACTAGATTGACCTGGAAGCAGACAAAAAGAGCATCCTCAGGTTCTCAGAATTTCAGCATGCCAGATTTCTACCTAAATGATTTCCTAAGCAACAAAGTAGATTTTGAGGCCCCCACTTTCTTCAGCAGGAGTGTAGAATATACATAAGGCATTCTGGAGATCTATACAGATAGAGGTTTGGGGGAAAAAGACATGGTTAGGGATGATTTTTCAAGAGAAGAGAGGACAATCAGACCCAATATCCTCTGCAGATTCTTTCTTTTGTCAAAAAAAAAAAAGAATCAATTTGAAAACTATGATATGCCTTCTGATTACTTTTTACATTTGGATATTTAAAACTATTAAGCCACATTAATAGATGTTTTCATTTGAAAGTGTGAAAAAATTTCAATATTACAATCTTTCCAAGGTACAAAAAAACAGCAACTCTAGTATGTTCAAGGAAATCAGAAAGGATTGACCCAAAATTTCATGCCAGGAAAAAAAAAATCATAAAAGTGTACTTTTCAAATTAGGAGAAAAGCATCATTAAATAAAATATGACCTAAGTGTATCTAAGTGAAGTTATTAGATATTTTGTGTATATGGCAGGAAGCCACTATACTCGATGTTTGATTTACTTGCAAGAAAAATTGCTGCCCTAATCACCCTTATGCCCCAGGAGAGTTTTGTAACTCAAAGAAACAAAGTGTTTCAATATTACTTGCATTTAAAAGGAAACTCAGTAAATACACTGAGAGTAGAATTCACATAATATAAATGTTTATAGGAAGTCAACAGGGCTGTGACAATATGCAACAGAATTGGGATCAGGAAAACATTTTGTTTTATTTTAACTGATATTGAGCTCAAATTATAAAACCTCAGATTTCAAAACAATAATAAATTTGATCCTCCAAAAGTGCCCAAGGGCCTGAAAAAGGTATATACCTCAAGAAGTGCCTGGCAGGACTAGCTTTATTTGGGGTTATCCGAAATAAAATTACTTGGTCCGATGACTTTGAGGACCCAGCTGATTTGCCCACAGTTCTCTCTCTAGTACCTGTGAAGGTGGGGCAAAACTTATGTTTCTTTCAGAATGGTATAGGAGGAAAGAGAAGGCCGAAAGAAGAGTCCAAAAGCACCTTCCCTCTGTTCTCCTATAGGATCCTTTGTAGTGGGTTGTAAGCTCCTTGAGGACAGAGACCTTATCTACTTCATTGCACTCTCCCAAGCACTCAGTATACTCTGTACTAAATTGCTCAGTGAATACTATTATTCATTGATTATTGAATGCCATATGGATAGTGAAAGGGGCTTGTTAAATCTTCAACATTTGCAATTACTTTGGAATTCAAAAGCATTGGGAACCAAAAGCTGACAGGACATTCATTCATTCATTCAATCGTATTTATTGAGTGCTTACTGTGTGCAGAGCACCGTACTAAGTGCTTGGAATGTACAATTCGGCAATGGATAGAGACAATCCCTGCCCAGCAACAAGCTCACAGTCTAAAAGGGGGAGACAGACAGTAAAACAAGTAGACAGGCATTAATGCCATCAAAATAAATAGAATCATAGATTTATACAGGACATTCCCATCTTCACCTATTCAAAATTTCTGCAGTTCAGCCTGTGGATTTTTCTGCAGAAGCAATCTACTACTATAGGCTCCTCTGACACAGTCTTGTCTCCTCTCCTATATAATTTTTTTTGTATATGTACCAGCTATTTTTCATTTCTACTGAATGATACAAATGCTAGTACAGTGCTCTCTGCACACAGTAATAATAATAATTGTGGGATTTGATAAGTGCTTACTATGTGCCAGGTACTGTACTAAGCACTGGGGTGGAGACAAGCAAATAGGGTTGGACAGAGTGTCTGCTCCACAGGCCCAAAGGCACAGATCAAAGTGCATAGATGATGCAGAAGGGCGAGGGAGTGGGGAAAAGACAATGTTACTGGGGAAGATCTCTTGGAGAAGATGTGCCCTTAATAAGGCTTTGAAGGTGGGAAGCATGGTGGTCTGATATATAATATATTAATGTTGGCATTTGTTAAGCGCTTACTATGTGCTAAGCACTGGTATAAGCACTGGGATAGATACAAGGTAATCAGGTTATCCCACGTGGGGCTCACAGACTTAATCCCCATTTTACAGATGAGGGAACTGAAGCCCAGAGAAGTGAAGTGACTGTCTCAAGGTCACGTAGGTGATAAGTGGCAGAGCTGGGAATAGAACCCATGACCTCTGACTCCCAAGCCCATGCTCTTTCCACTAAGCCATGCTGCTTCTCATGTATACGTATATGGAGGGATAGGGTGTTCCAGGCCAGAGGGAGGACATGGGAAAGGGGTTGGCAGTTAAATGGATACAATCAGGGCATAGTGAGCAAGCTGGTGCTAGAGGAGTCAAGTGTGCAGGTTGGGCTCAGTACTAGGTTAGTGAGGTAAGGTAGGAGGGGGCAAGCTGATTGAGTGTTTTAAAGCCATTAGTAAGGAGTTTCTGTTTGATGCAGAGGTGGATGGGCAACCACTGGGAGTTTCTGAGGAGTGGAGAGATGTGGAATGAAATTTTTTTCTTAGGAAAATGATCCAGGCTGCAAAGTGAATATGGACTGGAATGGGGGGAGAAAGGAGATGGAGGTGAGCAAGGAAGCAGATGCAGTTGTGAAATTGTTACAGGATAAGTGTTTGGATTACATTGTAGCAGTTTGAGTGTAGAGGAAATAGATAATTTTACCAATGTTGTGAAGCTAAAACTAACAGGATTTGGTGATAGATTGAATATATAAGTTGTGCGAGAGAGATGAGTTATGGATAATTCCAAAGTTATGGGCTTGGGAGATAGGGAGAATAATGGTATATTAAGGGTCTCTAGGCTGTAAACTAGTTGTGGCCAGGGAATGTATCTGTTTACTGTTATATTATTCTTTCCTAAGCACTTAGTACAGTCCTCTGCAGATGGTAAGTGCTCAATAAATATGATTGACAGACTGACTGGTATTGTCTACAGTGATGGGAAAGATGGGGGAGAGTAAAGAGACGGTAGGGAGACAGTAGAGAAGCAGCATGGCATAGTGGACAGAGTACCGGCCTGGGAGTCAGAAAGTCATGGGTTATAATTCCAGCTCCACCACTTGTCTGCTGTGTGACCTTGGGCAAGTCACTTCACTTCTCTGGGCCTCAGTTCCCTCATCTGGAAAATGGGGATTGTGAGCCCTATGTGGGACAGGGACTGTGTCCAACCCAATTGGCTTGCATCCACCCCAGCACTTAGTACAGTGCCTGGCACGTAGTAAGTGCTTAACAAATACCAGTATTATTATTATTTGTTATTATTATTATAGTTTGGGTAGGAAGATAAGATGTTCTGTTTTTGACATGTTTACTTTGAGATGCCAGCGGAACATCTATGTAGAGATGTCCTGAAGGCGGGAGAAAATACGAGATTGCAGAGAAGGAGAGAGTTCAAAGCTGCAGGGGTAAATTTGGGAATCAACTGCAATTTATTCACTCACATTTACCATGAAGCTAAATGATGGAACTTTTTCTACCTCCACATTGACTACTCTAAAATCAGGTGCAGAGGAACACACTATTTATGTCATTTTTTTTGCCTCAGTTTAGCAGAGATTATTAAGCATGAGCCAAACTTTAGTTCATTTTCTGAAGACATTTCATTGAATTCCCCTTAGGTAATTCAGGAACTGGGAGAACAGGACTCACTAGGATTTTAATCTCACCTCCATGTTCATGAAAATGAACTGTGCATTCTTCTGAAAATGAGAGCAGTAACAACTTTAACCATTTTTTCACCCTTGCCCTTTTCTCCTACCTGATGTCCTCTTAATTCCTACTGTCCTGATCAATCAGTGATATTTATTGCGGGTTTACTGTAAAAGGTGCTTGGGAGAATATAATAAAACAGAGTTGGTAGACATGTTGGTAGCTGAGAAGCAGTGTGGCTTGGTGGAAAGAGCCTGGGCTTGGGAGTCAGAGGTCATGGGTTCGAATCCCAGCTCTGCCACTTGTCAGCTGTGTGACTGTGGGTTAGTTGCAGTGCCTGGCATATAATACGTGCTTAACAAGTACCATCAACATACAAGTATGTGTTTGGTTGGAGAGGACAGAGTGATTTTAGCAATGTTATGAAGGTTAAACTGATAGGTTTTGTTGAGGATTGCATATGAAGGTTGAATGAGAGAGAGAGAAACTGAGGAAAACACCAAAGTTATGGGTTTGTGAGACAGGGAGGATGGTGGTGCTGTTTACAGAGATGGGAAACTGAGGAAGGACAGGGTTGGGGTAAGAAGATAGAGAGCTTTGTTTTGGACTTGTTAGGTTTGAGGTGTCAGCAGGACATTGAAGTAGTGATGATCTGGCAGGAGAAAATGAAAGACTGCAGAGAAGGAGAGAGATCAGGGCTGGAGATGTAGATTTGGGAATTATCTGCATAGAGATGGTAGTTGAAGCCATGGGCGCAAATGAGTTCTCCAAGGATGTAGATGGAAAATAGAAAGAGACCCAGAACTGAGCCTTGAGGAACTCCCACAGTAAGGGGATGGGAGTCAGAGAAGGAGCCCACAAAAGACTGAGGAGTGGCCATAAAGAGGGGAGGAGAACCAGGAGAGGACAGAGTCAGTGAAGTCGAGGTTGGATGTTTCCAGGAGAATGAGATAATCGAAGGTTGCTTGTGTGCGAATGTTGAAGGTTCCATGGGGCAGAGGAGGATTAGGATGGAGTAGAGGCTGGTGGATTTGGCAGGAAGGTGATCATTGGTGAACTTTGAGAGGACAGTTTTTGTAGACTGAAGGGGCAGAAGCCAGATTAGAGGGAACAAGAAGAGAATTGGAGGAAAGGAAGTGGAGACAGTGGATGTACATAATTTGTTCAACGATTTTGGAGAACAATGGTAAGAGGGAGATGGGGCAATAACTGGAAGGAGCCATGGGTTCAAGGGAGGCTTTTTTTTAAGATAGGGGAGACATGAAAGCAGTAGGGAAAGAGCGATTGGAGAGAGAACAGTTGAAGATGTCAGTCACGGAAGGAAGAGAGGGGGCATGGGCCTTGATAAGGTGAGATAGGATGGGGTCAGAGGAGCAGATGGAGAGGATGGATTTTGAGAAGAGAGAGGAGATCTTGAGATACTGCTAGGAAAGATAGGAAAGTTGAAGCAGGGAGGGACTTGAAAGGTGTATAGGAGATTTTAGGGAGATTTTATGAGCACCAAGGTTTCCATAAGCACCTGTTATTCATCCCACTCTCTTCACCTATAAGAAGAAAATAAGATTTTTTATCAATTTGTTTATTGATACTTAACTTAAAAATACTTAACAATACTAAGTGCAACTGCATATATTTTAGCTCACTTAATACAAGTTTCATTAGTGCAGTTAGTAATCTTTCAACTTAATGAAAATGCCACTTGATCCCATCTGAGAACGCCTTTATTATTTTTCTACATTAAGCATACAAACACAAAGTTTTGCATTCCATCCTGCTTTTACATCAGATAATGAATTATATTTTGAACCCCTTGGGGTTGCTCTCACAGCCCATTGTTAAGAGGTATTGGCAATCTGTATTCTTGTAGTCATGATATTTGTCAATAATTCAAATGAATTCTAATATCTGTGCACCACAACCATTTATAGCTTTAGTTTAAGTCTTCCAGAATTTATAGCCTCCAATCTGTAAGACACGTTAGGAAAAAAAAATATAGAATGTGCAAAAAAAAGAGCCATTTCCAACTCATATAATGTGACTTTATGTGATGAGGAACTGGATGTCCACAGATCCAACTCATACATTTTAGCCAGGCCATTTTATATGAATATACCCGAGCCAGATTGTAATTTTCTGCATCATTTCTCTAGAGTTGACAAGTAGAAATACTTGCTCCAGTACTTTTCACAAAAAACCTTCCTGTACACAGCATGTCTTAAATCAAAAGGACCACTATGGGTATTTCTTTTAGATTTTGTAGATTCTTACTTTCCCTGGTTGGTAAGAAAATTGATTCAATCTTCAAAGGGTGGTGCATGATTTAAAAATATATAGAGAGATATATAGATATCTATCTCTCTCTCTCTCTCTCTCTATATATATATATATTAACCCCAGCATTATCTTTTTTTGCATCTTTAAACTTAACAACAATGGATTTTCTAAGACATATTCATTTCCAAAGACATATGGTGAATACCTTTGAATAATAATAATAATAATAATAATAATAATAATAATGTTGGTATTTGTTATGCGCTTACTATGTGCAGACCACTGTTCTAAGCACTGCGGTAGATACAGGGTAAGCAGGTTGCCCCACCTGAGGCTCACAATCTTCATCCCCTTTTTACAGATGAGGTAAATGAGGCACAGAGAAGTTAAGTGACTTGCCTACAGTCACACAGCTGACAAGTGGCAGAGCCAGGATTTGAACACATGACCTCTGACTCCCAAGCTGTTTCCACTGAGCCACGTTTCTTCCCTGCTTGAATCCCTGCTCAAGCAGAATATTCTCATTATCAGATAGAACTCAAGAACAAAATGTTTCAAGTGTGTTTCTCAACTTTAACCCTTATATTTAAGTGGTCTTTTAAATTCAAAAGTCATTCTCCCAGCCCCGGCAAGACCACTTTTCTCCGTTTCCATGTTTTTATATTTCAGATGTATATATTTAAATCCTTAAGTATCAGCATACATTTCAAAGGCAGTTCATGTGGGCTAGTAGAGTTCAGGTTGTACATTTCTTTCATTGAAAATGGTCAGTCATGACTAGATTTTAAACTTGGACTAGGCAGAAATTCTAAATCTTCTTTATTCTTCAACTGGACCTTAAACAGTGAAGCTCTGGAAAGAAGTCAGTCTCTTGGATGGAATTTAGGGCCATTTTAATCACAGTTACACTGAGTGGGCCACACAAGGAAACTGAAAGATAGAAAGATATCCAAACAACTGCTGAAAGATGAGCTGAAATTGGGAAACAGAAAGTGAGGATAGAGGAAGCATCTTAAGAATACAGTGAAACAAAGCCCCTAACAATGTTGCATCCCAGCTAAGAAAGGAGAGTCAATTGCTGAGTATAGAGAAGCATGGTGACCTAAGACTGTGAGCCGCATCTAGGACAGGGACTGTGTCCAACCTGCTTAACTGGTACCTAATCCAGCGCTTAGAACAGTGCTTGACACAATAAGTGCTTAACAAATACCATAATCATAAGCAGTCATAATCAAGAGAGTAGCTCTTTTTGAGCAGATGCTCCTTAAGGAACAAAAGTCAAGGAAGGAAAGGAGAAAGCAGTCCAAGTGCTATTATCAAACATGACTACACAAAAAGAACAGCTGATTTTGTGCAAACAATGATGCTGTAACTATGGGTTCTTGTAATAATCTTTTCAATCACACACTCATTAGTAAAATCAAAGTATATTTTCTTCTTGGAAATGAAGGACATCTTTCTCTCTCTCTCTCCCTCTTTACATATATATATATATATATATATATATATATATATAGTCATAACAAACTATGCTGAAAAAGAAATAGTGCATTCACAATTTCTCAAACTCTATGAAATTTTAATTTAAAAAATAGGATAGTGAAAGAATTTTAATGGACTAGAGTTTAATGAAGTTAAGCAAATCAGGAATCTGTGATTAAGTTCAATATCACTGGTACCAGAAAAATCTCAAAATCTCAAAATAATTTATTACTTTCAATTGCACCCCTTTACGGATAAGAGGAGAAGAATAGGTGCTGGGAAAAACTGGGGAAACCTATTCCTTTATCTCATTTTCTGTGCATAACCCATCCCAAAATTATCCTTTTCACACCATTTACACTCCTACAGAAAGAAATCTAAATCTATTCACCTTTCTCCATGTTCCTCACTATCTCCACTAATCCTTTCACAGTTATGACCTCTTCATTTCAGAGAATGATTTGGGAAGTGTTTTTTTATGGTTTGAGGGAGTTGGCCCATCCTGACGACTAGGAAAACTGTCCCTGAAGAGAACTATACTATTTTGGCCAGTAATAAGACTATTCAAATAAAAATGAAGTGTCCTGATTATGATTCCATGCTCTAAGCACTCTGCAATGTTAATCGGGGGAAATCCTTCAATATAATATATACGATAGGTAGGATTTTCTGTGAAGTCCAGAAGGAAGGAACCTAAGCTGACCAGAGGCATGTGGACTGCTCCCTGGGGATACACCCACATTTTCCTTCCCTGTCCTGGCTTGGCAGTCTAGGATCCATTACGGGAAAACTAGGGCTGAGGCAGCCACCGCCACCATTACTGCCATACCTGGGACTGTGGGAGGGGTGGGAGTTGGGGCTTTCCTGGCAGGCCATGTGCAGGACATGGCTTGTTCTTCTATTCTGGCTTACCTCAGCTCCTCCTGCATCTGGACAGAGCTGACCCTACCAAGGGCATCAAATTGAATCATATTACTGATGTGGGAAGGCAGCACCCTAATGGGTCATGTTTCAATCCCCTTCAACTCAGGATTGGTAGATTTGTTAAGACAGCCAGATAAATCTGTAAGCCAAATACTTCCTATGCAAATCACAACTCTGTCATGGACACTTATTCACATAGGTTTATATTGGGTAGGGGACTTTCCACCATTGTATCAATTTTTAGAGAACAGACATTTGGCTCCCTATGAATTCTTAAGTTGGTGGTTCCTGCTTAGTGAATATCATTTCATTCGTCAATAAATACTTTGTAACCTATCACAGATGATTTTCTTTGTAGACTCTATTTGGGCTAAAATTAAAAATCTCTTGGCACTTACAGCAACCTGACAACCTTTCCACTGTCCACTTCTCATTCCTCAATTCCAGTGATCTACTGCTACATCCCACTTTACCCACTCACCAACCTAATAATGTTGGTATTTGTTAAGCGCTTACTATGTGCCGAGCACTGTTCTAAGCGCTGGGGGTAGACACAGGGGAATCAGGATGTCCCACGTGGGGCTCACAGTCTTAATCCCTATTTTACAGATGAGGTAACTGAGGCACAGAGAAGTTAAGTGACTTGCCCACAGTCACACAGCTGACAAGTGGCAGAGCTGGGATTCGAACTCATGACCTCTGACTCCAAAGCCCATGCTCTTTCCACTGAGCCACGCCAACTTGGACACATGCTCAATGTCATCATCTCTAGTCACTACAATCTTTTTCCTCCCAACTCTGAAATTCCTCTACCAGACCACAACCTTCTCACCTGCTCTCTCTCCCACACAGATTTCTCCTGTTCTCCCCAAAAAGGAGACTTCTGGTCATTTGATCACCTCCAGTAGTCTAAAGTTATCTTGCCCCATTTTGTCTCTATACCCAAACTTCCTTCTCTTGACACACTTATCAAAGTCATCAACACCACCCTCTCCACTGAACTCCCCTCGTTCCTCTATCCCTCTGCAGCCCTGCATCACCTCCACAGTACACTTCCTCTGCTTCTGGGCTGCAGAGCTCTATAGGCAGAAATCCAGACATCAATCTGACCACATCCATCTTAGTTTTATCCTCCCCTGCTTTAATTCTGCCCTCTCCTTTATCCAACAAAACCACTTCTCCATCCTTAGTGATTCCCAAACACAACTGTTCCAGATGTTTAACTCCCTCCTCAAACTTTCCCTTCCCAACCCCATCTCTTTCCCCTAACGACCCAGTCACTGAAACCATCAGACGTGATCTCCCTAAAATCTTCCCTGCTCCTCTCCATCCCTCCTTCCTACTGTACCCTCTTTGACTCTCTCAATTTTTCCAGCAGTATCTAAAGAGAGCTTTTGTCTCTTCTCAAAATCTACCCCCTCCACCTGCACTTCTGACCCTATTCCTTCATACCACATTAAAATACTTGCCTCCTTCCTTCTTCCCTCTTTCACCATTCTATTCAACTGTTCAGTTTCCAATGACTTCTTCCCCACTGTTTTCAAGCATGCTCATGTATTGCCTATCCTAAAAATATTCTCTGTTGATCCCACAGCTTCCTCCAGTGATCTCCCCATATCCTTCCTACCATCCTCTCCAAACTCCGTGAGAGGGGCTTAACTCCCACTGTCTCCACTTCCTCTCCTCCAATTCTCTCCTTAATCCCTACCAATCTGGTTCTGCCGGCTTCATTCAATGGAAACTTCTGTCTCTAAGGTCACCTATGAACTTCTTCTTGCCAAATCTGACAGCCTCTACTCCATCTTAATCCTTCTGGACTCTCAGCTGCCTTTGACTGACACTGTCCTCTCCTGGCTCAACTCCTATCTCTCCGACCACACCTCCTCAGTCTCTTTTAAAGGGTCCTCCTCTGTCTCCCACCCTCTGACAGTGAGGGTTCCCAAAGACTCAATTCTGGGGCCCCTTCTATTCTCCATCTACACTCAATCCCATGGCTGCAACTACCATCTTTATGTAGATGACTCCCAAATTTATCTTGCCACCCCGACCTCTCTCCTTCTCTGCAGTCTCATATTTCCTCCTGCATTCAGGACATCTGGATGGGGATGCCCCACTGATAGCTCAAAATAAACATGCCCAAAGCAAAACTCTTCACCTTTCCTTCCAAACCCTGTCCTCCCCATCTCTGTAGCCTACACCACTATCCTCCCTATCTCACAAGCCCTCAACTTTGCCATTATCCTCAACTCATATGTTTTAAAAACTTTTGTTTAATGGTATTTGTTATGCATTTACTATGTGTCGAACACTGTTCTAAGCAGTGGGGTAGATACTAGTTAATTAGGTTGGACATAGTCCCTTTCCCACACGGGGCTCACCATCAAGGTAAACAAGATAACTGAGGCACAGAGAAGTTAAGTGATTTTCCCAAGGTCACACTGCCAACATTTTGCAGAGCAGGAATTAGAACTTCTCTGACTTCCAGGTTCATGCTCTTTCCACAACACTAAGCTGCTTCCCATCTCACATATTCACTCTGTCGTCGAAACCTGTCAGTTTTTCCTTCACAACATCACTAAAATCTGCCCTTTCCTCTTCACTCAAACTGCTACTGTGCTGATTCAATTTTTGCCCATCAGGCTTGTCTGTATGTTGGAGCTATTTCCAACAGTCTACCTCTTTCTAGCCATCAGTCATTCAGTTAATGGTATTTATACTGAGTGTGTACAGTGTCCATCACGTTGGGAATGTACAAGAATTTTCTACCTTGATTTATCCATTAGCATCCTTGCTGACCTATCTGCCTCCTGTCTCTCCTCACTCTAGCCCTTACTATACTCTTCTGCACAGATCATTTTTTCTAAAACAACATTCAGTCCATGCCTCCCCATTCCTCAAGAACCTCCAGTGGATGCTCATCCACCTCCAGATCAAATTCCTTGCCATTGGCTTAAAGCACTCAATCAGCTTTCCCCCCAGTCTCCCCATCACTGAATCCTACAACAACCCAGCCCACACATTTCACTCCTCTAATGCCAAACTACTACCTATACTCAATTTTATCTATAGCACTGCCAACCCTTATCCATGTGCTATTTCTGTCCTGGAACTCTTTCCCCTTTCATATAAACAGGGCACCACTCTCCTGACCTTTAAAGCCTTCTTAAAATTACATCTCCTCTCAGGGGCTTTCCCCAACTAAGCCTTCATTTCCCCTATTCCCTCTCCCATATACCTCACCTATGCACTAAGGTCGATACCCTTTAAGCACACTATATTCACTCCACTTTCTGCCTTACAACAATTATGTACCTATCCATAATTTATTTTAATGTCCATCTCCCCCTTTAGATTGTAGATGCACAGAAATGTTCCCTTGTAAACAGGGAAGGGCTCTACCAACTCAGTTATATTGTACTCTTCTGAGTAATTAATACAGTGCTCTGCAAACAATAAGTGCTTAAAAACCATTGATTGCTTGATTACTGCAATACAGCAGAGTTTGTAGACAGAATCTCTGCCCACAAGGAGCTTCAATCCACTGTCTTTGTGATTCACTATATCTTCAAATTGTTTATTCAGCCTCTTAGCTTTTGTGAGCCCTTATTCAGTTCACCATACCCATAGGAATAACAATTCTAAGGAAACATTCAAATATTATGTTTGGCTCCCAGTTCATAAATGTACAACTATATATCAATCAAGATCCTTTGTTACAAACCTATTCTTACAAGTTTTACTTTCAATTTTCCTTTCTTCATTTTGCTAGTTTTCTCTTTTATGACTTTCTTTGTTATGAAATGCCCAGTCTATTGCTAGGTTTAATAAAAAATGTCAAACTGATTTTAAATCTTAAGTATAAGCATTCCAGTGCATAATGTCTAGAAAAGTATTTCTTTAATTTAAATAAATCTCCTCAAGCTATTATCCAACATAAATAGTTCTGGCCTAGTTCAGTAAAAGCAAGCTAAAATATATCTTCTAAAATTAACACATAAGGTTTCACGTTGCTATTAAAACCCTACAGATAATGTTGCAAACATCATTTATAAATTGTTTCTGAACCCAGACAATTGAAGTACCACTGCAAAGACTCTCATATTGCTACATTAGCATTACAATTAGCTGCTTGATTTCACATTTTTACATTTATTTACACAACTCAACAAAGGTCTGGCTCTAACAGTAGTAAAGTCCATGGAGAGTTCATTACACACACGATCACTTAAACATCTACAAATCTTTTCTTAAAATCATAACCTGGAATTAGACAATCAATGTCTTTCATACTGCATCTACACATTATGAAGTTCAATCTTATACACTCAGTTGAGAAAAGGACAAAACTATTCTGAGGCTAGTAAAGCAAGGATAACTTTTCAAAGATTACAGCTGACCCACCAAGACTAAATCGAAAGCAAAGTAGAGAAATTGAGGACAAAAAAGGGACTGTGAAGCAACAAGAGAATAAGATTTCTGCACATGTCTATGCATGGATTCAAAATGCATATATGATAAAAAAAATTAAAAAATTGTCCTACAGTTGTGGGTAGCTTAGATAATTCAAAATTTTGTACTTTGGACTGATGTCACCTATTTCATTTTCATGAGAGTTCTTGTGCAGCCTAATTATAACAAATAATGCTTTCTACAATGTTTGAACGGAATTACTTGATTATTGACTAGTTCAATCATTTAAAAGGAAATTTGTGTTGATTTTCTTAATGTAATAATAATGATAAAAATAATAATAGTGCTATTTGATAAATGCTTATTATTTGACAAACACAAACTGTATCAGGTTGGATACAGTCCCTGTCCCCCATAGAGCTCACAGACTGAGGGAGAGCAGTTACTGTATCCCCATTTTACACATGAGAAAATTGAAGCACAGATAAATTAAGTGACTTGCCTAAAATCACAGAGCAGTCAAGGACCAGTTTCTGAGATTAGAATCCAGACCTCTCAATCCCAGGCCCAAGTTCTTTCCACTAGACTGTTTCTCCTTAAGTAATCCAAAACAATATAGATGTTAATACTGAAATGAGCATCTTTTATGTAGTAGACTTTCAACCATTACCATACGAAAGCTTTCAACTTACATGCTTTTATCATTCACAAAAGTTAAATTTTCTAAGCTCTTTTAAACACACATTTCTGACACAAGGTGCATGCAATAACCATTTGGAAGTAATTTTCACTGTATGTCAGTGGAATATAAACTGAGTTTAATTTTAAAATTTTAGACCTCAAAGGGGAAATTCAATAGGAATATTTCATTTTAGGATTTCTTCCATGTCATGGGTTGAAATAGCCAATTTACAACAAAGTATAGATCTAATGTCTGTTTTCACTACTCAGTAATACATCATAAACCTGCAGTTTCAACACTTCCCATGTTGCTACTGTAACAAGAGGATTTATCGTATGAAATTCATTAACAGTACTGTATAAGTCTGATATTTTCAAATCTTTTCTATAGGATTTTTTTATATTCTTTTGGTGTGAAGTATAAATATTAGCTGAAACCCTACTAGAACCTAATTCCCAAAATGACCCAGAACTCTCCATATCATCTGCTCAAAATCTGTTGTTTCAACCAAAGTTTTGGAGTGCACAAACATACACACCCCCCCCCCAAAGATTTGAAAATCATTAAAAAAATAAAGAGAGAACAAGAGAGACCGGATGAGAGGGATGTCATCGAATATAATAAATTTTAAGAAGTTTTACAGAGATGGAACAATAGGTGAGGAGAAAAATAAAAGTGAGGAATTAATCGTATTTATTGAGCACTTACTATGTGCAGGGCATGGTACTAGGAGCTCAGGAGAGTACGACACAACAATATAAGAGACACATTCCCTGCCCATAATTAGCTTATAGTTTAGAGGGGGATAAAGACATTAATATAAATAAATTACAGATATATGCATAAATGTGAGTTCATACGCCTAAACAAATTAGGGACAAACCGTTGAGTTTGGTTCATTTAAGAAAGTAGCAAATCTAATGAGAAGAATCAAGTGCATTCATCACCTTTTTACCAGGAAATCTAAATTGTGGACATGACCATAAATTGTCTATTTTTATACTATAAAAATGTTTTAAATTGGTGCTTTTAAAACTTTGTGACCTTTATCCATATAAAGATAAACTACACCAACTCTTTTGAATACAATATTTGGTTAGATAATTACGGTTGAATATTTAAGGGAATTCCTTTAGTTGATCTAAAAGTTTGTTCTGATTGACAGTGGGCTTTTTATTTTTGTTTCTTATTGTGAATTCACACCATGAATATCAATTATATTTGATAATATGCACAATCCACAAATCTTTTTATTATCAGGATCAAGGAGCTATTAGTGAGACACTGAGGTGCCGTGGCCTGTTGTCCAGTTTTATGCTGGACAGTCCAATTTACGGCTGGCCCGTGTCCTGTCCAATTCCCAAACTGAACAAAGTGCATTTTCCCTGTTTTTTACACTTTTGGCATTGAGTCTTCCCCAGCTGTGGCTCAGATGCTGCACCAGACTTTATGCTGACCTGGGAGGCAAATGCAAAGACTCTGAAGCAAATGAGAGGCTCAGAGGTCTCACTGGAGAAATATCCAAAGATCACACAAAACATGCATACTTCTGCAAAATGGGACCCATGCATGACATTATCAAGTTAAGCAGCATGCTCACTGTATCATCTTTGTTTAGTATCATGACCTCCCTCCAACTAAGGTGACGACTGTTCCTAAATGCTTAGAAATGATCTGTCCCCTTAAAAAATGGCAATGCTGATTTGCTTTGCAATTTCCTGTCATAAAAATCAAATATCTTCTTGTTTCTTGAGAAATTATGCCATGGGATAAAAAGGTAAAGGGATGAACATCCAAAATGGCAGATAAATGAAAGGCAAAGAGGAGTTAGGAAGTAGGGAGAGGCTACAAGTACATAAGGTGAATCACAAGAAGAAGAGTGTTTAGAGAGTGGCAAAAAGCAGAACAGGAAAAGATGGGTTATAATAGAAGTCAGTTGAAGGAAAATGAGGAGAGTCACCAGAGAAGATGTGAGAGAGTGATAGAGAAAGAAAAAAATGAATACATGAATGAATAATGGAGTAGGAATGAGGGGAAAGAGAAAGATACAAATAAGTATATCCACAGGGAAATGAACAGAGGAAGGGACAGAAGGACAGACTAACAGAACTACTGAGGCGTAGGGAGAGATAAAGATACAGGATGACAACAATATAGACTGAGGAAGAAAAGTGAATTACAGGGAAAGGGAGAGTTAAGGCAAAATACAGTTTCCCTAGTCCTGTGAAAGATTGAGTGTTTCTGTTAACTTTGTATAAAATATATTCAATTCTACAATTTAGAGATACTTATTAGAAATATAGTGATTTTTTTCAGAACCTATTAAAATATTTTCATAGGAGGATATAAGAATAACTTCTGATTGGAAGGAATAATCACAATTTGGAGTTATATTAGGATGTATTTTAATAATGGATTCTTTAATAGGGTAAATTTTCCACTTCTTTTGAAAATCTGGCAATCCCAGCTTGAATAATATCTACCTTGTCCACTGCTATTACATTAAGCAGGCTCATGTCTGTCTAGTATTTGTATTGCAGATTTCCTGGATATACGTATACTACTGTTCTACATTTCAGGCAAGGGGCTAGATCTGGCTATCATGTATCTACCCCAGTGGTTCATATAGTTCTGGGTACATGGTACTTAAAAAATGAAAAGTATCATTATCATTATTATTATTAAACCATATTATCCCTCAAGGTACTTCCCCAATCTATTACAATATGTGTGTCAATTTCTATAGAGCTGTACTTGCCAGTAGAATAAAGGAGCAATGAAATGTGCTGTTTCAGTGAATATACCCAGTTTCCAGAAGAAATATTTTCACTATGCACTTTTGATACAATGGAATGCCAGAATTCAGGGACCTTCTTCCAACAACGTGAAGTCTGGATGCAGCACAAGGTAGTGTTGGAAAAAATGGTTTTGCATATATACAGTATCAAATACAGAGTACTACAACACAAGTTTTCTGTAACTTGGGTTCCAAAAGAACACACCCCAAATTTTAGGAGAATTGGCTGATTATCATTTGATGAGGTCCTAAGCATGGGTTGCTTACGTAGGTACATATACGGCTTGGCTATACTCCTAGTTAGATCTGCTTCCTGAGAGAAGTCCCTTGGAGATTGGAGTATCCTTAATACATAATTTATATTCATTTCATCAGGCTTTTAGAGATTCAGAATTCCTTGTCCTTTTTCCTCCATGTTTCAAAGTTATTTCAGGGTGAGGAGGAAGAAAATTACTTCCCTTATCAGCATTTCAGGAGACCAGGTAGGCTTCATGGAATTACAAGGGTAGAGGGTAGACTCCCCATCACATCAGGATATCCACTGTATTCAGAAACAAGATGGTGAGATTTGGACTTAACCCATTTCCTAAAACACAGTGTGCCTATGTAAATGGAAACAGAGATTCTAGAGCTGACTGTGTCGCAGAGTGCTGGGCCAGAATCTACCCAGGATTATCTTTCAGTCCATTTCTGCTGCAGTTTAACATGTTAACTCTGTAGCCATGCTGGAGTATTTAACAAAAGACTTGGACATGCAAGTTAGAATATGTTTTTACTTCTCTGGCAAACTCTTTCAACTCAACAAACTGCAAGCAGTCTTTCAATAATTGCTATGTGTGAATAACTTTGCTCTAATATACACAACCAAGAACCAAAAATAAAAAAGCCTCATCAGGAGATAGCTGACAAGAAGAGAAATTCCAGGACCCATGACCAGTGACAGGTAGCAAGCCTGACCATATCCTTCTGACCATATCGCAGTATTTCTATCCCTTTTCTCAGTTTCATTGAGTTGTCCTTTGATAATGAAACTCTTGTCCAAATTACCATCAACAAGTGATTGGAACCACCCTCACTTCCCAAAGGCCATTCCTCCCCTCTTCATCACCTGTCCACTTTGCTGGCTAGACCTTAAGCACTTTGATACTCATCCGATCCCCACAGCAATTACATATCCTTATGCTTTACTATTTCCCCTATCCACAATCTATTTCAATGTCTGTCACCCCCTACAGACTGTAAAACCACTATGGGAAGGGGTGTTGCCTACCAACTCTGCTGTATTGTACCTTCCCAACCTCTTAGCACATTGCTCTACATACATTAAGTGCTCACACTAAGATTGATGATGAGGATAGATTTATTAATTGACTGATTGATCTTCTATCTACCAAGAAGAATTGGGATCACTTTACATGTGGAGTTTTCTGCTCCATTTTTGGAATCTCCTCCAGCTTAAAAGCATGGAATCACAATAATATGAGTATACACCAAATCATAGCACATGCAAATTTTAAAAATTATAAGGTGTTAAGAACTAAGAGATAAACCATTGAAGTATTTATCAATTTATCAAATCAGTTTTACCAAATACTGGAACATAAGCTTGCCCCTTCACAAGCTGTCCCTTGCCAAACCTTAGCAAAAGTACAAAAGTGCTTGTTGAGCACTTTATAAAAGGAAAGCTAAAACCTAGGCCCTTGGGGAGCATATCAAAGAAATTAAAGACATGATTCCAGCTTACATTATAATGGGGAGATATGAAACATAGAGCCATGAATATACTATGGATGAAAATGAGATAATATGCATAATCATAAATTAATAGGTAAAGGAATATAAAATGCATTAACAGATAAATATTAGATGAGTGGGGAGATGGCTGATGGGATATTTTGATCAAGTGAGGAGATTAAAATGGGAAATGCCTGGTGGAAGAGGTGACTTTTTAATAATAATAATAATTTTGGTATTTGTTAAGTGCTTATTATGTGCCGAGCATTGTTCTAAGCACTGGGGAAGATACAGGGTAATCAGGTTGTCCCACGTGAGGCTCACAGTCTTAATCCCCATTTTCCAGATGAGGTAACTGAGGCACAGAGAAGTTAAGTGACTTGCCCAACGTCACACAGCTGACAGTTGGCGGGGCCGGGATTAGAACCCATGACCTCTGACTCCTAAACCTGTGCTCTTTCTACTGAGCCAGATACATATAAGCCCTTGACCTTTGCCCATGAATCCTCTCCCTCTGTATGAACTTTGGCCGGAGTCTGGTCCTCCTCCTGGAGGTTTCTGTCTCTCTAGTTCTTACTTTTCAGGCCATATGGGCAGAATGAGATCATTTTCTTCTCTAGAGTACACTCTTTCAACTTGCCTATTCTTAGGGTCTCTTCTTTGAGATTCTTTGAGACCTGGTTAGCCAAATCCTCATTCATCATCTATATGTGACCTGGAATTGTAACATTCCTTCCTTCTTTCTCCTCTGATCTTTCTAGAGGCAGCCACTGTCCTGGTTTTAGTGTTATTTTAAGAACAGTAAAATTGGACATGATCATCATAAGGTTTCATAGAATTCTTTAGCTCCTGTTTTATACTTAGATGAGCAAGAACACATTTTCTCTGCATAATTAAGGACAGCCCATTTTACAAGTCATTTCAAGAATGTTATTTACATGACCTAAGTAATCTGTCACAGGAGACACTGTTCTTAGCTGTGTGACTGCAGTGCCTTTAACCAAAGGAAGGTGGTACTCTGGACATGTAGCTAATGAAGTAAAGGCACAATATCTAACACTTCATTAGATCAGCCAAATGTGGTTGAGATATATATTGTCATGATATGTGCTCAAAAGAAAACTGAAAATGAAAAAAAGAGAGCTAGGAAAAGAAGATGAAAGTGTACTTCATTCATTTTTGAATAAAGGAGATAAATCCTTTGATACATGAAAATGTGTACGTGATTACTTCACCTCAGTGGCAGAACAAAAAGAATAATGGTTAAGATGCTACTTGACTGAAATTGCCAAGAGTGTTCCATGCTAGAAAAATAACTATAAAGAGCTTTTTTCACCCAGGACAAATTTGGGCTTTATTTTCCTTTGTGCCAAATGTACAAAATTGGCTAAAATTTTTTGCTCATATCCCATTCACATAATGCTACACTCCACAGGGATACATTTCTATCACTGAATTTGTGATTCTAACATTTTAATAGTTCCAAGATACTTGAAATCCAAAATGCACTGCACACTATATATGTGGAGTTGTATGATAACTTCTGTAGCTTTCTGAAAAATAACCAGTCCTATGGTCTTCTTGATACCTGAAGATTTTTTGTAAATAGTTTCAGTATATTTAGGAATACATTAACTTGTTCATGTGTATTGTTGTAGTTTAGCTACCAGATGGCAGTATTGCTTACTGTGCTCTTTCCCAATTTTGCTTAGTTTGTATTTCTTCTAATAAAGAATGGTGAACATGATGAGAAAATGATCCAAGTATCCCCTTGAGCTTAATGAGATAAGGTCAATGGCATGTTTAACATGAAAAAAATTAAATGTGAAATTGAGAAGAGAAAGAAAAAAACCACTAGTCACACCATTTGGTGACTTTATGAAAAAAAATGCTTAAAATATTAGACAGAACAGCTAAACTTGATACCCATATTTGTACAAAAGGAATATTTGATTATTACTATTTTAAAGATTATATATAATCATATTTAAATATCTTCAAATCACTCTTAACATCTTAACTATTTCTTAGAGTAATCTTGCTGGTAAAGAGACTGAAAGTGTCACTGTACACTGTACAGTTGAAAAACTGAAGACCTAAAAGAATAAGCAGCTACCCCAGATCACACCAAGAGTGGTGAAACCCAGAAAAATAATTCAGATTTTCTGACTTCCAAACCAACTGGAAAAATCTGCTTCTCATGATTAGGATTTCATAGATTTGAATTGCTTTCTTTGCAGAAATATGTCAGAGGGAATAGTCAAATGTTAAAAAAAAATTCAAGTTTTTTTACTCCAAATAACTATCTGAAGAAGTTATGTCATCAAGAATTTCTACTAAACCTCTACATTAATAACTTGAAGCTACTCATTCAATTATTTTAGCTACACAAATATTTACATTACTATGAGAAATAACTATCATTTCATGTAGTTCTCTATTTTGTCTCACAGGAATTCCAGTGGAAAGTGCAAGGTTTTTTTTTTTTGTTTTTTATTTTAAGAACTAGTAAAATGTTTTCCCTTGAGATATTCAAATGAAATTCCAAGCTTTGATGTTCAAAATCCCTTTTATGGCTGGCCAAACGCAGATTCTGTTTTTAAGTCAAAATAGAGGACAAGATGTCTCAAAAGGCCCTTCAATAACTTTGAAGCTATTCTGAACTTCAGATGACTCTTACCAAACACATTAAGCATGAATGAATTAGAAACAAATGTGTTAGATACTGTTTCTGATGTGTGAAATGACTGAGTGGTAGTGTCGACCATGTAGCTTCTCAGGTGCCATGCCAGAAGACACTCATGCCAATTTTTAGCATCAGCATAACTTACCAGCATGAGATCAGTTTCTAATGAGCACAGAGTATCAGTCGCTACATCTGCATCCGAGTCTTTCTTCTCCAACTCCTTTGTTAAACTAGATGATTCAAACTGGAGGAAGCACCAAACATGAGTGCATCATAGACAGATTGTTGGCTGCCTTTTGCTATTCCATCACATACATCATTTAGTCATATAACTGCCAGCCAAATGCTCCCATGACTGTCTGGCTATTTTATACTTTTCAAACAAGTACTCATGCACTACGCCACATACATTTTTGCAGAATGAATATCCCTAATGAAACAACCCAGTGCAAAGAACTTAGTGAATTTCCAACTTATAGTTTTTTAAATGTTCCAGTCTAGGCATGGGAGTCATAACTTTACAGTATCAGCCAATCAATATGGATACAACAAGGTAAGAAAGAACAACTCTTTGTAGCTCTGTTCTTTCATATGACACCAGTATTTCATATCGTAGCATATGTCCCACTCTCCTGACCATTTTAAAAATTGCTTATAGTTACACATATTTTTTGAAAACTGCTGTATGTTTAAACCAGAAACACCTAACAATTATGACATAAATTTTCCAGCAACTGAAGAGCCAAAGTTACCGAATCTATTTAGGCATTCCCCTTTTTAATCTGTGTTTCTTATCTTAGCATAAATTTGTATACCAGATGCCTTCTCATAATTAACACATTGGGATTTGGGAGCTGTAGATTTTGCTAGTAACAAACTTTCCATCTAGTCGACATCTGTGATTTATACTTCCAACTTGCTTTCAATACATTTACATAATCAGTTCAATTTAAGTAAAGATCGTACATTCCCCTTACATTTTTCTACGTGTATTCCATCAGGATATAAAAATTAAATCAAGGTGAGGTTTATTCTTTTCTTTTTCTAACCCAAATTCTGATCATGAATGCATACACTATCAAAGATATTTGATTAAATACATTCACCTCCATTAAAGTAAAAAAAAGTCTTCATTTTTTTTCAGAAATAGCTCTGGAAACACATGATAACCAAGGTCAAAAATCACTTGAGAGCTGAGTTGAAAAGTGTCCTCCAAAATATATTTAAGTGACATATTCCTGCATGAATATAGGGATTTTTTGATAGAAGACACCAACTGTTGTTCTGGAGCATCAATTTTAGAGCAATACTATATTGTGAGTTATTGTGGACTATTAAATATTAAAATAGACCAAGGTAATATGAACAAATTTGAAATATTGTGATGAAAAGTGTGCATACATGTTATCAAATATTGCTTAAAATTAATACCTACATAATCACAAGCAGTCCGTCTTTATTAAAGAATATTGCAGATGCTATTAGGTTCTCCTTCAAGCCAAAAATAATTTAGTGAGAAAAGAGGTGAACTAAATCATTTAAAAGACAAATGTTCTGATGTAAGAAAAACTTTGGTTTTTATCCTGATCTGCTAAGTGAAATTGTTTCCATTGCATCTGTACTTCCTTTTAAAATATGATTCAAGTACTGTGTGCCTGAAGAAGCTTCTTTCATAGGAAATTGCTACTTTGCATAGAAAACTTAATAAATACACATTTCAATAAGCCTGATCACTGGGTAGGTGGGTAGGGTGGAGAAGTTGTTTCTCTTAAACATTCACAATCCCAGGACATCTGTCTGCTACCATATGGCCATGCATATCCCTCAGGTACTTTAGTATCGCTGATACTCCAAAAATCCCTAAAAGGGATACAAGCCACTGCTGTGTCAGAAAAGAACTGTCAGTAGTGGGGAAGTCCTGCAGTGCGGTGAACAAATTGGATAATATACCTGTTCAGTACCATCTCCTCCTCCTAAACCTTCGGTTCAGGCTTAGCTATAGAGTTTGGTTAGGGAATGGAATTATTTCAGTTCAGATCAAGGTCCAAGAGACCCAAAAAAGGACAGCTTTTTGGACATCCAAAACTAGATCAGCATTGGAACTGAGGTAGGGAGTACCTTTGACTTTGAAATCTCTCCCATCCATTTTATAGAGAAACAGCATGGCTTAATGGAAAGAGCCCGGGCTTGGGAGTTAGAAGTCATGGGTTCTAATCCTGGCTCTGCCACTTGTCAGCTGTGTGACATTGCTCAAGTCACTTAACTTCTCTGTGCCTCACTTACCCCATCTGTAAAATGGGGATGAAGACTGTAAGCCTCACGTGGGACAACCTGATTAGCTTGTCTCTACCCCAGCGCTTAGAAGAGTGCTTGGCACATAGTAAGCACTTAAATACCAACATTATTATTATTATTATTAAGAGTTCAGGTAATCTTAACCTAATTCCTTCTCTCTTTCTCCAGCCTTATAATGACGCTTGGGAACTTCAACATCCACATAGATGTTCCTGATGACCCTTCCACTGCCCACTTACTATCACTCCTTAAATCCACTGACCTCCTGCTCTACCCCACCCTTCCGCCTCATCAACTTGGGCCCACGCTCGATCTCATCATCTCAAGTCACTGTACATATTCTACTTTCACCAACTGTGAAATACTTCTATCCAAACACTTCCTCCTCACCTGCCTTTTCTCCCACATTCACCCAACAAATCTGTCCTGCTCTCCCCGAGACCTCTGATCTTTTGACCTTGCACTTTATTTAGAAAATTAAAACCATCAAGCATGATTTCTCTAAAATCTCCCTTGATCCTCTCCAGTCCCTCCCTTCTCTTGCCTTTTCTTCAGCGCTCCCATCTTTCCCAGCAATATCTTAAGAGACCTCCTGCCTTTTCTCAAAATCCACCCCTCCTCCTATGCCTTCAACCCTATCCCTTCATACATTATCAAAGCACTTGCCCCCTCCCTTCTTCCCTCCCTGATTGCCATCATTAACTGTTTCCTCTCCAAATGGCTTTTTCCCCATTGCTTTCAAATGTGCTCATTACTCCCCTCTTTCAATAAAATTGTCCGCTGACCCCATGACTACCTTCCCATTTCTCTCCTACCATTCCTCTCCAAACTCTTGGAGAGAGTTGTCTTCACTGCTTCTCCACTTCCCCTCCTCCAGTTCTCTCTTTGACGCCCTCCAATGTGGCTTCCATTCTCTGCATGCCATAGAAACTGCCTTCTCAAAGATCAAAAATGATCTCCTTCTTGACAATTCCAATGGTCTCTAATCCATCCTAATTCTCTACAGCCTTTCAGATGCCTCTGACACTATCAACCATTCCCTTCTCCTGGAAATATTCTGCAACCTTGGTTTCAGTAACAGTACCCTCTCCTAGCCTCCCATCTCTCTGTCTGCTAATTATCTCTCTTCAGTGGGTTACAATTGTGTCAGCCTCCTCTCTAATCTCCCTTGCTCCTGTCTCTCCCCACTCCAGTATAGTCTTCATTCCACTGCCTGGATCATCTTCCTACAGAAATGCTCTGGGCATGTCACTTCCCTCCTCAAAAACCTCCAGTAGTTGCCTATCAACCTTCGCACACAACAAAAACTCCTCACTCTTGGCTTTCAAAGCTCTCGATCACCTTGCCCCCTCCTAGCTCACCTCCTTTCTTTCCTTCTACTGCCCACCCTGTACACTCCGCTACTCTGCCACTCACCTCCTCATGGTCCCTCGTTCTCGCCTGTCCCACCGAAAAACCCCTGGCCCACGTCCTACTGCTGTCCTGGAATGCCCTCCCTCCTCACATTCACCAAACTTTCTTCCCCTCTTCAAAACCCTACTGAGAGCTCACCTCCTCCAGGAGGCCTTCCCAGATTGAGCCTCCCCTTTCCCTCTGTTCCTCCTCCCCACCCCATTCCCCCTTCTCCCACCTTCTGGGAGAAGGTAGTGCTATATTAGCACTACCGTATTGTATCATACTGTATCATGTTGCTATATTACCGATTTCGTTTATTACTGTTTATTGTTGTCAGTGCTGCTACCCACCTCTCTGGCCTCACCATGTCCCTCCTCCCCCCCTCCCCCCTCCCGCCCCTTCCTATCCTCCCCTTCCCCTCTCTCGCTCAGCTCTTTCCCGCTCTCTCCTCTGTCTCCCCCCCGCCCCCGTCCCACCCTAGAACCCCACTTTACCAGCGCTACCCCTCTTCCCCCTCCCCCTACTCTTCCCCCCACCAAACCCCCTCCTCACCCCCTCCCCCCTTCTCTCTTCCCCACCCACGCCCCATCCCAGTCCTCTTGTCCCATCGCTACCTCTCATCCCCCTCTCCCCGTCCAGGGCCCCGCCACCTCCTTCCCATAGGAGAAACAGCGTGGCTCAGTGGAAAGAGCATGGGCTTTGGAGTCAGGGCTCATGAGTTCGAATCCCAGCTCTGCCACTTGTCGGCTGTGTGACTGTGGGCAAGTCACTTAACTTCTCTGTGCCTCAGTTCCCTCATCTGTAAAATGGGGATCAAGACTGTGAGCCCCACGTGGGACAACCTGATTCCCCTATGTCTACCCCAGCGCTTAGAACAGTGCTCGGCACATAGTAAGCGCTTAACAAATACCAACATTATTATTATTATCCTAACCCTCCCCTCCCCCCGCCCTTCCCCCCTCCCCCCCTTGCACCCACAGCTACTTTCAAGTGTGGCCTCTGGAACCCCCGCTCTATTACAGGTAAGCTACCTTTCATCCATGACCTTTTCCTCTCTCGCTCTCTCCTCCTCCTCGCCCTATCGGAAACGTGGCTCTCTCCCGAAGACACGGTCTCCGCCGCCGCTCTCTCCAGCGGAGGCCTCTCCTTCTCCCACTCCCCCAGACTCACCGGTAAGGGAGGAGGCGTCGGCTTCCTCCTCTCGCCCCGTTGCCGCTTCCGCACTATCCCTCCTCCCCCTCCCTCTCCTTCCCCTCCTTCGAAGCCCATATCATTCGCCTCTACCACCCCCTCCAGTTACTTGTCGCTGTCATCTACCACCCTCCCGGTCCCACCTCCGACTTCTTCAACCACCTTGACCCCTTTCTCACCTTCCTTCTCTCCTTCTCTCTGCCCACTCTGATCCTTGGAGACTTCAACATCCATATGGATGTACCCGACGACTCCTCTGCCATCCACCTGCTATCCCTCCTCGACTCTGCCGACCTCCTCCTCCACCATACCGCGCCCACTCACCGACTCGGTCACACCCTCGATCTCGTCATCTCCTACCGCTGCACTATCTCCTCCCTCACCAACTCTGAAATCCCTCTCTCTGACCATAACCTTCTCTCCTGCCTCATCTCTCACACTCACTCCCCCTGCAAATCTTTGCTACTGCCCCACAGAGACCTCCGCTCTCTCGTTCCCATCCATCTTTCCAATAGCATCTCTCCTCACCTTGCCGCCCTGTCCTCTCTTCCCACTCTCAATGATCAGGTCTCCGCTCTCAACTCCACCCTCTCTACTCATCTCGACTCTCTCGCCCCCCCCTTTCCCTCCGCCGCTCTCGCTCCACTAACTCACAGCCCTGGATCACCTCCTCCGTCCGCCTCCTACGCTCCTATGCTCGAGCTGCTGAGCGCTGCTGGCGAAAGTCCAAGCACCAAGCCGACCTCACACACTTCAAATTTATCCTTTCCTGCCTTAACTCTGCCCTCTCCTCCGCCAGGCAAAACTTCTTCTCCTCCCTCATCGACACCCATGCCCGTCACCCCCGCCAATTGTTTCGGACCTTTAACTCTCTCTTTAGGCCCCCTGTTCCTCCCCATCCCCCATCTCTCACCCCCAATGATCTGGCCACATATTTCCTCACGAAAATCAACACAATCAGGTCTGAGCTCCCCAAAGTCACCCCTCCGCCTCTCCCCTCCCCCCCACCAACCCTCTCCCCTACTTTCCCATCCTTCCCTGCAGTATCCTCAGAGGAGATCTCCTCCCTCCTCGCAAGTGCCACCCCCTCCACCTGCGCCTCGGACCCCATTCCCTCTCACCTTATTAAAACCATCGCCCCTGCCCTCCTACCTTCCTTAACTTCTATTTTTAACCACTCAATCTCCAAGGGCTCCTTCCCCTCTGCCTTCAAACATGCCCACGTCTCCCCCATCCTAAAAAAACCTGCTCTTGACCCCACGTCCCCCTCCAGTTATCGCCCTATCTCCCTACTACTCTTCCTTTCCAAAATCCTAGAACGAGTCGTCTACAATCGATGCTTAGAATTCCTTAACTCCCATTCTCTCCTAGACCCCCTGCAATCTGGCTTCCGTCCCCTCCACTCTACCGAGACTGCTCTCTCTAAGGTCACCCATGACCTCCTTCTTGCCAAATCCAATGGCTCCTTTCCATTCTGATCCTCCTTGACCTCTCTGCTGCCTTTGACACTGTCGACCATCCCCTCATCCTCCATACCTTATCTCACCTTGGCTTCACGGACTCTGTCCTCTCCTGGTTCTCCTCTTACCTCTCTGGCCGGTCATTCTCGGTCTCCTTCGCTGAAGCCTCCTCCCCCTCCCATCCTTTAACTGTTGGAGTTCCTCAAGGGTCAGTTCTTGGCCCTCTTCTGTTCTCCATTTACACTCACTGCCTCGGTGAACTCATTCGCTCTCACGGCTTTGACTACCATCTCTACGCAGATGACACGCAGATCTACATCTCCGCCCCTCTCCTCTCCCCCTCCCTTCAGGCTCGCATCTCCTCCTGCCTCCAGGACGTCTCCACCTGGATGTCGGCCCGCCACCTAAAACTCAACATGAGCAAGACTGAGCTCCTCATCTTCCTTCCCAAACCCGGTCCTCTCCCAGACTTCTCTATCACCGTCGATGGCACGAACATCCTTCCAGTCTCTCAGGCCCGCAATCTCGGTGTCCTCCTTGACTCGTCTCTCTCGTTCACCCCACACATCCTATCCGTTACCAAGACCTGCCGGTTTCACCTCTACAATATCGCCAAGATCTGCCCTTTCCTCTCCACCCAAACGGCTACCTTACTGTTACAGGCTCTCGTTATATCCCGGCTAGACTACTGTGTCAGCCTTCTCTCTGACCTCCCTTCCTCCTCTCTCGCCCCGCTCCAGTCTATTCTTCACTCCGCTGTCCGGCTCATCTTCCTGCAGAAACGATCTGGGCATGTCACTCCCCTTCTTAAACAACTCCAGTGGTTGCCTATCAACCTCCGCTCCAAACAAAAACTCCTCACTCTAGGCTTCAAGGCTCTCCATCACCTTGCCCCTTCCTACCTCTCCTCCCTTCTCTCTTTCTACCACCCAACCCGCACGCTCCGCTCCTCTGCCGCCCACCTCCTCACCGTCCCTCGGTCTCGCCTATCCCGCCGTCGACCCCTAGGTCACGTCCTCCCGCGGTCCTGGAACGCCCTCCCTCCTCACCTCCGCCAAACCGATTCTCTTTCCCTCTTCAAAACCCTACTTAAAACTCACCTCCTCCATGAGGCCTTCCCAGACTGAGCTCCTCTTCTCCCTCTACTCCCTCTGCCACCCCCCCTTTACCTCTCCGCAGCTTAACCCTCTTTTTCCCCTTTTCCTTCTGCTCCTCCACCTCTCCCTCCCCATCCCCAAAGCACTGTACTCGTCCGCTCAACTGTATATATTTTCATTACCCTATTTATTTTGTTAATTAATTGTACATCACCTTGATTCTATTTAGTTGCCATTGTTTTTACGAGATGTTCTTCCCCTCGACTCTATTTATTGCCATTGTTCTTGTCTGTCCATCTCCCCCGATTAGACTGTAAGCCCGTCAAACGGCAGGGACTGTCTCTATCTGTTGCCGACTTGTTCATCCCAAGCGCTTAGTACAGTGCTCTGCACATAGTAAGCGCTCAATAAATACTATTGAATGAATGAATCAATGAATTCTGCTCTTCCCCCTTCCCCTCCCCACAGCACTGTGCATATTGGTATGAATTATTTATTACTCTATTTTGTTAATGATGTGTATATATCTATGATTCTATTTATCCTGATGATATTGATACCAGACTACTTGTTTTGTTTTTTCTGCTTTGCTTTGCTGTCTGTCTCCCCTGTTTAGTCTGTGAGCCCATTATTGGGCAGGGATTGTCTCTATCTGTTGCCAAATTGTACATTCCAAGCACTTAGTACAGTGCTCTGCACATAGTAAGAGCTCAATAAATACGATTGAATGAATGACCCTCTAACTGTGGGAATCCCATAAGGTTTCATTCTGGGTCCCCTTCTATTTTCCATCTACCCCACTTCCTTGGAGAACACATTCACTCACCTAGCTTCAACTACCTTCCTACCTTCTCTATGCAGATGATTCCCAAATCTACTTCTTGAGCCTTAAGCTGTCTCCTCTGTAGTCTCACACTGCCTTCAAGGCATCTGTATTTGTATGTCCCACTGATACATCAAACTTAACATCTCCAAAAGAGAATTCCTTATCTTTTCACCAAAACCCTGTTATCCCACCAACTTCCCTGTCACTGTATACAGCACCACTATCCACTCTTGTCGCCTAGTGGCTAGAGCATAGTCCTGGGAGTCAGGAGGTCCTGGGTTTAAATCCCAGTGCTGTTACTTGTCTTCTGTGGGACGTTGGGCATATCACTTAACTTCTCCCTCATCTGTAAATTGGGGGTTAAGATTGTGAGCCTCATGTAGGACAAGGACTGTGTCCAACTTGATTAGTTTGTATCTAATCCAGTGATTTAGTACAGTGCCTGGCGCACAGTATGCACATAATGAATGCCAAAAAACCAACAAACTAGCCTATAACCTTGAATAGCCTCTCTCATTCAACCACATATTCAACCTGTCACCAAATCCAGTTAGTTAAACCTTCTCAACATGGCTAAAATCTCCTCTTTCCTCTCCATCCTAACTGCTACCACATTAATCCAAGCACTTTTCCTATCCCACCTTGACTGCTTCACCATCCTCCTTGCTGAGCTCCCTGACTCATGTCTCTTCCCACTCCAGTCCATCCTTTAGTCTGCTGCCCACATCATTTTTCTACAACATTCAGTCTATTTTTCCCCACTCCTCAAGAACCTCCAGTTGTTGCCCATCACTGATGCAAACAGAAACTCCTTACCATCAGCTTCAAAGCACTCAGTCACCTTGCCTAACCACTCAGTCACCTTGCCCTCTCCTACCTTATCTCTTTGCTTTCCTAATAATGTTGGTATTTGTTAAGCGCTTACTATGTGCCGAGCACTGTTCTAAGCGCTGGGGTAGACACAGGGGAATCAGGTTGTCCCACGTGGGGCTCACAGTCTTAATCCCCATTTTACAGATGAGGGAACTGAGGCACCGAGAAGTTAAGTGACTTGCCCAAAGTCACACAGCTGGCAAGTGGCAGAGCCGGGGTTCGAACCCATGACCTCTGACTCCAAAGCCCGTGCTCTTTCCAGTGAGCCACGCTACAATGCAGCCCACACACCTCACTTCTCTAATGCCAAATTACTCATGGTAACTTGATCACGTCTACCTCACCTCCGACCTCTTACCCACTTCCTGACTCTGGTCTGGAACCCTGCTCCCTCTTTATATCTGACAAATGATCACTCTCCCCACCTTAAAAGCCTTATTGAAGGCATATCTCCTCCAAGAGGTCTTCCTTTATTAGGTCCTCATTTCCTCTTCTCCCACTCCCTCCTGCATCATCCTTGCACTTGCACCTTTTATTCACCCTTCCCTCAACCCCACAGCACTTATATACATACACATAATTCACATATTCATATTAGTGTCTCTCTTCATCTACACTATAAGCTTGTATTGGGCAAGGAATGATTTTACAAACTCTGTCGTATTGTACTCCCCTAAGTGCTTAGTACAGTGCTCTGCACTCAGTAAGCGCATAATAAATATGATTGGTTGACTCATTGGAGGTCAGTCTTCCTTCTAGTCAACCTCTGTTTCATCTGGAAGGGACAATTCTAGGTGGCCAAGGGACACTCAACTCACTGACAAGAGTCCAAATCTTACAGCCTCTTCACACAAAGAAAAGAGTACCTAACCAGAATAACCAAATGCAGGAAATTAGCTCTAATTCTACTGTCAAAAGATTTAATCTATTTTCATTTTGTGATTCTAATTAATTTCATTCAAAATACGAAAATATAATAAGTAAAGTCATAGCCTGAAGTATTTTCATACAATCAACACCTATAAACATTTCCAGTATGATTCATAAAACCAAAAACCCAGAGCCTAATAAAAAGCTATCATTAATCCATTTTTGTGTGTGTTGCAAAACTATTCTACATACATTTTAATAACAACTTCAGACTGAACAGACAGTCAGCATGTAAAAGGTTAGTAATGGCCTTCCTTTTTCTAATGAGAAAAATGCACCCTCCCTACTGAAGTATGCTCCAGAGTCGTGCCTTAAGGGTCCTTCCTTTTTAGAGAGCATATAACTGTAGGGCATCTCCATGCAGATGACAAAACAGACCTCTCTTCTGGATCAGGAGTGCTTGCTTCATGGTCAACTATTTCTACAAGGTAAGTAAACTCTCCTTAATCTTGGATTAACCTCACAAGATGAGCCAGCCCAAACTCTTCATGACTCCTGTACCACTTCCTTTTATTTGGCCTTTTGCAATTTGCTTTTAGTATTTCCTTCTGACCAGAGGTTGTTGGCTTGAGTGTATACCAACATACAGGTTTATTAATAATAATAATAATAATAATGTTATTTTCTTAAGCAGTTACTATTTGCCAAGCACTATTCTAAGCACTGGGGGAGATATATGGCAATCAGATTGTCCCACTTGGGGCTCAATCTCTTAATCACCATTTTACAGATGAGGCAACTGAGGCACAGAGAAGTTAAGTGACTCACCCAAAGTCACACAGCTAAGTGGCAGAGCCTGGATTAGAACCCACAACCTCTGACTCCCAAGCCCGTGATCTTGCCACTAAGCCATGCTGCTTCTATCCTTACCACAGTGTAGTCTGTCTGGGCTGTGCTGAGATGAGGATTTGGGAAAGCAGGACTGTGTTCTTTTGAAGTTGAGCATCTCTAAATTGGGAAAAAGTGGCTGGGGGGTAGGGGTGGGGGTCACTGAAAGGAACTTAGAGAGCATGAAGAAGTAGTGTGGGGAGAATTCTTAGGGAGCATGTAGAAGGAAGGAGGAGGGGAGAAGGAGAAGGTAGAGGAAGGTGGAAGCTGGAACGATATGGAAATGCTAGAAAATGGAATGGAAAAATAGTAACAACAGCAGCAAGGGTAGAGAGTAGGAATCAGAGCCCAATACTGTTTTCACATGGAAAAAGCCAGATATCTAGTGAATACCAACAGCTTTGGGGGAAACTGAAGCAGGTGGAAAGAATAAGGAGAGAGACAGAAATGACATTAAGTCATGTGTCTTATTAAAGGAAGAGAGCAGTGAGCCCGTTGGGCAGGGATTGTCTCTATCTGTTGCCAAATTGTACAAGTGTTTAGTACAGTGCTCTGCACACAGTAAGCACTCAATAAAGACGATTAAATGAATCATATTGAAGAGAAGAGATGGCCAAAAGAGAACCAAAAAAAGGAGATCTATGTGGAATCAGTAATGAATGGAGAGATGTGGAGCCTTTAAAGAGAGATTTATGGCTAGAATTAAATTTACAGTAGAAGCAGCCTGCTTCCCCCAGAGAGAACATGTGGTGGGTACTTTGATGATAGCATCACTTGGTCTCAAGCCCAGGGATAGAGACATCATTATTCAGATATCAGGTTTAAAAGAGTCTGACCCGTGCTTAAGATCTGGAACTGCATATGTCTATTTGTTGAAAAGATAGAAAGAGGAAAGGAAAAAGATTTTAAAATAAAGTACACCTGGAAAGAGTTTGTGGTAAGACCAGTGAGTAGACCATAGTTAATATTTTTTAGATGTGAGATGTTTCTAGGTAAAGATAATGAGTACAGGCAAAAGAACCCCTGAAAAATTAAAGATAGATTTTGGATGCGGATGGAAGGATATAAGTGGGAAGTGAGATTGCCAGGGATGGTAAAAGGGGATTAATACCTCCTAAGGAAATATTGTTGGAGACTGGATTAAGGCTTTTGTAATTATAAAGGCAGTCCAGAGCATGTTTTAATAATAATAATAATGTGGTATTTGTTAAGCGCTTACTATGTGCCAAGCACTGTTCTAAGCGCTGGGGTAGACATAGGGGAATCAGGTTGTCCCACGTGGGGCTCACAGTCTTAATCCCCATTTTACAGATGAGGGAACTGAGGCACAGAGAAGTTGTGACTTGCCCACAGTCACACAGCCGACAAGTGGCAGAGCTGGGATTCGAACTCATGAACCCTGACTCCAAAGCCCATGCTCTTCCACTGAGCCACGCTGCTTCTCAATGTGAATGTTTTTTCACGTTTTCAATGAATTTCACGTTTTCACTGTGAATCAAAGTAATACTTAAGTTTTGAAAGTAGGATGGTAATTTTGCTTAGATTTGGTGAAAAAGGACATGTATGCATTGAGTTGTGTAAATGCAGCCAAATTAATGTATTCAAGGGAAGGAACAGAAGCAGATAATCACAAAGTTAAAGGGAGGAGGAAGAGAGAATGGGGGAGAGGAGGGAAATGAAATGGGAGGAGAGTAAAGGTGGTAGGGGAGATATTAGAGGGAGATGCCCCAAGAATATAAGAAATACAGGGCATGGAATATCATTATGATCATTATTTATTGATTGCCTTCCATATGCAAGTTCTGTCCCATGCACATGGGAATATGCAATTGTGAGTAAAATATGTGGTCTCTGAACTCAAGGCATTTATAATCGAGTAGAGAAGACAAGCAAACATAAATTGAAAATATATGATAGACAGTGGAGTAAGGGAAAAATGCAAATGATAAAATGAAGGTATTAATAAAACTGTGGTATTTGTTAAGCATTTACTATGTGTTAAGCATTTTACTAAGCACTGGGGTATATACTAGATAATCAGGTCAGACACGGGACTCACAGTCTAAGTAGGAGGGAAAACAGATAATGAATCCCCATATTACAGATCAGATAACTGAGGGACAGAGGAGTCAGTCAAGTGGCTTACATAAGGTCACGCAGCAGGCAACTAATGGAGCAGATTAGTGCCCAGGTCCTCTGACCTCCAGTCAGATATTCTTTTTATTAAGCTATGCTGCTTCTAATTAAATTGAATAGTGAAGCAGTGTTGTTTAGTGAAAAAAGTACAGGACTGTGAATCAGTAGACCCCAATTCTAATCTCAGCTCTGCCTCTTGTCTCGTGTGTAACCTTGGGGGAGTGACATAACATCTGTGTGCCTCAGTTTCCTCATCTTTAAAATGGAGATTGAATATATGGGGTTAGAGAGTGGGTCTGATCTGACTCCACTGTATCTACTCCAGCAATCGGCACAGTGCTTGGAGAAAAAAGCCAGAAGGAAGATGAGAACAGAATATGGAAAAGGGAAATAGAAAAGGAGATGCAAAAGAGAGAAATGAAATCTGAAATATAGTTTAATCATCACTAAATGTGGCTATAGTAGACATAAGAAAGATCAAAAAACAGAAGATTTGGCCTATGTTGCATTGATAAAATAAGAACAGGGTACAATGCTATTTCAAGAAATAAGACTGTGGACAAAAGGAAAAATAAGACAAGCTAAAATGTATCGTGTATGGAAAATGTCATGGAGGCATTTGAGGACAAGAAATGTGGCCATGTGTGGTGGTTTATAAAAGAAGCTTTTTAAAATTGAGAAGGGTGGTCAAAATTTGTTCTGGAAGGTGTCCTGTTATGTATATTGGTGGGGAAGGAGAGAACTGAGAAAAACTCGTTATGGGCAGGGAACATATCCACTAATTTTGTTGTAGTATAATAATAATAATGATAATGTTGGTATTTGTTAAGCGCTTACTATGTGCCGAGCACTGTTCTAAGCGCTGGGGTAGACATAGGGGAATCAGGTTGTCCCACGTGGGGCTCACAGTCTTAATCCCCATTTTACAGATGAGGGAACTGAGGCGCAGAGAAGTGAAGTGACTTGCCCACAGTCACACAGCCGACAAGTATACTCTCCCAAGTGCTTAGTACAGTGTTCTCCACATACTAAGCACTCAATAAATGCAAGTGATCGATTGAGCAACACCTATGGCCCTAAAATAGAGAGAAAAAAGTAAAATGTTTAAAGCAAAGCAATCTTACAAATGGACAATTAAGAGGTCTATCCTGGAAGAAGATTTTAAATGTGACCTAACATCAAGATAGAACAGCAGCTAAAACAAGGATTCAATATGTTTCATGTGAACTAAAGATAATTTGTAAAACTGGAATGATGTATGCTTTTAGGGAAATGAGTTAAAAAAATTTGAAGGAGGTTTACATATACACATAATATAAAGGTAGAACCGAGAAGATTTGGTAATATTTCACCATCGACTTATTCTTGACTCATCTGTCTCATTAGCCAAGCATATCCAATCTGTCACCAAATCCTGCCTTTATATCATTAAAATCCACCCTCTCCTCTCCCTCCAAACTGCTGCTACACTGATCCAAACACATATCCTATCCCCTCTGGACTACTGCATCCGCATCCTTGTTAACCTCCTTGCCTCCAGTCTCTTCCCACCTCCATTCATTGATTCATTCAATAGTATTTATTGAGCGCTTACTATGTGCAGAGCACTGTACTAAGCGCTTGGAATGTACAAATAGGCAACAGATACAGTCCCTGCCCACTGACAGGTTTACAGTCTAATCGAGGGAGACAGGCAAAAACAATAGCAATAAATAGAATCAAGGGGATGTACATCTCATTAAAACAATAGCAATGAATAGAATCAGGGTGATGTACAACTCATTAACAAAATAAACAGGACAATAAAAATATACACAAATGAGCAGACAAGCACAGTGCTGAGGGGAGGGGAAGGGAGGGGGGAGGAGCAGAGGGAAAGGTGGGGAAAAAGGGGCTTAGCTGAGAGGAGATGAAAGGGGGTGGTAGAGAGCCAGCAGAGGGAGCAGAGGGAAAAGGGGAAGCTCAGGCTGGGAAGGCCTCTTGGAGGAGGTGAGCTCTCAGTAGGGCTTTGAAGAGGGGAAGAGAATTAGTTTGGCGGAGGTGAGGAGGGAGGGCATTCCAGGACAGCAGGAGGACATGGCCCAGGGGCTGACAGCGGGATAGGCGAGAACGGGGGACAGTGAGGAGGTGGGCGGCAGAGAAGCGGAGCGTGCGGTGTGGGCAGTAGAAAGAGAGAAGGGAGGAGAGGTAGGAGGGGGCAAGGTGATGGAGAGCCTTGTAGCCTAGAGTGAGAAGTTTCTGTTTTGTGCAGAGGTTGATAGGCAACCACTGGAGGTTTTTAAGAAGGGGAGTGATATGCCCAGAGCGTTTCTGCAGGAAGATGAGCCGGGCAGCGGAATGAAGAATAGCATGGAGCGGGGAGAGACAGGAGGTAGGGAGATCAGAGAGAAGGCTGACACAATAATCCAGCCGGGATATTATGAGAGCCTGTACCAGTAAGATAGCCGTTAGGGTGGAGAGGAAAGGGCAGATCTTGGCGATATTATAAAGGTGAGACCGGCAGGTCTTGGTGATAGATTGGATGTGTGGAGTGAATGAGAGAGCCGAGTCAAAGATGACACCGAGGTTGCAGGCTTTAGAGATGGGAAGGATGGTCGTACTATCCACAATGATAGGGAAGTCAGAAAGAGGACAGGGCTTGAGAGGGAAGATAAGGAGCTCAGTTTTGACATGTTGAGTTTTAGGTGGCGGGCAGACATCCAGGTAGAGACGTCTTGGAGGCAGGAGGAGATACGAGCCTGAAGAGAGGGGGAGAGGACAGGGGCGGAGATGTAGATTAATGTGTCATCTGAATAGAGATGATAGTTGAAGCCATGAGAGCGAATGAGTTCACCAAGGGAGTGACTGTAGATGGAGAACAGAAGAGGGGCAAGAACTGACCCTTGAGGAACCCCAACAGAGGATGGGAGGGGGAGAAGGAGCCTGCAAAGGAGACCGAGAATGAACGGCCAGAAAGATAAGAGGAGAACCAGGAGAGGACGGAGTCCATGAAGCCAAGGGGAGATAAGGTGTGGAGTCCACAATTCACTTGGCCCAGATCATTTTTCTACAAAAACTTCAGTTCTCATCTCCCCTCTCATCAAGAACATCTCCAGTGTTTATCCATCCACCTCCCAATCAATCAGAAACTCCTTATCATCAACTTTCATACGCTCTCCCTCGCCTATTTTACCTCTCCGATTTTTCTATTACAACCCGGTTTGCCTACTTCACCTCCTCTATCACCAAACTATTTGCTACTACCTCACTATCTTTTATCTCGCTGCCAACCCCATAGGCACATCCTCTTTCTGACCTGGAACTCCCTCCCCCATCATATTTGACAGACCCACCTTCAAAGCCTCCTTAAAATCACATCTCTTCCAAGCCATCATTTCCCCTACTCCCCCTCTCCCTTTTGCATTGCCTATGCACTTGTAGCTGTAACCTTTAAGCACTTGATATTCACCCTTCCTTCAGCCCTACATCACTGTGTACATATCTGTATTTTCCAAGTGCTTAGTACAATGTTCTGCACACAGTAAATGCTTAATAAATACGATTGAATGAATGAATATCTGTAATGTATTTTAATGTCAGTCTCTCCTTCTAGACTGTAAGCTCTTTGTGGCAGGGAAAATTACCAGTGCGGCTGTATTGTATTCTCCCAAGGGCTAGTACAGTGCTCTGCACAGAGTAAGTGCTCAGTGACTGACTGACTGATTCTGTACAAGAAAGAAAACAAAAATGACAAGAAAATGAATGGCCACATTTATTGGTGCACATTCATTATTAAATTGATGTGAGCATATTGCTGAAGTTGAAGGTAGGTGGCATATATAACATGGAGAGATCCTAAGTTTAAATATAGCATATATAAAAACAAGAGCTTACTAAAGTGGTTATTTACTGAAAATCATCTGTGATCTTTTTGACACTGGATTTTCCAAGCATCTCAACTATTTTCAATTCTGGTGAACAACATACATACAGACACGTAGAGACAAAAAGCCCCCCCAAAATGGCACGCATATGCCACAACTTTATATGTACATATATATATTCAAATATATACAGACATATACATATCTATTTATGTTAAAAAAAGACAACAACTCTAGTGTTAGACTAACCCAAAGTAAAGGAAATTTATTATGCCTTAGCATATAACTATAAATTAACTGAAATCAAAATGTATCAGTAATGCCAACAGCTTGTCACTGAAAATAGATCGTGTAAAATATGTTCAGGTAAAACTGGTTTAAAAATAATTTTTAAAATCAAGTATGAGAATTGGTACGTAACATATGTTGGCTATCATCCTAAAAGAACTAGCTAATAACTAAGCATTTTATTAATAGCTTTACATTACAAGATAAGCAAAAGGATAGGCCCTGACCTCAGTTAGCATAAGTAGACTAACTGTTACCTGCGACATGCATAATTTATAGTTCAGTTTAACCAATTGAGCTTGCTACAATTAACATTTAGCTACTCTATGATTTCATTTTAACCTCCTTTATTGCTCTTTCACAGAGTGAATGTCTTATCTTGTCTCTCCCAAAGTCAATGAAAAATGTTATATATCAAATTTTTCCATGTTAAATTCCAAATCATTAGAGGGAAGATAAGTCTTGATTCTATCAGAATCTATTAGAATAGGAATCACAGTCTTTTAATGGCCATATGATAGCTGAGAAAGTACAGCCATTCAAAATATTTAAGAGAAGAATTCAAATTAGAAATATGTAAGTAGCAATAAGCAAAATTCAAGTCAACTAAAATAATTAAAATCAATAATTTAACTTATTTTCTGTTTTAGGAAGGGAAAAAAGTATGAATTTCTTATTTAATAAATTCCATTAGAAATCAATTTCCTGCAGAAACAAAATAATAGTATAACAACTTCTACTACAATATATTTTAGCATTCTCTTTTAAACATTAAGCCCATTTGCTGTTAAATGTATTTCTTCTTTTTCATTTTAATTAAAATTGTAGTAATTACAAAAAGTTAAAAGAATGCATTAGAAGACATAATTATATTTGGAATACTGTTACTAAAATTGTGGATTGAAAAAGAGGCAACATTTCTGAATTTTTGTGAAATAAAATGAAAATTCCACAAGAGTGCTGGGGATACAAAGTTTTTGAGAAGTCCTGTCAAATAAAATCTCCAGCAGAAGATAGATAAGTTGGAGCTTCCACCTAAACTTATATTAACTGGCTTGATGTCTGTAAGAGAACTGCCAAAGTCTTGGAAACCTCCCAGTCAAGTTGCAATGCTTTCTCTCCTTCGTATGATTTTAGTTGCAAAGTTTACATTCATTTGGAGGATATTCCTGCTTTTTCAGACTCTTGATTTCACCCCAACCTTTCCAAGTATTTTTAGTCTTGGAATTCTGACCCACAATTTGAAAAATATCTAAGAAGAAAAGAGGAGGAATAGGGGTCCTCTAAATGGCTGGTGAAGTTCAGCATAAAGTAAATGCCCAGAAAAATAGTTCCAAAGCAAAAGCCCTTTTCTATTTATGAATCAATAGCTGGAGGTGTGAGAGGGAATCTGTCAATAAGTAAAAACGAAAAAAAATGCATTCTCAGTGATAAACTAGGGCTACCTTTAGGGTAGGACAAATTCTAATAACTTGCCAAGCCACATACATTTGAGTCTCTCCCCTGGAGAATGTCAAAACTCACCTGTGCTGTGCAGTAGCATCATGGGAGAGAGTTGAGGGTGAAGACTCAAGTTTGCTGTGGGGAAGAAGGCAATAGTAAACCATTTCTGTATTTTTACCAAGAAAACTCTATGGATACACTACCAGAATGATTACAGATGGAGTTGGGGCATTATGGGAGAGATGTGTCGATGAGGTCGCTGTGGGTAAGAGATGACAACAGCATAAGACAAGACAAATCTCTCCCCATGAGAATGTCAGCACTCTTCAGTCCAGGAGAAAATGGCCACTATCTGACCAACTTGAACTACCAAACTAATGGTCATTTACTCAATTCAGGGAGAGATGTTAGAAATGAAGAGTTTGAGGAACTACTATACCTCATTTTGGTGGACAATGCCAAGTATGCCAGAACTAGACTGTGAGCCTGTTGTTGGGTAGGCATTGCCTCTGTTGCCGAATTGTACTTTGGAAGCGCTTAGCACAGTGCTCTGCACACAGTAAGCACTCAATAAATATGACTGATTGAATGAATGCAATCCAGTAAGCTTCAGTCAACTACACAATGAGAACTCAGAACCTCAGTTCTAAACCCGCCACCAACCCTTTCATCTTTCTATGACAAACTGGTTGGAGTAAACCAAAAACTCAGATATCACTCTAAACCAACACTATTCACCAGTTTCCTCAATCACTGAATACTTCTTGTTCTTTCCCACAATGTCTTCTATCAAACTGTCCAAACCCCACTCTACCACAGAAGCAGATCATGAGTGAAGCAGACTGCAACTAGAACCTTCTGCTGTTGGGGCTAGGCCATTTCATTCATTCATTCATTCAATCAATCATATTTATTGAGCACTGTACAAAGAGCTTGGGAAAGTACAACAGCAGCCATATTGCCTGACCACAACAAGCTTACAGTAAGGAGGGGAGATGGAAATCAATAAAAATAAATGAAATTAATAATAATGATGGCATTTGTTAAGCGCTTACTATGCACCAAGTACAGTTCTAAGCGCTGGGATAGATACAAGGTAATCAGGCTGTCCCACGTGGGGCTCACAGTCTTAATTTCCATTTTACAGATGAGGTAACTGAGGCACAGAGAAGTCAAGTGCCTTGCCCAAGATCACACAATAGATAAGAGGTAGATCTGGGTTTAGAACCTACATAATAATAATAATAATGTTGGTATTTGTTAAGCACTTACTATGTGCCGAGCACTGTTCTAAGCGCTGGGGTAGACACAGGGGAATCAGGTTGTCCCACGTGGGGCTCACAGTCTTCATCCCCATTTTACAGATGAGGGAACTGAGGCACAGAGAAGTTAAGTGACTTGCCCACAGTCACACAGCTGACAAGTGGCAGAGCTGGGATTCGAACTCATGACCCCTGACTCCAAAGCCCGTGCTCTTTCCACTGAGCCATGCTGCTTCTCTACATGCTCTGACTCCACAAGCCCGGGCTCTTTCCACTACACCATGCTGCTTTTCTCCAGATATGTATATAAGTCCTGGGGGTTGGGAAGGGAGGAAGAACAAAGGGAGCAAGTCAGGGCAATGCAGAAGTGAGTGGGAGAAGAGGAAAGTGGGGGGGCTATTCTGGGAAGGCATCTTAAAGGAGATGTGCCTTCAACAGGGCTTTGAAGGAGGGGAGAATAATCATCTGTCAGATTTGAGGAGGGAGGGCATTCCAGGTCAGAGGTAGGATGTGAGCCAGGGGTTGGTGGCAAGACAGGCAATCCCAAGGCACATTGAAAAGGTTAGCTCTAGAGGAGTGAAGTGTGCTGGCTGGGTTGTAGAAAGAGAGTAGCGAAGTGAGGTAGGACACGGCAAGGTGGTGGAGTGTTTTAAAGCCAGGGGTGAGGAGTTTTTGTTTGATGCAGAGATGGATGGGCAAACAATGGAATTTTTTGAGGAGTGGGATGATATGTCCTGAACGTTTTTTAGAAAGATGATCCGGACAAGAGAGTGAAGTATAGACTGGAATGGGGCGAGACGGGAGGTTGAGAGGTCAGCAAGGAGGCTGATGCAGTAATCCAGGTGGGATAGGATGACTGTAATAACATGGTAGCAGTTTGGATGAAGAGAAATGGGTAGATTTTAGCAATATTGTGAAGCTGGGACTGACAGGATTTAGTGATGGACTGAATAGGTGGGTTGAATAACAAATACTGGTATTAATACATCCTGATAAATTATTATCAATAGGGTATTCGTTAAGCACTTGCTATGTGCCATGAGATTTTCTAAATGCTGGGATAGATTCAAAATAATCAGATCGGACACAGTCCCTATCCCACAATGGGTTCACAGTCTAAGAGAGAGAACAGATACTGAAACCCCATTTTAGAGATGAGGAAACTGAGATACAGATAATTTGAGGGACTTGCCCCAAAGTCACACAGCAGGTAATTGCCAGAGCTGCAATCAGAACCCAGGTCCTCTAAGTCCCAGGCCCAGGCTCTCTGCAGTAGGCCCAGCTGCCTCTCTAAATAGTACCAATACTTAATAGTACTGAAGTGTTCCAATTCGCCATTCCATTAAATAGAAGAACCTTAGCTCCTGAACTGTGATTTGGCTAGACATTTTATCCCAGAATCTTTTTAACTGAATGCAAAGTTAAACTGACCGCTCAGTAATGGAATCCTTTGTGAGCTTCTCTGTAGCTTGTAAATTTCTTGAGGGAAGAGACCCTACCTTCTAATAGTAATGAAAGTATTTATTAAGCACTTACTAAGCTCTGGGGTAAATAGACAATAATCACATTGGACACAATCCTGGTCCCTAAGAGGGAGGAAAAGTGTGTATTTTAATCCCTGCTTTACAGATAAGAAAACTAAGGCAGAGAGATGTTTAAGAGACTTACTGAAGGTCAAACAGCAGGTAGAACCAAGATCAAAACATGGGTCACCTGCCTTCCATTCCATTTCCATGTTCATTCCACTAGGTCACACTGCCTCTCCTATTACATATTCTGCCTAGAGATGATGCTTAATAAATGTTGTTGATGATGATGAGTAGAAAGCTCCTTAACAGCTGGGGTATTCTGCCCATGTTTCATTTTCCTTCTCTGTGAAATGAGGCTATTGCACTAAGTGTCACAGGAATGTTGCCAGGAATTAATAAAAATGTTTGTCAAGCACTTTGAAAAATGCATGTGTTTGACAAAATGTAATGTAACTCCTAAATAAAAATTCACTTGTCTCAAGTCATGCATCAGCAACCATGATTAGCAAGTTAGGGAAGTCACAACAGCAAACCTTAACGTGAATGTACTTGCCTCACCCTCTTTTTCAAAGTATTTCCTCTTTTATCCTAGAATTAATGAGATTTTATTGTAAATGTTTGATAGTCAAAACTGGATCCGGAAACTGGTGATGTAATATTTTTCCCAATATAAATTCCCATTATCTCCCTCTCTTTTCCTCCTCCTCAGTTTGTCCAACTCCTGTCACTCATTACTCTTAATCACAGATGGTTTCTTAAGCAGAATAGTTTTGAAAACATGCAGCTCAATCAAGATTTCAGTCAATTTCCTGGTCATACTGAGGTACAAAATCCAAAGACAATCAGCAAAGCAGCGTGGCATAGTGGATAGAGCATGGGACTGGGAGTCAGAATAACCTGGGTTTTAATCCCAGCTCCACCACTTGTCAGCTGTGTGACCTTGGGGAAGTCACTTTACTTCTCTGTGCCTCAGTTACCTCATCCTTAAAATGGGGATTGATGGTGATCCCCACGTGGGACATGGAATGTATCCAACCTGATTATTTCATACCTATCCCAGCGCTTAGTTCAGTGACTGGCACATAGTAAGCACTTAATTACCATTAAAAAAATCAGGCTCTACAGAACTCCATGTCCACAGATCAGACTACCAGCAAAATGTAGACTTATTGTTTGGGAATATGTATGAACATGAATTCCTTTGGTAGGAGTTTATTTAAATTCAATTTAGAACACGATGGGAAAAACAATGATCATGATATGCAGTTTTTAGTGGTATATGCATGCCGTTTATCTCTAAATTATTCAATCTCATTGTCAATCTTTACACAAAGGATGTTAGAACTGAATAAGCAAAGACACTGTTAGAAATAATGGTCTCTCCAAATTAACAGCAGAATAATGGAAAGTGTTGGCTTGCTAAGATAATGTGTTTGTGTTGGTGCATGAATCAAATTTTCTTTTCTCCATTAGAAAAACAACTGGTCAAGGTAATCAATTTCAAACTCATTCAGGTCTCCAAAAGAACTACAACTAAGAGGGGCAATAGTCTTAAAGTAGGCAAATGAGACCCTAGTTTTAAACTTTAAGATGGATTATATAAGACACTTTTTAGAGAAGCATGTGACTGTGGATACAGCACAGACCTGGGGGTCCAAAGACCTTGCTTCTAGTCCCCACTTTGCCACTGGCCTGTATGATTTTTGGCTAGTGAGTTACCTCTATGTGACCCAGTTCCCTAATCTGTAAAATGATGATAAAGTACATGTTCTTCCTCCTTCATAGATTTTTAAGCCCCACAAGGGACAGAAACAACATCTGATCTGATTATTGTGTATCTTCCCCAGTGCTTAACACACGTTAAACATTTAATAAATGCCATCATTATTTTCAACAGGCACACATACTAAAACAAGGTTCATTGATAATTTAAGAAAACTGAATAACAGGCTGGCAATTTTTCTCCCAAACTATACGTGTATTAACTTCTGGTGCAGATCTGTGTAAGATTCACAGATGCCTTCAATGGATAATCTCAAACATCTTAAAAATGTATTTTAGAAGAGTTAGACTAAAGAGTGTTAGGAAACAAGGGATTGCTCTAAACCTTTTTTTTTCCCCTTTTGTAGAACCTCTCCATTTATGCAATGACTTGAGGACAATGTATTCCAGGCTACAAAATAGAGTATCCCTCCACAAGAAAGACTGTCCACAGGAATCTGATTGGTAAGTCAACTCAGTATCCCAAAAAGCTATTTAAGTATTCTGTTAATTGGACTCCACCTTCTTAGGTCATTTGTTACTCTAAAGAGTGTAGCAAATGTAGCTAGCTGTAACATGAAATAGTAAAATAGTACAGCAGGCAGAGGAATATCTTATTACTGTAAATGAACTATTAACCAAAAAATGTAATTAGAGGAAAATTGATGAAAGGAAGATAGCTTGAAAGACAAAAATTTTTAAAAAGACCTGAGATGATTTATTTGTCAATTATCTCTGTAAGAATAAATCAATACATTTGGTGGTCACATGTGACTTGAGGAAAGTCAATTTTAATGATCATTTCACTTATATTCGCTCTCTCGACCATGGAGATGAATGACACCAAATCAAGGTATCATTAAGAGACCGATACCAGCTCCTGAGTTATTTGATTATACATAGTTACATTTGTTTCACTAACCCAAGTAAGAATAACACAGATGGTTATTATTGGGAGTTAGTGGGGTAAAACACTTTAAATTATAGTGGTTCATTTCAACTACTCAAAATACAGGCAGGTGAAGATTGCTCAAACTTGTACAAAATGTCATATTGAAAACCCTGGATAGTTAAATCTTCAATTTAGTTACAAAACATGTAGATACAGTCCTGCTTTTCTAAACCATATTTGAGCCAAAAGGAAACCATTTTCAAGCCACCATAAGCAGGGGATTTCTTCTGGTAGCAGGCCTTAATGTTCCCAAATAGGCAGATACAAATACTGTGGCATTATGATGTCACCCCCCTAAATAAAAAGTGGGAAGAAAATGTGCCAGTTTTTCCATTAAGATAAGGGGTCAGAATATTGTATTCTCTTGTTTTTCTGAATTTACTTTTGGCCATAAATTTTGCTCAGTATGGCAATTTCCCCACCAGAATATGAAATAAAAACACCAGTCCACAGGAAATATGTATAGATGCCTATTGTGCGATGACCCTATATGAACACATTTCATTTCTAGCAAATTAAGTATCTTCTATCTGCCTCTTAGTCAATCTTTGATATCCAAGCTTATGATTCAGTTGTGTTAAGGGTAAAAGTGACCATATCTTAGGGCATTTAAATCAGGATGGGAGTAAAGGACAGCATTCACATGAATCCAGTGCTTACCCAGGGCCCACCTAGTAACCACTATTGTCGTCCCCTTTCTTCCATCTTAGCAAAGTAAAATTTGCACCTTGAGTACCCTCAGCCCTCCCACCATGGCTGAGGAACTGTCTGCCTACCCCTGGCATTTCCCCAGCAAGTTCTATGTTTGTCCCGCACTGCCTTATCAGACCCTCTTCATCAGCGGAGCAAAACATCCGCTAATCGCAGCTTCATCTTCCTGTGTGCTCTTGGGCTCCCTCACCAAGTCTGAGTGAACTGCCTTCCCTCCTCACCAACCAGGTTGGCACCAGCTCCCTTCCACACCATCAAGGAAACCCCATCCTGTCCTGAAGTGGAAAAAGAGAACCATACCTGTAGCACTTGAGTCCTTAAAATCTTAGGAGGACTTAGGCCTGTGGTAAGGCATTGCTTTGGAATCTGAACTGTGAGAAGTGCTGCTTCTCTAGTCAAGCTCCCATAACAATATTTGTTTTTGTTTTGGGTATTGTATATTAATCTTTGTCCCTTAAGCTGTTTTGATGTTTTGGTATTTCATTACTCCTGACAAGTCTGTCTACAGTCCTCCTCTGCGTTTTCCCACCTATATTCAAGATTGTGAGCCCTTCGAGAGGCAGAGTTCATGTCTAATTCCCATCTCTATTCTCTTTAACAGTTCAGTGCTCTGCACAGAGTAAGCATTCAATAAATGCTATTACTATGACTACTACTGGTAATGGTATCAGTAATTTTTTAAGAGCCCATTTTCTTTAATGGTATTTGTTAAGCACTTACTGTGTAACAGACATGTTCAGGCTCTGTCCCCTCCCTCAGCTGGGCCCTGGGAGTGGAGAATGGGGACACAGGCATGATCAGGCCATCAATGGGCAATGGGCAATTCAGGGAGAGAAGAAAGTTGGAACCCAGACCCTTCTGATTCCCAGGCCCGTGCTCTATCCCCTAAACCACACTGCTTCTCCAGCATTATGAAAAGCTATTATTTTAAGGGTTTAATTATTAATAATGTATTTAATATTAAATGTGTTTAAATAACTCTAGGAAGTCTACACTGGTGCTCATTTTAGAGTATTTTCTGTTTGCTTTTATTTTATTCCTGTCTAGTTTTAAGGCTGGCTACACTTTTCTAGACTAAAATTTAAGTTCTGAAAACATGTTAAGTAGAGTCTCTTCCATTGAAGATGGGTTCAAGGAACATTTGTTCTGTGAGGAAATACATTCTTTTGTTGCAGAAAAATAATGCCTCAGGTCAGAAATTTTCCAACTTCATTTGGTTACTGTAGATATTGTTATTTTGGGGAATAATAAAAATACTTCTATTTTTTCAGTTCTCTGTCTTCAGTTCCCATTACCTGTGGCTCTTTCACCACCAACAGATCCTGCCCCCTCTCACCACCACACCTCAGGACCTCCTAATGTGTAACATCTGTGACTATGAGCCCTGCATGGGACAGGAACTGTGTACAAATTGATTAGCTTGTATCTAGCCTAGAGCTTAGTTCAGTTTTTGGCCCATGATAAGTGGTTAACAAATCATCAATGGCATTTATTAAGTGTTTATTAAGGCAACATGGCCTAGTAAAGGAGTACAAGCCTGGGAGTCAGGGGACCTGGGTTCTAATCCCATCTCTGCCACTTGTCTTTTGGATGACTTGGGCAACTCACAACTTCTCTGTGCCTCAGTTCCTTCATCTGCAAGAATGGGGATTCAGAAACTCTTCTCCCTCCTACTTAGACTGGGAGCACTATAAGAGACCCGATTATCTTATATCTAACCCAGTGCTTAGAAAAGTGCTTGGCACATTAAAAGCAATTAAAAAATACCACAATTATCACTGTGTGTCGAGCACTGTATTAAGCACTCGGGAGAGTACAACAGAATTGGTAGACACATTCACTGCCCACAATGAGCTTAATCTTACCCCAATTATTATCATTACCTGATCATATTGCCTAAGAGACAAGAGTAATCCCAGGCCAGACTGATTCTACAGTGTGTTTAAAGTTTCTTTAAGGGCTTTCAACCGCAAAAGTGGAAATCTTGAGGACACGAAGCTTCGATCAGATTCAGTAATACCTTAGGAAACCAACCTTGATTTTATTTCCTCCCATTTCCTCTTTCATTCTGTTTCTCCTTTATCTTTTCCCCTCCTTAAACCAAATCTTGTCAGTCACCTTCTGTGCTAAGACTCTTCCTGAAGTTAGGAGAATATTTTTTTTTTATTTGAATCAGAGTAGCATTTGAATTCCCTCTCATGTATGCCTAAATCAATCCATCAGTTGTAATTATTAAGTGCTTACTATGAGCTGTGCACTGTACTAACTGCATGGGAGAGTACAATATAACAGAATTGGTAGACATATTCCCTGTCCACAACAAGTAAATGACTGAATATATCTCTACATTTTTATAACTATCTAATCCCCAGCTTTGGCAAGCACAGGATTAACATTCATTCATTCAATCGTTTGAGGAATGAAGAGAAGTCATATGGCAACTAACAATTTTTGGTAGGTCAATCTTAGATAAAATGAAATACAATATTAATTTATATTGGAAGTTTAATCTCATTTAGGAGGATCAATATTGAAAAAAAACATGAGAAAATTGTCACTGAATAGTTAAAGCTCAGAAATATTGAAATATGATCGACAATGACTTTAGATAAAGAAATGTGAGAATACAATATGTATACATATATACTCATATGCAATGCATACATAATTGCATCTGATGAATCTATATTTTTTAAAATCTCTTCCTCCTCATTTTCTTCCAAAATAAAAAGAACTGTACTCCGTTTATAAATTGATACAATCAGTTGAGGGTAAATCCAACCCTGACTTCCTCCTGTGAAAAAGCGTTCTACCTCTTCAGCATAAAAAATCAACTATACAGGATTTAGAAATAACTGTGTTCCAACTAGCCAAACAAAGAATGTTTGTGCTCTTGAGTCTTTAGGGGAAGTGCTTCCCTCATATTTTCAGCAGGAACAACCCACACCCTCCCAAACAAAAAAATGTATTTGGAGTGCATGTAGACTCTAATTAAAGGACATGGAAAGGCCATGATGCTGGGAATCATGAGACCCAGGTTTCTAGTCCAAGATTGGCCAATGGTCTGCTGTGTGACCTTGAGCAAATCATTTAACCTTTCTGTTTCTCAGTTTCCTCATCTGTAAAATGGGGATAAGATCTTGGGCTCCCTTATTCTTGAATTTTGAGCCCTACGTAGGTCAGAAAATGCATCAGATCTGCTTATGCTGTATCTACCTCAAGACTTAGCACATAGTAAACATTTAATAAATGCCACAATAAAGACAATATTGATAGACCAAAGGAATTCTGGTCATGTACTGAGATATTCTATTCCCCACTTTTGAAAACTGTTCCAGACCAATTTAGGAAAATATATCAATATCTCAGACTTGGAACCGCCTCAGCTAAACTGGCCATTCTATATTATAAACCAAACAGACATGGTTCTTACTGATTTTCAACACTTGAACTTCCATGTTAGGGCAGTAGCATGCTCTGAATATGCTCAGTTTGAGTTCCAAAGCATCTGAGACCTGTAGTACATACATCCAAGAATGCCACAGTCTTGAACTCACCTCCTTTCTTTACCCCATCCATCACAATCCCTGAAACTAAAGGTTGTCTGCTTTGGATGTTATCAATGGTACTTTAATAACAGTATTTATTAGTAAACAGCATTGCCTAGTGGCTAGAGCATGGGCTTGGGAGTAAGAGAGACCTGGGTTCTAATTTCAGCTCCATCATTTGCTGTGTGACCTTGGGCAAGTAACTTTGCTTCTCTAGGCCTCAGCTCAAGTGTAAAATGGGGATTAATAATGTGAGCCCCTAAGTAGGCCAGGAACTGAGTCCATCCTGATTTGTTTGTATCTACCGCAGTGCTTAGTACAGTGCCTGGAACATACTAAGCACTTAAATACTAGACACACAAAAATGAGTGCTTACTGTGGGCAAAGCACTGTATTAAGCGCTTGGGAGAATACAATATAATAGAGTTGGTAGACACGTTACCTGCCCATATCGAGGTCAGAGACTTAAAAAAAGTCAGCTTAGTACCAGCCAAATTATTCTTTTTTCCTGAGCCTTCTCAGAACCTTTACATGGTTTCTGACTGGCTCAAAACACACTCATAATTCATTCCCATTTTACTGTTCCACAGACTTCTGCATACCAGGAAATATTCTCCATCTGTAATACCAGTATGCATTAAGTATCTACTGTATTCATGGTACAGTACTAAGCATTCACTGACCACATGGTAGATAGGGTATATAAGTCAGGGCAATTATTGAATAAGTTGAGCCATCTAGAAAATGTTTGTTATATCTACTGCAAAATGGAGATCATTTTACTCTACGGAAACTTTCTTCATTTCATACGACACTACATTTGACGCTAACATGTATGGTAACAGTGGAAAGTACTGCAGGATCCTAAAATTAAGTGAAGTACATATTTTGGCCCCCAAATTTTGTCCACAACATTGGTATGAGCTAAACCTAACACATCAGTGCCATGGCCACCCTTCTTAGACACCCACTAAAACACTCTATATCAATTAAGAGAACAACTCAAAGCCTTCCCACAAAAATAAAAAGGATTAGGAAGGTATATCAGAGCCTAGTAAATATATTTTAACAACAATGACAGTAGTGACATCCTGACTTTTTTTTTTTACATATGAACACTTGAAACAATTTCATAGTGTCTGGCATCTCAGGAAAAAAAAAATTGACATACTTGAAATCAATTAGAAAACATTTTCTCAAATTATTTCTGTTTGTACCAATCTTAAAGAAATAATAGACCTGATAGCTATAAGCATCAGAGCTAGAAGTACAGTCCTTATGCATTGCTATAATAACTTTTATTAACATTCTTGAATGCCTAGAATGTGACTTACTTTAGGCTCAGCTTAAGTTATTTCATTTTCTTTATAGCTATGAATTGTCAGGTCTGTTTTATACAACCTATTAATTTCCCTGTAATTAAAATCTCAAGATAGTAAAGTAAAAAAGAGACATAAATGGTAGTTGCAGTCCTAGGAAACACATTTCATGATTACAAAATAGAGGTTAATTTTCCATCCAACAGGCAGGCGATAGTATGCAAGAACCTTGGGCAAGGCTCAAATTCTCTGTGCCAGTTACCTCATTTGTAAAAAGGGGATTAAAATTGTGAGCCTCATATGGGACAGGCACTGTGTTCAACCTAATTATCTTGCATCTGCCCCAGCATTTAGTCTAGTGCCTGGCACATACTAAGCACTTAAATGTCATTAAAAACAAAATGAAAAAACCTAATAAAAACACCTAACGTTCTATTTCAAACACTAGATAATTCAGAAAAAATTATTCCAGGTGGGAGAAATCTAGTTAATGCTGCTTCCTCTGTATCCTGTCTCTTGTTCTGAGTGTAGATTACAGGCCTCCTGGAAAGAATTCAAGTGCTGGATAAGTGAGACTGATCCTTGATCTTGACCAACTGATTTCCAGAGTTTTGGAACTGCATAAGATTCAGGTTTAATATGAGTCACACCATGCTGGAGCATCAGGATCATAGCCCAAGGCTCACAACCAAAATAGAACCAATTCTTTCTTCCCTGGTAAAGGGTGGGAGATATAAAGCTTGTAAGAGACTCCAAACAAATCCCTGGATTTTTTCTTCCTCCTCAGGGTGTGATATGTGACCCAGTTGGACACTTCCCTGCGGGTTCTGAGACAGAATGCTATCTTCGTTGTTAAACACTGCCTAATGTTGACACCTGTCAAAATGAGTCTTGACAGAGCAAAACACCCCCAACTTCTGTAAATTGACGACCTCACGTTTCTTAAATGTGCTAGTAATTAATGGTGAATGTAATACAATTGAAAAGATAGTACCCATCAAAATCAATATCAATGTTGTTACTGTCCTAAATAGAGATGTTAAAATTCAATCTATATTCCCCAAACCACTTTATCCCCCTGTTTTCATTTACTTCAAAATGCAAATTCAAGGATCCTTGAACTCTCATATGTCTTTTACGCATATCCATGATTGCTGTGTAAGTCAAAACCAAAAAGGTCAAATGATTTAGGACGTCCTATCCAGTCTCATATTTCAGTGAATCAAAAAAAAAAAAAGGAAAGTTGTTGAGGGTGGGCCATTTGTGCAAGAGAGAGAATAGCTTGCCACTGTGATAGCCATGGGGGCAGCCACCAGTGATATTTTCTGGTGGTATCTGGAAAAACAAGGGGCGGAGTCATTCTGTTGTAAAAGGAGTCAGGTAGTGTTTTAAAGTTTACATTTGCTAAAGCTTCATTAAAATCCACATAAAAGAAGTGAAAATAACAGTGTACCACTCAGCTCCTGCCTCCCCTCCTCTGGGTTACCTGGCTGCTGTGGTGATACTTTCAGTAGTTTCTGCAGGCAAACTGCAGCTGCTGGCTGTTTCCTCTGATTAGTGGCCATCTGCCAATCTGCCTGTTGAGTTATTGCCATTAATATTGACAGTAACAGGAGACAGAAAGAAAATGGTGGTGGCAATAGGACCACCAATTTTTCAAGGGGCTTCATGTTCATTGCTTTTATAATGTTTTGTGATTGTCTTATATACTCTGGCATTAAAGAACTTTTTTAAAACATCGGTTGAATTTCAGGTAATAGTAGGATCATATTGGGTCACAAAGAGACTAAGAGAGAGATGTGGCCTAGTTGAAAGAGCACAGGCCTGCAAGCCAGCGAACCTATTTATTTATTTATTTATTTTTAATGGTACCTATTAAGCTCCTACTATGTGCTAGGTGCAGTACCAAATACTGGGGTAGATACAAGATAATAACAACAACTGTGATATTTGTTAAGCACTTACTATGTGCCAGGTACTATAATAACCTCTGGGCTGGATACGAGCAAATTGGATTGGACACAGTCCCTGTCCCACATGGGGCCTACAGTCTCAATCCCCATTTTACAGATGAGAGAACTGAGGTACAAAGAAGTGAAGTGACTTGCCCAAGGTCACACAGCATGCAAGTGACGAAGCCAGGATTAGAATCCATGACTTTCTGACTCTCAGGCCCATGTTCTATCTACATGCCATGGACACAGTTTAAGTCCCACATGTGGCTCACTGTCTTAATCCCCATTTTACAGATGAGGTAACTGAGGATACACAGCAGACTGACTCCCTTCTGACTCCCAGGCTACACTGTTTCTCTTCTAACCACTAGGCAACACTGCTTCTCTTAGAACCTGTGTTTTAATCTTGGCATTTACCTGCTGTGTGACTTTGAGCAGGTCACTTAACTTCTATGTGCCTCAATTTCCTCATCTGTAAAATGGGGAGTCATTGGCTGATATTCCCTCCTAAACTGTGAGCCCTAGGACAAGAGAATGTGTCTGCCCTGATTAACTTGAATCTACACCAGCACTTAGAAAGGCATTTTGCACATAGTAAGGGCTTAAAAAACCAATAATTACAGTGATAAATTCTGAAAAATCAAAATGAGTATCCTTCCTTACTCTTCTCCTCCCACCAAGGGACTCAAAGCACAATACTCTTCTGCCAGGCAGAAAGTGCAGACCCATGGCTTCTCTCCATAGGACTCAGCCACTCTGGCCACCCAACTCTGTCCCCTCCCCATCTGACTCTATAATAATAATGATTGCATTTGTTAAGTGCTTACTATGTGCCAAGCACTGTTCTAAGCACTGGGGAGGGATACAAGGTAATCAGGCTGTCCCACATGGGGCTCGCAATCTTAATCCCCATTTTCCAGATGAGGTAACTAAGGCACAGAGAAGTTAAGTGACTTGCCCAAAGTCACACAGCTGACAAGTGGCAGAGCCTGAATTAGAACCCATGACCTCTGACTCCCAAGCCCATGTTCTTTTCACCGAGCCATTCTGCTTGTCATGTAATTCTTCTCCATAAGCCCTGGCACAAGCACTTGGCATTCTGCTCCCACCTGGAGGAAGAGAGGGAGAAAAAAAAAAAAGCACCTATGTCCTGGCTCCTCCAGAGTGTGGGGCAGTGCAGAGCTCAGCATTACTTGTCCCGGGCCAGAGCGTGCACTTTTGAAAATTGAGGAGGAAGGGACCATAAAACCAGCCCTGATCAGGCTGTCCAACAAAACATGGCAAATGCCAGGGATGGTGAAAGGTTTTCAAGCAGAAGTTTCAAACCTGTTTTCTTCCTATGTCCTGCCCCCTCTTCGCTAACACTGCATCTACGAAGCTTAAAGGACCTGGGCAATCATTGAGTTGGCAAGGTTCTGCAGCATTTTATCAGATTATTTTGGAGGAATTTGCCAAATGGGATCGTTGTCCATGAAGATGCACTTCCTTTGTGGACAGAAGACACTTCTGACTTCTGGAGCACTTTCATCAACACTGCCTACAAACCAAATTCGTCATGAAAAGGCATGAAAGAATTACCAACAATGAGGTTGGGAAATCCAGTCAGTTCAACCAGTATCGAGGCACACAACACTCACATCAATATAGTTCCCAGAGGTACAACACAGGAGGAGAATGGATGACAGCTGGAGAAGACCATGACACTAATCTGAGTTTATGGAGCGAGATCCTCATGTTTGGCAAATTCCCCAACCATTGATTGTTTTAAAGTCAGGTTTAGAAAGTGATTACTTCCTCTCCAATTCCACTAACGATCGATTTTGACCTTCCTAGTAAAGAGGGGGTGGAGCTAGAGTGAGAACAAGGTCCTGCCCCCTCCCAAAAGCATTTTCTAAAGGGATTCACGGGGGAAAGGCCACCAGGTAAAAGGGCCCAAATCCCTTGCTGCCTGAGACCACTTATTTACAGCCAAATTTCCTGGAGTTGGAAAACTGAGTTCCAGACCACTTAACTCCCTCTATCTCCACCCGCTCCACCCTCTAGCAAGGAAAAAACACAGAACAGCAGCCAGAGAGCCAGGCTAGCATTTGCCTGGGGATTCATGAAGAATTATGAGGAAAACCCTCAGGAAGGTTCTCTTATGCCCTCCCTGGCATTGAGGGGCAGGCAGGTACGGGTCTGGTCACCCCTCCAGAAACCACTAATTTACCGATATTTTCCCTGGTGCTGGAAGCCCGGGTCCTGAGCAACTGTGACTAGGTTCATAATCATGCTACCACTATGAGAAGCAGACTGGGAATAAGGTCCTAGTATGTGTGTTTGAAGGTAGGAATTTGATTGGCTGGTTTGGGGGACACTGAAAGAGGGGACATGAGAGAAGGGCATGCTGTGGGCCCAAAATAAGCATCCCCTCCACCATACCGCCTCTGCCATTCAACCAGAAGAGACTGTTTCACTGGTGTAGGAGACTCAACAGGCACATTTTCCCATAAATGAGAACCTGCCTGGGAGAACCAAACAGAGGAGGGGTGGAAGGGGTGGTTCGTAATCCAAAAAAAATAAGTTACCTAGAAGTCTTTCATAGTCAAGGAAACTGTAGAAAGACTACAGATCTGGAGGTTGGAGGGTCTGGACTTTTCCTGAATACCCTGGGCAACTCATTTAACCTCTCTTCCTCAGTTTTTTCATCTGTAAAATGTGGAAAATAGTAGCTGTCTTTCCCCTACCACACAGAAATCTTGTGAGGAGAAAAATGGTCCAGGCAGTAAAGCGAAGTGTGTGTAGAAGAAAGGAGAGAAATGGGGCAGGGAGGTCAGTAAGGAGGCTGATACATTAGTCAAGGTGGGATATGATCAGTGCTTGGGTGAGCATAATAGCAGTTTGGATGTACAGGAGGGGTGGATTCTAGAAATGTTATGAAGGAAAAACTGACAGGATTTGGTGATATGCAGGATTATGCAGATTGAAAGAGATGAGTTTATGAGTTTGAGAGATTACAGAGGATGGTGGTGTTCAATCAATCATTTATTGAGTGCTTGCTATGTTCAGGGCACTATACTAAGAGCATGGGAGAGTACAACACAACAATATAGCAGACATATTCAATGCTCATAACAAGCTTATGGTCTAGAATAGGAGACAAACATTAATATAAAGGATATGTATCTAAGAGCTATGGGGCAGGGGAGGAGGAGGGGATGAATAAAGGGAGCAAATCAGGACAACACAGAAGGGAGTAGAAGAAAAGGAAAAGAGGGCTTAGTGAGGGAAGGCATCTTGGAGGACATATGCCTTCAATAAGGCTTTGAAGGTGGGGAGAGCTGTCTGTCAAATATGAAAAAGGAGGGCATTCCAAGTCAGAGTCAGGACGTGGGCAAGATAGAAGAGATTGAGGTATGATGAGTACATTGGAATTAGAGGAGTGAAGTGTGTGGGCTCGGTTGTAGTAAAAGAGTAGTAAGGTGAGGTAGTAGGGGGCAAGGTGATTGAGTGTTTTAAAGCTAATGATAAGGAGTTTCTGTTTGACGCAGAGATGGATGGGCAACCACTGAAGGTTCTTGAGGAGCGGGGAAATACGGTCTGAACGTTTTAGTAGAAAAATGATCTGGGCAGAAGAGTGAAGTATGGACTGGAGTGGAGCGAGACAGAAGGCAGGGAGGTCAGCAAAGAGGCTGATAAAGTAGTCAAGGTGGGATAGAATAAGTGATTGGTTTAATGTGGTAGCAGTTAGGATGGAGGAGGACAGATTTTTGCGATGTGAAGGTTGAAACAACAGGATTTGGTGATAGATTGAATACGTGCGGTGAATGAGAGAGAAGTCAAGGATAACACCAAGGTTACAAGCTTGTGACACAGGAAGGATGCTGGTGCTGTCTACAGTGATGGGATAGTCAGAGGGAGGACAGGGTTTGGGTGGGAAGATAAGGAGCTCTGTTTTTAGACCTGTTAAACTTGAGGTGACTGCAGGAAATACAAGTAGAGATGGCAGGAGGAAATGTGAGACTGCAGAGAGGAAGAGAGATCAGGGCTGGAGATGGAGATTTGGAAATCATCCACATAGAGGTGGTAGTTGAACCATGGGAGCAAATGAATTTTCCAAGGGAGTGGGTGTAGATTGCTTAGTGGATAGAGCATGGGCCTGGAAGTTAGAAGATCATGAATTCTAATCCTAGATCTGCCACATGTCTGCTGTGTGACCTTGGGCAAGTCACTTAACTTCTCTGTGTCTCAGTTCACTCATCTGTAAAATGGAGATCAAGACTAAGAGCCTATGTGGGACAGGGACTGTCACCAACTTGACTACCTTGCATCTACCCTAGTGCTTAGCATATAGTAAGTGCTTAAAAAAGTATCATAATTATTAGCAAGGAGGGGACCCAGAACAAAATGTTGAGGGACACCCACATTTAGGGAATGGGAGTCAGAGGAGGAGCCCATGAAAGAGACTCAGAATAACAACAATGATATTTATTAAATGCTATAAGCACTGGGGTAGATACAAGATAATCGGGTTGGGCACAGTCCCTGTCTCCCTTAGGTCTAACAATCTTAATCCCGATTTTACAGATGAGGAAACTGAGGCACAGAGAAATTAAGTGGCATGTGGCAGACCAAGTTTAGAATCCAGGTCCTCTGACTCCCAGGCCCATGGTCTTTCCACTAGACCATGCTGCTTCCCAAGAATGAGCAGCCAGAGAGATAGGAAGAAAAACAGGAGAGGACAGTGTCAGTCAAGTCAAGGTTGGTTAATGTTTCCAGGAGAAGGTGGTTGACAGTATTGCAGGCAGTTGAGAGGTCGAGGAGGATTAGGATGGTGTAGACGCCATTGGATTTAGCAGGAAGGAGATCATTGGTGACATTCGGGAGGCTGGTTTTTGTTGAATGAAGGGGATGGAAGCCAAATTGGAGGGGGTAAAGGAGAGAATTGGAGGAGAAGAACTTGAGACAGCATGTGTAGACAACTCACTCAAGGAGTTTGGAGAGGAATGGTAGGAAGGAGATAGGGCTATAACTGGAAGGAGCCGTGGGGTTAAGGGAGGGTTTTTTTTTTTTAGGATGGGGAGCAATGAGCATGTTTGAAAGCAGTGGGGAAGATGCCAGTGGAGAGTGAACATTTGAAGATGGCAGTCAGGAAGGGAAGAAGGTGGGGCGGGCAAGTGTTTTGATAAGGTGCAAAGGGATGGGGTCAGATGCGCAGGTGGAGGGGGTGGATTTTGAGAGAAGGCAGAAGATTGGCTAGAGATACTTCTGGGAAGGATGGGAAAGTTTAAGAAAGGGCAAGAGAAGGGAGGGATTGGGGAGGAACAGGGGAGATTTTAGGGTTATCACACCTGATAGTTTTAATTTTTTCAATAAAGTAGGTAGCCAGGTAATTAAGGGCAAGGAATGGGGGGAAGGGACAGGGGGTTTGAGGAGGGACATCTGGTACAACTGGTGAGGGCAGTAACACAAGAGGCAGGTACCAGGAGTCATACAGTAATCAAAAGAACACAAAAGGAGGATGAGTTCAGGACAGTTACCAGCACATTGGAGAAGAGACAATAGGGCTACAACAAAGAATAAGTCATTCCATTATCACCAGGAAAGCTATTTAGAGTGGCAATATTGAAGTGGCAGGGAAACATTCCCCAGACAATCAGCCCAAGAAGGCCATATTACCCGACCCAGCCATGATCCATTTACAAGAGGTGTGCAGAGTCCCAACAAGGAGACTTCCTAAAATACACAGACACACCTCAGGAAGCCCCCAGAGGCGAGGATGCCCAACATCAGGGCAGAAGCAGGGAAGGGTAAGATGTGTTGGAAGGGTATAATAGGGGGAAAATGGTCTTGGTTCTGAGGGCCGGAGTCCACTGGTCCAGAAAGCAGTGTATGGGTTAGCCAGTAAAGTGCATTGTTGGAGACCTCTTTTATTCATTTGTTCAATCATATTTATTAAGCACTTACTGTGTGCAGAGCACTGTACTAAGCACTTGGGAGAGTGCAACAATAAACGGACACATTCCCTGCCCACAATGAACTTACAGGCTGAAGGGGGAGACACATTAATACAAATAAATAAATTACAGATATGTACGTAAGTGCTGTGGGGCTGGGAAGGAGGGAAGAACAAAGGGAGCAAGTCAGGGAATAAGGGAGTGGGAGAAGAGGAAAGAGGGGCTTAGACTTGGAAGGCCTCTTGGTGGAAATGTTCCCTAAACAAAGCTTTGAAGGGAGGGAGAATAACTGTCTGTCGGGTTGGAGGAGGGAGGACATTCCAGGCCAGAGGTAGGACATGGGCCAGGGGTTCTCAGCAAGACAGGTGAGACTGTGGCACAGTGAGAAGGTTAGCTCTAGAGGCGCTAAGTGTGCAGGTTGGCTGTAAAAGGAGAGGAACAAAGTGAGGTAGGAGAGGGAAAGGTGGTGAAGTGATTTAAAACAGAAGGTAAGGAGTTTGTGTTTACTACAGAGGGGGATGGGCAACCACTGGAGGAATGGGGTGACATGTCCTGAGCATTTTTGTAGAAAATTGATTTGTAGAAGAGTGAAGTATGGACTGGATTGAGAAGAGACAGGAGGCTGGGAGGTCAGCAAGGAGGCTGATGCAGTAACCCAGGCTGGATAGGATGAGTGATTGTATTAATGTGGTAGCCGTTTGGATGGACAAGAATGGGCGGATTTTAGCGATGTTGTGAAGGTGGGACTGACAGCATTTAGTGATGACTGAATATATGGGTTGAATGAGAGAGAGGAGTCGAGGATAACGACAAGGTTACGGGCTTGTGAGACAGGAAGGATGGTGGTGCCATGTCCTGTTTTTGGATTGGTGATTATACCGGGGAAATGGGTGGGTTCTTTCCTTTTTGGGGGTGTTCTCTCTTAGGAACCCCTGTAACACTGCTGACAGGAGGCAGCTGTTAGAAACACCTGACATTTTGAACGAATTTTAAAAACACCCTGCTCCAACTATAGCCAGTTCTCTTCTACTGTGGTATGTGTTCTTTTAATTGTGCTCTCTCTTGATCTCCCTCTGTTAAGTATTAAAAGCATATGCAGAAATAGGGCATTGCTTAAATATGACAAAAGAGTTTTGCAATAGAGGTGTTTTGATTTGAATAACCACACTTGTATCAATATTTTTCACAAGATCGAATGCATAAACCAAACCAGACTAGGAACCACTCATTTAATATCAATTTTTTGATTAAATGCCCCATATAATTTCAAACACCTGTTCTTTGGTTGTAGCATGTATAATTAATGAAGTCTAATGAACATGCTTTATCAAAATCTCTCTCTTGTTGTTAAACTAAAAAGAATGTGGGTTCCAAAATTTAAGCTTAAGAAAAAATGCAATCATTCTAAGCATCCCATTTTCTACCAGTGTTTCATTTTAAGGTACATTGCAACTGAACCAATATTTTACCTTTAAGAAATTGTGTAGTGATTGTTGGAATTTACCAAAGCACACTACTGCTCACTGGGATATACTTTATCCACACCTGCATTCCCTCCCTGGCCTCTCCACAAGGCATGCATATTTCCTGCTTGCCATGATATATTAGATATCAGTGACAAATCAGCTGTCCCAAGCAGCACTTATCCTCCAAGCTCAGCAACTCTCCTGGCTGTTCCAACTTCAGCCTTTTTTTCCTCAGTCATGCACTGCAATCCTAATGAAGTCAATTCATTTTTCTGACAACAAGGCAGACATTAACCCTTTAATATAAACAACTAAAAATTGATGGGAAAAAGTCTCTTCAATAAATTATCTCAATAACACTTAAGAAAAAAAGTACATGCTTATATCAATTATCTTGGTTTAATATTACATTTTTCAAAATGCAAGTAAGTCAGGTAACAGCATTATTGAATAATCCTACAGGGTAAATCTTGCTGCTTCTTCTAAGTGGCTTGTCAAATGAAAATGAAAAATGTTTTCACATCAATTCTCACTATGGCCCTGTGAGGGAGAGGACAGAATTATTCCCAATCACCCCTTCTAGTTACCTTTGTAACTAGTCAATTTTTTGAATCTCATGAAAAAGACATCACAATTACAGTTCAATATTATGATCACATGTAAGTGAAATCCTAAGTATATTAAATATGTTCTAAGAATTAAATTTAAGATTTAAATTTAAAATTTTTCCAATCACTCCTTTTAGTTATTTTTGTCAGTAGTCAATTTTTTTAATTTCATGAAAAAGACACAATTATGGTTCAATATTACGGTCACACAATTGAAATCCTAAGTTTATTACATTTACAAATCAAATAATCATAAGGTAATAGGACAACAAAGAGAAAAGAAAATTCCTTAAATCCATTGCATATTCTTTGAAAAGTTACTATCCCTAAGCCTCTGAATACACCATGTTTTGTTCAGGAATGCTGCTCAGCCCCTTTGAAAACAGAGCTACTAAGGCCTAATACCATGTATCCTTGTGACTTGCAAGTCCATTACAAGGAATCCAAATCACAAGAGTAAGGCAATAATTCCAAAATAATTTCCACTGTAGTACTAGCTTGCATTTAAACCATTTACCTTGCAAATATTTAAAAAGTCAGCACATTATCATAAAATTTGTTCACAGCTCTGTGATAAGTTAAAAAATTGAATTAAAGTGGAGAAAAAGATAGATTGTGTTAGTCCTTCCTTGGATGCAAGAACAATATATTTTTTTCTTTTTTGCGGCAGAGGCAGGGTGTCGTATTCCCTACATACTTCCTCACAGTCTAAAGTAGGAGGAAGAACCTACTTCATCACCATTTAAATGTTGAGGAAACTGAGGAAAAGAGAAGTTAAGTGACTTGCTCCAGGTCACACAGCAAGCAATTGGCAGAGTCAGGACTAAAATCCTCTGACTCCTCTGACTCTGACTTCTGGGCCCATTCCCAGGAGAGTTTCAGTTATAGTTTCAAGAGAGTTTTCTAGTAATATTTTGTATACTTTGTATGCCATTTTAATTTAAGGATAACTTCCTGGCAAATAATGCATACTATATAATAAACAGCTGACAAAAAGTCAATTTGTAGAAATCCTTTGGATTAATTCTAAAGAACACTGTTCTCTTCCAGTTCTCATCTGAAGTCTTGTTGAAATGAGTACATCTTTATGGAATAAGAAAAATTAACAAAACTTGAAAGGTGTGGTATGGAATTGAAAATTATCTCAAATATTAATTACATATGCAGATTTCTACCTTCCCTGGTGTGGTGCTTCTTTATTTTAAGCAAAGATGCATCCTGCTTTTCTATTTACATAGTCCTGCCTCTACCTCTCTTGAATTTAAAATGCATCTAACAACATTCTTTAAAGTATAGTTTCATGCTGAGTGAACTTTGACAAAAGAGTTTGAACCTTTTGCACCTGTTCATTATATGTCACAAGAAGCAGAGTAGTGTAATGGAAAGAATAAGGGTCTGGCAGTCAGAAGACCTGGGTTCTAATAATAATAATGTTATTCTAATAATAATAATGTTAGTATTTGTTAAGTGCTTACTATGTGCCGAGCACTGTTCTAAGCGCTGGTGTAGATACAGGGTAATCAGGTTGTCCCACGTGAAGCTCACAGTTAATCCCCATTTTACAGATGAGGTAACTGAGGCACAGAGAAGTTAAGTGACTTGCCCACAGTGACACAGCTGACAAATGGCAGAGCCGGGGATCGAACCCATGACCTCTGACTCCGAAGCCCAGGCTCTTTCCACTGAGCCACACTACTCTGCCACTTGTATGCTGTGTAACCTTGGGAAAATCACAAATTCTCTGTGCCTCAGTGAGATCATAAAAATGGGGACATTGGTTAAATGCTTACTGTATACCTGGCATTCCTCTAACCTTATCTGTATCAGGACGGATAAAACACATGAAATCTCTTGCTCTTAGAGAATGAGCCTTATATGAGATGGGGACCAAGACTGATCGGTTTAGATTGTATGTACCTCAGCACTTTATATAGATCAATTATATTTTTTGAGCTCTTACTGTATTCAGAACAATATACAAAGCACTTGCAAGAGTACAATATAACAGAGTTGGTAGACATGATCCCTGCTCACCATAAGCTTATAGTTTAGAGGGGGAGACAGACACTAAATTACAGATACGTACATAAATGCTGTGGAGCTGAGGCTGGTCTGAACAAAGGGTATAAATCTAAATTTAAGGGCAACCCTGAAGGTAGAGAGAGTAGGGGAAATGAGGGCTTAATATGGGAAGGACTCTTGGAGGCCTTTGTGCCTTCGCTAGGGACAACATAAGGGCCTAACAAATTCCACAGGTATTATTATTATACAAATTATTAGCAGAAATAGCCCATCTTTACTCTTGTCAAGTAGATTGTGCACTCTCTCCCTATTACCTTGTTCAATTCCTCTTTCCTTGTATGTTTCTCAAGCGCTTAGTATAGTGCTATAGTGTTTAGTACAGTGCTCTGCACACAGTAAGCGCTCAATAAATACAATTGAATGAATGAATTTATCTTTTGGTGTATCTGTTTCTTCATCTCTCTGTTTACCTGTCTTTACACTTGTCTCTATCCTTGTACATGTAGACTGACTTAACTGAGGCTCCAGTTTGAGATAAATCTGTTTGAGGAAGCTACAGATTTATTAATGGCTTGGTTGCCTTTAATTCAGTTTTTTATTCCTATTCTTCTACATTTGACAAGCTCTTGGATATTTCTGAAGCTTCAGACTGAAATGGAAATACCAGGCCATCAGGCTATCTGATTTTTCCCCTCAAAAAAGACATACAAGGTTTCAACAACAATGGGATACCTGGACAATTCAACCTACATTTCTTCTATAACTTGATTCATATTAGCAGGATAAGAACTTTCATTGGATTTTCAGATAACTTGTTGGAACCATCAAAAAGCCAGTGATCTGGAAGTTTGTAAACGATTCTATTTTAAAATACTGATCAAAAATCAACATTCTGTCCCCTGTCAGCTATTTTGTCACGCATACAAATCAATAACAACAGTGGAAGATGTGGTGGGGGAAAGCTATACCAATCATTTTCACTAGAGTATAGGAAATAATAGGGATAAAGCAAGGTTAATATTTCCATCTACTAATGACTGCTTTAACAGAATTATAATGAACAGTGATGGCAATCTCCTATATATTTGGGTCAGTATAAAAGAGGAATTTACTCTAAAAACTACTGATGTAATTATAATTCATTATCTTCATCTACTCTTAAAGTTCACTTCAAGACACTTTTCTTGTAAAACTAATTTCAGTTCTACAAGAATTTTTTTGTGAAATTTAAGGTCTCTGTTATTCAGACCTTTAATAACCCAACAAAAAAATGCTTTTCATCAATCAAGCACTATGATGAAGTTGAAAGCACCTAGTTCTGTAATATCTGAAATCTGAGAACCATTGTTCTCATATTCCTTTTGAGATAGCACCATGTTTTCAAAAGAATGTCAGGATTAAACTGTCCTGACATTAACCTCCAGATTAAAGATTAGATTAAACTCTAGAAATTCAAAACAAGTGCATAGATACCATTAGAAAGAGTATCTCCCTCCATTTACTAAACAGTACTCATTAATCATCCAATTAACAACTAATGAACAGAGAAGGTTAAGACAGTAAATCTAGAAGTGTAATTAACATGTAATAATGGGTTTTCAACACACCATTCTGCTGCAACCACCAAAATGGTAGCTGGTGACAACTGAGGACCATTAACTCTATGGCACTTCAGACTTTGGAGCACCTGGTTAAAGCAGCCGATGTCCCAAGGAGTCATATCCTCCTAA